>NW_028270150.1:45521257-46196948 GCF_037043375.1 Chiloscyllium plagiosum | reverse complement strand
CAATTCACATTGATTTCAAGTTTGCTGAGACTCCCTGATGTTACATTTAGTCAACCTCTTGGAGATGGCGAGGACTGCAGATGCTGGAAAGTCAAGAGTCGATAAAGTGTGGAGCTGGAAAAAACACAGCAGGTCAAGCAGCATCAGAGGTACAGGGGAGTCAATGTTTCAGGTCGGGACCGATGGAAGGTTCCGACCTGAAACGTTGACTCCCCTGGGGCGGCACGGTGGCTCAGTGGTTAGTACTGCTGTCTCACAGTGCCAAGAACCTGGGTTCAATTCCAGCCTTATGCAACTGTCTGTGTGGAGTTTGCACATTCTCCCTGTGTCTGCGTGTTTCCTTCGGGTGCTCCGGTTTCCTCCCACAGTCCAAAGATGTGCAGGTCAAGTGAATTGGCCATGCTAAATTGCCCATAGTGTTAGGTGCATTAATCAGAGGGAAATGAGTCTGGATGGGTTACTCTTCGGAGGGCTGATGTGGACTCATTGGGGCAAAGGGCCTGTTTCCACACTGTCGGGAATCTAATCATTCATCAACTATAGCCTCACAGAATCTAACCCAGGAAGTGGAAATCCCAAAGAATAAGCCAGATATAAATTATGTACAGAAAATAAAATAAAAAGAAAGAAAAATGGAACTTGCCAGAAACAGAAAACAAAGCCACATAGGAAAAAGTCAAATTAAATGGTTTTCTTAGTTAAATGAATTCAAGACGAATTGAATTTTAAAAACTTGAGCTATCACCCTAGTAGCATTAGGTTTTCAGTGTCAGAGAGGTCCTTTGGCAAGAAATAAGTTTTACCACACCGTGAAAAACCACAAAAAAAATGCTCTCGCATTTACTTTTTTTTATGTTAGCAGGACATAATAAGGGCTATAACTTCATACATTTATGTGTATTTCAATAATAGTCCCCCAAGGTGTTACTTGAATAACTCATCTGAACAGAGGGCAGAGTAAAATGGACTATAATTTGTGGACCATCACATTTAACAGTGCATGTTTGTATGTTCATAGGTTGCTGTTTGATATATTCCCTAATGTTTTGGTGAATCTTTTTGCCTCACCAGTATTTTCAAAGCAAAATCCAACACCTTTTCTTCAATCTGGAAATTAACATGTTTGGCAACTTTGTTTTTGAACAATTAGTTCTGTGATGTTGCGAACATACTTCTATATTTTTGGTAGCAAAGCAATTTGCTTTTACCATAAATACAGGGGAAAAATAAAATTGATTTTAAGTCCAAAGTAGCGAAAGTATGAATAATTAATGTATGAATATAAATTAGTGGATAAAAAATAAAAGAACTGCAGATGCTAAATAAATCGGAAACAAAAGCAGAAACTGCTGGAAAAGCTCAGCAGGTCTGGCAGCATTTGTGCAGAGGAATCAGAATTAACATTTCCGGTCCGTGCCTGAGAACTCAGAAATAATTTTGTGGAAGTAGATCACTTCTGGTGCAATAATTAGGATGCATATAAGAAAGCTCTCATGATCAAACAACCAAAATTAACAATAGTAATCCAGGCAAACCATTGTCAGAGGTTGAAGACCAGCAACACATCAGATACAATAGAGAATAAACTTCCTGTCTTCGAAATTATTCAAATCAGAATTCAGATAAATATATCATGGAAATGTTGGTTGCTGAGGGACATTTAATTTCCTAAGCCTCCAAAATAGTGCAAAACTTTGGTGGCAAGGTGCATTTAGGAAGGTTAGAGGAATTACAGGGAAGATTCTTTAGATTAGATTAGATTAGATTACAGTGTGGAAACAGTCCCTTCGGCCCAACAAGTCCACACCGACCCGCCGAAGCGAAACCCACCCATACCCCTACATTTACCCCTTACCTAACACTACGGGCAATTTAGTATGGCCAATTCACCTAACCTGCACATCTTTGGACTGTGGGAGGAAACCAGAGCACCCGGAGGAAACCCACCCATTCTGTGTTAAAGAAATGCACAAACAATACCTGAGAAATGAAAATCTGGAGAATAATGGTCACATTTAGATAAAACAGATAAATAATTGATAAAGCAATCAAAGGGCACAAATGATGGAAGCCAATGGATAGGGAGTGCTCCTGATGAAAAATTAAGGAGAAAGAGGGTAAAGCAATGTAACAATGAAACTGGGGACGTACGTGAATCTCACAAGCCTATCAGTATCATCTGGATGCAAGGATGAATAGCCTGAATAGAAGAACAGCAAAATAAAAGTTCCTTAAAAGAATATTTTTTAAATGAATAGGCATCTAGGATAACAGACACTCTTCATACACAAGCATCATTTTTAATTTATTTCTTTCAGATGTTAGCAATAGACCAATATATCCAATGCCATTTCACGGAACAGAAACAGATACATGCAACCTCCAAAGTTCAAACAATGCAATCCAACAGGCAGTAATCTCTCAGTGTCAGCACTCCCCTCCAGGTAAATTATTTTTTAATTCATTTATGAATTGACCAGAAAACTCAAAACTGCTGCTAAGTTGTGTTCACACCAATCCCAGTTATTTCTTCAACAAAGACTTCACTGTTTTCTTTACTCTATTTTGACTTTCCAAATAATATGTTACGTCGGTGGAAAATGGAAATCTACCATGGTTATTATGGAATTTAGCATGCACTAAATGTGCCAAGAAACTAAGGGAAAGAAAAGAAGAAAATATGTACAAACTTTTTGTGATATTGTTCACAGAAAATCCAGTGCCACAATATTTCAAACAGCATATCATGATTATTATAGGCCAGTGGTGGGAGCTCACTATGCCCATTCAGATTTATATTCATTTTCTGTAACAGTCTCTAACCTCCCAATCCTGACACCTACCTTTGCTGAATTTAGCCACTAAACACCTTGACCGATATTGTTGCAAATTTTACCTGATGGCCTCCAAATGTGTCATGATGATCTGATCTACAAATCTTGTTCTCTAATGAGTTACCTGAGACACCCATCAATATATCTGCCTGAGATATTCTGATTTCAGTTTACAAATGTCAATTAGCTAAGTGTGCAATTTTATATGTTTTGTATAATATTTTCATTGCAGCAGGAATCTTTGAAAATAAAATTTCTGCTTCTGTTTGCTCATCAGATACTTGTAACAGGCTCCTTAATCAAACCTCTACTTGTGAAACAGAGGCAAAAGCAACTTATCCAATGAGACTCAATGTTCAACAGCCACAGACAATGACACCTTCATGTCATTCTGCTCCAAGTAAGAATCTTGAATTAATTCATTAGATTATTATTGTAAGTTGGTATTTTGGGACTTTTTTTTACAGAAGAATCATAAAATTGCCTCTCCTTTTATTTGTTCATGACATTGGGCAGAATGTTAAAGTCCAGAGGAGGGAAGGGAACTTAATTATAGAGGTTGGTTCAGCCAGAATCTCATCATCTTCCTACCTCTGCAATGATAGTTCCAGTTGGGAAGGCTGAAGTTCTACATTCCTATTCCACTGTCAACTTAGGCCCTTAGGTGAACAATGACTGACCATTTCAGGGCCTATTCCTGCCTGGGCTGCAATTATGTCAGTTCCAGTTGAGATCAGACAGTCAGCTTAGTCCAAATAGTTAACCAGTGTGGACAGACTGTCAGTTGTGGAGAGGGGCTCCCTCAGTTTGCTGTCATCTTGCATGATTGAACATCCACACATTGAGCAAGGGTAATGGCTGCTGATGACCACACCTGAACGCTTGATTCTGATATCACTCTTCGTCTAATGTGTCAGAACAATGCCCTTCTTTAGGAGTCAATGGAATGCCAACTCCATCTCCAAGTCCTTTGTTTTTATTCTCTTGGACATGGACAGTGCTGATTGGCCAGCAATTGTTGCCTGACCCAAGCTGCCTTTGAGAAAGTGATGGTGAGCTGTCTTCTTGAATCAACGCAATTCATGTGCTGTAGGAAGAGCCATAATGCCCTTAGAGAGAGAATTCCAGGATGTTGACCCAGCGACAGTGAAGGAATGATAATATATCCTAAATCGGGATGGTGAGTGGCTGGGAGGGGAACTTGCAGGTGATGGTACTTCCATGATGTTTGCTGCCCTTGTCCTTCTAGATGGAAGTGGCTATTGGTTTGGAAGGTGTTGTCTGAGGATCTTTGGTGAATTTCTGCGGGGCATCTTGTAAATTGTACACATTGCTCCTGCTGCTGCTGAGCGTTGGTGGTGAAGGGAATGGATGCTTGTGGATGTAATGCCAATCAAGCAGTCTGCTTTATCCTGGATGGAGTCAAGCATTGAGTGCTATTGAAGTTGCACCATTCAGGAAAGTGGGAAGCATTCCATCACATTCCTCACTTGTGCCTTGCAGATGGTGGGCAGGCTTTGGGCTGTTAGGAGGTGAGTTGCTCCTTGCATTATTCCTAGCCTCTGACCTGTTCTTGTAGTCACTTGTGGTTGTGTGGTAAGTTCAATTAAGTTTCTGGTCAATGATAACCTCCAGGATGTTGACAGTGGGGAATTCAGTGATGGCACTACCATTGAATGTCAAGGAGTAGTCTTATTGGATTGCATCTTATTGGAGATGGTCATTGCCTGGTATTTATGTGGCGTGAATTTTACTTGCCACTTGTCAGCTCGAGCCTAGACATTGTCTGGATCTTATTGGAGGAGAAAGTGAGGTCTGCAGATGCTGGAGATCAAAGTTGGAACTTTATTGCTGGAACAGCACAGCAGGTCAGGCAGCATCCAGGGAACAGGAGATTCGACGTTTCGGGCACAGGCCCTTCTTCAGGAATGAGCAGAGAGTGTTCAGCAGGAGAAGATAAAAGGTAGGGAGGAGGGACTTGGAGGAGGGGAGTTGGAAATGTGATAGGTGGAAAGAGGTCAAGGTGAGGGTGATAGGTCGGAGTAGGATGGAGGCGGAGAGGTCAAGAAGAAGACTGCAGGTCAGGAAGGCGGTGCCGGGCTGGAGGGATCCGGCTGAGACAAGGTGGGGGGAGGGGGGATGAAGAAACTGGTGAAGTCCAAGTTCATCCCCTGCGGTTGGAGGGTTCCCAGTCGGAAGATAAGACGCTCCTCCTCCGACCGTCGGGTTGTTGTGGTTTGGCGGTGGATGAGTCCAATGACCTGCATATCCTCGGTGGAGTGGGAGGGGGAGTTGAAATGCTGTGCCACAGGTTGGTTGGGTTGGTTCGTCCGGGTGGCCCAGAGGTGCTCTCTGAATCGCTCCGCAAGTAGGCGGCCTGTCTCCCCAATATAAAGGAGGCCACACCGGCTGCAGCGGATGCAGTAGATGATGTGGGTGGAGGTGCAGGTGAATCTGTGGCGGATATGGAAGTTTCCCTTGGGGCCTTGGAGAGAAGTGAGGGGGGAGGTGTGGGCGCAAGTGTTGCACCTCCTGCGGTTGCAAGGGAAGGTGCCGGGAGTGGAGGTTGGGTCGGTGGGGGGTGTGGATCTGACAAGGGAGTCGCGGAGGGAGTGGTCTCTACGGAAAGCTGATAGGGGAGGGGAGGGAAATATATCCTTGGTGCTGGGGTCTGTTTGGAGGTGGCGGAAGTGACGGCGGATGATGCGCTGTACATGGAGATTGGTGGGGTGGTAGGTGAGGACCAGTGGGGTTCTGTCCTGGTGGCGGTTGGAGGGGCGGGGCTCAAGGGCGGAGGAGCGGGAAGTGGAGGAGATGCGGTGGAGGGCACCGTCGACCACGTCGGGGGGGAAATTGCGGTCCTTGAAGAAGGAGGCCATCTGTGTTGTACGTATTTTGAACTGGTCCTCCTGGGAGCAGATGCGGCGGAGACGAAGGAATTGGGAGAATGGGATGGCGTTTTTACAGGGGGCAGGATGGGAGGAGGTGTAGTCCAGGTAGCTGTGGGAGCCCTCCTGCCCAAAATCCACAAACCTGACTGCCCCGGACGACCCATCGTCTCAGCCTGCTCCTGCCCAACCGAACTCATCTCGGCATACCTCGACACGGTCCTGTCCCCATTAGTCCAAGAACTCCCCACCTACGTTCGTGACACCATCCACGCCCTCCACCTCCTCCAGGATTTCCGCTTCCCCGGTCCCCAACGCCTCATCTTCACCATGGACATCCAGTCCCTGTTCACCTCCATCCCCCATCACGAAGGACTCAAAGCACTCCGCTTCTTCCTTTCCCGCCGTACCACCCAGTACCCTTCCACCGACACCCTCCTTCGACTAACCGAACTGGTCCTCACCCTGAACAACTTTTCTTTCCAATCCTCCCACTTTCTCCAAACAAAAGGAGTAGCCATGGGCACCCGCATGGGCCCCAGCTATGCCTGCCTCTTCGTAGGGTATGTGGAACAATCCATCTTCCGCAACTACACTGGCCCCACCCCCCATCTTTTTCTTCGCTACATTGATGACTGTATCGGCGCTACCTCGTGCTCCCACAAGGAGGTTGAACAGTTCATCCACTACACTAACACCTTCCACCCCGACCTCAAATTCACCTGGACAGTCTCGGACTCCTCCCTCCCCTTCCTAGACCTTTCTGTTTCTATCTCAGGCGACCGAATCAATACGGACATCTACTACAAACCTACCGACTCCCACAGCTACCTGGACTACACCTCCTCCCATCCTGCCCCCTGTAAAAACGCCATCCCATTCTCCCAATTCCTTCGTCTCCGCCGCATCTGCTCCCAGGAGGACCAGTTCAAAATACGTACAACACAGATGGCCTCCTTCTTCAAGGACCGCAATTTCCCCCCCGACGTGGTCGACGGTGCCCTCCACCGCATCTCCTCCACTTCCCGCTCCTCCGCCCTTGAGCCCCGCCCCTCCAACCGCCACCAGGACAGAACCCCACTGGTCCTCACCTACCACCCCACCAATCTCCATGTACAGCGCATCATCCGCCGTCACTTCCGCCACCTCCAAACAGACCCCAGCACCAAGGATATATTTCCCTCCCCTCCCCTATCAGCTTTCCGTAGAGACCACTCCCTCCGCGACTCCCTTGTCAGATCCACACCCCCCACCGACCCAACCACCACTCCCGGCACCTTCCCTTGCAACCGCAGGAGGTGCAACACTTGCGCCCACACCTCCCCCCTCACTTCTCTCCAAGGCCCCAAGGGAAACCTCCATATCCGCCACAGATTCACCTGCACCTCCACCCACATCATCTACTGCATCCGCTGCAGCCGGTGTGGCCTCCTCTATATTGGGGAGACAGGCCGCCTACTTGCGGAGCGATTCAGAGAGCACCTCTGGGCCACCCGGACGAACCAACCCAACCAACCTGTGGCACAGCATTTCAACTCCCCCTCCCACTCCACCGAGGATATGCAGGTCATTGGACTCATCCACCGCCAAACCACAACAACCCGACGGTCGGAGGAGGAGCGTCTTATCTTCCGACTGGGAACCCTCCAACCGCAGGGGATGAACTTGGACTTCACCAGTTTCTTCATCCCCCCTCCCCCCACCTTGTCTCAGCCGGATCCCTCCAGCCCGGCACCGCCTTCCTGACCTGCAGTCTTCTTCTTGACCTCTCCGCCTCCATCCTACTCCGACCTATCACCCTCACCTTGACCTCTTTCCACCTATCACATTTCCAACTCCCCTCCTCCAAGTCCCTCCTCCCTACCTTTTATCTTCTCCTGCTGAACACTCTCTGCTCATTCCTGAAGAAGGGCCTGTGCCCGAAACGTCGAATCTCCTGTTCCCTGGATGCTGCCTGACCTGCTGTGCTGTTCCAGCAATAAAGTTTCAACCTGGATCTTATTGCATTTGAAAGTGGACTGCTTCAATATCTGAAGAATCAAAAATGATGCTGAAGATGGTTCGGCCGAGGGCACTACTTGAGGAACTCTGCAGCAGTGTCCTGAAGTAGAGAAGACTGACATTCATCTTTTTATGTGTCAGGTTAAGCTCCAACCAGCAGAGTTTGCCTCCTGATACCCATTGATTCCAGTGTTGCTAGGACTTCCTGATGCCTCATTCAGTCAAATGCGGCCTTGGTATCAAGGGCTATCACTCTCACAGGACCATTGCAACAGACTAAAACGCAAATGACTATTGAACTTGAGCAACAGAAATAAAACTCATTAAATAAAACAATGAACTGCGAATACTGGAGATCTGACACGAAAATAGTTCTGATGAAGAGTTACCAGACTTGAAATGTTGAGTGTGCTTTCTCTCACAAATGCTGCCAGACCCGGTGAGTTTTGCCAGCAATTTCTGTTTTTGTTTGTGATTTAACCCATGATGCTTTTATTTTCTTAAATTGCAGCACATTGCCTTACACGAAGTGCTGATGAGCAACCTTCTGAGAAGATATACAACTGTTGTTTCTTGCACAAACCGCTTTCTATTCCTGCAGATGTCTTGAAAGACATTGCCTCAAGTAAGTACCAAACTCTTATGAATTCATATTTTAGAGAAAGATATGGTGTTAGCAAATTTTAAAAAGCTTTTCTTCTAATTTTTAATAAATACTGATTCGGCAGGAGGCAGCTTGAAGGCAAAGTAAGTGTTTAGCTTTTCTTGATAGCATGGAAATAGGACTGTTGCAAAGTAATAAAGTAGCTATGACAATAGCTGACTGAGAAATTACTGTAAAATAAAATCTGATCACAATAAGCAAACAAAAACATGACAAGTGATTCTGAACCAAGTTGTATACAAATTTGTAGAACTCTTGCAGTGTCAAAGGAAGCCATGTCAATAATTGAGTGTAAAAGCTTCAGCAGAAAGGAGGACAAATAGAGGAGCTAAATAGTTATATTATTCATTGCAGTGTTATCCAATCTGTTAGCCATGCAATTAGACACACATACCTTATAGAGAAGCAGGTACAGCAAAATGTATTTTGAATAAACCTGCGCATCTTTGCCATGAATATAAATTGCAGTGGCTTGCAGCCTGGTACAAAGTATGCTGCAACCACACAGCAAGTTTTTTTTGTATCATCTGCTAATTTCTTTATCGTGCCTCCTACATTTAAATATTAATTTAAATAACAGCAAGCGTGTAGTACGATATTATGTATGCTGCTGAATGGTTGTAAGTTTCAGCAGAGGGCTAACACATGAGAGGCTAGTTGCACATAGCTGGCACTGTTTAAAGCCAATTTTATACTCCTATAGGCATGGTGCATTCTGGATGCAGCAAAGACTAGAACTGTTTGAAAAAACATTCCGGGGATAAGAGCAAGAGTGAAAATAGTGCAACAGACCAAATGTGTTCAAAGATTGTCAGCTACAGCTACAGGCTAAAAAAAAGTTCTCTTCCATCATGAGTCTAGAAGGACTTCCAGGGAGTTACAAAAAGGGCAGTGGGAAAAGGCAATCATTGTCACTGATTCCAGACATCTCATTCTGAGGATCTTTCCACAGAAAAGCTAAAGTTCTCCATTCTTAGCAATATCTACATAATTGCCCTTTGAAATCTTTTTAAGTACAATCACAGGAATAGGACATTCAGCCCATTATGCCATTGATACACAAAACATTATCAACCTCTACTTTAAATAGCCTAGAAGTCTAAGCTTCCACAGCCTTCCATGGTAGAGAATTTCAAAGATTCACCACCCTATTGTAAAAATAAATTCTCTTCTTTTATCTTTCTTTTAATGTGACCAGAATTGTGAGCAGTTACTCTTAACGGTGGCGTAACTAGAATTTTATAAATTTTTAAAGTAACTTTTTTGGTCTGACATATTGTGCCTCGACCAATGAAAGGAGCTGTTCTGTATCCCTTCTTAAACCACCTTATCTAATGGCCGCACTTGGAGTATTGCGTACAGTTCTGGTTGCCACATTATAGGAAGGACGTGGAAGCATTGGAAGGGGTGCAGAGGAGATTTACCAGGATGTTGCCTGGTAAGGAGGAAAGGTCTTATGAGGAAAGGCTGAGGGACTTCAGGCTGTTTTCATTAGAGAGAAGGTTAAAAGGTGACTTAATGGAGACATACAAGATGATCAGAGGATAAGATAGGGTAAACAGTGAGAGCCTTTTCTTCAGATGGTGATGGCTAGCATGAGGGGACATAGCTTTAAATTGAGGGGTGATAGATATAGGACAGATGTCAGAGGTTGCTTCTTTACTCAGAATAGTAAGGGCGTGGAATGCCCTGTCTGCAAAAGTAGTAGACTTGCCAACTTTCAGGGCATTTAAATGGTCTTTGGTTAAATATTTGAATGATAATGGAATAGAGTGGGTTAGAAGGGCTTGAGGTTGGTTTAACAGGTCGGCGCAACATCAAACACTGAAGGGCCTGTACTGCTGAAGATCTAGACCCTTCCAAAGGTGGCTCTTGGTTCGAGATCGGTCAAAAGAATCAACGGAATGCAGTCTGTTTAAAGCAAGGTTACCAGTTTAATAAGTTAAGGCAGCCTGGTGCAGATTGGTCCAGCAACACAGAGGTTAAAAGTTTCTGTGTTCCGTGGAGAAATGGCACAATTACATTCAAAAATTACACATTATTTATGTTTTTTTATAAGAGATAGTACAGCCTTAATTATAAGAAAAGACCAATCACATATAATAAGGTGACATGATTTACAGCAGGTTAATCCAATGATATTTCCTGGGAAAAGACTTTTAATTAAAAGAAAAGTCCAATCAACTGCAATATAGTGACATGATTGACAATAGGCTAATCCAATGATATTCCCTCGGAAAGGGTTCTTAATTTACGTAGATCACCATCCCATGGTATCAGTTCAAGGTTAGTTCAAATACCAAATCACTGTCTTATGATTCATATTATGAAAAATCTATTGTTCTCTCTTATCTCTAAATACAACAAACTTAACAAAGCATCAGTTCAAGTTCACAGAGTCAAATCATTACTTGCAGCCATTTTGTTCTGTTATTTTAAATTGAAAAGCCATTTTGTGGTTAATAAAAATCCAAATATACTTGTTGCTTCTGTCAACATCCTAAATTCAAATTTTAGATCCTCACATAGAACATAATGTTCTATGATCTACGTTCCTGCTAGCTTCAGAGTCTAGGACATGGGACTGTAGTTTTCTCTGCCTTTCCATACATTAAGGAACATGAATGCAGAGTCCTTGTTAGTCCTGTCCAGATACACAAACTCTCAGTTCTTCTACCTATCTAACCAGTCCATTGATATCATCTTGTAATTTAGTGTTATCTTCCAACTATCAACCACACAGCCAGTTTTTATATCCTCCAGAATTTTTTTTAAATGCCTCCTGCATTTATAATATAAACCATTGATATAAACCACAATTAGTGAGTGATCCAGTATTGAACCCTGCAGAATCCTATTGTAACCAGCCTGGCAGTCAGAAGCACATCTGTTAACCATAACCTTTGCTTCCTGCCACTGAGTGAATTTTCAATCCTATATGTAATCTCCCCTTAGATTTCCATGTGCTCTTACTTTTCATCAAAAGACAACCTTAAATTCCCTACCTGCACTTGGGCGTCTTTGTCACCTTCTCAAAAACACAATCAGGATAGTCTGACAAGATCCATGTTTATCCTTGATTATTCCATGTTGTTTTGAGTTCTGATGTATACTGCCTGTCAGAATGTTTTCCAGAATTCGCTTATCACCAAGTTTGGACTGACTTCCATATTTACCTCTTCTTCCCTATTTAAACAATGGTACACTATTAGCATTCCTCTGATGCCACATCTGTAGACAGACACGACTAAAAAATGATGATCAGAACCTCCACTATTTTCTCCCTTCCTTCTCTAAGCAACCTGAAATATGTTTCATCTATCCCAGGCAATTTATCTGCATTCAAAGATGCTAAATCCCTAAATATTTCCTTTGAGCCTGTTTATCCAATCCGACATTGCATACTTTTGCTTAATTGCAATGTCTAAATCATCCCTCTCTTATAGAAGGACAGAGGCAAAGTATTAATTTGATGTCTAAAAGGTCTTCCTTTTCTAATCTTCTTACACTTTGCATTTTTATGAAAAAGACTTAAATATCTTTGGATTTCCTTGAACATTCTCTGTAATACACACCTACATTTAAGATTCATAGCTTCACAAATTTAGTACTGCTACAAATGTTAATTCACATCCTGCAGCTTGGTGACAAGAACCCTACCCTCATTATGGCAGTGTGTGCAGATTATAATAGTTCACTAATTATTGAAACACAGATGAGGGCCCCTTCTCAACAATCCAAGCAGCAAAACTGTTACACCAGAGCCCCAGTTGGTCTCATCTGTGATGCTTTGAGTAAATGGCTCTCCTTGTAATTCATGCCGGTCCCATGTTGTTGTTTCAGCCTGACAATGACACTTGTGTTCATGATCACACAGAACCTGAGCACCAGGTCATTATCAGCTCTTTCGAAGGACTCCTACTTTGAAGCATATTTAAAAATGGGCCTTCCACTAAACACAAAAACAATGTATAGTTCCAACCAACCCCTACTCATGCCCCATTCTCCTTGGTGCCAGTTCAACCTCAAATTGACTGAGTGAAAGAGTACTTGAGAGCCAGGATCTCAAACTCCAAACTCAGATCATAGATCACCAGGCAGCAGTCACGTTCTTGATTGAATATGCTTCAGAGACTTGGACAACCCATAATTGCACCTCAAAGCACTGGAAAAATGCTACCAGTTGTGTTTATGTACGATCTTCCAAATCCATTGGTAACAAAACCAGTTAAACAGCAGAATCATTTTCCAGATCGACTTGCCAATCATTGAATCAAAAATAAGCTGCACTGATGGGACATGTTATTTGTATGGCTGACACCACACTCCCAAAGCAAAGGCTCTATTCAGAACTCATCCTCTTGTAAGAAATGCTACAGTGATTACATCAAAGCATCTATTGAGAGGTCCAACAATCCTATTGACTCATGGGGTTGCATAGAACATAGAACTGTACAGCACAGAACAGGCCCTTCAGCCCACAATGCTGTGCCGACCATTGATCCTCATGTATGCACCCTCAAATTTCTGTGACCTTATGCATGTCCAGCAGTCTCTTAAATGTCTCCAATGACCTTGCTTCCACAACTGCTGCTGGCAAGGCATTCCATGCTCTCACAACTCTCTGTGTAAAGAACCCGCCTCTAACATCCCCTCTATACTTTCCTCCAACCAACTTAAAACTATGGCCCCTCGTGTTAGCCATTAGGCCCAAGGACAGAGCCCTGTGGAATACCACTCACTACTGACTTCCAGGCAGAATATTTTCCTTCTACTACCACTCGCTGTCTTCTGTTGGCCAGCCAATTCTGTATCCAGACAGCTAAGTTCCCCTGTATCCCATTCCTCCTGACCTTGGGGAACCTTATCAAATGCCTTGCTGAAGTCCACATCCACAGCTCGACCCTCATCAACTTTTCTAGTCACATCCTCAAAGAAGTCGATAAAGTTTGTGAGGCATGACCTGCCCCTCACAAAGCCATGTTGACTGCATTTAATCAAGCCATGCTCTTCCAGATGGTCATAAATCCTATCCCTCAGAATCCTTTCTAACACCTTGCAGACGACAGACATGAGACTTACTGGTCTGTAATTGCTGGGGATTTCCCTATTTTCTTTTTGAAGAGAGGAATTACATTTGCCTCTCTCCAGTCCTCAGGTACGACTCCAGTGGAGAGTGAAGATTCAAAGATCTTCGCAAGTGGCGAAGCAATTGCATTTCTCGTTTCCCAAAGCAGCCGAGGACAAATCTGGTCCCGGCCTGATGACTTGTCAATCTTAATGTTTGACAAAATTTTCAGCACATCAGCTTCCTCTATCTCTATCCATTCCAGCATACACACCTGCTCTTCAAAGGTTTCATTCACTACAAAGTTTGTTTCTTTCGTAAAGGACAGATGCAAAAAACTCATTTAGGGCTTCCCCTACCTCCTCAGACTCCACACACAAGTTCCCTATGCTATCCCTGATCGGCCCTACTCTTTCTTTGACCATTCTCTTATTCCTCACGTAAGTGTAAAATGCCTTTGTGTTCTCCCTAATCAGTACTGCCAAGCCTTTCTTGTGCCCCCTCCTGGCTCTCCTCAGACCATTTTTGAGTTCCTTCCTCTCCTGCCTATAATCCTCTAGAGCTGAGCTTGACCCTAGCTTCTTCCACCTTATGTAAGCTACCTTCTTCCTTTTGACGAGAAGCTCCACCGCTCTCGTCATCCAAAGTTCCTTTATCTTACCCCTTCTTGTCTGTCTCAGAGGGACATATTTATTCATCACTCGCAACAACTGTTCCTTAAACTGTCTCCACATGTCTATAGTGCCTTTACCATGGAACAATTGCTCCCAGTCCATGCTTCCTAACTCATGTCTAATCGCATCATAGTTTCCTCTTCTCCAATTAAATATCCTCCCATTTTGCCTAATCCTCTCCTTCTCCATAGCTATGTAGAATGTGAGGCAGTTGTGGTCACTATCACCAAAATGCTCTCCCACCACAAGATCTGATACCTGCCCCGACTCGTTTCCGAGCACCAATTCTAGAATGGCCTCTCCCCTCGTCGGCCTGTCACCGTACTGAGTTAGGAAACCCTTCTGAACACACCTTACAAAAACAGTTTCATTCAAATCTTCTGCTCGAAGGAGGTTCCAATCATTATTGGGAAAGTTAAAGTCACCCATTACAACAACCCTACTGTGTCCACACTTTTCAAAATCTGCCGACCTATGTTTTCTTCCATCTCCCTGCTGCTATTGGGGGGCCTGTAGTAAACCCCTAACGAGGTGACTGCTCCCTTGCTGTTCCTAATTTCCACTCTTACCGACTCGGTAGGCAGATCCTCCTCGACAATGGAAGCTTCTGTAGCTGTGATACTCTCTCTGATTAGTAGTGCTACACCCTCTCCTCTTTTTCCCCCCTCCCTATTCTTTTTAAATGCTCTAAATCCTGGAACATCCAGCAACCATTCCTGCCCCTGAGAATCCCATGTCTCTGTTATGGCCACAACATCATAGCACCAGGTACTGATCCATGCTCTAAGTTCATCACTTTTATTCCTGATACTCCTTGCGTTAAAGCAAACACATTTTAACTGATCCCTTGGTTCCTTCCCAGGAAAATCCTTCCCACTAGCTGGTCTACCTCTTGCTATTGCCTCATCTGCATCAACTCTCACCTCCGGTATACAGCTCAGGTTCCCACCCCCCTGCCATACTAGTTTAAACCCTCTCGAACTACTCGAGCACACCTTCCACCCAGGACATTAGTCCCCTTCCAGTTCAGATGCAACCTATCCTTCTTGTACAGGTCCCACCTTCCCCAGAAGGCATCCCAATTATCTACATATCTGAAGCCCTCCCTCCTACACCAGCTGCGCAGCCACGTGTTAAGCTGCGCCCGCTCCCTGTTCCTCGCCTCGCTATCTCGTGGCACCGGTAGTAAACTAGAGAACACTACTCTGTTCGTCCTGCTTTGCAGCTTCCATCCTAACTCCCAGAAATCATTTTTTATATCCTCGATCCTTTTCCTGGTTATATCATTAGTGCCAATATGTAACACGATTTCTGGCTGTTCGCCCTCCCCTTTTAGAACCTTATACACCCAATCGGAGACGTCCCGGACCCTGGCACCAGGGAGGCAACATACCTTCCGGGAATCCCGAATCTGACCACAAAATCTCCTGTTGATTCCCCTAACTATCGAGGCACCTACCACGAGTACTTTTCTATTCTGCCCCCTTCCCTTCTTTGCCACAGTGTCAGGCTCAACGCCAGAGAACTGACTGCTATGGCTTTCCTCTGGTAGGTCATCCCCCCAGCAGTATCCAAAACGGTATACTTATTGCTGAGGGGAATGTCCACAGGGGATCTCTGCACTGTCTGTCTGTCCCCCTTTCCTCCCCCACCTGTAACCCATCTATCCTTGTCCTGAGCCTTAGGAGTGACCAACTCCCGGTAACTCCTCTCAATTACCCCCTCAGCCTCCCGAATGATCCATAGTTCATCCAGCTCCAGCTCCAATTCCCTAACACGGTTTTCAAGGAGCTGGAGTTGGGTGCACTTCTCGCAGACGTAGCCAGTGGAGACGTGTGCCATGTCTCCCACCTGCCACATTCTGCAGGAGGAGCAAGCAACTGCCCTAGCGTCCATACCCCACTTATCTGAACACCCACTCGGTACTAAAGTAGAAAGCTTAGTTCAAGTTGCTATACAATTAATAACAAACTTATATTCAATAGAGGAAGTTTAGAATGAACCTTACCTTATTAACTAGGTTAGAGGAGGAGGGCGGGTGGGAGACGCTACAGTTGTAGAGTCTCGGGTTTAGCCGCCTTGCTGATATATATGGTCACTGCTTTCCTTTGTTTGACTTGTGACCGATAAAAGTGCAAAGGCTCATTTGGGAAGGGACTAAACACGTCAAGAATAAGTCAAGTTGTAAGAAGTGCACATTCACCACATGCTCTTTATTGGACTTCTTAGCCATCTCGGACCCCATCAAACCAGACTGGAAGCAGGCCATCCTCAATTCCAAGGGATTGTCTGAAAAAGAGTGAGAGTAGGTGACTGAATGAGGAGAGAGCTGGTAAAGTGACAGGCTTGCAGAGCAAAGTTGCAGAGCCAGGTATTAAGAAGATATTTCTTGTTGCTCACTAGTCCTCCACTGATTTGAAATGATGGCTTAAATATGGAGAAAAGTGGATTGAATAAATACATCACCATGACAGCAGCAAAGTTAACAGGCATGCACCAGTATAATATGCTGGGCATACTTGCACACCAACCACACTCAGCATTTCATTGTAGCTGCCACAAAACTACTTGGCAGTAATTGATGGTATCATTGGAGAAGCCTGACATTTACTGCAAAGTTACATACACACTTTGCCAATTCCTGTCTGGCCAGGCTGAGCACATTGAGCAGCACCCTCCAGCATAGCTTGTCTAGTCTATCTTCTTTCTAATGCAGGAGTTAACAACAAACTGGGAGAACTTATGAATGTCACTTGCTCCAGTCTGGAGAGTCTTAATGTAAAGAAATTAGGGCCTCCTACCCTTACAGCCACCAACAACATTTGAACTTGCCCTTCCCTGAAGTTGCAAGTCTAATTGCAAGAGGCAGCAAATTTTTCTTAGTCCTTCTTCCACAAACTAGAGACAAAAGACAAACTGTATCTGGCTGAGGTAGAGTTGGTGAAATGCTTCCAGAAAACATCAGGTGGATAAGGCTTTTCGTTGAGAGTTCTTTTTGCAGCCTAACCTCTATTTTGCTGCCTCTGCTCAACTACCCTCCCTGCAGCCTAAAGGATTCTTCCACATCCAGCAGAGATTTTCCTGCATGTCTACTGTGTCCGTTGCTCCCGATGTGGTCTCCTCATCACTGGGGAGACAGGACGCCAACTTGCAGAACGTCTCTGGGACACACAGACTAAACAACCTCACTGCCCTGTGGTGAAACACCTAAATCTCCCTCCCACTCCGTCAAGGACATGCAAGTCCTGGGAATTCTCCACCACCAGATTCTAGCCACCTGATGCCTGGAGGAAGAATGCCTCATCTTCTGCCTTGGGTCCCTCCAACCACACGGGATCAATATTGATTTCACCAGTTTCCTCATCTTCTCTCCCCCCATTTTATCCCAGATCCAACTCAGCGCCACCCTCTTGAACTGTCCTGCCTGTCCATCTTCTTTCCTACCTTTATACACACCCTCCACTCCGACCTATCACCATCACTCCCTGCCTTCATCTACCTATCACATTCCCAGCTACCTCCCCACCCCCCGCCATTTATCTCTCAGCCCCCTTGGGCATCCCCCACATTCCTGATGAAGAGCTTATGCTCGAAACATCAACTCTCCTGCTCTTCGGATGTTGTCTGACTGGCTGTGCTTTTCCAGCACCACACTTTTTGACTCTGATCTCCAGCATCTGCAGTCCTCACTTTCTCCTACATTAAGAAAGATGGTACCTACAGCACTAAATAACTGATAGCAATTGGTCTGACCTGAATCCTTGATGTCAATACCTAGATCTTCTCTGCATGCACTAAGCATTATCACTCCCTGTCTTAACCAACTTTGATAAACTTTGTAGACCACGAGTCATTCCACAGCCTCAAACAGAGCCAATTGAAATTAATCAACAATTAAACTGAAAGGAATTGTATATTAACTAGTGTTGGTTTGGGATATGTTCTTACTACTGTACAACAAACATGAGCCGTGTATGTTTTGACAAGGCGGTAACTGGATTGGTGAAGCTGAAAATGGCAGTGGTGATATCAAGTCAATGTTACATCCTGAGTATTGATGTAATGCAACTGATCTGTATGTCAGTTCTAATACCCACATGAATGCCCTCACCAAGTTTGAATCTGGCATAAAATGTGCTTACAACAGCAATGCCATTGTATTAGCACCGAAATTATAAATGCTACGTAAACCAGTTTTAGGGTAATTTTTTTTTAATGTTTCACCTAGTAGGTAATCATGAAATTCTTCAAAAACAATGAAGTTATATATAAAAGAGTTTGTTTTAATTTAAAATACACAATATACTTTTTTTTAATTTCAGTATTCTTCTTGCCATAAAAGAAAGAATATTAAGTAGTGTTCTAGTCTGATTGTGTTATGTATATTTTTCACTTTAATAAGAAAATGGAGTGATGGAATACAGACCTGAAGAGCTACCAGCTGATGGAAATAACATCATATTCAACAAAAGTCTGATAATTGATGCTGCTAACCAGCCAAGGAGAGAGAAAATAAAACTCCCAGCAGCCATTTTAAGCTCAAAGCCAGGTTCACAACCTAATCAAAGGGTAAGAATTATGCTGAATAAATGTATTAGTGTTAATTAAATGACATCCATATTAAATAATAAAAACAGAAAATTCTGGAAATATACAGCTAGTCCAGCAACATCTGTGACAGAGACAGAGTTAATGTTTCAGGTTGATGATCTTTCATCAGTGCTTCCTGTTACCCCTTTTCCCAACAATTCCTTACTGAAAATCTATTATATTTCAAAATTTCCCAGTTCTAATAAAAGACCATCATCCTGAGATGTTAATTTTGCCTCTCTCCACAGTTGCTGCCTGACCTGAATGTTTCAGGCTTACAGTATCTGTATATGTGTCATCTCATTTAAAACATCTCAATCCAGTTTCTACAACATTGAAACAGTCCTTGTGAAAATCACAAATGATGTCTCATGTGACTATAGCAAGCTATCCCATCCTTTTCAATGTAGCTTCAGCCTTTCATTTGGATGACCACACACTCCAACCCTATATCTTAGCCGTCGCAAAGACTACCTACTTCCTCCACCTCTATAACATCCTCCAATGTTTCCCCTTTGTTTTGTCGAGTTCAGTAGTCTTGCTGTTGGTTACATTCCTGTTTAATCATGCTAGTGAGCCACATACAATGGCTTCTCTTCCTGCTGTCATGGTGTTAACTCTGGAGTTCCACCTTGACTGCTTCGTATTCGTTATCGCCCCCCCAGTGGAATCATCCAAGTTCCAAACATATGCAGGCAACACGCAGCTGTACCTCACCATCATTACCTGTCACAAACTGGTCCACTGCCTCTGATGTGTTAGATCATTAGAATACAGAAAACCGAGGTATTGGGAGACCATTTTCCCTATGACCCTACTCCATCTTTCGTACAAACCATGGCTGATCTACCATCTCAATGTCAGTGTCCTGCACAATGAGCACATACCATGATATATTTAACATCCACACATCTCTTGATCCTGAAGAAGGGCTTATGCCCGAAACGTCGATTCTCCTTCTCCTTTGATGCTGCCTTACCTGCTGCGCTTTTCCAGCAACACATTTTTAATCTCTTGATCTCTGCCTTGAATATACTTATTGACTGAACCTCCTCAGTTCTGTAGTGTGAAGAATTCCAAAGATTCACCAGACTTTTATCCTGAAACTTGTACCTTGGTTTTGTCTAACCCTATAAGAATTTTGTATGTTTCAATGAGATCACCCTTCATTCATCTGAACTCTAGGAGGCAAAGGGCCAGTTTCCTAAATCCATCCTCTTAGGCTCATACCACTATCCTAGAGATCGATCTGGTGGATCCTTGTTACATTCCCTCTATGGCTTCTTCATTCTTCCTTAATTAAGGCAACTAAACAATACACAGTGGTCCAAGTGCTTAAACAGGAAGCATATAATTGTACAAATTGATAGGTCAGAATATAAAAACAACGAAGAATGACAAAAGGATTAACAAGGAGAGAAACAATCTACAAATATAAAACAGAAAGTAAGAGTTTCTATAGATACTTAAAAAATAAGAACTAACAAAGTGAGTATTGGACCTGTAGAAAGTGAGTCTGGGAATGAAAAATAAAAAGGGAGCAGATGAATTGAACAAATATTTTGCATCTATCTTTACTATAGAATATATGAGGAACCTCCCAGAAATAGCTACAAATCACAAAATAAAAGGGAGAAAATTAAGAAAATTATACTCACTATTGAAATAGTTCTAACAATCTACTTGGTACGATGAGCTGAAAAATCCCAAGATCCTGATTGACTTCCTCTCTAGGATTTTAAAATAAATTGTTAGATTTCTGATCCATTGGTTTTAATTTTGTAAATTCTCTTGATACTGCAGCTGTGGGTAAAGATGTTTGAGAGAGGCTCTGTGAGAGGAAAGACTAGGTACCAAGGAATAGAGAGGTCTACACGTTCCTTGTGGGTGCTCTTCAGAGTCCCTTCAGAGAGGAATCATAACTTAAATGGCTTGGTTTGATCATGGAACATCTTCCCACCATCTTCACAAGGTTTCTCTATAATGACTTCCCCTGTGGACATAATGAAAATTGCAGTTAGAACCAACAAAATCCAATTTTTTTTATATTTAAAGACAGACCCTACTGGTTTCATGCAGGTCCCATTGTTTAGTAGAGCACATTAACATTGAGATCAAGGAAGCCTGTCTTCTATTAAGTCACTTGACACTGTCAACTCAAGTGACAATTTCTGCAAAGCGGTTAGTATTAAATTGCCTTTAAAAATTTTACATTTATTCCTTGCAGTTTACTGTTATTGAAGAGCCAGTTAGAAGGAAAGTCAATACAGTATCAATTGCTGGCCCCAAAGCAGATGGTATATTAACAAAACCAATTCGAGGCTTCGAACTTTTTCCAAGAAAGGTGAACTTCGGTGTCCTTCAAGAGGGTTTTACCTATGCGTACACTGTCGAGCTGAAGAATGTTGGAATAGACACATGCAGGTATTTTCTTCTGTATCTTATGTTCACTTACCAAACTCAAATGACAATAAAATGTCTTCATTTTGCTTATTTTTAACCTGAAAACTGCCATACTTGAATTGAAAATATCATCATTTTGAAGGGGAAAATAGGGATGAATGCTTGACTATTGGCAAGGTTAAGTTGATATTGAAGGGATAACACACTGACATATTTACTCTACACCAGCAAGAATTTACTTTAAGTGTCACTAGTGAAACAGTATAATAATATACTGCTCTGCACCTATCCACCAAGAGCATCTGAGAACTTTATTATGATCTAATTTATAATTTCTGTGCACAAATGACAGCTAAAACTAAGAATCAGTAAGGAAACAGTGAGATAACAGGTCAACACTTATGCAACAGTCAATTTTCATCTTCTATTTTGACATTGCTGATATGGCCAAGAGAAACTAATTTTACTTTCTAAAAAAAAACCATTTATTGTATGTGGGTGTTGCTGACTGACATTTATTGCCCATCCCGAGTTGCCCTTGAAGAAATTGGGCTGCCTTCTTGAACCAGTGCAGTCCATCTTGTACAGGTAGATCCACAATTCCATTAGGGAGGGAGATCTCAGACTTTGAACTAGTGACATTGAGGGAATGTGATATATCTGGATGTAGGTTTGCTCGCTGAGCTGGAAGGTTCGTTTTCAGACATTTCATCACCATACTTGGGAACATCTTCAGTGAGCCTCGAGATGAAACACTGGTGGTGTAACCCGCTTTATATTTATATGTTTGGGTTTCCTTGGTTTGGTGATGTCATTTCCAGTGGTGACATCATTTCCTATGGTGATGTCATTTCCTGTTCTTTTTCTCAGGGGGAGGTAAATGGGATCCAGGTCAATGTGTTTGTTGATAGATTTCCAGTTGGAATGCCATGCTTCTATGAATTCTCGTGCGTGTCTCTGTTTGGCTTGTTTTAGGATGGATATGTTGAAGTGGTGTCGAAGTGGTGTCCTTCCTCATCTAAGGATACTAGTGAGAGTGGGTCATGTCTTTTTGTGGTTAGTTGATGTTCATGTATCCTGGTGGCTAGTTTCTGCCTGTTTGTCTAATGTAGTGTTTGTTACAGTTCTCACAAGGTAATCTGTAAATGACAATAGTTTTGCTTGTTGTCTATATAGGGTCTTTCAAATTCATTAGCTGCTGTTTTAGTGTGTTCGTGCTTTTGTGGGCTACCGTGATGCCAAGGTGTCTGAGTAATCTGGCAGTCATTTCTGAGATGTCTTTGATGTAGGGTAGTGTGGCTAGGGCTTCTGGACGTGTTTTGTCTGCTTGTGGACTGTGTTCATTCTTTTTGAATACACTGTATAGGTGATTTTCCTCTGCTCTGTGTAATTCCTTTGTGCTGCAATGTGTGTTGGCTCGTTGAAATAATATTCTATTTCAGGCAGGACAAACAGGCAGAAAACTAGACACCAGGATACATGTAAATCAACTAGCCACAAAACGACATGACCCACTCTCACTACTATCCTTGCATATGGATGAGGAAGGGTATCACTTCGACTTGGACAATACATCCATCCTAGGACAAGCCAAACAGGGACATGCACGAGAATTCCTAGAAGCATGGCATTCCAACTCAAACTCTATTAACAGTTATTAATAGCCTATTTATTAAGACCATTCGCCAAAAGCTGACCTGGAATAGTCACATTAATACTGTGGTTGCACGAACAGATCAGAAGGAGGAAGTTCTGTGGTAAGTAACTCATCAAAAACTGTCTGCTGCCAAGACATACATCAGGTTCGAATAGTCTCCACTTGCCTGAATGAGTTAAGCTCCAACAGCACTCAAGAAGCTCAACTGGACAAACAGTCCTTTTGACGTGCACCCCATCCACTATCTTAAGCATTTATTTCTTTCACCACCAACAAACAGTGATTGGCATGTGTACAGCCTGCCAGATGCACCAGAAACTCACCAATGCTCCATCTTTCAAACAGCATCTTTCAAAACCATGACCTCTACCAACTTGAAGGACGAGGGCAGTAGATGCATGAATCTGCCACCAGCTGCAAGTTCCACTCTAAGCCTCTCTTCATCCTGATTTGGAAATGTATTGCAGTTCCTTCACAGTCCCGGGTCAAAATTCTTAAACTTCCTTTCCACACCAAGTGGACTTCAGAAATTCAAGAAAACAGTTCAGCGCCACTTTCTCAGGACAGTTAGGGATGGACAGTAAACACTGGCTAGCCAGCAACACTTACAATACATTTTTAAAATCTTTTAATGCAGGTAAAGATCTGCTTGTAACAGTTTCTAGCGTACTGTTGTTATAATACTGAATGGACTCACATACTCTTAACATTCGCCTGTACCTGTGTTTTTGTTGTTGCGCTGTTTACCTATTATTTACTTTTCTATGCTACTTAACTATGTGATCAGCCTGTCTTGCTCGCAAGACAAAGGTTTTCCCTGTGCCTCGGTACACATGACAATAAATTTAATTCAATTCAATTCAGGTTTCTTTGCAGGATTGTAATAGGACAGTTGACCAAAACCTGCTCACTGAGATGCCATTTAAAGACCAGCTTAGAGGAGCAATACTATTGTGAATAGATTTAGAAACAAAATTCCACAATTTAGAACCTAGGCAACAAAGACACAACTACCTACTCAGAGGGATGAAAAGTTTGGATGTGTAAAATCTCAGGATTGAATGGGGTGGTTGGGGTGGTTGTTCAATTTGTAAGTGACAATTGGATGGTTACTGCAGCAAATAACTGTCATTCAATTTCGTCTTAGTGTGAATATTGCATGTATCTTGTGAAGGTTTTTTTTGAAGGTCTCAATCTGTCATAGTAATTCGGATATACAGCTTTTTAATGTCCTTGATTCACAGCTATCTTTACAGCATGTTGAGCAGTTGACATTATCTAGTAGATGAATAAATCAAGTCATCCTTGGGCAATATTCTTTATTGAAAACCTTATCTGGGCTAATAACATGGCCCTGATCTTTTAGAAAGTATGTGATGATTCATTCTTTTATGTTCCTTTTTCAGGACAATTCTGTGAGCCAGTGTTTCTAAGTAGCATCTTATCTTGGACTACTCACACATCAGTGAGTCTTTAACCAACTCAATGCCTTCATTCATCTGTTAGTCAATGGCATATTTTCAGTACTTAAAAAAGAGAAACCAACATTTTTAATTGCTCAAAGTTTGTGCGAAGATTTGTAGCTCGGGTGCTCGTTGTTGTGGTTCTGTTCACCGAGCTGGAAGTTTTTGTTGCAAACGTTTAGTCCCCTGGCTAGGCGACATCATCAGTGCTTGGGAGCCTCCTGCGAAGCGCTTCTTTGATGTTTCCTCCGGTGTTTATAGTGGTCTGTCCCTGCCGCTTCCGGTTGTCAGTTTCAGCTGTCCGCTGTAGTGGTTGGTATATTGGGTCCAGGTCGATGTGTTTGTTGATGGAGTTTGTGGATAATAGGTATCTCACGAAAAGTTTCATTATTATTTATATTGAAGTAATACATTTGGTAAATGATTACAGTAGCTATGTAATCATTCAAACTTCCTCTTTGATGTAATCATCAAGCTTACCATCTTCCCAGGCCTGTTCTTTGATCTTTCTCCAGTTTCTCTCCTATCTGTCTTCATGCCTAATTCACATTCATCTTGCCCATACGTCCTACCTCCTGTTCTTCAATCTAGTTCCATCTACATTGTTGACCATGTGGCTTCCATCCCTCTCTTCCCAAGTTAGTTAATGTTGATAGCCGTTCTCTTCTTTCAGGCACTGTACCTCTTCCTTTGACCCCATTCCCCTTCTCAAACAAACAACCATAATGTCTCCAATCTTGTTCCATCTCCCTTTTCTCCAAGCTGTTGAACATTTAGTTGCCACCCAAATCCAGATCATCAATCTCAAAGTTCCATATTTGAATCCTTTCAATCGAAATACCAGTTTCTGAGCCAGTTTTTATCAAAGCCACAAAATTCAATTTGACAGCAACAAATTCAATCTGTCCTTTCTTTTGTTCTTGACCTATCTTCAGCCTTTTTTTGGTACAGCTGATCCTACAGTTTTCTACTAATACCTCTGCACCATCGTCCAGGTGATTGGAACTGAACTTGCCTGGTTCTCTTTCTACTGAACTGAAGCGAGAGTAGAATCTGCAATGCCTTCGCTTCCTACACCCAGGCCTCCTGTGGTATTCCCAAGAATCAATCTTCGGTTGTCTCCTATTTCTCAGCTACATCTTGGCAACATCACCGAAAACATCATTTGTACATGTGCAATGACACCTAGCTCCATCTTACCAACACACTTCTTAACTCCTCGACTGTTGCTAAATCATCTTACTGCTTAACTGCAATTTCTAATTTGTTTGAGCAGAAATGTTCTTCAATTAAATATTGGGAAGACTGAAGCCATTGTTTTCAGTCCCACAACAAAGTCTGTTGTGTAACTACTGTCTCTATGCCTATCTCTGGAAACTGAGGCTTACTTAAACCTGACATGATCACCACGACAAAGATTTTATTTCACCTCAGTAATATCACCTGAGTATGCCGTGCTTTAGCCTTAGCTGATTGCTGTAATCTCCCCTTGTCTCACATCCTTCTAAATGTCTGGTAACCTAATTCTTGTTTCTTGCGCATCTCTCATTTTCATTGCTCCACTGTTGGTGTTCATGATTTCAGCTGCCTCTATATTAGGATCTGGAATTCCCTACCTAAATAGGCTGCTTTTCTACTGATATTTGATTTCTGAGATGTGACAGTTTTCCTGTGAGTAGAATGGGACTATGCATAAAGTTTAGAAAAATGAGACGTGATTTGAATTTGATTATTATCTGAAGAGAAAAAAAAAAATTGTGAGGATATGGGAAGAAGGCAGGGCAGTCAGACTAGCCAAGTTGCTCTTATGGAGAGCTGACAGAGTAATCATTCTGTGATTTTTGCTCTCTGAAAACATACTTTCTCAATCAAATGTATGTCTTTGTGGTTCATGATATCTGGGCCAAGTTATGGACGTCATCCTTTGCTTTGTAACTTGACCCTCTCTGATTGATTGCACACTTATCTGCCTAGTAAGGACACCAATAATAATAATGATAAACTAAGTACTGAACAATTGATAACGGTGAAAGATTGGTTCAGAAGAGTGGTCCAGGACATTGAACAAAACATAAACTTCAAAATCCGAGTATTCTTCCTTTTTGCTATTATCACCACTCCTTTAAGAATTATTACAATTCTACAAAATGTATTGGAAGTACTTCATAGGCTTGCTCTGAAATCGAGTAACCTATGTGGTGCAGTGCTAAATCTTCAAAATGAATTATTGTTTTTGTCTAGATTTCGAGTGAAGCAGCCTCCACCCAGCACTGGACTCAGAGTATGTTTTAAACCAGGACCTGTAAGTATTCGCTTAATGACAAAAATGCCTCCATATAGTAATAATTGCTGACTATCTTTTTTAAAACAGTTAATTATGTCAAATAGTTCTCAAAATCAGCTGAATGTAGTTACTTGGTTCACAAGATAATGATAGATGAAAAATCAGCATAAATATTCCCATCCTCCTTCCCTACCTCCGTTAGCTGTATCTAGTTACTTCTTGATTGTTTCTGGGATTTCAAGTCTGCAACTCTGTTTTTGAAAACCATAAAACCCAGGTCCATGCAGTAATTACATGAAAAGAAAAGCTTGTTGATATCAATTGTTAATGTATCACTTTCCAGTTTGAACCTATCTTTCTACTCTCTTATTTGAATTTAATCTCAATTATTTTAAAGTAAACTGTTCCACAGATTTAAACTGTTCCATACAATTATATAATACTAACAAGGAGAATGTATAGCATATAAACAGATTCATCTCCTCTGTGCTAATTTTTATCCTTCATATTAATCTCACCTATTCCATTTACCTAATCTCTATCCAGGATTTGCCATTTACTTCTTGAGTTTCCTTTTGAAAGAGTCTAAATTATTTACCTCAAACATTTCAATTTTATAACAACCAAGTCAAGATTTTTCTGCTTGTTTACCTGTTGGATTTATTATAACCATCATTTTTATGACTACCTAGAGTTGGTTTTCTTCACGGCAACCCTGTTTATTCCATTCATAATTTTAAGGCTTATGAATACTAATTTAGTCAGATCTTCTTCATTACTCTGACTATATCACTCAGTTTTTTTTGTCTCTTATATTCAGTGCTTCCAATTTTTGAATGTGGTATCTTCTTTGGAGCTCAGAATTCAGAATTGAGCACAGTATACCAAGTATAATCTTTTTTAAAAACAATACAATTTGGGTTGTATTATACTTTACTTCTCAGGATATGGGTAACATAGATAATAACTGCCAGCTCTAATGAAGAGTCACTGGATTCAAAACATTAACTCTGCTTTCTTCCCACAGATGCTGCCAGGCCTACTAAGTTTTGCCAGTAATTTCTGTTCTTATTTCAGATCTCCTACATCCGGAGTTCTTTATTTTATTTTAATTTAATTTATTATAATAAATGCCATCTTTGCCAATCTGTACATGCTGCTGTGAAGATGGTAGAGGGCTCTTGAAATGCTAGTATATGGATGGTGAGATGAGACGCTTCTAGCATTACGATCTCCATGAAGACTGAAAACTGTTTAAAATAATTTCAAATTTTTAGTTATTCACTGGAAGAATGACACATTTACTGTATGAGAGCTAAAGCAAGTAACACCATTTAACACTACATTTCATTAGCAGGAGTACTTTACAGCTGAAAATCTCGACAGCACACTCCTTGTACTTTTAATTCTACTACTAAGAGTTTGTCTGTATCTAACATGATCCTGAGAGTTCACTCCTTCTTGTGGCACACAGCTCTCAGGAATTTACTATAATTCTCTCAGTGTTCTCTCTCAGGTATGGGATTTCTTTCAGTCTTTCCATTAGTACTGTCATGGCAACCATCCAACTCTCCTTAAAGCCCTTATGAGGGCAGCTGTGGACTTCCATCTCCACCAAAATATTCAAAGAAGGGTCACTCAATTTTTATTGTTTTTCCACTCAAACTCTGACCTTTATAAATAAACATAACCCAGGCTTTCAATTACAATTACTCAAGATCTGTTTACCGGTTTCTCAAACTAGGTGCTTTAATTTATTTTACATTAGAATTTCAGTCCCAAGCTAAAAGTTTATTCATAAAATAAAAGAATTATAAAATTGCATACTCGTAACACCTATGCAGAAAAAAAATGAAAACACATCTCCAGTGTGATCAGGTTTTCATTTCTACATTTGAAATGCAAAAAGTTACAACATACTGCATATTTTACCACAGCTGTCATCATATGCAATTCACATAATAATCCAATGTTCTATAAATCACTCTATGTTGACAATCTTAGTTGAGCTTTTTGCTGAATTAACAAAGATGATTAATGAGGGCAGGGAATTAGATGTCTGTATGGTCTTTAGCAAGGCCTTTGACAAGGTCCCTCATGGCAGACTGATGCAAAAGGTGAAGTCACAGAATCATAGAGATGTACAGCATGAAAATAGAGCCTTCGGTCCAACCCGTCCATGCCGACCAGGTATCCCAACCTAATCTAGCACCAGGCCCATATCCCTCCAAACCCTTCCTATTCATATACCCGTCCAGGTGCCTTTTAAATGTTGCAGTTGTACCAGCCTCCACAACTTCCTTTGGCAGCTCATTCCAAACACATACCACCCTCTGCGTGAAAACGTTGCCCCTTAGGTCTCTTTTATCTTTCCCCCTCAAGCTAAACGTATGACCTCTAGTTCTGGACTCCCCCATCCTAGGGAAAAGACCTTGTCTATTTATCCTATCCGTGTCCCTCATAATTTTGTAAACCTCTATAAGGTCACCCCTCAGCCCCTGATGCTCCAGGGAAAACAGCCCCAGCCTATTCAACTTCTCCCTATAGCTCAAATCCACCAACCCTGGCAGCATCCTTGTAAATCTTTTCTGAACCCTTTCAAGTTTCACAACATCCTTCCGATATGAAGGAGACCAAATTGCAAGCAATATTCAAACAGTGGCCTAACCAATGTCCTGTACAGCCACAACATGACCTCCCAACTCCTGTACTCAATACTCTGACCAATAAAGGAAATATACCAAACGCCTTCTTCACTATCTTATCTATCTGCAACTCTACTTTCAAGGAGCAATGAACCTGCACTCCAAGGTCTCTTTGCTCAGCAGCACTCCCTAGGATCTTACCATTAAGTGTATAAGTCCTTCTAAGATTTGCTTTCCCAAAATGTAGCACCTCACATTTATCTAAATTAAACTCCATCTGCCACTCCTCGGCCCATCTGATCAAGACCCCATTGTAATCTGAGGTTACCTCTTCGTTGTCCACTACACCTTCAATTTTGGTGTCATCTACAAACTTACTAACAATACATCTTAAGCTCACATCCAACTCATTTATATAAATGACAAAAATTAGTGAACCCAGCACCAATCCTTGTGGCAATCCATTGGTCACAGGCCTCCAGTCTGAAACACAACCCTCTACCACCACCCTCTGTCTTCTACCTTCAAGACAGTTCTGTATCCAAATAGCTAGTTCTCCCTGTATTCCATGAGATCTAACCTTGCTAACCAGTGTCCCATGGGGAACCTTTTCGATGGGATCTGTGGTGAGCTGGTAGGTTGGATACAGAACGCAAAAAAAATGTGGATGCTGGAAATCAGAAAAAACTCAAAAATCTCAGCTGGTCTGCCAATATCCATGGAAATAGAGCAGGATTAACATTTCAGGTCCAGTGACTCTTCTTCAGAAGCTGTTCTGAAGAACAGAACCTGTTTAGAACAGATACTGCCAGACCTGCCGAGTTTTTTTTTAGCAATTTCTGAGGATAGATGGTGGCATGGTGGCTCAGTGGTTAGCACTGTTGCGTCACAGCGACAGGGACCTGGGTTTGATTCCAGCCTCGGCTGACTGATTATGTGGAATTTGCACGTTCTCCCTGTGTCTGCGTGCATTTCCTCCCACAATCCAAAGATGTGAAGATTAGGTGAATTGGCCATGCTAAATTGCCCATAGTTTTAGGTGCATTAGTTAGGGGTAAGTATAGGATAATAGGGTATGGGAATGGGTCTGGGTGTGTTACTCTTCAGAGGGTCGGTGTGGACTCGTTGGGCCAAAGGGCCTATTTCCACACTGTAGGGTTTCTAAAAAAAAGAGATATAGAACTGGCTTAGTCATAGAGAGTAACGGTGGAAGGATATTTTCAGACTGGATGTCTGTGACCAGTGGTGTTCTGCAGGGATCAGTACTGGGATCCCTGTTATTTGTAATATGAATGATTTAGAGAAGAGTGTTAGTGGTCTGATTAGTAAGTTTGCAAATGACACAAAGATTGGGGTAGCTACAGGTAATGAGGTAGATTTCCAGAGGATACATCAGGATATAGATAGGCTGGAGTCTTGGGTGGAGAAATGACAGATGGAGTTTAATCCAAACACAAATTGATGCATTTTGGGAGCTCTATTGCAGGGGGGATGTATTTCGTAAATGGCAGTACCCTTAGTGGCATCAACATACAAAGGGATCTAGGTATACAGGTTCATAATTCCCTGAATGTGGCAACACAAATGAATAAGGTGGTCAAGAAGACATATAGCATGCTTTCCCTCATAAATTGGGGAATAGAGTATAAAAATTGGTAGGTCATATTGCAGCTGTATGGAAATTTAATTAGGCCACAGTTGGAATATTGTGCACAATTCTGGTTACCACAGTACCAGAAAGATGTGGAGGCTTTGGAGAGGGTAAAGATATGGTTTTACCAGGATTTTACCGAGTTGAAAGGTATTAGCAATGAATAGAGATTGGAAAAAATTGGTTTATTTTCATTTGAATGTCAAAGGATGAGGGATGACCCAATAAAAGTTTACTAAAATAATTAATGGATAGTCGGGAGTCTTTCTCCCAGGGTAGAAATGTTAATTACTAGGGGACATTGGTTTAAAAATTGGTAAGTTTCAATGAGTTGTGAGAGACACATTTTTAGATCAAGGGTAGTAAGTGCCTGAATGCACTGTCAGAGGAAGTGATGGAGGAGGACCCAATATCAGCATTATTGAATGACAGATATATGAATAGGCAGGGAACACAGAGATACAGACCAACTAGAAGCAAAAGGCATCATTTGTTGGTGATGTCTTGGTGGACTGAATGGCCTGTTCTTGTGCTGTTCTTTATTCTTGTTTTGTGACAATATTTTGTTTTAATCTGTAATCAGGAGTTATAAACCAATAAGAATTTATAATTCTATTTCTACTGATGTCTTTTATTTCTCATAAGTTTATGAGAAATCATTTTGCTGGTAGCAGGAAGAGACTCCATTATTATCCACTTGTGAACTTTCAATAACCTTTGAATCAATCTGTTCATAATTCAGCTTCTGAACTTCAGTGCCCACATATTTGCAGGTTCTTTATCATTATTTCACAGTTAAACCATTTTCCTCTTGCTTAACTCAGTTCATCACCAGCTCCTCAGTCCCAGTGTTGTTCAGCACTTGAGATAAAATAATTTCCTCAAAATAATTGTTTGAAATATTTTTTCCTGCATCTCAATTAGCTACAAATGGTTAATATTGCTTCGGTTATCTATGTTTTATGAAAGCATGTTCTTTTGCAATCCCTTAACAAAAACTGAGATATAGTTGCTCAAACTATTCTCTTTCTTCTCCTAATAATTTGTTTAACTTCTTTTTATATCCTTTCAAAAATATCGACTCATCTTTGATAATCCTGTCCTTTGTTCATCCTTGTAAATTCTTATAGCTTCTTCTTTAAGCTTATATCCTTTACTTTCAGCTTGTTGATCAATAGACAGTTTTGTTCTCTGGAGTTGCACTTGAATCCATTCCAGCCTTGTGTCATTAAACAAGGCTGCCCTACAGGAATAGCACACACTTGGTGAACTTATTGTAGTGATGGTACAATAAGTACAAACTTCTGCCCTTGGTAGGAGAAAGTCCAACCCTCGAGCTATCAACCAATCAGAGTGACTGGCAGGTGTAGCAGTGCCAGAAACTTGGTAATGGGAACTCCTGGAATTACAATTCTCTCCACAAAGAGTAGCGATAAAGAGCAGAGTGAGACAAGTCCTGGACGTGTAGGTATTGGGCACTCTAGAGAGAAAGGTGAGGGTGGTGGTATTTTTGGGTTTTGCTGACTAGGAGGTGGGAGATGCAGTAAGGAGTGGGAAGAGATCTTAGATGAAAGTACACAAGGCATCCCTGAAGACATAACCCTATTCTTTCCCTCCTTTGAACCAGTCATTTTTAAAAAATATATAATTCATTTTCCCACTGCCCAATGTGTTATGGGATTGAAGACAGATTGGGAGCCTTAGTTGGGCAATAATTGGCCTCAATGGACGTTAAAGCGGGATACCTAATGGGTGCCTTGACAAGCCCTGTTATCTGAAAGGAATCGAGTTGTGGGAATGGGTGAGCAGGAAGATAGAAGGCTAGTCCATAGTCATCTGACATTTAATTACCTTCATTCAAAAGCAACAGGTTGTAAAATCAAACTGACAGCCTGTCTCACTGCATAATATTTCATTTCATTCTTAACAAAGTCGGCCTGTAATGAAATAAATTGTACAAAGACCTAACTGATTCCCACCAATTCAACTCTTTCTTTCCTGCAGGTGGCAGCAGGGTTGGCAACTGAGTTGGAAATTGAGCTTTATGCCATAGCAATTGGTTTGGAAAGTACAGAAGGAGCCGGGCATGTTTGTCATCACCTAGAAATCGACACCGAAGCAGAAGAATTGTTCCTTCCCATTATCGCAAATATCTTTTAATTGTCATTATTTTCTTACGCTAGGACTGATGGACAACACACGTTGTTGTAAGTCTCAATTTTGAGAAAGAAGTAAGGTAAAAACTGTCACAACATATCTTTCAGCGTTACAATCACAGAATCTTCTGACTAAGCAGACAGCATCTTTGGAAAACAAACATTTTGCTCTACCAGCTAGATTGGTCTATGTAAGATCAGGATTTGAAAACAAGGCCATACTTCATGCTGAAGCAGACAGAGGTTTTTGTTTCAGAAAAAAAGTTTCCTGAAATAAAGTGTTATCTATATCTTTAGCCAAGAAGAAACTTTTAGCAGTTGGAGTGTAAAGGTAAGTAACTGACCAAAAGACAGAAAATCTTGTTCTTTTCTTTACAAAGCATTAAAACGAATGTGAATATTTTTCAGTCTGCATTATAGCTGTGAGGAGCAGGGTTAATAAGTACAAATAACAATTAAGTCAAGTATAGTCTCTCGGCCCATAATGAAATGGGGTGCAGCAGATTCCTTTATTAGATAAAGAATATGTAGCAGAGAAGCAGTTCATTCAACCTAACAAGTCAATAAAGGTATTTACATTTAACCTACAACAACTGATCTGATCAAAAGCTGCAATCCTGCTATACACAGTCATGGAAAGATACTCAATAAAATAACTAAGAAGACGAAGGGGAAGGAGGCTCCATGCTCAATGATGCTGAAACCCAGCACAGAAATACAAAATATGAAGCTGCAGAATTTGCAACCATCCTCAACTAAAAGTGTTGAGTCTGTGATCCACCTGAGATGGCCCTCTGAGATCCCAACCATCATAAATGCAAATCTTGAGCATGACATCTGTCCTTCATTTTTCTTGCATTGCTCTTCTCCTCACCACCCCCCAACCCCCTGTCTAGTTTGTCTCGTTGATTTTACTTTCAGCAGAACAGATTCATTTCCTCTTTATCATCCATTGTCAACACCTATTTTATATATCTAACCCTCCTTTATCCCTTGTCTTTTGCTCTGGACACTCTCACATTCTGTACCACTCTCTCCTCCTCTCTACAAAATCAGTGATGCTGCCATCCCAGGGAAGAAGAATAATGCTCCAGTCTTTAGCCTTTTATCAGACTTTTGAGATGGAAGCAAAATATGCTGATGCTGGAAATCTGAAATGAAAACCAAATACTGGAGAAACTCAGCAAGCCTGACAGCATCTATAAACAGAGTTAATTTTTGAGTCCAATATGACACTTTTACAGAACTGAAAGGGGTTTGTGCCTTAGACAGAGTCAGCAAACACTGCAGAAGGATGTCAGAAAAAAGAACCACCCAACATTTAGCCTATTCATATTTTTGATCACATTAAATGAATGTTCCCTCTCCTTGGAGGAGAAAGTGAGGTCTGCAGATGCTGGAGATCAGAGCTGGAAATGTGTTGCTGGAAAAGCGCAGCAGGTCAGGCAGCATCCAGGGAACAGGAGAATCGACGTTTCGGGCATAAGCCCTTCTTCCCTCTCCTTCCCAATCTGTCAAATAAGTAATCTCAAACTGAAATAACATGTCAATATTCAGTCATTCGAGTCCTTTATTTTATGTACTTCCGAGATCACTAACTCTGTCTGTTCTAAGTCATCCCAGTTCTGTAAGCTGACCTGAGTGAATCTTTAATCTAAAAAGCATTCTGTCAAGAATGGGAGGCCACTGGAATCACCCATCTTTGAGAAATCTCGATGTAATCTAACAAAGCTCTGTATAATGACAGAACAGTTATCTTAAGCTTGTACAGAATGATTCTGTTAATACAGCATACATTTTTTTTCTCAACTGCTTTCAGATTATTCCCTGAAACTAGTGTTCACTGTTCTAAGTTGATCCTCCCAATATGGTTAATCCAGGCTTTATCTAGATTAAATATTAGGTATTATGCACAGTTGTGGATGCTACATTATGGGAAAGATGAAAATGCATTGGACAAGATTAGTGAAGTCATTTACGAGAATGATTCCAGGTTTGAGAAACTTAGGAGAATAGATTGAAAAGTTGGTAATGTTCTCCATGGAGAGAAGAAGGCCAAGAAGAGATCTGATTGAGGTTTTCAAAATCATGAGTGGGCTGGACAGAGTTGATAGGGTGAAACCCTTTTTTATTCTAAAAGAAACAAGATGAGAGGGCATGGATTTGAAGTGATGTGCAAATGAAGCAAGGGTGTGAGAAAAGAAATTATTTACAAAGTGCGTTTTTACAATATGGAAAGCACTGGCTAGAAATGTAGTGGAAGTAGGTACAGTTGAGGTATTCAAGTGGGCTTTGGATGGTTATTTGGATAGTGATGATGTGTAGGAACATCGGGTAAAGTTAGGAGATCATTGAGTCTGTGCAGACATGGTGGGATGAATGGTCAACTTCTGCATCATCATAATTCATTTTGAGGAGACAGTGTTGAGTATTGCTAATGGTCCTTAACTTTCCCAGTAATCATAAAGAGCATCACTTGGGATCCCTTCAAGCATATTCCCTGTAATAGTTACAGGCAAAAAGGTAGTTCCTGGATTGATTTGTACACTTTTTGAAGATCAGAACTAAGTAAGAGATCTTCTGATTTAAAGTAATAATTCAGGACTGTCATACATTATTGAAGAGTTGGACAAGGGGTTCAGATAGCACCTCTCCCTTCTTTTCAAATGCCCTTACATCAATGCATTGTAACCTATAGAGGAGAAAGTGAGGTCTGCAGATGCTGGAGATCAGAGCTGGAAATGTGTTGCTGGAAAAGCGCAGCAGGTCAGGCAGCATCCTGGGAACAGGAGAATCGACGTTTCGGGCATAAGCCGATTCCTGAAGATTCCTGAAGAAGGGCTTATGCCCGAAACGTCGATTCTCCTGTTCCCTGGATGCTGCCTGACCTGCTGCGCTTTTCCAGCAATACATTTCCAGCATTGTAACCTATATCCTCAAGTATTTTGCAATTTCCTATGCTGTACAAGGTTACATCTCAAATGCTTCTATTATTTACAATAATGCATTTGATGTCTGGCATCCACAGGAGTAGACTGATGCATAATAATTTAAAGCTGTGCTTTGTGAAGGATCTAGCAACAATCTTCGATATGGTGTCGGCTCTGCGTGTCACTGCAGTTGACCATACCACTGGTTTGGTCGACTCAACATTACATCCTTTATCAGACTTTGAGTTACCATTGAAACGTTCATTCACTTAATCTATCAGCTATCGCACTCATCATTCAGATAGTTAGTTAGGTATTGCAGGGAGAGAAAGTTCTGTCTCTTTGACATGCAACTCAGAGTGCTTTCTTAGCTAATCTGCAGCTCTCCAACTCACTTGATTAAACTTTAAATGTGGGTGACCTTACCTCCAAGTATGTATTGGCAGTGTCACAGTGACATTTATCACATGTCATTTGTTGGATTCCCCTGGACTCAACTGGAACACCAACATATTCTACAAATTTTATATTACTCCGCAGTCAGCAGCATCACAATTGGTTAAGTTTGCTCAATTGGATCCTTACTGAGAACAGAAATAGCATTGTGACTCATGATGTTATAGTTGGAACCTCCGGGATCTGCCATCATCCCTGGAGGTGAATTTGGGATTATAGTCTGGTTAGGTCATCAGATGGATAATGACCTTTCTTTGATTTTGGAAAACTTTGTGAAAAGACTGCTTCTGATATTCAAATGTATGATTATTTCTTAGGTTATTGATGTTTACAGAAACTATAGTCGTCTTTGTGAAGAGGAGAAAAACTATCCCTCATATAGATCCAAAGAAATTCAGAATTTCTACTGATTGTTTAACTTTGATAAAAATTCTCACATGCCAAAGGAGAAAATATTCCTTTGTGAGTATAACCAATATTTCTGGATGGGAAGTGATATTGGCGTTGTTTTTCAAAGCTCCCAGGGTTTTTACTTTGAAGCAAAACCATAAAGTCAAAATCCTTCCAGAGAACTGAAGCAACAGGCATTCAAGGGAATTGAACATAACCACTGCACAAGGTATTTGTTGCCTGAAATGTGTTGCAGAAGGTGCTGTTGAGCTACCTTCTGCAGTTCATGTTCTGAGGTACATCCACAAGGAAAGGTACTCCAGGGCTTTAACTCAGAAAATGAAAGATGACAATTTATTTCCAAATAGGGATGATGTGTGACTTGGAGGGGACTCTGCAGGTGAAAGTGTTCCCAGTTGTCTGTTGCCTTTGCTCTTCTAGGTCGAAGAAGTTTTGAAGGTGCTTAGAGGAGGCTTAATCAGTTGCTGCAGTGCATCTTGTAGATAGTACATGCTTGCTACATTGCATCATTGGTGGAGGGAGTAAATGCTTAAGATGGTGAATGAAGTGTCAATCAAGTGGACTACTTTGTCCTGAGTAGTGTCAAGCTTCTTGAGCATTGATGTTCTCCTGATACTTGACAAGGAATTTTTAAATCCTTAACCAGATATACCAGTTTTAACAGAAAGTATTTACAAGAACAGACCAAAGGACTTCCCACAAGGTGGAAAAGCTGCAGGAGTGCGACTGATCAGCACTGATCCTACCTCCCGCATGGACATCATAAGGCCTCGTAAACCTCCAGCAAAAGGTACAAATTATGCATAAGTTAATATTCTTTTGATGATCTAAGAGCAATAGATTCAGCTTAGGCTATTCTCAGTTAAATCAAATGCATTACTCACAGTCTTTTGCTAGTTCTCTGCTACACTTAATCTATCCCTATAAATATCCACAAACCTGCCTAATTGTTGACCAAAGAATGTATAATACTAATGGAGTTAAACAACTCCACTCCACCAACTGCAAAATGGTTAGAGGTATTGCTGACAGAAAAGAAGATGTTGTTACATAGGACCTTCAGGTTACAGCAGTGCAACATTCACGTGTGTTGAAAACGTTGTGTTCAAATTAACACATTTCCTGAGAAATGAAGAGAAACTTAGAATAGATGGAGCTTGAGAATGACAAGAATGAGAGACTGGAAACTAATGCTGAGGAGAAATATCCTCAAAAGATCCAGACAAAGAAATGTGTGCAATAAAAATATTAGTCAGTAAACAGGAGAATAAAGCAATAGGCCAGAGCTCCTTCTGCTGCCTTTGCCTTAGTTGTGGCAGAAGGAACCAAAATTAGCAGTGAGGTATGTTGCCACCTCAAAACACTCCAAACAACATTTTCCTTCTCCAACCACCTCTTCCCCCCCCCTCCCCCCCACCCCCACCCCCAAACTGGAAAAAACTTGGAGACATGTCTTCTCTACCTATTATATGTGATCTCTAGCGGTAGGCTAAACCTGGATTCCCAGCCTATTTTCTTTCAAAGTCTGATATTTCCACAACTTTACAAAGTCAAAAAAAGAAAGACCAGAAGAAACTCATAATGCTGAAGAAGCTCAGTGGGTCTGGCAGAAACAGAATTAATATTTCAAGTTCAATATGACTGTTGTTCAGAATTAAGTTCCAGAGTCATACTAGACTCAACGTTAATCTGGTGCTCTCTCTCTGGACATTACTATATCTGATGAGTTTTTCCAGTATTCTCTATGTTTGTTTTAGATTTCTATTAATAATGGATAATGTAAGGTGTAACATACCTCTTTATTTTCTTGGTGAAATAGTCCCATTTCTATTTGAGCAAGTGCTTCAGGTTTTGACAGAAGTGAGGCCAGGAAGCAGAACAGACATATAAATAGGTGGATTCCAGTCGTTGTGTGAGATTCCTGCCTAATTTTCCACCTGTAATTGTTCCAATACTGGAGATAAATTGGTGAAAAACAATGCTTAGTACACTGTCATAGGGTTATACAATATAGAAATAGACCCTTCCATCCAACTCATCCATGCCAACCAAGTTTTCAAATCTAAACTATAGTCCCATTTGCCTACATTTGATCCCTCTAAACCTCTCCTATTCATATACTTGTCCAAATGTATTTTAATAAATGTTGTAACTGTACTTGCATCTACCACTTCTTCTGGCAGTTCATTCTCCATCCGAACCACCCTCTGTGTGAAAAAGTTGCCCATCAGGTACCTGTTAAATATTTCTACTCTCATCTTAAAAAACATGCCCTCTAGTTTTGAACCTCCTACCCTAGGGAAAAGACCTTTGCTATTCGCCTTATCTATGCCTCTCATGAGTTTATAAACCTCTATAAGGTCACCCCCCCAACCTCCTATGCTCCAGTGAAAAGATCCCAGCACATCCAGCCTCTGCTTATAACTCAAGCACTTCAGTGGGATCAAAAGGGGATGGAAAAGCCATTTGCAGCCATATGAAACTCACTGGGTTAGCAGACTCTGACACTCTCCAGCAGAACCATCTGATACATAAGACAGCCAAGAAAGAACAGAGGAATATCATGGTCCTGGCCACTCTTAATGTGCCAATGATTGCTGCTGTTCAGAATAACAGCAATCTTTGGCTGTTTAGTCTGTCAACAGGAATTATCTGTACCAGACTGGCTGTTTTAGATGTTCACAATCTCAATTAGCAGAGTCACGCCAGGAAGTTCAGCATCTTCTGAGCAACTACTTCTGAGTTGTGCTGCATTCCACAGCTGTCTTTACAGGTATGGGAGTCATGACCCCCTAGATTTCATCAACCAATCCCACTAGGATTTGTAACCTACAGTTAGGGAAGTGCTGACTGCGTGTCTGCATAAACGTACTGAAATTCAAGGTGTTGGCAATTGTTATTAGTGTTTGCATATGCTTATTCTATAACAATTTCTGGTGTCACAATTTATTCAATAATAAATAACATTCCCTTTTCTTTTCTTAGGCTCAGTCAATACCTTCCTGTTGTGTGGATCTTAGAGCTCCAATTTATCATGAAACAAACAATTCCAGCACTCGTCTATTTTTCTTTAATTTTGCTAGTTGCCACTGATTCAAAGCAAGAATTTATGATTTTGATAAAATGATTTTCTTGTTTAATGACAAAAAAGTGTTTTTACCCCAAACATTCTAATGCACAATTTTGAAGAATTTGTTTTGTAGCCTTAATGTTGTAGTGATAACAATAAAACCATCAATATCTAACTGAGGAGGTCGACTTTATTTTAAAGGAAGCTAAGACTCTTGGTTTAGTTTTTGTCACTCATGAATAACTTAAAAGGGAGAAAACTAAAATCTTCCAGCTGTCAAAATCAAACTTGTCCATTCCTATTCTGGGTTGTATTAAAATCTGCTTGTATTCTTGCAACCTTCATTGGGTCATGACCTTAACCATAAGAAATTCACAAAGTTTTTTCCTCATCTCCAAATTTCCCAATGGTTTTGTCTCAAACCATCACTGCAATGTTTTCCCTATAATAACAATTCATCCTTCTAGTCACCTGAGTCTTTAGCTGCCTCAAAACCAATCCCTGGAATTTCCACCATATGCCTCTATCATTGTGTTCCAAGCTTTCATAAAAACACTCAAAATTAATCTTTTCAATCCATTTTGACATTGCCTGTTCCTAAGTCTCTCTCTTGGTTCAGTGCCTATTTCGTTATTTCCTCCCTTGAGAAAAGTTCCTTGGGATCGTTTTCTACGTTGCATGTATTACATAATCAAAAACCTCCAGCTGTAAATTTTCTGCTTTAAGGTAGTGCCTCACTTGTGATTTATGTCTTTCTTGAACAGGAATTTGTGATGAACCAGTTTATGTTGAGATCTCACTCGACACCACTGTTCTAAACTTTTATTCTTGCAGATAACTGAATAAGCCAATGTAGATTTCCAGGGCTGCCGACATGGGGTTTTGCATGTCTGAAGTGAAAACTCCCAATTTCTCACAGCTTATTTGTGATGATGGACCTAGTTTCTGATGATTTGATTCATGGTATTCGGGAAGTTATCATGATACTTTTACATTTCATGGGGCAATGCTTCCACTATATTTTAACAGTACAAGATCCAAATGGTCGCTTGATATCAATGTATGTCTAATATTTCTATGCTGCTTCAAAAGATCACTAGCATCTTCACTGCTGCTAGGAACAGTTGTCTGATTACTTAGCACTCATTGAAATACAAAATACAAAGAATCAAAGATATTTAAATGCTTGAACATGAGTCAACCAAATATTCTTTAATCCTTTCGAGATAATGTTCTGTATACATTGCAATCTGATCAGCAATAAGCTTTTCAGACAGTTCTCTAAAGCTTTTCATTCTACATTCAGTACTTCCAGGTTAATTGATTTGTTTGGATCTCTTGTGAAATGGGGAAGTTTGCAAATCCTTCTGCATGCGGCCAATTTCTGCGGCAGCCCTACAATGAGATGGAATTTTTGTTGGTGCAGCACCAGTCAGCAGATTCCATCACTGCTCCAGCCATTGATGTCACATTTTTGGAAGGAAATCACACGGAACCTACTTTGAAATCTGATCATCTTTCAGAGTTAATTTTACGTAGTATGCCCACCGACATCTAGTTGCTTGGAAGGCAAGAGTTGACATGTCTTATGCCTCCACCAAACTCTGTCAGCCATCACAGCAAGATTCAATATCTTCCTTGTACTGTGTTTCTCACAACATGTGAATTTATCATCTACCATGTACACTTGTTATGGTGGCATTCTTGTCAGTTGAGTATAGAGGAACTGGTTCATGGTGGAGTAGTTGAGTGGAAGCTAGTATTTCCAGCTGTAAAGAAGACCTCAAAATCTTCAGAAATAATCTCTGCTGTAGCTTGCCTTGCATTACGAGGAAATTAATAATCATAGAATTTTACAGTGTAGCAGGAGGCCATTCGACACATTCTGTCTGAACCAGCTCCAAAAGAGCTACCCAGCTAGTCCTATTCTCCAGCCTTATTTCCATAGCCCTCTAAATTCATCACTTTCAAATATATTTCCAGCTCTCTGTTGAAGTCTCCTATGCAATCCACCTCCACCACTCACATATTTATAATTTTGAATACCTCAATAAGCTCACGTCTTAATCTTCCCTGCTCCAAGGGGAAGATGTCCAGTTTATCAAATTTTTCCTTTTGTCTAAAATCTCTCATTCCTGGTATCATTCGAGTAAATTTCGTTTACTGTCTCAAGGGCTTTAACATTCTTCCTTAAATAACGTGCGCAGAACTGAGCGCAATACTACAAATGTGGTCTTCCTTCTTTTGGGCTGGAGAATAGGACTAGCTGGGTAGCTCTTTTGGAGCTGGTTCAGACAGAATGTGTCGTATGGCCTCCTGCTACACCTTAAAATTCTATGATTGTTAATTTCCTCCTAATGCAAAACAAGGTACAGCAGAGATTATTTCTGAAGATTTTGAGGTCTTCTTTACAGCTGGAAATACTAGCTTCCACTCAACTACTCCACCATGAACCAGTTCCTCTATACTCAACTGACAAGAATGCCACCATAACAAGTGTACATGGCAATGCTCTAAGCCTCTATTTATCAACCAAAGGATCCTATAATATTTCTTAACAACTGTTTTAACTTGCCTGGCCACCTTCAGAGAATTTGGCACTCCATCTGTTCCTGTACTCCCCTTCAAGTTGTACCATTGAGCCTGTATTGTCTCTCCATGTTTGTTCTACCAAAATGCATTATCTCATATTTCTCTACATTGAAGTACATATTTCAAGTAGTCTGCCTATTTGGCCAACTTATCAATGTCTCTCTGAAATTGCTGAGTGTCAACTGCACAATTCATTATTTTCTCTTGCTTAGTATCATCTGCAAATTTAGAGATAGTGCCCTCAAACTCATCTCTAAATCATTTACATAAATCAGAAAAAGGGATCCAATACCAATCCTTGGTGAACACCACTTTCAACTTGTCCCTGGTCTGTGAAATGCCCATCTAGACCTACCTTCTGTTTGCTATCTTTTAGCCAACTTCTAATCCATGCTGCCAAGGATCCATCAACCCAAATATTTCTAATTTGCTCCCCAACCTGCCCTGTGACACTATCAAATATTTTCTGAAAGGCCAAGTATACAACACCAACAGCACTATCTTCATCCACTACCGGTGTCACCAAAAAACAACTCAAAATTTGTCAGACACAACATACCCTTGAGAAAGCCAAGTTGACTGTCTAGTATTAACTTATTTTTCTCCAAATGTACATTTATTTTAACCCTTATTAAAGCCTCCCTCAGTTGCTCACTGTTGATGTCAAGCTGACAAGTCTGTAGTTTCCTGGGTTATCCTTTGTCTCTTTCTTAAACAATGCCATCACGTTTGCAAACCTGTACTTCCTCAGGACTAAGAGGCTGGAAAATTTCTGTCAACAGCTCCACTATTTCCTTCCTTACCCCACTCAGAAATCCAGCATGCATCTTTTACTATTAATATGTTTGAAGAAAATGTTATTATTTGATTTAGAGTAGTCTGCCATCCTTTATTCATGCTTCTTCTTAGCCTTCCTTATTATAGCCTGAGCTTCTCTCCTTATTTGAGATCTGTTCCCAAGATACTCTTTCATTAACAATACATTTAATATTGGTATGTTGGATCAATGCTCTATCATAACTTGTTGGTTTCTTGAAAGGAAATGTTACCTGTTGAAGAGATCACAGAATATGAAGAAGCATTAAAAAAATAAGAGAGCTTTGCTCAAGCAGCAACTGAGAACACAAAGATTCTCAATCCCCATCCCTTAACGGTTAACCCAGAATGGAAGCCAGTTATTGCCTATTCATCTCCAGAATATAGTGTCACATGCCAATTGTTTGCATGTTCCTTTCCAGTAGCATGGCATTGTGTGGTGTTTTCTCCAGCAGAAAGAATGCATAGTATCAATTGACTACTCCAGGCTCACCTTCCTGCATCACTTTGTAAACTTGTTGGTGTCACAGAGCAAGAACTTACTATCTATCAAGACTTTAAAATGCTGTAATCTGCCAACATTTCCATGAAGGAATTTTAATCAGCAAATAAAACAAAGGTGATTTACTACCACCAGTTTTTCATCTAGAAGTAGAACTTTAAAACGGTGGCAAGTAATTTACTGTATACAGCACAGAAGCAGGTCCTTTGGTCTAAACAGTCCACGCTGACCATAGTCCCAAACTAAACTAGTCCCATCTGTCAGTACTTGACCTGTATCCCTCCAAACATTTCTTATTAATGTACTTATCCAAATATTGTAACTGTACCCGCATCCACCTCTTCCTCTGGAACTTCATTCCATACATGAATCACGCTTTGTGTAAAAAAAAGCCCCTCACATCTTCTTAAAGTCTTTCTCCTCTCATCTTAAAATAAGATCGTGAAATCTTCCACCCTGGGAAAAACCTTTGCTATTCACCTTATCGATGCCCCTTGTGATTTTATAACCTCGATAAGGAAACCCCTCAATCTCCCACATTACAGTGAAAGAAATCCCAGCCTATCCAGCCTCTTCTTATAGGTCAAACCTTCAATTCCCAGCATCATCCTGGTAAATCTCTTTTGAACCTTCTCCAGTTTAATAATATCCTTGAAATAAATCAACTTTTCATAAATTGGATCCTTGACTCATGATACCATTACCGTCAAAGGAGCTAGACGTCTACTCAGAAGTCTGAATTCTTAAATCCGTTTCTCTCACTACAGCTGCTGCTAGACCTAAGTATTTTTAACATTTCCTTTTTAGTTTCCTCATTAGCAGTATTTGCTTTCAGACTTGAAACATCAACTTATTTCTCTAAACTGATGCTGACTCCCCTGCTGAATGTTTTTAACATTGCCTGTTTTTCTGTTTGTCTAACATTTGGAGTTTTTCAGTGTCTGTTTAATAAGAATAGAGATTTTCAGGGATGATTCAATATCATCCAATGTAGATTTTATTGATCCAGGTATTGCCCCAGAATGCTTTAACTTGGCGAGCAGGTTATCTACATGACCGACAGCAGCATTTTTCAGCATTTCTGGAAGCTGGGGTGGAACACAATGTATCTCTAGTACTTGTGAAGAAACAAGAATGAAATGGTCCCCAAGCCTAATAATTGGGAAACATCAAGCATGTAGCACTTAAGAATAAGCTGGACAGTTAAAACTAAATGAAAGCCTATGAGAAGTGTTTTTACATCTATAATTAACTCAACTTTTACTATTAATATGTTTGAAGAAAATGTTATTATTTGATTTAGAGTAGTCTGCCATCCTTTATTCATGCTTCTTCTTAGCCTTCCTTAGTGGGCCTGAGCATTAATAAAGATCTGAACTAGTGAATCTCCACAAAAACATTAAACTCATGTGATCTACAATAAGGTCATTTATATGCTATACTTTTTACATCAACATCCACAAAAAGAATTGTTTGCACTGAACTGATTCTTGAATCTTTACCATTTCTTTGAGGAGTCAAATTAACATTCATCCAAATGCATCTTACCAACAACAATGATCATATTCATTTAGTTTCTTGTCCCTGTTGGTTTCCAAGGCTTCACATTTCAAAGGTTAATTTAATAAGTTGCCTAATTAGCCAAAATAAGGAGAAAAGAGCATATTAAGTCTGGATTTTAGATGGTTTGCAAACATGATGGCATTGACGAGAATCTCTTTAAACTTAGATAAGCAATATAGGAACAAATTACTGCTGATGCTGGAATCTGTATGAATACATAAAATGCTGGAAATCACAGTGGGTCAGGCAACATCCATGGAGACAGTAAGCTAATGTTTCAAGTCTAGGCTGACTGAAATTCTGTGATTTCCAGCATTTTTTGTTTTCGATAAGCAATATCCTGTTCCTTTGGTGGTCTTCCCGCGTAGATATTCAAATATCTTTATAGAATAGCCAAAATTAATGTTGTCTTATTGGTCAAGAAAAAATAATTTAATATCAAAGTTTGCTTTGTTACCTAGTAAAGTCCTTGGTCTTTTCATTGCAAACATTTGCTTGTTTGATAACACTGCCAGAATATAATTACAGTCTTCAACTCCACTGTTATTCCCTGCCACCAATGAGTCAGCTTTGAACTCATAACTAAGTTTTAGTTGTCAGATAAAATAATACCTCGGCTTTTTCCTTCCATATGAATTTTCAAGATCAATATCACAGTGCTGTATTGTAAATGTTTTAGCTAGTGATTTATCAAAAAAGAAACATAGTGTAAATATACATGTTCCAGGATTCTTCCATCCAATTCCACCACCTGAACCGCAGTGAGGCATAATTTCCACCTGCCAGTCTGCCATAATCGACAAATCTCAAGGTCATTTGTATTACATTGCCTAACATTAATTCCAGCACCTCCTAAGTGCCAATTCACAGTGTAGCAATTCAACAGTAGTAACTTCCAGTGTTATCAGCGTTGCTCATTGTAAACAAGGAGGAATTAATTTGTTAAGAACTCTTCAATTTTGGGGTTGCTGCAATCAACGAGTATCATGAGCCCCAATCCCTCCAGGAAGTTATCATGCACCGCAGGTTTGCCTGCTTCAGATATTTGGGAGAATGGATAATGAAAGACAGGAAAATCTCCAAAATCTGTACCTGGAATGAAGTTACAAGGCATCTGCCTCATCTCCAAAAGAAGAAAAACTGCAAAATCCAAGCTCAGCTGGATCCTCTTGCAAATTCAGATCCCACCACACAACTTCCACTTCAGAACTATCTCTCCAGACTCAGCCATTTTAAACCCTCCAAAAAGAAGCAAGTCAGAATCAATTTTTGTCATGGATTTCAAGTCAGCATATGAAGTGTTAACATGGGAGAAAAGTGTCATTGTGTGTTTCTCTGATGCAAGTCTTTCCACATGCAAAGTCAGGCCCTCAATCTCTGCCAGATAAGTACATCAGAATTTACAAACAAAATAATTAATATAAATTAACAATTTCAACCAGTTGGATCATTCTTGGCCTTGACCTGAGACAAGTTCTTTCCAGCACCTTCAATAGTAACAACGTTTTTAGTTTTCAGGTTTGACTTACACTTGTAATTATGGTCAATTTATTATCAATTCACCATTAGTTCAATGAATCTTAGTCTTTTCATAAATAATCCTGGTCTACCCAGTTTGCTTTTTTTCGCGGAATATAGATTTTTTTTAAGATTAGATTAGATTACTTATAGTGTGGAAACAGGCCCTTCAGCCCAACAAGTCCACACCGACCCTCCAAACAGCAACCCACCCAGACCCATTCCCCTACATTTACCCCTTCAACTAACACTACGGGCAATTTAGCATGGCCAATTCACCTAACCTGCACATTTTTGGACTGTGGGAGGAAACCGGAGCACCCGGAGGAAACCCGCGTAGACATGGGGAGAACATGCAAACTCCACACAGACAGTTGCCTGAGGGGTGTGAGGCAGCAGTGCTAACCACTATGCCACCGTGCCGCCCTGACATCTATGTGCCAGAAGACTGGAGGATAGCAAATGTTGTCCCCTTGTTCAAGAAGGGGAATACAGACAACCCTAGACCAGTGAGCCTTACTTCTGTTGTGGGTAAAGTGTTGGAAAGGATTTTAAGAGGTAGGATTTATAATCATTTAGAAAGGAATAATTTGATTAGGGACAGTCAACACAGTTTTGTGAAGGGTAGGTCATTCCTCACAAACATTATTGAGTTCTTTGAGAAGGGGACCAAACAGTTGGATGAGGGTAAAATGGTTGATATGGTATATGGATTTCAGTAAAGCATTTGAGAAGATTCCCCACGGTATGCTATTGCAGAAAATATAGAAGCATAGGATTGAGGGGGATTTGGTGTTTTGGATCAGGAATTCACTAGCTGAAAGAAGACAGAGGGTGGTGGTTGATGGGAAATATTCATCCTGGAGTTCAGATACTAATGGTGTACTACAAGGAACTGTTTTGGGGCCACTGCTGTTTTTATAAATGACCTGGATGAGGGAATAGAAGGATGGGTTAGTAAATTTGCAGATGACACTAAGTCAGGGTTGTGGACAGTGCAGAAGGATGTTGAGATTACAGAAGGACATAGGTAAGCTACAGAGCTGGGCTGAGAGGTGGCAAATGGAGTTTAATGTGCAAAAGTGTGAGGTGATTCACTTTGGAAGGAGCAACAGGAATAGAGAATACTGGGCTAATGGTAAGATGCTTGGTAGTGTGGATGAACAGAGAGATCTGAGTAGATGAAAGTGAGGACTGCAAATGCTGGAGATCAGAGTCAAGATTAGAATGGTGCTGGAAAAGCACAGCAGGTAAGGCAGCATCCGAGGAGCAGGAAAATCGACATTTTGGGCAAAAGCTCTTCATCAGGAATCAGTTAGCAGAACTCAGCCAGAGCCACAATGTACTTATGCATAGATCCCTGAATGTTGCCACCCGGGTTGATAGGTTGTTAAGAAGGCATACAGTGTCTTAGCTTTTATTGGTAGAGGGATTGATTTTCAGAGGCATTAGGTCTTGTTGCAGTTGTGCAAAACTCTGGTGCGGTCTTGTATGGAGTACTGCGTATAGTTCTGGTCGCTGCATTATAGGAAGGACGTGGAAGTATTGCAAAGAGTGCAGAGGAGATTTACCAGGATGTTGCCTGGTATGGAGGAAAGGTCTTATGAGGGAACTGAACGACTTCAGGCTGTTTTTGTTAGAGAGAAGGTTAAGAGGTGACACACAAATTCGTGAAGCATTCCATATTTTTTGTGTATGGAATGAGCTGCCAGAGGAAGTGGTGGAGGCTGGTACAATTGCAACATTTAAAAGGCATTTGGATGGGTATATGAATAGGAAGGGTTTGGAGGGATCTGGGCCAGGTGCTGGCAGGTGGGACTAGATTGGGTTGGAATATCTGGTTGGCATGGACGTGTTGGACTGAAGGGTCAGTTATCGTGCGTACATCTCTATGACTCTATGACTTAATAGAGACATACAAGATGGTCAGAGGATTAGATAGGGTGGACAGTGAGAGCCTTTTTCCTAGGATGGTGATGGCTAGCACGAGGGGACATAGCTTTAAACTGAGGAGTGATAGATATAGGACAGATGTCAGAGGTAGTTTCTTTACTCAGAGAGTAGTAAGGGCGTGGAATGCCCTGCCTGCAACAGTAGTAGACTCGCCAACTTTAAGGGCATTTAAATGGTTATTGGATAAATATATGGATGATAATGGAATAGTGTAGGTTGGATGGGCTTCAGATCGGTTTCATAGCTCGGCGCAACATTGAGCGCCAAAGGGCCCTTACTGCGCTATATTGTTCTATGACAAAGCAGTATTTGCTGCCCATCTTTAATAACCCCGAGTGACCTGCTGGGCCATTGAGGAGTCAACCATGTTGTTGCGAATCTGGAGCCACAGAGATAAGATGATGTAGAAGTGACAGTTCTCTGAAGAAATTAGATAGTTTTCTAAAGACATTCAACAATAGTTTTAGTAATAACAACTGAGAAACTAACTTTCAATTCTAGACTAATTAACTATATTGAAATTCCACAAACTACCATGGTGTGATTAGACTTTCTTCCCCAGAGATGATCCTTGAATCTTCTAAAATATTTTGACCAATTTATGTTAGTGTTGGCAACTCCAGTTTTATTTATTCCTGGAGATTTAATCATAAGACATCGCTTGTTCTGATTCTTAATCACATGGGATTGGATCATGGGATAGTTGTCCACTGTTTTCAAATGTTGTTGCCATAGTGAAGTATTGTAATAATATCAAGATCCAAATAAAATAATGTGCTTTATAATTTATTGAGATATTTATGAAATTTACAAATTAAAGAAAGGACACAAGAGAAAAATGATTCAAGGGCCCATATTTACATGAAATTTATTTTGGTAATGTTTCTGCAGCATCAATTGCACTGAGAAACCATAAGTAAATTCCAATGATTTTAAAACATCAATGAGTAAATTCTAACTGATTGCATATACTTTTATGATTATTTTTATAACTTGCTGTATTGTAAAATAAAATGAATAAAAGCAAAACTAAACCTAATTAATTGGCTCCTACATTCCATTGATGAAGCTCAGTCTCACTAGTAAGACTCGGTCCGCAGGGAGAAGCACCAAAACTGTCTCAGCTTCAGACAACAATGCAAATGCTTAATAAAACAGGGCACAAAACCAGAAGACTTTGGATAGGTTTTGTATGTATTTTATTGCTTCCAGGCAGTGATTATTTGTAAAGAAAGTGAGGACTGCAGATGCTGGAGATCAGAGCCGAAAATGTGTTCCTGGAAAAGCGCAGCAGGTCAGGCAGCATCCAAGGAGCAGGAGAATCGACGTTTCGGGCATGAGCCCTTCTTCATTTGTGGTCATTTTCAAAGTGGTTAACATTTGGAGAAAACTCAGAATCCCTGGCTGGCAAAGGTTGAGAGTTAATATGGTAACGTTATTTAATTTTTTAAAAAGTTTCGTCAAGCCATAGAAAGAATGAGCACTTTTTTTTTCCCCAAGGGCTACGGGGGACAAGGAGGGAAAGTGAAGCTGAGGATTATAAGATTGGACATGATCTCATCAAAAGGCAGAGCAGACTCAATGGGTCAAAATGCCTACTTCTCCTTCTACACCTTATGGCCTTTTTATTTGTTCATAGAATGTGCATGTCACTGCCTCAGCCAGCATTTATTGCTCATCCTTAATTGTTCTCGAAAGGTGCCTTCTATCCTTGTGGGGTAAAATGCCCATCTCATCTGGTCCTGATGCCTGGTCCCCCGTGTTTCATTTCTTTTATGGGCTATTTCTAAAAAACTCTGTAAACCTAACAAATACAAAGGTCAATTCTTTTTGTGCAGTTAAAAGAAAAGCGAAAAGTATAATGTTAATTCAATTCGACCTATCATTATAAGATTTTCATTGCACTATGAATTAAAATCCAAATGTGATTAAAGTGTAAAAGTCACAGTTAACTGAAAATTATGAGGAAATGTAATCATTTTAATTGCATTCAGAATATTCATTATGCTGTGCTACATAAATTTGATTTTGATGGTTACAGAGAAATATAAATCATTTTGGAAATCTTCAGAATTACAATATTGGTGTTCCTTCTTTTTAATGATTAATTCAATTTGCTGAATATTTTCTCTTGCTGTGTTTCTGATTTCCATAATTTTTAAGTGCTCTGTTCCTCTTGTACAACATAAGCTGGCTGTTTTCAGTCTTTGCACTGCAACCAGACGGAAGGCAAAAATTTCAGTTACTTGTAGGGGCACAATAAAAGTAGCATCATCATAAACTGCTTCCTTGCCGAGGTGAAAAAATGCTAGGCCAGCCAAGGTTACTGACAGATGATGAACCAAATCTGTTGTTTTCAGTGTACTTTGATTTATGTTTTTGCAAATGCAATACTTCTACTGAATACTATTTGTAGTGCAGTGGTCAACTTGATTTTGACAATTTACATAATTTAACGCTTTGTACTTCAGGGATGGCAATTATTTTGGAGAATTAATAACACATGATGTGTGGTTACAACACTTTTGTTTGGCATTTTACAGGTAGCACATTAACTGCATAGTGCCTGGTCATTTAAATTATATTATTTAAATTATACTAACCATGCTTTTCATTGGTTGTGTGCATCAGCAAGGATCCCAATGTTATAACTTGTCAGGACCATTAAAAGCTAACTTACACTTCTTAAATGGAAGATGCATTGCGCTAGGATGAGTTGTTGGCAGTCATGCAGGAACTCATCTGGGAAAGGATGAAAAATGGAACAACTTAGGCAGACTCCAAGTTTTCAGATGCTCAGTTATGAGCCTTGGTGGAAGAGGTGTAAAGTGGGAAAGGTGTCCTGAAAATACCGAGAGAGCAGACAGTCAAGGAAATATATGCCAGGATTCATGTCCAAAAGAAATGGATGCAGCACAACAAGATGTCCAATGGCCTCACTTTAGCAGTCAAGGTCATGTGAATGTATCTTCAAATGGTGTATTCTATCAACTGCACTGAGCCTCAGTTACTGTCCAATTCATTGCATACTCATTGCTCACCTACTGGCAATTTTCATAAATCTTGATTCATAGCTTCATCCAACCTGCATGTCTTAAGCCAACATCGCTCAGCTTGTATACTCTACCAGCTAATTGAGCCCTGACCAGGTAGAAATGATATGTGAGGACTGCAGATGCTGGAGATCAAAGTCAACAAGTGTGGCACTGGAAAAGCCACAGCCATCAGGAATGTCATTCCTAATGAAGAGCTTATGCTTGAAATGCTGACTCTCCTGCTCCTTGGATAATGCCTGACTTGCCGTGCTTTTCCAGCACCACACTTTTTGACTGAGCCATGATAAGTTGTCAACTGTCACTGAATAAAATCGTCAATGACATTTCCTTATTCAACACTGGACAGCAAACTGCAAAATGTTGCAAATAAGTCCAGGTGCAGACTTCAGTGAGTCAGGTACATTGCCACATCGCTTTCACAGCACTGTCAATGCAGTTCATGCCCTGCTCTGAGTTTATAGCTGTAGCTGCAACAATTGGCAGATTTCAGTCATTTCCTTCAAACAGTAGGGTAGGCTTTCACATAATCTTTCTCACAGAGATTCAGATAAAAGAATTGCTGTAACATCTTGAGCTAACTTGTCAAGAATCCTTCTCTTCCTTCTCATCTCTTCTTACAACTTGAGCTGCTCTGTGTAGTCACTTTATTCTAAAGTCAAATCATATTAGAAAGGAATTGCCAACTAGTGTATCCATATCTGGAGCAACTGTGTTGTCAGCAAAAAATCTTGAAAAATCTGCCATATCCCCACTTTTAGACCTGTGGACCTTGAAACAACTTAAGAAAACACATTCATAAAACAAAATAACGGTCCTAAGTAATCAACCAATAACTAACTGAAACGTAGATGGATTCCTTTAAATACTGCTGACGAAGGGATCACTTTTGACACACTGCATTCAAATATGTAGGTTAAAAAAATGACATTAGTTGAAGCAGTGAGCTGAAGATAGCACCACGAGGTCAAATCAGTACAAAGTGCTGACGAACATCATGATCTTAAAGGCAATAAATGCTGATCAGGCCAATGAGGCCCACATAGTGAACAGATAAGTAAAAACTAATGTGGCAATGCTGCATACTTCTGCGAACAATCAATGAACCTGTGATAACATCGCAATCTTATAGCATCCCACTAATTTCTAAGTGTATGTGCACAATGAAGGCCAGGCCTCATTTTGGAATATTATGGACTCTGGGAGCACCCAAAACGAGGTAATAATTATGCCAATTTCATACTCAGGTATTTTACATAAAAACATTGACTACTGCACCAAAATAAACATTCAGAATTTCAATCTTTTCTCCCCTAAGATTTAGACTTTTGTTTCTGTAGCTCTAGTTTATTTTTATTTAAATTATCTCTCCGGTCTTGTACAATTGAAGCCAGCCAAGCGGTGGTCCGCTTTTTTGCTACTTCCCAATTGTAACGTGGTATGTAGTCAAAATCAGAGAAGGCTTTGTGGCTAGTAAAGGTAAACTTCGTGTTGAGCATTGTAATAAGGTGTCGGTTTATTCTGGGAACATATGTAATAAATGGCTGTAGCAAAAACTGCAGCATCTCCATCATGAAAGATGTGAAGTACATCAGCAGCAGAGGCATACTAAGCTTTTCTGGAATTGTAAACCCCAGAGGGCTCATCATCTCATGGTTAAAATCTGAATAACTCATATGTGGGGTATCATCTGTGATGTAATAGAATTTTCCACCAACAATTTTCTTTCTATCCTTGTCTTTCATAGCTCTAGCCACTAAAATATGAGCCCAAGCTACATTGCTAACATAAACAGGATTCACGAGTGCCTGCTTCCTGGAAGTTCTCTTCAGAATATTTCCATTGTTGATTCCTTCATCCAAATGTGGTATCATAAAACGGCAGTTTTCTCCATAGATATACGTGGGTCGTATAGCACATGTTACCATTTGTTCACCATTAGGTAGGAGGCATCCATTCGATGTCAGCACTAGTTGTTCTGCGATTTTTTTTGTTTTGCTGTAGTAAAATTTTAGTTTGCCAGGGTAGACTGTGTCTTCATCACCATTACAGATCGAATCACCTCTTACATTTGGTCCTACCACCTCTACACTACTGGTATAGATAAAACACTTCACATTCTGCTGAATAGAAGTTTCTATCAAAAGTTGAGTTCCTGCCAAATTAAAATGAAACAATATGATAAAAACTGATACAGAAAAACAGAAATCATATGGACATAATTGTAAAAAACACTCTGTTTACCATGATCAGAAATGAAAGTGAAAAGCATCCTGTATCATCGTTTTAATTGATATAGAAATAAAGGCTGAATCTTCATATATTTTACAAGTGTCAATTTTGCAGAGTTTTACTGAGGATTTCTCTCTGCGAGGTCTAATGAGATTTCTCATAATATCATCACAAACTCCCTTCTTTAACTACCTACCACGTCCCTATGGCTGTGCTCTTGTTCAATGCTAGTTCAATTGTACCACTTGCCATACTTGAAAGACTTGACATTACTGGAATATCTCTAGCACTAGTACCATCTTTAAAAGATCATGTGCACTGTCAGTCTGGAGTTTACCTGCACAGTGACATGGTAGAGAAGGTGAAATCAGAGCCTTCTTTTGTGGGAGGAACCTGCAAGTCAGTATGGGCATGTGATGCAAATGACAGTTGTTCTCTTACCCCAGGGTGGACAGAGGAGGCCACAAAAACCTATCAGGCTGGGCTGAGGTTGCCACCCAGTTCATTGCAGGCTCAGCCTGGAAAAAAGCCCAGCAGTGCAGGAGAGCCACCATCTTTTCTCTACTCCCTACTTGCCATTTCTGATATCACTGAAGAAGGGCTTATGTTGCCTGACCTACTGCGCTTTTCCAGCAACACATTTTTAAGCTAGTTTCTGACATCACCCAGACCTCCTATAACCCTGCAGCTGCAACTCAATCATTCAGGCCAATCACATACTTTTCAGCATTAACAGCCACTTAGATCTCACTCAATCCTTCCCTCCCTCTAATTGAAGGAGAAAACAGCCCACAATCAGCAGGAAGAACCAAGCTAAGTTGTGGGCGGCCCAACATTTGACTCCTCTTCCCTTATGAGGACAGGAGTCAGACTCTGACCAGCCAAGTTTAAGTGATCCAGTCCAAGCCCCTGGTCTGGTATGAAAGCCTGCTCTTGATTTACTGTGCCGGGAACCTTCCACCTCATCCCCCTCCATCCCCAACCCTATGGGCTTGATATGACTGAGGACTGCTGACAACCATGGATTTGTATCTGCAATTAATGGCAATGCAAGAAGTAAAGTGAATTTGCTAGCTCTAGCATAGGGACCAAGTGACCAAGTTGATAGATGAAGGAAGGGCTGTTGATGTCATATACATGGACTTTAGTAAGGCATTTGATAAGGTTCCCCATGGTAAACTAATAGAGAAAGTGAAGTCACATGGTGTGCAGGGTGTTTTAGCTAGGTCGGTAAAGAACTGGTTGAGCAACATGAGACAGAGAGTAGTAGTTGAAGGGAGTTTCTCAACCTGGAGAAAGGTGACCAGTGGTGTTCCACAGGGGTCACCGTTGTTTGTGATATGCATAACTGATCTGGAAGAGGGCACTGTTGGTATGATCAGCAAGTTTGCAGATGACATGAAGATTGGTGGAGTAGCAGAAAGCATAAGGGACTGTCAAAGAAGACAGGAGGATATAGATAGACTGGAGAGTTGGGCAGAAAAGTGGCAGATGGGAGTTCAATCCAGACAAATGTGAGGTGATGCATTTAGGCAAGTCTAATTCTACAGCGAATTGTACAATGAACGGAAGAGCCTTGGGAAAAGTTGATGGGCAGAGAGATCTGGGAGTGCAGGTCCATTGTACCCTGAAGGTTGCTGCACAGGTGGATAGTGGTCAAGAAGGCATATAGTATACTTGCCTTCATTGGACAGGGTATTGAGTATAAGAGCTGGCAAATCATGTTAAAATTGTACAAGACATTGGTTCGGCCACATTTAGAATACTGTGTAGAGTTCTGGTCGCCACGTTACCAAAAGGATGTGGAGAGGGTGCAGTGAAGATTTACAAGGATGTTGCCTGGTATGGAAGGTACTAGCTGTGAAGAGGGGTTGAGTAGGTTAGGTTTGTTTTCATTAGAGAAAAGGAGATTGAGAGGGGACCTGATTGAGGTTTACAAAATCATGAAGGGTACAGACAGGGTGGATAGAGATGAGCTTTTTCCCAGGGTGAAGGATTCAATAATGAGAGGTAATACTTTTAAGGTGAGAGCTGAAATGTTTAAAGAGGATGCTGGGTGTCTGGAACACGTTGCCAGCAGAGGTGGTAGAGGCAGGTACAGCAGATTCATTTAAGATGCGTCTGAACAGATGCATGAGTAGGTGGGGAGCAGAGGGATACAGATGCTTAGGAATTGGGCGACAGGTTTAGACAGTAGATTTGGATCAGTTCAGGCTTGGAGGGCCGAAGGGCCTGTTCGTGGGTTGTACATTTTTTTTGTTCTTTCTTTGTACAAGAAGATACATCTGGGTAGGCTCAAATTGAATGAACAGCCCTGCATGCACTTTGTCTACTGCAGCATTTCCAGTTGGAGTACAGCTTTAAAGTATAAAAGCATTCTATAAATGGATCACAGAGATTACATTAAATTTCTGAGAGGTTGGCTGGTGTCGCATACCAGAGTCCATGAATCTAAGATGCCAACCCAGAGCAACAAGTGGCAAGCTGGAGTTTCCAGGTGGTACAATCATTGGATGGCCAATGATCAACCCTCAAAAAGAGGGTTAGTCTTCTTATGCAAATCCAAGCATTGGCTGCACACTGCAGCTTGAGACAGAAGTTGGGGTGTTTTGGTTCTGGCCTGGAGGCATTGTTTCGAACAGTCTCCACTCATTCAAGGTTACTTCTACTCTTAAGGGGAGTATCATGGAGGCGGGGTGGAATGTTGCAGCAAGTAATGTGATTTTTTTGACCCCAGTTTGCACGAGTATTGGATCTTTGATGAAGCGCTGGTGAGGATCACAGCTTGCACACCATTTTGAAGTCAGCAGAGAATGGTGATGAGTTTCTGCAGTCAGCCGAATCTCAGGACAATGTTCCACATTCCCTCATGGCTGACAGCATCAAAGGACTTTGTGAGATTGAAGAAGGCTATGCACAGATGTGTGTGCTGTTCCCTGCACTTTTCTTGGATTTTTCATACACTGAAAATCATGTGTGCCTCTTGACTGATGGAAGTCACACTGAGACTCAAAGAGAAACTCTTCAGCCACTAGGAGGAGGCAGTTAATGAGAATTCTTGTAATAACCTTTCTCGAGATGGACAATAGGGAAATCCCTCTGTATTTTCCACAGTCAGACTTGTCTCCTTTTTTGAAGGTCACAATTATGGTGTCTTTGAAAATTTCCAGTATACACTCTTCCTTCCAGACAAGGGCAATGCGGTCATGGATTCATGTCAAGAGTGCCTCTCTGCCATATTTTAGTACTTCAGTGGGGATTCTAACTGATCTGGAGGGCTTGGTGTTTTTCAGCTGTCAGATGGTTTTTTGACTTCACGGTGGGTTGGAGGTGTTTTGAGATGGCAATGTGCATTTCAGGATAGTGCCAAGACCACTTGCGTCAAAAGCCGCATCTTGGTTTAGGACGCCCCCAAAGTGCTCTCTCCACCAAGCACTGACTGCCTCGCCAGTGAGCATTGACTGCTTCTTGGTCTTTGATGAGCGACTCTCTATTTTTGCAGTCAGTGAAGCAGGGTCTCTGGGTAGGATCCCGGACATCATGAAGGATTGTGCTGAAGAAGCCACCCACATTGTGGTCATCAGCGAGTTGCAGAATCTCTTGCACTCTTTCACTCATTATCTATTCTTTAGGTCATGGGTCCTTTGTTGCATCTTGGCCTTCGGTTGCTTGAAGGCAGTTTCCTTTTGTTGAAGTTTTGATGCAGCTGCTCATTTAGGAATGCCTTGCTTTGGCAGTCTAGGATATCTTGGATCTCCTGATCGTTCTCAACAAACCAACCTTGCTGTTTCCTGGTCAAGAGGCCAAACATATCCACACAAGTGCTGATTATGGAAGCTTTTAGGGTTGTCCAGGCACTGAGGCCATTCTGTGGTTCTTACATGTTGGTCATCTCCAGGTTGGCTGTGAGGCACCATCTCAGTAGATTTTTCTTCTCCAGGTCTTTAGTCTAGCAAACACTGAACTTCCTACCATGGTGACAGGGAAGACTGGCCTGCAGTCACCATTGCTGGGAGGCAGACTGGGTAGGGTAGCCTACAGTCACCAGTGTAATGACTTGGACAGGGAACGGTGGCCTACAGTCACCGTTGCAGTGAGGCAGACTGGGAAGGGTGGCTTATAGTCACCATTCCAGTAAGGCAGACGGGGAAGGGTGGCCTACAGTTATCATTGTAGTGAGACAGAATGGGAAGGGTGGCCTATAGTCACCATTGCAGTGAAGCAGACTGGGAAGGATGCCCTCCAGTCAACATTGCAGTGAAGCAGAATGGGAAGGGTGGCCTACAGTCACCATTGCAGTGAGGCAGACTGGGAAGGGTGGCCTATAGTCACCATTGCAGTGAGGCAGACTGGGAAGGGTGGCCTATAGTCATCATTGCAGTGAGGCAGACTGGGAAGGGTGGCCTATAGTCACCATTGCAGTGAGGCAGACTGGGAAGGGTGGCCTATAGTCACCATTGCAGTGAGACAGACTGGGAAGGGTGGCCTATAGTCATCATTGCAGTGAGGCAGACTGGGAAGGGTGGCCTATAGTCACCATTGCAGTGAGGCAGACTGGGAAGGGTGGCCTATAGTCATCATTGCAGTGAGGCAGACTGGGAAGGGTGGCCTATAGTCACCATTGCAGTGAGGCAGACTGGGAAGGGTGGCCTATAGTCACCAGTGCAGTGAGGCAGACTGGGAAGGGTGGCCTACAGTCACCATTGCAGTGAGGCAGACTGGGAAGAGTGGCCTATAGTCACCATTGCAGTGAGGCAGACTGGGAAGGACGGCCTACAGTCAGCATTGCAGTGAGGCAGACTGGGAAGGGTGGCCTACAGTCACCATTGCAGTGACGCCTACTGGGAAGGGTGGCCTATAGTCACCATTGCAGTGAGGCAGACTGGGAAGGGTGGCCTACAGTCAGCATTGCAGTGAGGCAGACTGGGTTGAGTGCATTGAGAGGCTAGAACATTCAGGAAACAACAGTTCTCCACCAGCCTGCTTACAACACAACACTGTTCCTGACGTCTCAAAAACCGCCACAGTGAGCCCCCAAACAACATGGATTATTTCCCTTAACTCAGGAACAGGTGGGTGCGATGGATGGGGGGCGGGGGGGAGAGGGGGAGGTCAGCAAGGTTGGACGGGCTTGGGGGGTGGTGTTGGACAGGGTGTGATGGACAGGTAGGGGCACTGTTGGGGGGGGCAGGTGGGGCAGTGTTGGGCAGGGTTTGGGTCGGGTGGGCGGCAGTGTTGAATGGGGTTGGAGGGCAGGGGAGATGTTGGGGGTTTTGTGGGTGGTTGGGGCAGGGGTTGGGAGGTGGGTGGAGAGAAGTGTCAGGGGGGTTTGGGGGTGGGCAGGAGCAGTGGTGGATGGGGTTGGGGGCAGCTGGGAAGGAGGGGCTTGTGTGCTGCTGCAGTCTCTTTTGAACGGGGAACAGACTTTAAAAGCTCCGAGCCCCAGAAGAAAGGCATTTCATCAATTAACCGAATAATGCCCGCCCATCTCGTTTGGATAATCAAGGTTCCCCTGTACATCTTAAATGACGCTATCGTTCCCACCCATACCACTTCTGCTGGCAGTGCATTCCAGGCACCCACCATCCTTTACGTGAAGCACTTTTCATGTATATCTCCCCTAAGCTTTTCCCCTCTCACTTTGAACAGTGATTGAGTCCTCCACTCTGGGAAAACGTTTCTTGCTATCCATCCTGTCTACACCTCTCATGATTTTGTAGGCCTCAATCAGGTCCCCCCTCAACCTGCTTCTTTCCAATGAAAATAATCCTAACCTACTCAACCTCTCCTCATAGGTAGGACCCTCCATACTAGGCAACATCCTGGTGAACCTCCTCTGCACCCTCTCCAAAGCATCCACATCATTTTGGTAATGTGGCAACCAGAACTGTACACAGTATTCCAAATGTGGCCGAACCAAAGTCTTATACAATTGTAACATAACCTGCCAACTCCTGTACTCAATACCCCATTCAATAAAGGAAAGCATGCTCTACGTCTTTTTGACCACTCTACTGACCTGCACTGCCACCTTCAGGGAATAATGGATCTGAACACCCAGATCTCTCTGTACATCAATTTTCCCCAGGACTTTTCCATTTACTGTATAGTTTGCTCTTGAACTGCATCTTCCAAAATGCATCACCTTGCATTTGTCTGGATTGCACTCCAGCTACCATTTCTCTACCCAACTCTCCAATCTATCTATATTCTGCTGTATTCTCAGTCTCCTTCAGTATCTGCAAACTTGCTAATGAGGCAACCTACACCTTCCTCCAAATCATTTATGTATGTCACAAACAACAATGGTTCCCAGCACGGACACCACTGGTCACAGGTCTCCATTTTGAGAAGCACCCTTCCACTACTACTGTCTCGTGTTGCCCAACCAGTTCTCTATCCATCTAGCTAGAACACCCTGGACCCCATGCAATCTTACCTTCTTCAGCCTACCATGGGGAACCTTATCAAACACCTAATAAAGTCCATGTATATGACATCTATATGCCTTCCCTCATCAATCAACTTTGTTACCTCTTCAAAGAGTTCTATTAGGTTTGTAAGACATGACTTTCCCTGCATAAAACCATGTTGCTCATTTTCTTCCAAATGGGTATATATCCTATCCCTTAGTATATTCTCCAGTAGCTTCCCTACCACTGACGTCAGATTCACAGGTCTGTAATTAGCTGGATTATCCCTGCTATCCTTCTTAAACAAGGGGACATCATTAGCAATTCTCCAATCCTCTGGGACCTCCCCCGTGTTCAAGGATGCTGCAAAGATATCTGTTAAAGCCCCAGCTATTTCCTCTCTCACTTCCCTCAGTAACTTAGGATAGGTCCCATCTGGGCTCATGCACAACCAGCACACATTGTCCCCATGCCTGACACAAAACTCCCCAAACAAATGCTCTACTTTGAGGTCACAATGGAAAGTGATCACTTGAAGGCCAAAGGAAATCGTATAAGGACATTCTGAAAGCCTTCTTAAATAAAAGCAATATCCCCACCAACTATCTATGAAGAGAGGTTGAGTAGATTAGGATTAGTTTCATTAGAAAAAAGGAGATGGGGGGGGGGGACCTGATTGAGGTCTACAAAACCATGAAGGGAATAGACAGGGTGGATAGAGATAAGCTTTTTCCCAGGGTGAGGGATTCAATAACGAGAGGTGAGAGGTGAAAAGTTTAAATGGAACACACGTGAAAGGTACTTTACACAGAGGGTGGTAGGTGCCTGGAACACGTTGCCAGCAGAGGTAGTAGAGGCAGGCACGGCAGATTCATTTAGGGTGCATCTGGACAGATGCATGAGTATGTGGGGAGCAGAAGGATACGATGCTTAGGAAATGAGCGATAGGTTTAGACAGTGGATTTGGATCAGCTCAGGCTTGGAGGGCTGAAGGGCCTGTTCCTGCGCTGTAAATTTTCTTTGTTCTTCCTTTGTTCTCTTCCACACACACGAGTCTCTTGCCCTAGAACACGCAAACCAGGAAAGAAGCATCTATAAAGATACCAACCTCTCTGAGTGTCACTGACTAGAGTATATGGAGGCCAAGCACAAACAACTGGAAGTGTGCAGAATCCAGGGCATCCTATTCACCTCCAGGAAAAGGAGAAGAGGGAGACAGGTAGTGCAGGAGTTTCCTGTGGCTATCCTCATCTCAAACAAGTATGCTGTTTTGGAAAATGAGGTGATGGGCTCTCAGGAGAATCTAACATGAACAGCCAAGTTTTTGGTACTAAGATTCGCTCTAATATAAGGAAGGGTATGTCAGGTTCCAAGCGATCAATTGTGAAAGGAACTCTCTAGTCTGAGGTACAGACATATATTTCTGCAGTCAACAGTGAGAAATCTGAATGGTGTGTTGCCTCCCTGCTGCCAGGATCAAGGATGTTTTGGAGAGTGTGCAGAATGTTCTCAAAGGGGAGAGGGACCAGCAGGAGGTAATTGGGACTAACGAAATAGGAAGGGAAAAGGATGAGATTCTGAAGGGAGAATATAGGAAGTTAGACAAGAATTTAAAAAGGAGGTCCTTGAGGGTAGTAATATCTGGATTACTCCCGGTGCTAAGAGGGTAGGAATAGGACAATAGGGTAGATGAATGCTTGGCTGAGGAGCTGCGGGAGGGGTGGAGGGTTCACATTTTTGGATAATTGGAATCCCTTTTGGGGTAGAAGTGACCTGTATAAGAAGGACATATTGCACCTGAATTGGAAGGAGTACTATACTGGCAGGGAGATTTGCTTGAGCTGCTCAGGAGGATTTAAACTAGTAAGGTGGTGGGGGTGGGACCCAGGGAGATAGTGAGGAAAGAGATCACTCTGAGACTAGTACAGTTGGGAAAAGGAGCAAGTCAAACAGTCAAGGCAGGCAAGAACAAAGCAGAGAATGAGGTAGGACTGATAAATTAAACTGCAATTGTTTCGATGCAAGAGGCCTCACAGGGAAGGCAGGTGAATTCAGGACAGGTCAGGAACATAGGACTGGAAATCAGAAATTACAGAAACATGGCTCAGGGATGCATAAGACTGGCAGCTTAATGTTCTAGGAGACAAATACTAAAGTAAGGATAGAAAGGGGAGCAAGAGAGGAGGGGGAGTGGTGTTTTTGATAAGGGATAGCATTACAGCTGTACTGATGGAGGATATTCCCAGAAATACATCCATGAAAGTTATTTGGGTGGGACTGAGAAAGAAGAAAGGGATGATCACTTTATTGGGATTGTACTATTGACCCCCTCCACCCCAATAGTTAGCGGGAAATTGAGAAACAAATTTGTAAGGAGATATCAGATGTCTGTAAGAATAGTAGGGTGATTATAGTAGGGGATTTTAATTTTCCAAACATAAATTGGGTCTGCCATAGTGTCACGGATTTAGACGGAGAGGAGGTTAAGTGTGTACAAGAATATCTTTTTGATTCAATATGTGGATACGAGAGAAGGTGCAAAACTTGACCTACTCTTAGGAAATGAGAGGTGTCGGGGGTGGAGGGGTGCACTTTGGCGCCAGCGACTGTAATTCTATTGATTTTAAAACAGTGATGGAAAAAGGATAGACTGGATCTAAAAGTTAAAGTTACAAATTGGAGGGAGGCCAATTTTGGTGGTATTAGGTGAGAACATTCAAAAGTTGATTGGGGGAATGAATGTTCACAGGTAAATGGACGGGTGGAAAATAGGAAGCCTTCAAAAATGAGATAACGAGAGTTCAGAAACAGTACGTTCTTGTTAGGATGAAAGGAAAGGCTGATAAATATAGGGAATGCTGGATGACTAGAGAAATTTGCTCAAGAAAAGAAGAAAGTATATGTCAGGTATAGACAGCAAAGGTCAAATGAATCCTTAGAAGATAATAAAGGCAGTAGGAGTATACTGAAGGAGGAAATCAGGAGGGCAAAAAGGGGACATGAGATAGCTTTGGCAAATAGGGTTAAGGAAAATCCAAAGGGATTTTATAAATATATTAAGGACAAAAGGGGAACTAGGGAGAGAATAGTGGCCCTCAAAGATCTGCCTGCACCTGTGGAACTGCAGGTGATGGGGGAGTTACTAAATGAGTATTTTGCATCAGTGTTTACAGTACAGAAGGATGTGGAAATACGGAATGTGGGGAAATAGATGGTGACATCTTTCAAAATGCCCCAATTACATAGGACGTGCTGGATATCTTAAAACCTTAAAGGTGGATAAATTTCCAGAACCTGATCAGGTGTACCCTACAACTCTGTGAGAAGTCAGGGAAATGATTGCTGGGCCTCTAGCTGAGATATTTGTATCATCGATAGTCACAGGTGAGGTGCCAGAAGACTGGAGGTTGGCTAACATGGTGCCACTATTTAAGTGAGGTGGTAAGGAAAAGCCAGGAACTGTAGACTACTGAGCCTGACATTGGTGATGGGCAAGTCGTTGGAAAGAATCCTAAGGGACATGATTTACATGTATTTGGAAAAGCATGATTAGGGATAGTCAACATAGTTTTGTGCTTGGGAAATCATGAGTTTTTTGAAGAAGTAACAAAGAGGATTGATGACGGCAGAGTGGTGGACATGATCGATATGAACATCAGTAAGGTGTTTGACAAGGTTCCTCATGGTAGACTGGTTAGCCAAGTTAGATCACATGGAACACAGGGAGAATTAACCATTTGGACACAGAACAGGCTCGAAGATGGAAGCCAGAGGTTCATGATGGAAGGTTGCTTTTCAGACTGGAGGCCTGTGACCAAGGATTGCTGTCGCATCCACGTATATGGATGTGAATATAGGAGGTTATGGTTAGCTAATTTGCAGATGACACCAAAACTGGAGGTGTGATGGCCAGCAAGGAAAGTTACCTCAGAGTACAATGGGATGTTGATCAGAATCGCCAATGGGCTGAGATGGGGCAGATGGAGTTTAATGTAGATAAATGTGAGGTGCTGCATTTTGGAAAGGGAAATCTTAGCAGGACTTTCTGATACACTTAATAGTAAGGTCCCGTGGAACAAAGAGAACTTGGAGTACAGGTTCATAGTGGTAAAAACAAGGACTGCAGATGCTGGAAACCTGAATATGGATTAGAGTGGAACTGGAGGTCAGGCAGCATCCAAGGAGGAGTAAAATCGACGTTTCAGGCAAAAGCCCTTCAGCAGGAATAGAGGCAGGGAGTCTGCAGGGTGGAGAGATAAATGAGAGGGGGGGTGGGGGTGGGGAGAAAGTAGCATAGAGTACAATAGGTGAATGAGGGTGGGGATGGAGGTGATAGGTCAGAGAGGAGGGTGGGGGAAGGTAGCAAAGGGTACAGTGGGTGAATGGGGGTGGGAATGAAGGTGATAGGTCAGAGAGGAGGGTGGAGTGGATAGGTGGAAAGGAAGATTGGCAGGTAGGACAGGTCATGGGGACGGTGCTGAGCTGGAAGGTTGGAACTGGGGTAAGGTGGAGGGAGAGGGGAAATGAGGAAACTGGTGAAGTCCACATTGATGCCCTGGGGTTGAAGTGTTCCGAGGCGGATGATGAGGCGTTCTTCCTCCAGGCGTCGGTTGGTGAGGGAGTGGTGGTGGAGGAGGGCCAGAATCTGCATGTCCTCGGCAGAGTTGGAGGGGGAGTTGAGTTGGAGGGGGAATTGAAATGCTGGGCCACAGGATGGTGGGGATGATTGGTGGGGGTGTCCCGGAGATGTTCCCTAAAGTGCTCTGCAAGGAGGAGTCCAGTCTCCCCAATGTAGAGGAGACCGCATTGGGAGCAACGGATACAGTAAATGACATTGGTGGATGTGAAGGTAAAACATTTGATGGATGTGGAAGGCTCCTTTGGGGCCTTGGATGGAGGTGAGGGAGGAGGTGTGGGCGCAGGTTTTGCAATTCCTGCGGTGGCAGGGGAAGGTGCCAAGACGGGAGGGTGGGTTGTTGGGGGGCGTGGACCTGACCAGGTGCTCACGGAGGGAACGGTCTTTGCGGAAAGCGGAAAGGAGTGGGGATGGAAATATATCTCTGGTGGTGGGGTGCGTTTGGAGGTGGTGGAAATGTCGGCGAATGATGCAGTTTATGCGAAGGTTGGTAGGGTGGAAGGTGAGCACCGGGGGAGTTCTGTCATTGTTACGGTTGGAGGGGTGGGGTTCGAGGGCGGAGGGGCGGGATGTGGATGAGATGCATTGGAGGGCTATTTTAACCACGTAGGAAGGGAAATTGCGGTCTCTAAAGAAGGAGGCCATCTGGTGTGTTCTGTGGTGGAACTGGTCCTCCTGGGAACAGATACGGTGGAGGCAGAGGAATTGGGAATACGGGATGGCATTTTTGCAGGAGGTAGGGTGGGAAGAGGTGTAATCAAGGTAGCTGTGGGAGTTGGTGGGTTTGTAAAAAATGTCAGTGTCAAGTCGGTCGTCATTAATGGAGATGGAGCGGTCCAGGAAGGGGTGGGAGGTGTCAGAGATGGTCCAGGTGAATTTAAGGTCAGGGTGGAATGTGTTGGTGAAGTTGATGAATTGCTCAACCTCCTCACGGGAGCATGAGGTGGCGCCAATGCAGTCATCAATGTAGCAGAGGAAGAGGTGGGGAGTGATGCCGGTGTAACTACAGAAGATTGACTGTTCCATGTAGCCAACAAAGAGACAGGCATAGATTGGGCCCATACGGGTGCACATGGCAACCCATCTGGTCTGGAAGAAGTGGGAGGATTCGAAGGAGAAATTGTTAAGGGTGAGGACCAGTTCAGCCAATCGAATGAGTGTGTCAGTGGAAGGGTACTGTTGGGGACGTCGGGAGAGGAAGAAATAGAGGACTTGGAAGCCCTGGTCATGGCAGATGGAGGTGTAGAGGGATTGGATATCCATGGTGAAGATGAGGCGTTGGGGGCCTGGGAAACGAAAATCTTGGAGGAGGTCGAGGGCATGGGTGGTGTCTCGAACGTATGTGGGGAGTTCCTGGACTAGGAGGGAATAGGACAGTGTCGAGGTAAGTAGAGATGAGTTCGGTGGGGCAGGAGCATGCTGAGACAATGGATCAGCCAGGGTGGTCAGGCTTGTGGATCTTGGGAAGGAGGTAGAATCAGGCGGTGCGGGGTTCCCGGAATATGAGGTTGGAAGCTGTGGGTGGGAGATCTCCTGAAGTGATGAGGTTCTGTATAGTCTGGGAGATAATGGTTTGGTGATGGGGATTGGCGTCATGGTCGAGGGGGCGGGAGGAGGAGGTGTCTACGAATTGGCGCCTGGCTTCAGTGGTGCAGCCGTCAGTTCGCCAAACTACCACTGCACCCCCTTTATCCGCTGGCTTGATGGTGAGGTCAGGATTGGAGCAGAGGGAGTGGAGGGCTGCACGTTGTGAGGGTGAGAGGTTGGAGTGGGGGAGGGGGTAGCCAGGTTGAGGCGGTTAATGTCTCGGTGGCAGTCGGAAATGAAGAGATCGAGGGCAAGTAATAGGCCAGCACAGAGTGTCCAGGTGGATGGAGTGTGTTGGAGGTGGATGAAGGGATCACAGGCTCCACCCCCACTCCCAGCTGCACACCCACACCAGGTCCTACCTCCCAGCCCTGCCGAGTTTTCACCATCCCCCCAGACCTCCCCCTTACAGAGGATAAACGATCAGTCCTCAGCAAAGGCCTTCCCTTTATCCCCTCCACCCATGCATCAATGAATTTAATACATGCCGTGACGTCGAAGACTTCTTCCGCCACCTCCACCTCCAAGCTTACTTTTACAATCGGGACTCCAGCCCACCTTCCGAGGACCCCTTCACCCACCTCCAACACACTCCATCCGCCTGGACACCCCACGCTGGCCTATTACCCGCCCTTGATCTCTTCATTTCCAACTGCCACCGAGATATTAACCTTCAATGCCTTGGTTTTAATTCAAGTTGTACCTTTAACATTGATGGCTTCTAGCTCTTCATTGCTGATGTAACCCCAGACGTCAATCACAGAAGCAGTGTGAATAACACAGGTCACTCCTTCGCAGGCTGTTTGCAGGACCTCTTTATCTCTCACATCTCCTATAAAAGCTGTCACCTTAATTCGACCTCCAGTCAATGCTGAGAAACAATGTTTTAAAAAGAAACAAAAACATACCATTAGATCTATTGAAATCATATTCACACCTTGTTGCCTAGACATTAAAACTTGAACTTCTTCAAGCTGTTCTGAAAGACAACAAATAGAACTGAAGAATTAAGAGGGAAAAGAAATCAAAAAAAGACTTATTTAATTGGCTTATACATAACTTGGTATTTATCTTGCTTCTTTCAGATCACCCAAATTACCTACTTTCTTTGTGAATTTCTCAATATATATCTCCCCTACGCCCACGCATAGTCCAATGAGAAGCTAATCTATTTCTTAGCACCAGCAGATTATTGGCAGAGATCTGACAAAAAGTGTGTACTAATTCACTCAATATGGGATTATGTATGGTGCTAAGGCAGTCAGGGAAAGACAGAAAACAACTAAACATTTGACCAAAATCACAACATTTAAAAACAATTGTCTCCATTTCAAGTTCTCTTCAGACTGGAAATTACATACCTAAGACAATCTTACAGCTTTAGAAGTTAAGTGAGTTAACTTATTGACTGTATCTTCCAGAACTTTCTGAAGAAGTGGTGGATGTGCACACAATTACAACACTTAAAAGACATTTGGATAAGTACATGAATAGGAAAGGCTTTGAGGGACGTGGGCCAGGAGCAGGCAGGTGGGACTAGTTTTGTCTGGGATTATGTCTGGGATAATACTGGTTGGACTGAAGTGTCTGTTTCCATGCTGTTTGACTCTATCACTCTAAAAAATAGTTATGTCTAAAGTCATAGAAGGATTAGCAAAACAGTGATTCAAGCAAACACAAAGGTTACAAAGTGCAATATTTTCTACCTATTTTCTGACTGTTAGATTCTGAAACGGTGTCTGTGGCATGTGCATGATCTTTTGGAGGAAATTACACTGATTCTATGTTTCTGAATGCAGAGAAACTCTACACAAAGCATGCAGAGTAGGTAGATTTTTTTGCCTAAATTGGATGCAGATTACTGGAGCTAGGAAGTGATTCTGAGCAGATCTATATAAGAAAGGGATACAGGCTATTTGCACTGCACAATCAGTAAGGAACATGGTCAATATGTCTGCAGATGGCCATGAAGATCTCGGTCTTGAAGGACCTAGATGCCAAGCTGCAGACTGTACCATTTCAGCATTAGCAACTGCAGCCTGGTCTGACTGATGGGCAACTGAGAGTTACTGGCAGAGTGGAAGGACAAATTCTGTCATCATGAGGAAGAATCTGCTGTCATGATGAAGATGGGGTCACTGCCACTCCCTTGTGACAGCAATCCAAGTGTTTTGATTTAGGATAGACTTCTGGATTGCTGTGACAACCCACAATCTCCTTTACACATTGGAATCCACAGCTCTTAAAGCAGTAATGTGGGCTTAGTTGGCTTGAAATTAGGCTTCGAAGGCACAGAGCTGAGATTTCATGCACTTAGCACTTAGACATTGGGAGGCCATTGTTGGTGTTGCAATGAAAGCTGCAATGTTGGCTATCTGAGAGTGAATCTTGTTTTAGCGCCACATGTGCTAACAGAGTTGGCCTCCATTTACAAGTTGCATGTGACAGTGTTTGGAGGTTTCTAATTAGTTTCACAACACAACATACACTTTGTTACGCAAACGCAATAGCACTGTTCTGTAGATTGCTTCATCCAAGTGTTAATCTAAATTGAAACTCTCATGTGGCCTCACCCTTCAGTGAACTGGTACTTATGCCAACCTTATCAACTGGCCTGACTGTAAGCCATTTATGCCAATGTCTCTCCACTTCTAAGCTATCCTTTGAATTGCATGTAGTACCAATATCTGAGTTGATAGATACGAGTGAGAATGTATTTTCTTTATCACCATTTTCTGGCTGCTTTTCTTGGCTTCTTAAATGGGAAAGACAGAAGGTTAAGGGGATGTGTGAAGGGCAAAATAGAAAGGAATACACATTTACACCATTTGCAGGTAATAAATCATAAGAGAATAGGAATGTGAGGCAAGTAGGATATGAAGAGGATGATTTTAATTTAGGGTACTATCACCTTCAGTAGTTTAGCCTTGATGTAAGTTCAGATGTACTTCTTATATTTAGGTCTTGCACAAATTTAATTGCCACTTTTCAGTCACAGAAACACTGAATGCCACATATAAATGTCAATTGAAATACAGCCATTAACCAACCTCCATGCTCTGTATGAACATTAGAAATACTTCTTCTCAAATCAATTGCTCTCAGAAGGTTACATTATGTTTTGGGATACACTCTGAATTGCTCTGGTTTTGCTGCAAAACAATCCTCAAGTTATACCAATGGAAATGACTGCATTTGTTTTGCGACTGTTTCTCCTCTCCTGAAGCACCAACTCATAGTGAAACATGTTTCCATGTTAAAGGAATTGGGAAAACCTTATGGCACAAAAAAGTCATTTGTCCATTACGTCTGCATCTACAACAACTTAAAGTATAGGCTCAGCCAGGGAGTTTTGACAGATTATTCCAAATCTAATTCCTGTGCTTATCAATTATTCACATTTTCTACTTATGCATGATGGCGTCCAATTACGAACAAGAACTCTGTGTGATTTTACCTCTGGATCACAGAATTGCAATTGCACTATCTCTAACGCCTGCTATTTCAGTAATACGTGCTCACTGAAACACAAACCTGACAATGATCTGGGTTGTCTTTTGGTTACAGGTCATTAACATGCTGTGTAGAGGATTTACTAAGGGCCATCAGGACAATTACAGTAGCAGTAGCAGCTTAGAATTCTGTGCATTCTGCATAATCCAAGCAACAGAATGCAATGCAGATCTGACACAAACACTCTTGCCCGCAATCAAATTTTAAAGTTCACTTTTGATAACAAGAAATAAAGAGTTTCTCTGCTTCTACTCATTTTTCCAAATTCTGCTGTTTTTGAAGTAATTTTAAATATCACTCAGGTCCTTCCAGTGCCAAGGAGTTGGTTAATTGACACCTCACAGTTCTAAACTAAAAGCAGAATGCCAGCAAAGTGTTACTTAAGTTAAAACCAAAGTCCTTCAGACCATTCAGAAATACAGCAAAGCTTGCTGTTAAAACTCTAATTTATATGAATTATATTTAGTCTTTTTCAAGACAAAAACTTCCTTTTGGTAGACTTTAAATTAAATAATCTTATATTAATTTTCTGTAATTTTACAGGATTTTACAGTAATTTGCACATTATGGCACTTTTTGTGTCAGCAAGTATTATTACAATGAGTAATAAGTGTATTTAACAGAACCACTCATGACACATACCTTGCAAATCTTCTACAAATGCCTGTTCTATCACTTTATCCAATATCCTGATTTCTGAGAGATTTTCTTCAATCAGAAGTTTTATGATTTCTTGACCAAGAAATCCGTTGCCTCCTGTAACTAGAAAGATCTCTCCATTAGCAGGCATCATGTTAATACAGAGTGTACTATAAGTGTTGTGAACTGAATCTTGAATCAAAATTCTGACTCTACTGTGTAGTGGCTGGTAACCATATTTTATACGTCTGCATTAACCTTGAAAACATGCTGATACTGATACTTGAATAGCAATGATTTATAAACTGTGTTCAGTTATTTGAGAATTGCTACATCTGTTAGCCTATTTATTCATTTTGAGGTTATCAGCAAGGATGCATTATTTCATAACTATCCATAAAATTCATGGTCACAATAGATAATACATGTAAATTTGCTCAATAAAGGAAATATGAAACAAATGTGAATCATTTTTAGATGTAATAGTTCTACTTTAAAATACTGCTGCAGAACTCCATCAGAAATTGGTTTCAGACAGCCTATCAAGATACTATCAAGAGTCAGGCCTGGGACCATTCCATCTCCTTCTTGCTCCACAGCAATAATTATTTAAAGTTAACTTTTACTGATAATCCCCAGTGATCATGTGATAATCTTTAAGGGTTATTTTTAAATCCAAAAACTTTCCATCCATTTCTCATCTGGACAAAGGACAATCACCGACTGAAATTCCAGGCAGAACCCACGCAGCTTCACTGTCATCCAAAGTTTCCTCAATGCAGCATTGTGATACTAAGTATTGAGTTTGTAAAGGGAAGACTGGCTCACATATAACAAAAGACATTTGAACATTTCTGTTTTGATGATTCCAAGAAAGGTCTGGCTGATATGACTTCTGAGGTTCCAATAAAGAATTGTCTAAGATCTGAACAACGGAAAGCTCAGTGCTCGCATCCCAGAAAATTCCCATCCCCCCACAACAAATTAGCTGCTCCAGAAACAGCATGCCTTAAAAAGCACAGGCCTTCTGGCACTAATGGACTGACACTTTTCAACTCCACCAACACTGCACATTTTCAGGCAGAATTTAAACATTTTCATAAGACCATAATATTTAGCAGCAAGATGTAGGCCATTTGCCTCAATAAGTCTGTTCTGCTATTCAATGAAATGGCTGATCTGAAAATCCTCAATGCAATTCTGTTGCCTTTTTTTTTATAAATTGTGAATCTTCTATTGAATAAACATTTGCCTGTCTTAACCTTAAATATACTTAATGACCAAGCCTTGATAGCCCTCTGCAGTAAAGATTTGCTATCGTCAGAGAAAACCATTCCTCCATTTGGCCTAATTATTTAATGAGTTGATTTTACCTTCATTCCAGCAGAGATCTTGATTAGAGCTATCCAAATGTGGAAGAAACATAAAATGTAAAAGGATTAAATAAGTAAGATGAAGGGTTTAGCGGTATGAGGTCTAAATGTTGGCAAATGGACCAAGGTCAGATTGAAATGTCTGGTCGGCGCGATGAATTGAACCAAAGCATCTGTTTTTGTGCTGTTTGACTCTGACTCTATCTCGGTCTTACTCTGAGATTATGGTCTGGTTCAAGACTCTCCTACAAGGAAAAACAGAATGTTATGGTTTTAATAATATTGCCTCTCATTCTTCTAAATCCCAACGAGTACAGGCCTACCTACTCAACCTTTCTTCATAAGAAAATCCTTCCATACTCTGGATCAATCAAGCGAACCTTCTTGGCACTGTCTCCAAAGCTAGAGCATCAGAGGCTGAGGAACGACCAGATAGAAGTACATAAAATTACAGGAAGCATGGATAGTCAGAGTCTTTTTCCCAGGTTGGAAATGTAAATTACTGAGGGGTATAGGTTTAAGGTGAGAGAGGGAAAAGTTTAAAGGAGATGTGCGAGGCACATTTTTTCACACTTACCACAGGTGGTAAGTGCCTGGAATATACTGCCAGGGGAGGTGATACAAGCAGATAAGAAAGCAACATTTAAGAGGCATTTAGACAGACATATGAACAAGCAGGAAACACAGAAATGCAGACCATGGAGATGGAATTAGTTTAAAATGGCATTATGGGCAGTGCCAACATGGTAGGCCAAAGGGCCTGTTCCTGTGCTGTACTGTTCTATATGCGATGTTCTACATGCCATATATCTTTCCTTAGTATGGGAACCAAAACCATTCACAGTATTCCAGGTGAGGTCCAATTATTGCCTTGCATAATTTTAACGAGACTTCCCTATTTTTATATCTATTCCCTTTGAAATAAAGACCAGCAGTCCCTTCGATCTCCACATTACACACTGACTGTGGGATGCTAACTTTTTGTGATTTATCAATGTAAACCCTCAGTACAGCAGACTTCTGCAGCTGTTCTCTGTTTAAATAATATTCAGTTCCTCTGTTCTTCCAACCAAAGTGCAAAATCTCACATTTTTCCACATTATATTCAATCTGCCAAATTTCTGCTGACTGACTTAAGATTTAGGTACAGGAATAGCCTTTTCGGCCCCTTAAACCATCTCTGCCATTCATTAAGATTGCAGCTGATCTGATATTCCTCATATTCATTTTCCTGTGCTTTCCCTATATCCTTGATTCCCCAACTGATCAAGAATCTATGTATCTCATTAAATACACACAAGGACTCCGCTCCCACAGCTCTCTGTGACAAGCAGTTCCAAAGATACTCAGCCTTCTGAAAGAAGAAATTCCTCCTCATCTCACTTGGTGCACTTTTATACTGAGACAATGCCCTCCAATCCTAGATTTTTCCATGAGGGGAAGCGTCTTCTTGGCATTTACACTGTCAAGTCTCCTATTTGTTTCAATGGAGATAATTTCTTATTTTTTTCTTTCCATTGAGTAAAGTCACAACCTATTTATGATTTGGAGATGCCACCACAGTGGATCACTGCAGGGAAGTCGATTGTCAACTTATCGGACCACACCCTTCGACTGGAAGAGATTGAAGTCCTGAGCAGGGGTCTCGTTTTCTGCCCCACCACCAAAATGGACCCCTTGGTTCTTTCAGCAGACACAGAGGAATTCATCAGACAAATGAGACTCTGGGAATTCTTTCAAGGTGCCAGCAGTGATTCCAACAAGCCCACTGACAAACTGGAACAGTCATCACAGGGATCCGTAGAGAAGTGATCAAAGAAGGAGTCAACTTGGACCCCACCAGAGGGCCGTTGCCCTGGGCTTGACATGTATGCTCAAACCATCAGGAAATTTTTAAATGCCAGCTTCATCAGCCGTACCCACAAGGTAGAGCAAAACATCACCCATTCACAATGCAATGCCATCCATGTTCTCAAAACCAATCACAACATTGTCATCAAACCAGCAGATAAAGGGGGAGCCATCATCATTCAGAATAGAACAGATTACTGCAAGGAAGAGTACTGACAACAGAACAACCAGGAACCCTACGGGCAACTACCGGCTGATCCGACCAAAGTACACACCGTGAAGTAAACACATTGATCAGGACTCTGGATGCAGTCCTTCAGAGTTCCCTACGCACCCTCATCCCACATAGGCGTAGGCAACTTCTACTGCCTTCCAAAGATACATAAAAGCCAATACACCAGGACGTCCCATCGTATCTGGCAATGGGACCCTGTGTGAGAACCTCTCTGGCTATGTCGAAGGCATCTTGAAACCCATTGTACATGGGACCCCCAGCTTCTGTTGCGTTACTATGGATTTCTTACAGAAACTCAGCCCCACGGACTAATCAAACCAGGAACATTCCTCGTCACAATGGATGTTTCAGCACTCTACACCAGCATTCCCCACAATGATGGCATCACGGCAACAGCCTCAGTACTCAACACCAACAACTGCCAATCTCCGAACACCATCCTACAACTTAACCGCTTTATCCTCGATCACAATGTCTTCACCTTTGACAACCAGTTCTTCATCCAGACACGTGGAACAGCCATGGGAACGAAATTTGCACCCCAATATGCCAACATCTTTACGCACCGGTTCAAACAAGACTTCCTCTCTCCGCAGGACCTCCAACCAACATTATACACCAGGTACACTGACAACATTTTCTTCCTCTGGACCCATGGCGAGGAGTCGCTTATAAAACTACACAGTGATATCAATAAGTTTCATCCCACCATCAAATTCACCATGGACTACTCTCTACTATCTGTCTCATTCTTGGACACATGCATCTCCATCAAGGATGGGCACCTCAGCATCACACTCTACTGCAAACCCAAAGACAACCTCACAATGCTACACTTCTCCAGCTTCCACCCAAAACATATTAAAACAGCCATTCCCTATGGACAAGCCCTACGCATATACTGGATCTGTTCAGATGAGAAAGAACGTGACAGGCACCTGGAAATACTCAGGGATACTCTCATAAGAATGGGGTACGATGCTCAACTCATCGACCGCCAGTTCCAACGTGTCACAACAAGGAACCGTAATGACCTCCTCAGGAGACAGACAGGTGTTGCAACCGACAGGGTACCCTTCATTGTCCAATACTTCCCAGGAGCCGGAAAACTATGCCATGTTCTTTGCGGCTTGCAACACATTATCAATGAGGATTAACACTTCGCCAAAACATTCCCCACACCTCCACTGCTTGCCTTTAAACAACCACCAAGCCTCAAACATATCATTGTTCATAGCAAACTGCCCGGCTTTCAGGACAACTCCATACAACCCTGTCACGGTAGGCGCTGCAAGATGTGTCAGAGTGTGGACATGGATATCACCATTACACGTGGGGACACCTCCCACTATGTACGTGGCAGATACTCATGTGACTCAGCCAACATTGCCTATCTCATACACTGCAGGCAACGATGCCCTGAGGCATGGTACACTGGTGAAACCGAGCAGAGGCTACTGCAACAGATGAATGGGCACTGCACAACAATCAACAGACAGGAGTGTTCCCTCCCAGTTGGAGAACACTTCAGTGGTCCAGGATATTAGACCTCAGACCTTCAGGTGACCATCCTCCAAGGCGGACTTCGGGACAGGCAGCAGCGAAAAGTGGCCGAGCAGAGGCTGATAGCTAAGTTTGGTACCCATAGGGAGGGCCTCAACCGGGACCTTGGGTTCATGTCACACTACAAGCGACCACCATTGCACTATATACACACACAGACACTCCTACACACTCTCCTACACACACACACACAGACACTCCTATACACAGTCACACACACACTCCTGCAGACACACACAATCCCACACTCACACATGCACTCTCTCACAGACTTAGACCCTTTACACTCACACATACACATATACATTCTCTCTGACAGACACTCACAACCAGGTGAATTGGCCATACTAAATTGCCCGTAGTGTTAGGTAAGGGGTAAATGTAGGGGTATGGGTGGGTTACGCTTCGGCGGGTCGGTGTGGACTTGTTGGGCCGAAGGGCTTGTATCCACACTGTAATGTAATCTAATCTAATGTAATCTAAAAAAAAACGTCCCAGTCCAGACACACACACACACATATACGTTTGTGGGGTGAATTTGTACTTGCTGAGTTACATTGTATTTTGCTTAAAAACTGCATGTATCCATGTAACTCTGTTAACTCAAATTAGAATCAGTCTAAACATTATGGCACAGACAACAGCACACAGGGCGAACACCTTCAACACATTATGTGGGCTCATACCAATTGTTAAAGTTAACCTGAGAATGTAACTTTTTAAAAAAGTGTTGTGATTTACATATGAATGTGAAAGCAAGAGTGTAAAGAGTGTGTTTGAGGAAGTATGTGTGAGCGAGCAAATAAGAGAATGTGAGTGAGTTGAGTGCATACAAGCATGAGGGTGTGATTGAGAGTGAGTGACAGTAATAAAAATAATTTTGAGAGAGTGTAAGTTCAAGAGTGTGTGAACAAGATTTAGTGAATGTGTTTAAAAGTATATTTGAGAGTACGTTTAAGACAGAATGTTTGAGAAAGCGTGTGAAAGGATATGAAAATTAGAAAAGGGTGTATGATTGAGTGTGTAAATGATTGTGAGAAAAAATGAAAGACAGAGAGGAAGTATGTGTGAGTGAAAGAGGGAGCAAGTGTGAAAGTGACTGAAGAAGACAAAGTGAAAGGGAACTCTCAGATTGAATGGAACACAGGCACACACACTTCTCCATCCTCCCCTCTCACCAAAAACCCATCCATTACGTCAAGCTAGAAGAAGAAAACCCACACTGAAAGCCAACCTGCATCTGTCCTCCATTCTTGGATAAATGCTGCAAGGACAGTTTGGAGTGTATGCCACTTAGAGACAAAAAAGGTTATATTAGCTAAGTCTATTATCTTCTGGCATTTTTTAATGCCCATTGTTATTGATAACTCTTGTTAAAAATGATCAATTTATTGCTTTGAAAATTTTTGCTTGAAGTGTGTGGTTTCTTGACACCTCAACTTTTATTTTGAAATTTAACTTCCATATTGTGCTGAAGCTTGTCTTTCTGAAATTTAAGCACTGGTGCCTTGATTGTGAAAAATATTAAAATGTGGCTCCTCACACAAATGGTTAGACAAATCTGTGCTAACACTACATTAAAATAGTTGATAATAGATAGATTAAGTGAATGGGCAAGGATTTGGTAAATGGACCATAATGCGGGAAAATGTGCAATTGTCAATTTTGGCAGGAAAACTAGGAAATGATTATTACCTAAATGGCTATAGTTTGCAGAGTTTTGAGATAAAAGGGCTATCTGCATATCCAAGTACATCACTAGCAAATACCATGCAGATACAGAAAGAGAAGCATGAGGAGAGGGAGTGGCATTTTTGATTAAGGAAAACATTAATGCTTTAACTGCAAACGATACTTCTGAAAATCATCCAGTGAAAATATATAGATTTAAATTAGAAGTAAAGAAGGAATGATTACCTCAATTGGATTGTATAATAGATCCATAGAGGAAAATTGAGAACAAATATGTTGAGAGATCTCAGATGTGTGTAAGAATAATAAGGTTGTAATAGTATCCGATTTTAATTTTCTAGAGATTGGCTGGGACTACCACAGTGTTAAAGGTTTAGGTGATGAAGAATGTTTTAAATGTGTTCAAGAAAATTTTCTTTTTCAATATGTAAATGTAACTACTAGAGAAGGAACAAAACTTGACCTCTTAGGTAAGAAGACAGGGCAAGTGACTGAAATGATAGTAGGGGAACACTTTGGGTCTAGTGCTTATAATTCTATTTGTTTTAAAATAGTTGTGGAAAAGGATAAGCATGCCATAAAAAAATAAAGTTTTTAATCAAAGTAAAGCAAATTTTAATGGTATGAGACAAGAACTTCCAAATATTGATTAAAGTGGACTATCTGCAGGTAAAGAGACATCTGATAAGTGGGAGGCTTACAAAAGTTCAGAGTCATTACGTTCCTGTTAGAGTGAAAGATAAAGATGGTAGGATTAAAGAACAACGGATGAATAAAGATATTGAGGTTCCAGTCACAAATAAAAAATAATCACATATTAGATATAGACAACAGGGCTCAAATGATAAAGAGTGTAGGGGCATTCATAAGAGGGAGATCAAGAGGCAAATTGACAATATGAGATATGAAATAACAGCACAGAAGTCAGCGTCACATCACTAAGTCACCTTTTATTTATTAGTGCACAGTACACTGGCTGTGGACAGCCAACCCGGAGTCAGTCCTCATCTGAGGAGATTCTAATGTCCTGGTTATATATTTTTTCTTCCTCATCTTATCTACTTGTCCTTTTATCTTCAGAGATCTGTAGTCATGCATTCCAAGGTCCCTCTGACCCTTTACACTTCTCAGTAACCCACCATTTATTTTGTATTCCTTGCCTGTTGACCTCCCCAGATGCATTATCTCACTTTTCTGGATTGTGTTTTATTTGTCACCTTTCTACACACTTCACCAGGCTAATTATATTTGTCTGCAATTTCCAGGTTTATATTTCTCTCTCAACCATGCGGCCAATTGTCATATCTTCTGCAACATTAGATTAGATTACTTAAATTAGATTACTTATAGTGTGGAAACAGGCCCTTCAGCCCAACAAATCCTCACTGACGTGCCAAAGGGCAACCCACCCAGACCCATTCCCCTACATTTACCCCTTCACCTAACAATATGGGCAATTTAGCATGACCAATTCAACTAACCTGCACATCTTTGGATTGTGGGAGGAACCAAGAGCACCTGGAGGAAACCCTCACAGACACGGGGAGAATGTGCTAATTCCGCACAGACAGTCGCCCTGGAATTGAACCCGGGTCCCTGGCACTGTGAGACAGCAGTGATAGCCACTGAGCCACCATGCCGCCCCAAGTTGTTGGAAGTGATTCTGAAAGATAGGATTTATAAATATTTGGAGGCAAGGAATAATTAGGGATAGTCAGTATGCGTTTGTCTGAAGGAAATCAAACTTGATTGAGTCTTTTGAGGAAGTAACCATCAAGATTGATGAAGAAGAGCAGTAGACATTACATGGACTTTAGACAGGCTTTTGACATGGTAGACTAGTTAGTAAAGTTAGATCACATGGGATTCAGGGATCGCTTGCCAATTGGATACAAAATTGGCTTATTGGCAGGATACAGAGGGATAGTGCAGGGTGGTTTTTCAGACTGGAGGCCTGTGACCAGTGGTGTTCCACACTGATCGGTGCTGGGTCCACTTTTGTAATTTACATAGATTATTTAGATGAGAATACTGAAGGCATGGTTAGAGTGTTTGCAGATGACACAAAAAATGTTGGTACTGTGAAGAAGGTTATCTAGATTACAAAGAGATCTTGATCAATGGGCTGAAGACTGACAGATGGAAGTTAATTTGGATAAATGTGAGGTATTCCATTTTGGTAAAACAAACAAGGATAGGATTTATATAATTAAAAGTAGGTCCTTGGGTAGTGTTGTAGAACAGAGACATAGGGGTTCAAGTACATAATTCTTTGAAGTTTATATCACATATAGATAGGTTAAGATATTTAACATGCTTGCTTTCATCACACAGACCTTTGTGTATAGTTTAGTTTAGGATTATGGTCAGCATGGACTGGTTAGGCTGAAGGGTCTGTTTCCACGCTGTATGACTCTATAAAAGCTCTACATTCTATTTTCATATTTCTATTTCATTTACTGTCATATTCGATTTGTTCCTTTTTTTATCAACCTTGTGATGACCCTCTACTAGTTTCTAATGCACTCCTACTCTTCAGATTGTTATTATTATTTGCAACATTGTTCTTCTTTTAATCTAATTGTTCCTTAACTCCTGAATGAACTACTGGTTGTTCTTTCTTCCTGAGTATTTATTTTCAACCAAATGTACTTTTGTTGAATGTTTTAATTGTATCTGTAAAGACTGTAACAAAGATAGCCAGGTGGACCTTATAGAATGTGAGTTCCCTGATTGGGGCTGTTAAATTGATCCAATCAGGGAGCCCTGGCTGACAAATATAAATAAGAGTGTCACAGGTTCTGTTTAATCTGAGACTGACTCTCAGGAAACTGGATCAGTATCATAGAATCTCCAGTGTGGAAGCAGGCCACTCAACACATCAAGTTCACACTGATCTTCTAAAGAGTCTCCTACCCATGCACACCTCCCTACACTATTCCTGTAACCTTGCTTTTCCAATGGCTAATTCATCTAAGCTGCACATCTTGGATTGTGGGTGCATCCTGAGAAACCCACGTAGACACAGCAAGAATCTGTAAACTCCACATAGACAGTCATCCTAAAAGTGAAATTGAACCTGGGTAGTGAGGCAGCAGTGCTAACTACTGAGCCACCATGCTGCACCAGTTTGTGAAGTATTACGCACATGTACATAAAAGGTAACTTGATGATGGGAGTTATTTGTGTTTCTTTAAATATTTCCCATTTTTCATTTCCATACATTTGTATATTTATCAAATAAATCATAACCATTTCTCCCCGAATCCTCTGTAGCTAGATTGAGGTTTAAGATTAAGATTTGTGACTGGAATTTCCAACTTAACATAAAATTCAAGAGTATCATGGTTACTATTTCCCAATGGATCTTTTTCTGTGACACTTTTAATTAACACTATTTCATTATGCAATGTTAGATTTAAGATAGGTTTCCTAATCAGTACCACAATGTGTTGGTTCAGGAGACAGTCACAAAAGCATTCTATCAACTCATCTCTAGGTCATTTCTTCCAATTTGATTGTGCCATTCTATGTGAAGATTAAAAGTCTTCCACAATTATTGTGTTTTGTTTGTTACATATACCGACAGTTCCTCAACTAATGCTCTGTCAAACAATCTAACTACTTTTAGGGAACCTACAAACAATGCCGAACCAAAGTTTTCTGGTTCTTGTTATTCTTCATTCCCATAAATATGGGTGCCAGTACATCCTCTTACTAAGCCAGGACTAATATCCTGATGTCATCCTCTCCTATCGTGACGTTTCTAAGATATCTACGTATTATGAAACACAACAAATCTGATAGGTTTTAGAGCTTGATCTCAGGCAAGACCAATAGAAAGGAATGATGTGCAACCTTATCTGTCATTGCCAAGCTTCACAAGATGAAATTGCCAAGTATCCAAAATAGAGGAAACTGAAGTTAGTAAATAGTTTGGGAATCCAAAAGTTATGAAGATCAAAGCAATGCTTATTTGTACTAATGTATTAGTTATATGTAAATTTGTTGTGCATGCTGTAAAAGGCAAATTGGCAGTATATTAAACACAATGAGCAATTTCAACACAAATGCACTATTGTTATATTCAAGGTGGCCTTTCCCTTCCAATGCAAATTCAGATAAGAAGCAGGCTCAGTGAGATAGTTTGTATTAACAAACTTATTTGGACACCTCTAAAATGATTCCCTCAAGTTGATTTGAACATTTCTGAGCCTTCAACGAAGGATCAGTTCACCAGATTCAGGGTCAGCTTGTCAATTGGATACAAAATTGGCTTGATGGTAGGAGACAGAAGATGGTGGTGGAAGAGGGTTGGTTTTCACATGAGAGGCCTGTACCAGTGATGTTCTGCAGGGATCGGGCTGGGTCCAATATTGTTTGTCATTTGTAGATATGATTTGGATGAGAATTTAGGAGGAATGATTAATAAGCTTGTGGATGACACCAAAATTGATGATATAGTTGACATTGAAGGTTATCTAAGATCACAAACAGATCTTGATCAGTTGAAGCAATGGGCTGAGGTGTGGTGGATAGAGTTTAATTTGGATAAATGTGAAGTATTACATTTTGGTAAAGCAAACAAGGGCAGGACTATCCAATTCATGTGTAATGCTGTTGAACAGAGACCGAGGGGTCAGTTTCATAGATATTTGAAACTCGCATTATAGGTAGGCGGGATGGTTAAGAAGGCGCTTACCTTCATTGGTCAGACCAATAATTATAGTTGTTGGAACGTCATGTTGCGATTGTACAGGACATTGGTGAGGCCACTTTTGAAGTACTAGTTGCCCTGTTATAGAAAGGATACTATTAAATTGGAAAGATTGACCAGGATGTTGCCAGGAATAGAGGGTTTGTTTTGTAAGGGGAGGCTGGATAAGCTGAGAATTTTTTCACTGGAGCATAGGAGGTTCGGGTGAGCTTATAGAGGCTCATGAAAACATGAGGGGTATAGATAAGGTGAACAGCAAAGGCCTTTTCCCTAGGGTGGGGGTTTTCAAAATCAGGGGGCACATTCTTAAGGTTATTGGAGAAAGATTTAAAAGTGACCTGAGGGGCAACGTGTTCACACAGAGGGTGGTTCATATGTGAAATAAACTGCCAGAGGAAGTGTATGCAGATACAGTTGCAACATGTAGAAGACATTTGGATAGATAGATGAATAGGAAAGGTTTAGAGGAATATGGGCCAAAACCAGGCAAGTAGGATTAGTTTTATTTTGGGAAACCTGTTTGGCATGGACACAGTCACAGAGTCATACAGCACAGAAACCGACCCTTTGGTCCAACTATTCAGGGCCAAACATAATCCCAGACAAAATTTCCCCTGCAACATATCCCGCCAAACCTTTTCTATTCATGTACTTATCAAAATGTCTCTTAAACATTGTAACACTTCCTCAAAAAGTTCATTCCATACATGAACCTTCCGGTTTAAAAGATTTGCCTCTTATGTCTTTTTTAAATCTCTCTACTCTCACCTTAAAAATGTGCCCCTAGTCTTGAAATCCCCCATCCTAAGAAAGACTACCATAACTCTATGTATACCCCCTCATTATTTTATAAACTTCAAAAAAGTCGACTCTCAATCTCCAACACTCCAGTGAAAAAAATCCTAGCCTATCAGCCTTTCTTTATAATACAAACCTTCCAGACCTGAGAACATTCTAGGAAATCTCTTTTGTATCCCCTCCAGCTTAATAATATCCATCCTAAAACTGGGCAACCAGAACTGGACACAGTATTCCAGAAGAGTCCTCACCAAAGTCCTGAGCAACTTCAACATGGCATGTTGGACCGAACAGTTTGTTTCTGTGCTGTACAACTCTATGACTATTTATTTGCCTGTATGTCAACGCTAGAGGCAGTGACATAGCAGTATTTAGTTGCCTGGTTTTCTCACTGTCATTGCACTAGAGACAAATTAGACTAGGGCTTTTATGAGACTGCGATAGCTGCATTTACTTTCTTCCCTTCCTTCTCCTCACAAAGTGTCCTCTGGACCACAGGAGGTACTGATTGAACCTTATTACTAACTTCTACGTTGGGAGTTCAATGATGTGTTCCACAGTTTAGTGTGTGCCTCAATGGTTCTGATTTCATGTGGTGGAAATACGTAAGGTGATCATTACCATGCATGGAGGGGAACAGTCCTCATTAGTGAGTAGCTATCCCATTTCTACCTTGACGAATCAAAGTGATGCTTTAATAGAATGATAGGCATTTAGTGAGATGAATTTCTTGATGTGATTGTACAACAACTAAACAGGGATCAAACAATAGCTTTTGCATACTTTTGGTACGGAGCAGCTGCCAAGTTACTTGCATACAAGGACAGCATGGTGGCTGAATGGTTTGCACTGCTGCCTCATAGCACCAGGGATCTGGGTTCAATTCTGACCTTGGGTGACTGTCTGTGTGGAGTCTGCATGGGTTTCCTTTCGTGCTCCAGTTTCTTCCCACAATCCAAAGATATTCAGGTTAGATGGATTGGCCATGGTATAGGCAAGGTTACAGAATAGGGTATGGCTCTGGGTGTGTTGCTCTTCGGACAGTGATGGGCCAAATGGCCAGTTTCCACACTATAAGGATTCTCTAAATTTCGCGCCATTGGTAATTCATTATCCTGACAAACTGACTTCTTGTTTCTCCCTGGTCTCGCCTTCTCAGGGAGACCTTCTCCCTGTTGTTACCTTCTGTTGTTTGTTCACTGGGTGCTGGGACAAAAACCTGGACTTTCAACCTTACAACAATATAGGTTTAACTGCACCACAGGGACCACAGAGGTAAAAGGGGACACACTGTTACCCTCTCCAGTCCAATTAGAGATGGGCAATAAATGCTGGCCTTACCAGCAATGGCTCACTCCTCATTAACATTTTTGTTTGTTTTATCAGTTTTCAACCATTACACTTAAATAGGTGCACTGCCAATACAATGGGTGGATGGAGTGAATTTTTGAGGTGATGAAATGGGTACCAGTCAAGTGGATTGCCTGTGTATTATTGGAGCTGCATCATCCAGACAAATGGTTTGTGCCTTGTAAATTGTGGACAGGCTTTGGGAAGACAGGAAATGAGTTACTCACTGAGGATTCTCAGTTTCTGACCTGCTTTTGTGACCATTTTATTTAACGGCTATTTAGTACAGTCTCAGTTTCTGTTCAATAGTTACCTGGAGGATGTTTGCCATTGTTGAATCCTCTATATTATGATGTTGAATGTCAAAGGGAGATGATTAGATTCCCTTTCGTCGGTAATTGCCTTGTGTGGTGTGAGTATTACTTACTATTTGTCAGCCCAAGCTTGAATTTTATCCAGGTTTTGCTGCAGGTGGACAGGCAGTAGGCTAGAAGAACACAGCAAGCCAGGCAGTATCAAAGTCAACATTTCAGATATAACCATTCTTCAGGAATGGAAAACTGGGTGGGGGAGCTGCAGATAAGGCCAGTTTTGGGTAGAAAGAGAGGCGAAATGGGGATGTAATGATAGGTGACTACAGGTGGTGGGTATGACCTGGTTGGTCAATGGGATGAATGAAACCGGTTGGTAGCTGCAAGGGTTGGTAGGTGGAATGGAAGGGTGGAGGCGAGGCTAGAAAGGGAGTCAGGGAATGAGTGGTTTGAAATCGGAGAATCAATGTTGAGTTCTCTGGGCTATAGGCTGCCCAAGCGGAAGATAGAGTCATAGTCATAGAGACGTACAGCATGGAAACAGACCCTTCGATCCAACTCGTCCATGCCGACCAGGTATCCCAACCCAATCTAGTCCCACCTGCCAGCACCTTGTCCATATCCATCCAAACCCTTCCTATTCATGTACCCATCCAAATGGCTCTTAAAAATTGCAATTGTACTAGCCTCCACCACTTCCTCTGGCAGCTCATTCCATACACGTACCACCCTCTGCGTGATAAAGCTGCCCCGTAGGTCTCTTTTATATCTTTCCTCTCTCACCCTAACTATACCCTCTAGTTCTGGATTCCCCCACCCAAGGGAAAAGACCTTGTCTATTTGTCCTATCCATACCCTTCATCATTTTATAAACCTCTATAGGGTCACCCCTCAGCCTCCAGGGAAAACAGCCCCAGCCTACTCAACCTCTTCCTATAGCACAAATTCTCCAATCCTGGCAACATCTTTGTAAATCTTTTCTGAATCCTTTCAACTTTCACATCTTTCCAACAGAAAGGAACCAGAATTGCACACAATATTCCTAAAGTGGCCTGACCAATGTCCTGTACAGCCGCAACATGACCTCCCAACTCCTGTACTCAATATTCTGACTAAGCGTCTTCTCCACTATCCTATCTACCTGCAACTCCACTTTCAAGGAGCTATGAACCTGCACTCCAAGGTCTCTTTGTTCAGCAACACTCCCGAGGACCTTACCATTAAGTGTATAAGTCCTGCTAAGATTTGCTTTCCCAAAATACAGCACCGTGCATTTATCTGAATTAAACTGCATCTGCCACTTCTCAGCCCACTGCCCATCTGATCAAAATCCTGCTGTAATCTGAGGTAACCTTCTTTGCTGACTACCAAACTTCCAATTTTGGTGTCATCTGCAAACTTCCTAACTCTACCTCCTATATTGACATCCAAATCATTTGTGTAAATGATGAAAAGTAGTAGACCCAGCACCGATCCTTGTGGCACTCCACTGGTCACAGGCCTCCAGTCTGAAGACCAACCCTCCACCACCACCCTCTGTCTTCTACCTTCGAGCCGGTTCAGTATCCAAATGGGTAGTTCTCCTTGTATTCCATGAGATCTAACCTTGCTAACTAGTCTCCCATGGGGAACCTTGTTGAATGCCTTACTGAAATCCACACAGATCACGTCCACCTCTCTGCCCTCATCAATCCTCTTTGTTACTTCAAAAAACTCAATCAAGTTTGTGAGACATGATTTCCTTAAGGCGTTGTTCTCCCAATTTGTGGTCTGATTCACTGTGGCAATGGAGGAGACCAAGGGTGGACATGTCTGAGATGGACTGGGAAGGGGAATTGAAATGGTTGGTGACCGGGAGGTCAGGCTGTTCTTTACAGGCCTGGCTAAGAAGTTCAGCGAAGTGCTCCCTTATTTCACATTCAGTCTCACTAATGTAGAGAAGACCACATTGGGAGCACCAGATGCAGCAAACTATGTGGAGGTTAGTGGTGTGGAAAGTGATGACAAAGGGGACCCTGCATTTTATTATGTTTGGAAGCAAGGATGACTTAGAACAGTGGAGCAGGGAATGGCGGCGATGTGATGGAGGGTTGTCTGGAAGGCAGAGGGGAGAGAAATACTTGTTTAAAATAAGTGGCATGCTTGGAAGTGCTTGAGAGCAGATATGACAGAGACGGAAGAATTGAGAAAACTGGATGGAGTTTTTGCAGGATACTGGTTGGGAGGAGGTGTAGTCCAGGTAGTTGTTGGAGTCTGGGTTTATAGGAAATGTCAGTCCATAAACTGTTGCCAAAGATGGAAACGAAGAGGTTAAGAAAGGGGAGGGAGGTGTCTGAGATCGAGGGACAGCTTCAGTATCCGATGAGCCATAAATGTATTGAATGCTGTACAATCATCAGCAAATTCCACTCTTCAGACCATATGGTGTAACAACTGAGCTACTCCTGCAACCTGTTTTGAGCTGAGATGTTTGACCTTCAACATCCATAACCATTCTTTTTTATGTTAAGTAAAACTTCAGTTATTGGAAAGTCTTCTTCTTGATTCCTATTAGTTTAAATTCAATTTCGCTTGTGCCACTTGGACAAATACCGCATTGATGATAAAGGTACTCTCATTCTATCTCTGTGATCATGACTGCAGTTGAGGGAACCCAAGTGGAACCAAAACTAAGTATCAGTGAAAATGTTGTTGTTCAGTATAGCACAAAGCATACCTTTCACACATTTTATGGTAGTTGAGAGCAATCTAATGGGATGGGAATTTGATAGATTGAATTTGTCTTGCTTTTTGAGGAAGGATATACTTGGGCAAATTTCTATATTGTAAGCCCATGTGTAGCAGTATGGTTCAGTTTGGCTAGGGGTACAGTTGGTTCTGGAGCACAAGTCTTTAGGATTACGACAGAGATGCTGTCAGGATCCATACATTTTGCTGTATCAAGTGTCTTCAACTATTCCTCAACATCACATAGGGTGTGCTAATTTGTTTGGAAAATGGCCTTTGGGGGCCAAAACCTGCTCATCATGACTGGTTGAAGATAGTTGGAAATGCTTCAGTCTTGTCTTGTTCTGATGTGCTGGGCAAAACCATCATTGAGGGTGGGAATGTTGTGGAGACTCCTTCTACGGTCAGTTGTTTAATAGTCAATCACCATTTCAGACTAGCTTTGATCTAATCCATTCATTGTGTGATCACTTTTTTCTATCACATACTTTTTTTTAAGCATGCATGCTGTCTAATACTTAGCTTCATCACCTCATATTTATGTATGCCTAGTGATGCTGCCAGCACATTTTCTTGCTCCTTATTGAATCAGGGTTGATACCTAGGATGGTAACGGTGGAGTGTGGGATATAAGATGCTTTGAATTTATAGACTGTGATGGATTTCAATTCTGCTCAAGTTGATGGCCAATCTTCATCTATGCTATGTGGCAGTGCATCTGTTCTGAAGGAACACACACACATCTGTCAACATGCCAATGTATTAACATATGGTTTCAGAAGTCACCGACATGCTCAGACCTGAGAAAAAATTTACAGTGAATGTAGTTGATGGCCTACACCACCTCATGGATGCCAGTTTTGAACTGCTAGATGTATTCGAAATCTATTCCGTTTAGCACAGTGGTAATGCCATACAAGATGTGTACAAGTACACACTGCACCACTGTCATTCCTGGTGCCTATGACAATGATGAGCAGTCCGTCCAATTTGGTACAGTAAAGGTCATCACAAAGGGCAGTTAAGAGTCAGTTACTTGGGATCTTGGGTCACAGGTAGGCCAGACCTGGTAGACACAGCATTAGTGAACAAGGAGATGACAATCCAGTAGACACATGGACTAGCTTTAAATTCAGATTAATTAATGAGTTGAATTTTAATTCCATTAGCTGCTAGGGTAGAAACTTAACTTGGCCTTGGAGCATTGGTCAGGGCCTCTGAATTAATATACCTCAAACATTACACCACTTTCCCCCAAGTACAAACAACGATAAACTGTTTTGTATTTATGTACTTTGAGTTGACATTGAACAATTTCTCCAAATCTGCTAAACTGAATTCAACTGTGATTGGCATGTCAAATGATGACATTCTGAATAACTTCATACAAGGCTGTCAGCAAGGCTGAATTTTTTTGTGCTAGCCAAGTGTTTGGATGTGCATTGACATAAATTTAAGTGAAGTAAAAATAAAATGACAATAAATTATATGAGAGCTTCTTAATACGTAAAATTTAGAGACGGTGTTAATTGTTCAACTACCATTTAAATCATTGCTCAACAATGTCATTTAGGGAAGGACAGTGCCATCCTTACCTGGTCTGGCCAACATGTGACTCCAGACCCACAGTTATGAGGCTGATTCTTAATTGTCCTCTGGGCAATTAGAAATGGGCAATAAATGCTGGTCCAGGTGGCGATATTGTAATCCACTTACTGAAAGCAAATCTTAGCAGGACTTATACACTTAATGGTAAGGTCCTAGGGAGTGTTGCTGAACAAAGAGACCTTGGAGTGCAGGTTCATAGCTGCTTGAAAGTGGAGTCGCAGGTAGATAAGATAGTGAAGAAGGTGTTTGGTATGCTTTCCTTTATCGGTCAAAGTATTGAGTACAGAAGTTAGGAGGTCATGTTACGGCTGTACCGGACATTGGTTAGGCCACCATTGGAATATCGCATGCAATTCTGGTCTCCTTCCTATCAGAAAGATGTTGTGAAACTTGAAAGGGTTCAGAAAAGATTTACAAGAATGTTGCCAGGGTTGGAGGATTTGAGCTGTAGGGAGGGGCTGAACAGGATCGGGCTGTTTTCCCTGGAGCGTCGGAGGCTGAGGGGTGACCTTATAGAGGTTTACAAAATTATGAGGGGCATGGATAGGGTAAATAGGCAAAGTCTTTTCCCTGGGGTCGGGGAGTCCAGAACTAGAGGGCATAGGTTTAGGATGAGAGGGAAAAGATATAAAAGATACCTACGGGGCAACTTTTTCACACAGATGCTGATACATGTATGGAATGAGCTGCCAGAGGAAGTGGTGGGACTAGATTGGGTTAGGATATCTGGTCGGCATGGATGGGTTGGACCGAAGGGTCTGTTTCCATGCTGTACATCTCTATGACTCAATGAGTAAAAAAAATATAAATATTATAAGAAGGTGGTCTTAGGTACATTCCTGAAATCCAAAAGAAATATTAAAAATTATACTTAATGAGGATGTACATTCTTCCAATCATTAATTTCATTTTTCATGCAATTTATTCAGTTTTTCAAACAATATCATCTGCTATTACCAGCTTTTTACCAACTTATTACATTCAAAGCTCTGATAGGTCTTGTTCTTTGAATTTCGTCCTTTACTGGCATTAAACAGAAGTTTGGAGATTTGATCAATAGATCGTCAAGAGACGTACAGCACTGAAACAGACCATTCGGTCCAACTCATCCATAGCAACCAGATAGCATAAACTAATCTAGTCCAATTTGTCAGTACCTGACCCATAACCCTGTAAACCCCTCCTTTAATATACCCATCCATTATAATTGTACCAGCCTTCACTACTTCCTCTGGAAGCTCATTCCATACACACACCAGCCTCTGCATGAAAAATATGCCCCTTAGATCCCTTTTAAATCTTGCCCCCTCACCCTAAACTTATGCCCACTCGTTCTGGGCACCCCACCCCAGGGAAAATACCTTCTCTATTTACCCTATCCATGCCCCTCATGATTTTATAGAACTCTAGGTCACCCCTCAGCCTCTGACACTCCAGGGAAAACAGCCCCAGCTTATTCAGCCTTTCCCTATACCTCAAACCGTCCAACCCTGGCAACATCCTTGTAAATCTTTTCTGAATCCTTTCAAGTTTCACATCATCCTTCCAATGGAGGGAGACCAGAACTGCAAACATTATTCCGAAAGTGACCTAACCAATGTCTTGTACAGCCACAACATGACCTCCCAACTGTGATTACTAAAGAAAAAGGAGGCAATTTACTTTACATGAACTACAAAACTAAATGGGATGACTGTATGTATAAAACTACAAAGTGGGTCAGAAACCTTGGGGACCAAATCTGATGCCATCCCTCCTTGAAAAAGACATTAGGAACCTGATGCAGGTTTAAATTTTACCTATTGTTCCTGGTACAGCAAACATGACAACTTTAAGCCTAGTAATTTACATCTGGCAATCCAGTTAGCTCTAACCATTCTGCTGCATGACTGCATGCCTTGGCAAGAGATGCAGCACCAATTAAAGCTAGTCTGCATTAATTAAGGCTAGCTGCATCACTTACAGGACAGGCGCATTGTGGTTTGAGCAGGTCCTGGAAAACATTCTTCAGCCGAGACACAAGCATGGGAGGATGGTAACATTGGAAAATGTCAGTTGACTTGGATGTGTTGGTAAGGAGTAAAAATGTGTTTCATCCATGTGGTGTCATGATGCTCATTAAATTTTCAGAAATTTTCAGATAGCTGTGGTACTCATTGACTGAGACTTAAATGAAATGGTATTAAATGTTTAATGACCTAACACTTGGTCAATATCAGTGAGAGTAACTTCAAACACCATCTACCATCAACTGAACCACTAGCTTCAGATATTGCTCAATGCATCACATTGTCATTCATCTATCAAAAATCCATCAAGTACGACTCAGAGCTCACACTTAAAGCTTCACATCACATAACACTACTGTCGTTTCACAGTTCGCACACATGACTGATATTGAACCTTGATAATCACACAACCCAAACAGATTGCATCACATGGTTTGGCAAATTTCTATCTCTTCAGCAAAACAAGGCAGCACAAAACCAGATACCAGCAATGTTACCTCCCAGAATGACTTGCACTGTCTCCTTCACGTATATTAATTAATAGGTGCACATTTCCCACTCTTGTTAATAACTGCTGCCTCCAGTTGTGTGTCACGTTCTCCTGCAACAGAAAAGAGAATGTATCAATGAGTGAATGCAATCTGTTTCACTGATGTGGCTGTTATTGATGAAGAACTAACTTTATTGTGCAAGGTGTGAGATGGTGTTTGAAGCTCGAAAGTGCTAAGCATGCAAGGTTAAGATGGAGCATATGAATATTACATAGGAACAGGAATACTCCACAAGGACAAATGACAAAAGAATCAAAGACAACATCACTAAAAATGTACTTAAATAACAAGTGTTAAGGATCTGGAATGTACTGTCTGTGTCTAAGGGGAGTCAGATTCAACCATGACAGTAAAAAACAAAATCGGTTAAGCATCTGAAGATAAAAAGAAAACTGTAAGTTAAGGGAAACAGTGAGAAAGAAGGACTAAAACAGAAGTTGCTGGAAAAGCTCAACAGGTCTGGCAGTATCAGTGAAATCAAAAATTAATATTTCGGGTCTGGTGACCTTCCTTAGAACTGAGAAATGGTCACCAGACCTGAAATATTAACTTTGATTTCTCTTCACAGATACTGCCAGACCTGCTGAGCTTTTCCAGCAACTTCTGTTTTCATTTCTGATTCACAGCATTTGCAGTTCTTTTGGTCTTTAGAAAGAGAAACTTCTTCATTTGCCATTGTAGAGAGGTGTAGCAGGTTAAGAAAAATCACAGGCAGAGAAAGGGGGAAGTAGGAAGAAAATCTGTGACAGTGTAGAAGACAAGAGACGTAACGATGGTACAAAATGTTGTTAGTACAAAGTGAGATGGTAAGAGGACAAGTGAAGAACAGAAGTCTTAGCAATATAAATGGAAACAACAGAATCATCAACTGTTGCCATTCTAAAACAAATGGAAACTTCAAAATTACAAGAGAAAAAACAAAAACAAATGATTGAGATTGGGATTTGAAATTGTTAATATTGTATACAGAAGGTTGCAGATTGCCAAATCAAAAAGTGGACGGCTGTTCCTTTCTTCCTTTGTAAATTGCCTAGGACAGAAAGACCAGAGTGCTGTTGGAAGGTCAATTGAAATGATAGGTGATTGGAATCTATGGGTCATGCTTGTAGGTTGAATGGAGGTGCTCCACAAAGCAGTCACACAATCTCTGTTGGTCTTGAAATGTACAGGGATCACAGTATGAGCAATGCTGTATAAACAATGCTGTACATTAAAATGTAACAACAAATAAATTGCTGTTTTACAGTGCTATGAACCAGGCGAGACCCTCTCAAAATATTTCAAGAAAGTAGCCCTGACCCTAACTTTGCTAGTTATTTCAAGCAGGTGTAATGTAGATATTCCACAAGTAATGCAGCTGCCCAACCACTTACTTTTAGACAAAACAGAACTTATTTGCAAGATTACTAAATGAAACACAAACAAAAGAGAACAGAATACAGAATAACAATCTATCTGAAAAATCAAAGAAATTATCCCAACTTAATGATGCTGTTCCAAATACATGCAATTCCCATAAACAGCCCCTTGCAAAAAAAAAGGAACAATCCAACACAGGTTCTTACAGGAGAGATGTCAGAGAGAGAGAGGATCAGCATGGACCTGCTTATTTGGGTACAGCAGCTTCACAACTGACTGCCTGCTAAAACCAAACCAAAACAGAGAAGAGCTGAGCTGGGAGAACTAGCCACTCCCCTTTCATTGTACAAGTGTTCTTTTAAAACTTAAAAGCTTCTTCAAGTAGATGAACCCTAAAGATTTTGGAACCAATGTCTTTAGAATCTCCTGAAAACAAAACCCAGGACAATAGACAGTCGAGGAGACTTTGAGCTTGTTGTTGGCGTTACAACATTCCAATGTTTGTTACCACTAATGTATCGGAGACAATCGTATACACTGATCATAACCCTTTGAAGTTTATGGAGAAATTTAAGGACTGTTTAGTTGGAGCTTGTTACAGCCATTCAGTTTGAAAATTGTACATGTAGCAGGACAAGAAAACGTGATTGCTGATGCAGTGTCGAGACGTAAATGAGAAACTGAGTCGTTCAGTGGCAGGAGCAAAACAGACTGAAGCAAAATATACTAGAGCGTGTTTGCATGATTATTGTCGGTGTACTGTATATGGGTGTTGTAGTGTACTAACAATTTAAGATTAAGGGTTTTTAAACTCAACCCATCTTTGGATATTGATGGGTTTTTTTTAAGGAGGTGTGATGATGAATGTTCAATTTCCTGGAGAAATACCTGATCGGTCTTTCCATTTTCTCATAATCTTCCTATAAGAGCACATCACTCGCATCTATAGACACCTTGAATGGCTTTGCATAATTAGGTGTGGCTAACACTGGGGCAGTGGTTAACACAGCTTTCAGGCTGTCAAATGCCTTCTAACAGACTGCTGTCCACTGAAACTTCTTGCCTTTCTTTAGCGATTCAGAGAGTGACGCAGCCACACTGTTAAAAATTGGTACGAATTTTCAATAAAATCCACTCAATCCCAGGAATTATAGTACTATGCTTTTTGTTAATGGTTTGGGAAGCTCCCCAATTATCTTTGTTTTCGTATTCCATGGGGTTATTTGTCCATGTCCAAAAACATGGCCCAGGAAGGTGATTTGGGCTTTGGCAATTCACTTTTAGCCAGGTTTATCAAGCTTGTCTTCCGAAGTCGATTGAACAATTCTGATAAATATTGCAAATGTTCCTTCCATGTTTGACTAAAAATCACCAGGTTATCAATATAAATTACACAATTGGGTAATCTGGAAATGACCTTATTCATCAGTCTCCAAAATGTGGATGGTGCACGTTTCATACCAAACGGCATGATTTTAAACTGATACAGTCTATTCAGCATTACAAAAGTCAAAATTGTCTTCGCTCTTTCGGACAAAGATCCATTCAGTATCCTCTGAACAAGTCCAACTTCAAGAAAGGTTGCTTGTCCCACCTTTTCAACGCAGTCTTTCAAACGCGGATTTGGATGTGCATCCGTATTTGTAACTGCATTGACTTTGTAATAGTCCGCACGTAACTGCTGAGTACCATCTGGTTTTGGCACCATGACTATGAGTGAGCTCCAGTCACTGCAACTCATTTCAAAGATGTAATTTTGGAGCATCTGTTCAATATCCTTTTGAACCTGTGACAATTTTAGAGGGCTATGCCTATAAGCATGTTGTTTAATCAGTACAGCATCTCCTATATCTACATTATACACAATCAGGTTCATAGTTCCCAACTTATTTTCACATATCTCCCCATGAGATAGTAATAGCTTGCACTTGTGTGGGAAACAGAGAATTTACTGGGGGATATTAAAGGAGGGCAGGCATGTCATTGATCTGGAAAGTTTTTCTCTTCACATCTGCAGATTTTGGAACTTGAGCAATAGCTGACCTCACAGTGAACTAGCAAGTTTCAGAGTTATTTGGATAGCATAATTATAGATATGGTCCCCACACAGCATAAGGTATGGAGGTAGAACGAGAATGAGAGATCACCAAGCATATAAGATAGATCAGGCAGATAACACAGGAATCTCCTAAGCCCAGCTCATTCTCCAACTAGCATTCAGGCTTGAATACAAGTGGTAGATCAACTGGTAGTACAGCCAGAGCTAAATTCAGCCTCATTAAAGCAGCAGGAAAACTGGAAAAGTAATAATGATAGATGATTTGATGAAGTACAGAGAATGTATTTGTGTCAAGGATATAAATCCAGGATGGATGTTCCATTCCTGTCTGATTCAAGAATGCAACTGAGCAGATGCAGAGTACTGGCAGAGGTTAAGATCCAGAGTGATACTTTCAACATGGGTAGTAAGGTCAATGATACCACATACAGACTTTGGAGATTTAGAAAAGAAATTCATCAGAGTTAATCTCCAAATAATTCCTGGCATTATAACTCAAAATTATTCAAATATGGGAGAAAGCAGAAGAATGCTGTAGAAATAGTGCAGAAGAGATTTTGTCTGATGAAGGGCTTTTACCCGCAAAGTCGATTCTCCTGCTCCTTGGATGCTGCCTGACCTGCTGTGCTTTTCGAGCATCACACTCTCAACTCTAATCTCCAGCATCTGCAGTCCTCACTTTCGCCCAGGAGAAATTTAGTCCATTGTTGGCCCAGATTCTGGTTAAAAATGAGACCTATACACACCATCACAGAGTTGGTACAGGGCATGAGACCATTCAGTCCATTATCATATCTAAATAGAGCCTAAACCACTGTCCTTCCAGATCAATTTAATGGTGCTTTTAGGGGGAGTTTAAATTAACATGGCAAAGGCTGATAAACCAGATCTAACAGTACAAAGGAGAAACAGGTTGTGCAAAGAATTGGGAGAGACAGTTATCATTAAATTAAGATATAATGAAATTTTACATGGCTCAGGAATAAAAGTAATAAGTCCTAAGAAAGGTTTACTGTGCATATTTGTGAACACAAAGCATGGTGAAAATATTAGGTTGTCAAGCTACAAGCACAGATAACCACAGGGGAATATGATGTTGTGGTAATAACAGATATTTGGCTCAAAAAGCAGGAAAGTTACTTTAACGTCTGCAGTGAGGGTGTGTTGGACAAACATGAAATAATTAAGGAAAGCCAACACCAGTTTGATAAATGAAAATTGTGAATTTGAGGTTTTTTTTGATAAGGTAACAGAGAGGGTTAATGAATGTTATCCACTTGATATGGTGTTACACGAACTTCGAGAAAAAAAATCGATTCTACAAAACTAACTTGTCAGCCAAGTTAAAGAGCACAGAATAAAAGAAACTACCAGCATGGATACATAATTGACTGAGTTCTGAAAATATAGAAGAGTAGCAAACAATTGATTTTTGGAATGCGTCAAGGTCAGCCTCACATAGCTGGCTTTTCTTCACTGATACTGATGACTAGATTTGGGTATCTAGGGTACAGTTAAAACTTTGCAATCAGCACAGAACCTTAAAGTATTGCAAAGTAATACATTTCAAGAAGAGTAGCTGATAAAAGAAAATCAGTGCAGTGATATCTCTGGAGTCTGGACAGAGTAGGGAACAGGGATAGCAGAAAAGTTGAGAATCAGACGACGCAACGCTTCAGTGACGAGGAAAAAACTACTCAGCAAGTGCTTTGAACCTGGAATGCTTTAGCTGGACATGTGGCAGAAGCACATCTTATCGGGCTTTTTCAAAAGAGAAACGTATTTTCTAATCAATGTACTCAGCGATGTTGTTACACACCTCTGGAGCAGGTGGTATTTGAACCTTAGACTGTCAGATCAAAGGTATGATTTGGAGTCAAGGTAATCACTGCGTCTCAGGTGACCACTTACAAATATACAACTACCTGGGGATTGGGAAAGGTAGCTGAACCCCTGCTGCAGAGAGCCATAATGCATACTATGAGCTGAATAACCTCAGTCTGCACAGTAACACTCCTCTGCAGCGTCCCGCACTTCAGCTATTTACTTGCTCGTTGTTTTCTGCGCTGTTAATAAGGAGCTTAAACTGATTGGTGCCCAGTATCCCATGCGCGCACCCACCAATCAAACCAGCTCGAGGCGTAACGGTTTCCCCCTGGGCCGGAACCCCACCCCCAAAACAAGACGCTCTTCTGGGGGCGGGGTACGCCTGCCAATCAACACGAAGCTCCACCCGCTTGAGACCACCGAGGCTTCGGCACTGCTTCCGCTCGCCTGGGTTTCGCTGAGAGGAAATACAAACTTAACTACCGGAAGCGCACTCCAATCATTGCATATCTGACCAGTAAAAGTGTGGACAGCACGATCAGTCATTGTGTTCGCCAATCAATGTAGGCATAGTAAGTGGGGTTTCCGCTATTAAGTTTGGTTGCAGTGCAGTTTAGGTACCGCCACGTCGTCCAGCTGTTCGGTCTGTGGTTGAATTTAAACAATTTTTGGGAGGGGGTGGTTATTAAAATTAATGTAATTTTTTTCCCCTCTTTAGGAAGCTAATGTTTTCGTTTTGATTGAGTGCTATGGTCCAGAATCGATCGTTGTGAAACGGTCTCATTCCCGGAACATTGATGTGTAAGTGTCTAGAGAGCAGTTCTGTACTGCATGGTGTTACTGTGTTTAAATGCTCAAAGAATATTCTTAAAAACTTTCAGTGCTTCTTTGCAGAGCTTTGTCAGTTTTTTCTTAATGCAAAACTTTGCATTCAGGATCCAACCAATTGTATTTTTTATATTTTGGTGACATACGTTTCTTGCAACTTATTTTTAGTTTTAGTTTTTACAAGTTGTTTATTACCAATTAAATTTGTATAAAATCATCTGCTTTATTTTAACGAAATTCTAGCCATTCACTAACTTATCATGTTCCACTAGAGTTGGCAGTGACACAGCTGCAGTTTTAACCCCAAGAATTATACCTGAAGTAGATTATTTTTCTACCATAAAGTGAGTTGAAGATAATATTATTATTTGGGGAACTGGATCAGCCTGTCACTGAAATATAACAAAAGGGGAGCTAATATTGTACAACAGTGGATGCAATTCCCTTTATTTTTGTTCTCCCTCCCTACTTTGGTTACTATGAGATCTCAAAGTTGCTACATAGATTAGATGCAACAATTGATGTTAATTACAAAAAGTATATAGCTTGAAATGAATATAGCTTGGAATAAACTATTTATCTCCCAAACTGGAATGATGATGAGGGGAGAGGATATTATGAAAGGTAGCTAGAATGATGTTTGGAATGCATGTTATAATGAAATGCTTGAAAAGCTGGCTCTTTCTCACTGCAGTGAAGAAAAATAAATGAATTTAATTCATTTTTCAAAATTCTGAAGAATTATCCATCAGTTATTGAATTGAGTATCAATGGAGGATGGACTGAGAATTGAAAGTAAGAGCATAACTGTTGAAAATGTCTGACCACCTGCGTTATTATTAGAATATGCATTATCACAAGTAAACTTTAAAATGGTTATAATGCAGTAAAGGCACCTTGATTATATTTGAGCATCAAGTAGATAAAAGCTTAAACTAGACTGAAGAACTAATATTGGAGCTGACATGCCTAATTGTCTCTTTGTAATTTCTATAATTCTATGAAAGAACTGTTTCCTATTATTTATCACAATATAAATTTATTTTAAAATGTGTAACCTAACTCATTTGACTCAACTTTTACTAATGCAAACAATTGTGTTTTGTGCAAAGAAATGGAAGGCCTGAAACAGTATGCTTTGTATTATATCTTTTGGGTTTGTAGCCATAACACCTCAAAATAATATTTGTAAGTTGGATTCTGAAAAGTTGCCTTTCCCAATGTTACATATCATTATTTTTATACTTTTATAATTATTGGGTCAATTTAAACTTGTAGTTTTTCTTTCATGAACATGAATTGATCTTTACTGTATTGAAGTTTCGTAGCTGCTGTTAAATTTTATTTCAACTGCCTGATCATTATCTGGAAGTATCATTGATTGATTGTCTCGATCTTAAGCTGCTCTAATATTAGCTGATCATTCCAATCATTGAATATATTTGAATTTCCAGTTTGAGGGCGTTCTTCACTCCACTCCTATGCTTAAAAATGATTGAGTTTTAATTTGTGGAACAAGAGCCAACAGAGTCAAACTTTAAGTTTGGACAGTTGTTTGTGTTCATTCTTGAGTACCTCTTTTATAACTGCTTTGTTTGTAAGTGAAGCACTGTCTGTTGCAGATTGGACTAATACAGACTCGTGATGATTCCAGCACAGAAGGATGTCACCTGTGATGGCTTGCTGAAAGAACAATTTATCTAGTCCCATTCCCTGCTCTTCTCTCTGACACATTTCTTTGTTTTCTAGTACTTTTTTTTACATATTCATTTTGTGGGATGTGCGTGTTGCTGGCTGACCAACGCTTATTACCCATCCCTAGTTGCCTTTGAGGAGGTGGTGGTGAGCTGCCTTCTTGAACCGTTGCAATCCGCCTGCTGCCGGTTGACCCAAAATGCTATTAGAGAAGGAATTCCCGGATTTTTGACGCAGTAACAATGAATGATTGGTGATTTTTATATTTCCGTGTCAAGATGGTAAGTGGCTTGGAGGGAAACTTGGCGGTGAGATTCCTATATATCTGTTACCCTTGTCCACCTGCATGGAAGTGGTTGTGGGTTTGAAAGTGTTGTCTGAGGATCTTTAATGCATTTCTGCAATGCCACTTGTAGATGCAAGTATTGAAACTACTGGAACAGCTTGACTCATGGAGCAGTAAGTTCTAGAGCACAAATCTTCAATACTATTGCCAGAATGTTGTCAGGGCCTGTTACGTTTGCTCCAGTGTCTCCAACTGTTTCTTCATTTCCCTCCACATGATTTAAATTGGCTGAAGACTAGCATCTGTAATGTTGGGGACCACTGGAGGAAGCCAAGATTGATAGTCCACTCGGCACTTCTAGCTGAAGCTTGCTGCAACACCTCCAGTCTTACCTTTTGCACTGATGTGCTGGACTTCTCCATCATTGAGGATGGGGATCATTTGTGGAGCCATCTCCTCCCAGTGAATTAATCGTCCACCACCATTCACGACGTGATGTGGCAGGACTGCAGAGTTTAAATCTGATCTATTGGTTGTGGGTTTGCTTAGCTCTGCCATCACTTATGCTGGTTGGCATGCAAGTAGTCCTGTTTGGTCACTTCACTACATCTTCCGGTATACCAGGTGCTGCTCCTGGCATGCCGTCCTGCACTGTCCATTGAACCAGTGTTGATCTCCTGGCTTGATGGTATTGGTTGAATCGGGGATGTGCTGGGCTGCGAGGTTACAAGTTGTGCTGGAGTACAATTCTACTGCTGTTGATGGCCCACAGCACCTTGTGGATGCTCCAGCATTGGGTTGCTAGATCTGTATGAGGTCTGTCCCATCTAGCACTATCTTTAACCTCCAACACATTGTGTGACATTATTCTCAATGTCAAGGCAGGACTTTGTCTTCACAAGGTCTGTGCAGTGAACACTTTTTTTAGTGATACCATCATGCACAGATGCAGCTGGCAGGTTGGTAAGATTAGGTCATATAGGTGATTCCCTTTCTCCTTGGTTCCCTCAATATCTGCTACAGACCCAATCTGACAGCTATGTCCTTTAGGACCTGACCGGCTCTATTTATATTACTGCTACTGAGCTACTGTTGGTGGTGGACATTGAAAACCCCCACCCAGAGTATGTTTTGTGCTGTTGCCATCCTCAGTGCTTCCTCCAAGTGTTCAATGTAGAGGAGTACCAATTTTTCATTTGAACCATACCAAGTGAATTGGTGATACCGTCCTCCCTCAACTGAGGGAGTATGTGACAATCGGGAGGTTTCCTTGCTATGACTTAATGTGAAGCCATGAGATGACTTGGAGTCTGAAGTCAGTGGAGGACTCCCAAAGCAACTCTTTTAACTGTATACCACTGGGTCTGTTCGAATTCCACCATCTGCCGTGTTTCACATTCCACCATTGAATCTGGATGCCCAGATCTTTAGCTGAGTTTCTGGATTAATAGTTTAGTGATTTAATAGCACTAGCCGATCGCTTTCCCTTGGTTTTTTTTTTGCCAGTAACCTTTTATAACTGTGCTGCCTTGTTTTCAATCCTTTTGCCAATGGAAACTATATATTTTTTTCCCCCTATTTACTCTATCCAGGCCCCTTTTTTTTTTGATTTTATACGGCATTATCAAATTCCCTCTCTGGCTTCTCTTTGCCAAGGAAAGCCATTCCAAGCTCTCCAATCTACTTGCATAACTGAAGTTCCTGATGCTGGAACCATTTTTGTGAATCTTTTATGTTCCTTCTAATGCCTTCAGATTTTTCAGTAAAATATTGCACCCAGACTGGACACCATACTCTTGTTGAGGCTGTACCAGTGTTCTGTATAAGCTTAACATGATCTCCTTGATTTTCAAAAAAGCAATTGTAGGATGTGAGTAACACTGGCTGTGTAATAGCCATCCTTAATTGCATTTGAGAAGGTAGAGATGAGCTGTCTTTCTAAACTGCTGCAGTTCATGTCTTATAAGTAGACCCACAACATCATTGTGGAGGAAACTCGAAGATTTTGTTCCAGTGATGCTGAAAGAATAGCAATGTGTTTCGAAGTCTGGATGATATGTGTCTTGTTGGGAAACTTGCAGATGGTATTCCGATGTGACTGCTTTCTTTGTCCTTCTAGATTGTGGTTTTGAAAGGTGCTGTCGAAGGATCACTGAATTTTTGTAACACATCTTGTAGATAATTCTGAGCATTGGTGATTGAGAAAATTGATCTTTGTGGATTTGGTACCAATCAAACGTCCTGTCTTGTCTGTCATGGTGTCAAGTTTCTTGAGCAGTTAAAGGCTATTTTTAATCTGTGGTCTGTGGGCAAGGCTGGCTGACCAGTGTTTTATGGCTCATCCCTAATTGCCCTTGATGAGCTGCCTCTTTGAACTGCTGCAGTGGGTCAGCCCACAATGCCCTTTTGGGGGTGGGGGGGGGTGGGGGTTGTGGTGTGGTGGTGGAGGTGAAGTTTCAGGATTTTGACAAAGCGACAGTGAAGGAATAGTGATAATGCCAAGTTAGGGTGGTGAGCAGTTGGAGGGGAACTTGAAGGCGGTGGTGTTCAATACATCTACTCTCCTTGTCCTTTCTTATAGATGGAAGTGGCCGTGGGTTTGAAAAGTGTTGTTTGTCGATCTGTGGTGAATTTCTGCAGTGCATCTCATAGATTCTACACACTACTACTGGGCGTTGATGGTAGTGCCAAACAAGCTGCTTGTGCTGTTGGAGCGACACCCATCCAGGCAAGTGCAGACTATTTCATCATATTCTGGACTTGTTCCATTTGTAGATGCTGGACAGGCATTGGGAAGTCCAGGAGGTGAGTTACTCGCCATAGTATTCATAGCCTCGGACCTTCTCTTGTAGCCACTGTTTATGTGGTGAGTCCAGTTGAGTTTCTGGTCCATGATTAACCCTGAGGATGTTGTTAGTGTAAGATTCAGTGGTAACTGTTGAATGTCAAGGGGCAATGGTTAGATTTACTCTTATTAGTTATCTTCATAGCCTGGCATTTGTGTAGTGCAAATGTTACCTGTCAGCCCAACCCTGGATATTGTCCAGATCTTGTTGTATTTGAACATTGACTGCTTCATTATCTGAGGAGTTGCAATCATCAGTGAAAATTTCCACTTCTGACTTATGATGGAAGGAAAGTCATTAAAGCAGCTGAAGATGGTTGGGCCTTGGACACTACCCTGAGAAAATTTTCTGCAGAAATGTCTTGGAACTGAGATAACTGACCTCCAACAACAACAACTACCATCTTCCTACATGCCAGGTATGACTCCAGCCAATGGAGCGTTTGCCCCGATATCCATTGATTCCAGTTTTGAGGGGCTCCTTGATGCTACACTTGGTTGAATGTGGCCTTGATGGCCAGGGCACTAGCTCTCCCTGCACCTCACCTCTGGAATTCAGCTCCTTTTGTCCATGTTTGAACCAAAGCTGTAATGAGGTCAGCAACGCTCCTGATGGAACCAAGCTGTACATCACTGCGCAGGTTATTGCTGAGCAGGTACTGCTTGATGGCAATGTTGATGACACTTTTCATCACTACTGATGATCGAGTGGTACTTGGCCAAGTTGGCTTTGTCCTGCTTTATAGTTATAAGACATACTTGGGCCATTTTCCGTAATATCAGGTGGATATCAGTATTGTAACTACACTGGAACAGCTGGGTTGGGCAGCACAAGTCTTCAGTACTATTGCCTCTTGCCAGAATGTTGTTTAGTGCCCATAGCCTTTTACAGTCTCCAGTATTTCCAACCATTTCTTCAAATCACATGAAATAATTTGAATTCGCTGAGGACTGATATCATCTGTAATGTTGGAGATCACTGCAGGAGGCCGAGATGGATCGTCCACTTGGCACTTCTGGCTGAAGATGGCTGCAAAAGCTTCAGCCTTATCTTTTTTGGACTGATGTGCTGGGCTCTTCCATTCACTGATGGGGATATTTGTGGAGCATTTGTCGCTGCTGTATTTCTTTGGCTTCTGTACTACTATGCAGTATTGCTCAAAACAAAGATAAAATTGCTGAAATCAAAAAGGTAATTTTTTTTTACATTATTAGTTTTTATGATTCATTATGTTCATATGATTTGAAATAAACAATTTTTTTTTAGCTGCACGTGTAAAGTGATTGAGGACCAGTGTGGAGAGAAACTTATGAATCAAATTGCAATATTTACAGCAGTAAATTGGACCTGAATCACTTTATTTTGTAGGTTTTTTTTAACTTCTACTAACCAGTGTGATGAATGTTCTTCCTATTGTTGCATCATTTAGAATTAACCATGGCAAATTGAAGACCTATGTGAAAAGAATGGCCTTGGATACCCCTATGATCTGTTCCTTGAGCCTTTTCCATCTTTCAGTTATGTTATGGTAATCTGCATTTCAACTGCAAGTTGTCCCAGCATTCTACACTTTTTTTTTGATGGAAGAAAATTTGGGAATTCTATTAATCTTTCCATGCAGTGGTGCTTCCTGATTTTCTACCTGAATGGCCTACATTTTAATTTCCTACTCAGTTATCCATATTACAATACCCTCACCAGAAAATGTATTTACATTATTTACAATATTTAAAAATGTAAACCTCTGTCGAATTCGTGTATTGCTGGACATCTGAGTGCATCTGGAAAAATTAACAAACAGTGAAGTTCACAATTAATCTTGGAGGAACTGTTGGGCGAAGTTCACAGCACAGAATCAGATAAGTTAATTGTTGTTTTAAGTCTGTCCAAGAGAAAGGCTGCAGTAGTGAGTATAGTGGATTCTTTCTTGATTATATGTTTTTGGATATAAGTCTCTTGATTAAACTTAAAATATAAGCCATAGCTATTAATTTAACCTGGTGCAGTATTTTGTAGAGGAATAAGACAGTGTTGTTTTCTGGGTCTGTAGATTGAGAAGGAGCAAAAATGACCTTTGCAGTGATATATACTTGTCAGATGTGGCAGTTTAAAGAGTTTAGGGGTTACTGCGGATTATATCTGCCATAAATGCTGTTGGATGCGAATCTTATCACATCGAGTGGATCGGATGGAGAGACCTATAGAAGCGATGAGGAATTTGCAACAGTATGTGATGGATGGCAGATGTAGGAAGGGGGGAAAGTCTCCGATACAGTCACATAGATGGGTTAACTCCAGGAAGGATAAGAGAGGTAGGCAGCTAGTGCAGGATTCTTTTGTGGATATACCCATTTCAAACAGGTATGCTGTTTTGGAAAATGTAGGGGGTAATGGATTCTCAGGGGAATGTAGCACGAACAGCCAAGTTTCTGGTGTTGAGACTGGCTCTAATGCAATGAGGGGTACGTCGGCTTCCAAGAGATCAATCGTGTTAGGGGATTCTGTAGTCAGAGGTACAGACAGACGTTTCTGTGGCCAGCAGAGAAAAAGCAGAATGGTGTGTTGCTTCCCTGGTGCCAGGATCAAGGATGTCTCAGAGAGGATGCAGAATGTTCTCATGGGGGAGAGGGACCAGCAGGAGGTCATTGTCCACATTGGAACCAACGACATTGGAAGGGAAAAGGTTGAGACTCTGAAGGGAGATTACAGAGAGTTAGGCAGAAATTTAAGAAGGAGGTCCTCAAGAGTAGCAATATCTGGATTACTCCCAGTGCTATGAGCTAGTGAGGGCAGGAATAGAAAGGTAGAGCAGATGAATGCATGGCTGAGGAGCTGGTGTGTGAGAGAAGGATTCACATTTTTGGATCATTGGAAGCTCTTTTTGGGGTAGAAGTGACCTGTACAAGAAGGACTGATTGCACCTAAATTGGAAGGGGACTAATATACTGGCAGGGAAACTTGCTAGAACTGTTCGGGAGGATTTAAACAAGTAAGGTGAGTGAGTGGGACCCAGGGAGATAGTGAGGAAAGAGATCGATCTGAGACGGATACAGCTGAGAACAGAAGTGAGTTAAACAGTCAGGGCAGGCAGGGACAAGGTAGGACTAATAAATTGAACTGCATTTATTTCAATGCAAGGGGCCTAACCAGGAAGGCAGATGAACTCGGGGCATGGCTAGGAACATGGGACTGGGATATCATAGCAATTACAGAAACATGGCTCAGTGATGGGCAGGACTGGCAGCTTAATGTTACAGGACACACATGCAACAGAAGGATAGAAAGGGAGGCAAAGAGAGGAGAGGGAGTGGCATTTTTGTTAAGAGATAGCATTAAAGCTGTGCTGAGTGTGGATATTCCTGGAAATACATCCAGGGAAGTTATTTGGGTGGAACTGAGAAATAGGAAAGGGATGATCACCTTATTGGGATTTTATTATAGACCCCCCAATAGTCAGAGGGAAATTGAGAAACAAACTTGTAAGGAGGTCTCAGCTATCTGTAAGAATAATAGGGTAGTTATGGTAGGGGATTTTAACTTTCCAAACATTGCCTGGGACTGCCATAGTGCTAAAGGCTTAGATGGAGAGGAATTTGTTAAGTGTGTACGAGACAATTTTCTGATTCGGTATGTGGATGTACCTACTAGAGAAGGTGCAAAACTTGACTTACTCTTGAGAAATAAGGCAGGGCAGGTGACTGAGGTGTCAGTGGGGGAGCACTTTGGGGCCAGCGACCATAATTCTATTTGTTTTAAAATAGTGATGGAAAAGGATAGACCAGATCTAAAAGTTGAAGTTCTAAATTGGAGAAAAGCCAATTTTGACGATATTAGACAAGAACTTTCGAAAGCTGATTGGTGGCAGATGTTCGCAGGTAAAGGGATGGCTGGAAAATGGGAAGCCTTCAGAAATGAGATAACAAGAATCCAGAGAAAGTATATTCCTGTCAGGGTGAAAGGGAAGGCTGGTAATTATAGGGAATATTGGATAACTAAAGAAATTGAGGGTTTGGTTAAGAAAAAGAAGGAAGCATATCTCCGGTATAGACAGGATAGATCGAGTGAATCCTTAGAGTATAAAGGAACTAGGAGTATACTTAAGAGGGAAATCGGGAGGGCATAAAGGGGACAGGAAATAGGGTTGGCAAATACAATTAAGGAGAATCCAAAATGTTTTTACAAATACATTTAAGGACAAAAGGGTAACTAGGGAGAGAATAGGGCCCCTCAAAGATCAGTAAGGTGACCTTTGTGTGGAGCCACAGAAAATGGGGGAGATACTAAATTAATATTTTGCATCAGTATTTACTGTGGAAAAGGATATGGAAGATATAGACTGTAGGGAAATAGGTGGTGACATCTTGCAAAATGTCCAGATTACAGAGGAGGAAGTGCTGGATGCCTTGAAACAGTTAGGTGGATAAATCCCCAGGACCTGATCAGGTGTACCCAGGAACTCTGTGGGAAGCTAGAGAAGTGATTGCTGGGCCTCTTGCTGAGATATTTGTATCATCGATAGTCACAGGTGAGGTGCCAGAAGACTGGAGGTTGGCTAACATGGTGCCACTATTTAAGAAGGGCAGTAAAGACAAGCTAGGGAACTATAGACCGGTGAGCCTGACCTTGGTGGTGGGCAAGTTGTTGGAGGGAATCCTGAGGGACAGGATGTACATGTATTTGGAAAGGCAAGAACTGATTCGGGATAGTCAACATGGCTTTGTGCATAGGAAATCATGTCTCACAAACTTGATTGAGTTTTTTGAAGAAGTAACAAAGGGGATTGATGAGGGCAGAACGGTAGATGTGATCTATATGGACTTCAGTAAGGCGTTTGACAAGGTTCCCCATGAGAGACTGATTAGCAAGATTAGATCTCATGGAATACAGGGAGAACTAACCATTTGGATACAGAACTGGCTCAAAGGTAGAAGACAGAGGGTGGTGGTGGAGGGTTGTTTTTAGACTGGAGGCCTGTGACCAGTAGAGTGCCACAAGGATTGGTGCTGGGTCCTTTACTTTGTCATTTATATAAATGGTTTGGATGTGAGCATAAGAGGTAGAGTTAGTAGGTTTGCAGGTAGATAGGGTAGTGAAGGCGGCGTTTGGTATGCTTTCCTGGTCAGAGTATTGAGTACAGGAGTTGCGAGGTCATGTTGCGGCTGTACAGGCCACTGTTGGAATATTGCGTGCAATTCTGGTCTCCTTCCTATCAGAAAGATGTTGTGAAACTTGAAAGGGTTCAGAAAAGATTTACAAGGATGTTGCCAGGGTTGGAGGATTTGAGCTACAGGGAGAGGCTGAACAGGCTGGGACTGTTTTCCCTGGAGCGTCGGAGGCTGAGGGGTGACCTTATCGAGGTTTACAAAATTATGAGAGGCATGGATAGGATAATTAGACAGTCTTTTCCATGGGGTTGGGGAGTCCAGAACTAGAGGGCATAGGTTTAGGGTGAAAGGGGAAAGATATAAAAGACACCTAAGAGGCAATTTCTTTTCACGCAGAGGGTGGTATGTGTATGGAATGAGCTGCCAGAGGATGTGGTGAAGGCTGATACAATTGCAACTTTTAAGAGGCATTTGGATAGGTATATGAAGAGGAAGGGTTTGGAGAGATATGGGCCAGGTGCTGGCAGGTGGGACTAGATTGGGTTGGGATAACTGTTCGGTATGGACGCGTTGGACTGAAGGGTCTGTTTCCATGCTGTACATCTCTGACTCTAGATCATCCTTTATTCTTCTTTACTTTTAAGGGAATATAAACTAAGATGTTTTTTTTTCTGCTTGTATTCTTTTTGAGAGTGCATGGAGTTGATGACATGTTTGATTTACAAACCCTTGAAAGATATTGGATCAGCCATGCATAATGAGTATAATGGAACAAAATTTAGGTTGTCGTAAATAACATTTTTTTTCCATGTGAAGAATTTATATCTCACTATTTCATGGCAAGTCTGACATACAACTTTCTGCAACTCTGAACTGTCTGTGTTCTGTTACCTCCATGTAGTAGAGGAGGGAAAGTTTAAAGATCACACAACACCAGGTTATAGTCCAACAGGTTTAATCGGAAGTACTAGCTTTCTGAGCACTGCTCCTTCATTAGGTGGTTGTGAAGGAGCAGTGCTCCAAAAGCTAGTGCTTCCAATTAAACTTGTTGGACTATAACCTGAGGTTGTGTGATTTTTTTTTTTTAACTTTGTCCATCCCAGTCCAACACCGGCATCTCCATATCAGGGGGGAGAAGAGCATTTATTGTTAACTTAATAACAATTAATGGGAAATCCTGCAATTTACTTCACTAAATTGAAGAATAGGGTATACGAACTGATGAAACACTTATTTTAATTTTCAAGAGTTGCTGGAGCAATTTTTTTAACAATTTACAAGACATTTGGAGTTGATTGCTTGTTATTTCCAGTAAATGGAGTACTAAAAATGGGTCAGTTGTTTGGAGCTTCAAACACATTTTGGCATGACCCTTGTAATGCGCATTGCATTTGTGGCTTGTGACGTGGCATCCTCTAAACAGATGGTTACTTAACCAGATACTTCCATTTGCAATCCATGCAATATATTGATCTAGATTTGTTTGCCATTTCAACTTGTGCCTTTCTGGCCTTTTCTGTATTTGACTTCATGTATCATTGCTATTTAAAGTAATAGCCTGAAACCTTTTTTTTTGTCAGATTTTATTTTATAAATTGACCAGCTACATGTCTCCTGTAAATTTTGACAAATGTAGGATGATGAATAGATGAGAAAATTTACCATATGCCACAAAATACTTGAGACCAAAACATCTATTTCCTTCTTGAAAACATTCAATATATTTTTTTAAGCTAAAGGCATCAAAAGGTATAAAACAGGAACATGTTACTGATCTAGATGATCAGCCACAATCACATTGAATGGTCAAGAAAGCTCAAAGGGCCAAATGACCTCCACTTGCTCCTGTGTTCCATGTTTCTGCAAACTGTGCGTATACAGATGGTTCATAATTTGTTATTTTTTTAAAAGTCATAAATTCACTGGTTAAAATAATTGATTCTTTGGCTAGCTAGCAACTGTATTTCTCCACTTTTGTTTTGCATTAGATGTGTCATCGTACATCACTTGGGAATATGAGATTTCTTGGTTTCTGTTGTAAAAGTTGAGGAATCTTCTGATAATTCATAAGTGAAATAAAGTTAATTGTTAGAGTTTCTTAAAATATATATTATAAAAGCTACCAGAGGATATCGTAGTGTAACATGGACTTGATTTCAGAGGAAACCTTTTTGCATGTGCTTAGACATTTGGAAGGAGAGATGTAAAATGCAAAACAGTAAGAGAAGAGAGATTTAATTACTGAAGTGTAGATTTATACTTTGTTATCACATAGGAAGCATAGAAAAAAAAATAACGTAGCAGATGTAGGAAATTCAATGTTATGTGCTATTGTTTTGTGATGCAGCACATTGATGCCCAAACACCTTTGTATCTGATTTGGAGATGTATGTAATAGACAGTCAGAGCAGTTGGTAACTTTGGGTTTCAGTATGTGAATGTTTTATATAGATTCTATTTCAAGACAATGGGGTAGTTGTGATGCAGAAAAATCTAACCTGATATCTGTACAAAATTAAATATCACACACAACCAGGTTATAGTCCAACAGGTTTATTTGGGAGCACTAGCTTTCAGAGCGTGCTCCTTCCTCAGGTGGCTGTGGAGTATAAGATCACAAGACACAATTTATAGCAAAAGATTAGTGTCATGAAACTGAAATGATATTCAAAGTTTGTGCGAAAATTTGTAGCTCGGGTGCTCGTTGTTGTGGTTCTGTTCGCCGAGCTGGATGTTTTTGTTGCAAACGTTTCGTCCCCTGGCTAGGCGACATCATCAGTGCTTGGAGCCTCCTGCGAAGCGTTTCTTTGATGTTTCCTCCGGTGTTTATAGTGGTCTGTCCCTGCCGCTTCCGGTTGTCAGTTTCAGCTGTCCGCTGTAGTGGTTGGTATATTGGGTCCAGGTCGATGTGTTTGTTGATGGAGTTTGTGGATGAATGCCATGCCTCTAGGAATTCCCTGGCTGTTCTCTGTCTGGCTTGCCCTATGATAGTAGTGTTGTCCCAGTCGAATTCATGTTGCTTGTTGTCTGCGTGTGTGGCTACTAAGGATAGCTGGTCGTGTCGTTTCGTGGCTAGTTGATGTTCATGTATGCGGATTGTTAGCTGTCTTCCTGTTTGTCCTATATAGTGATTAGTGCAGTCCTTGCATGGTATTTTGTACACTACATTCGTCTTGCTCATGTTGGGTATCGGGTCCTTCGTTCTGGTGAGTTGTTGTCTGAGCGTGGCTGTTGGTTTGTGTGCCGTTAGGAGTCCTAGGGGTCGCAGTAGTCTGGCTGTCAGTTCCGAGATGCTCCTGATTTATGGTAGTGTAGCTAGTCCTTTTGGTTGTGATATGTCCTCGTTCTGTGGTCTTTCTCTTAGGCATCTGTTGATGAAGTTGCGCGGGTATCCGTTTTTGGCGAATACCTTGTATAGGTGTTCCTCTTCTTCTTTTTTGCAGTTCTGGTGTACTGCAGTGTGTTGTGGCCCTTTTGAATAGTGTCCTGATGCAGCTTCGTTTGTGTGTGTTGGGGTGGTTACTTTCATAGTTTAGGACTTGGTCTGTGTGTGTGGCTTTCCTGTATACCCTTGTGGTGAATTCTCCGTTTGGTGTTCTCTGTACCATCACGTCTAGGAATGGAAGAAGAAAAGGATAGCCAACTCCCATTCCTAGACGTGATGGTACAGAGAACACCGAATGGAGAATTCACCACAAGGGTATACAGGAAAGCCACACACACAGACCAAGTCCTAAACTATGAAAGTAACCACCCCAACACACACAAACGAAGCTGCATCAGGACACTATTCAAAAGGGCCACAACACACTGCAGTACACCAGAACTGCAAAAAAGAAGAAGAGGAACACCTATACAAGGTATTCGCCAAAAACGGATACCCGCGCAACTTCATCAACAGATGCCTAAGAGAAAGACCACGGAACGAGGACATACCACAACCAAAAGGACTAGCCACACTACCATACATCAAGAGCATCTCGGAACTGACAGCCAGACTACTGCGACCCCTAGGACTCCTAACGGCACACAAACCAACAGCCACGCTCAGACAACAACTCACCAGAACGAAGGACCCGATACCCAACATGAGCAAGACGAATGTAGTGTACAAAATACCATGCAAGGACTGCACTAATCACTATATAGGACAAACAGGAAGACAGCTAACAATCCGCATACATGAACATCAACTAGCCACGAAACGACACGACCAGCTATCCTTAGTAGCCACACACGCAGACAACAAGCAACATGAATTCGACTGGGACAACACTACTATCATAGGGCAAGCCAGACAGAGAACAGCCAGGGAATTCCTAGAGGCATGGCATTCATCCACAAACTCCATCAACAAACACATCGACCTGGACCCAATATACCAACCACTACAGCGGACAGCTGAAACTGACAACCGGAAGCGGCAGGGACAGACCACTATAAACACCGGAGGAAACATCAAAGAAGCGCTTCGCAGGAGGCTCCCAAGCACTGATGATGTCGCCTAGCCAGGGGACGAAACGTTTTCAACAAAAACTTCTTCCAGCTCGGCGAACAGAACCACAACAACTGAAATGATATATTGAACAAACTTAAACTGTTAAATCTGCCTTTTAAAACAGGTTGCAGTTTCAGTTAATCAATATATTAAATCCCAGCACTACTTTTTAAGTCACCTTCTTGAAAGAATTTGAGGTTTTATAATAAAAAGTGACATCTCAGCTCAGACAATGCCTTAAAGGTATGAGGCCAGTCTGACTTAAGATTGGGATACAGACAAACTGGTTCTATTTCCAAAGTGGATAACTTATGGGTGGCACAGTGGTTAGCACTGCTGCCTCACAGCGCCAGAGACCCGGGTTCAATTCCCGCCTCAGGCGACTGACTGTGTGGAGTTTGCACATTCTCCCCGTGTCTGCGTGGGTTTCCTCCCACAGTCCAAAGATGTGCAGGTCAGGTGAATCGGCCATGCTAAATTGCCAGTAGTGTTAGGTAAGGGGTAGATGTAGGGGTATGGGTGGATTGCGCTTCGGCGGGTCGGTGTGGACTTGTTGGGCCGAAGGGCCTGTTTCCATACTGTAAGTAATCTAATCTTAAAAAAAAAACTTCACACTGCTACACTTCTAAAACAGCCATCCCCTTCGGACAAGCACTGAGCGTACACAGGATCTGCTCCGATGAGGAGGAACGTGATGGACACCTGAAGGTGCTCAAGGATGCCCTCATAAGCACAGGGTACGATGCTCAACTCGTAGATCGCCAGTTTTGACATGCCACAGCAAGAAACTGTAATGACCTCCTCAGGAGACCGACATGGGTTGTAACCAATAGGGTACCCTTCGTTATCCAGTACTTCCCAGGAGCCGAAAAACTACACCATGTTCTTTACAGCCTGCAACACCTCAACGATGACCTTCCCTTCGCCCCCACTTTGTCTCCACTTCTTGCCTTTTTAAATAACCACAAAACCTTTTAAACAGACGATTGTTTGCAGCAAACTGTTCAGTTTTTAGGGCAGCTTTGACCACAACACCATACAATGCTGTTATGTCAACCACTGCAAGAAGTGTCAGAGTGTCGACACAGACATGACCGTTACCTGTGGGGACACCACCCACCATGTACATGGCAGGTACTCTTCTGACTCGGCCAATGTTGGCCACCTCATACGCTGCAGGCAAGGATGCCCTGAGGCATGGTACATTGGCGAGACCAAACGGACGCTATATCAACAAACTAATGGACACTACACCATAATCAACAGATGAGTGTTCTCTCCCAGTTGGGGAGCACTTCAGCGGTCAGGGACATTTCTGCCTCTAATCTTCAAGTGACCATCAAGGCGGACTTCTGGATAGGCAATAACGCACAGTGGCCAGACAGAGGCTAATAGCCAAGATCGGTATCCATGAGGATGGCCTCAACTGGAATCTTGGGTTCATGTCACACTACAGGTGACCCCACTACACTACTCGCTCACGCTTCCGTGCGTACACGCGCGCACACACACACTTGCATGCAGACCCTCTCATACATGCGCACTCTCTCTTACACATACACATCCCCACACACGACACACCCTCTCTCAGGCTTACATTCCATCACACCCACACGCACTTTACCAAGCTTTCACACAAATGCGCTCTCGTTTTTTTTTTTGTTTCTTTGTGTATTTGCAGATAGTCTATTTTGCTCAAAACTGCATGTGTGTGAGTGTGTATGTTATAGTGTGTTCGCCTATAGTGTGACGTTAAACCAAGATCCTGGCTGAGATTGGGATGCAGACAGACTCTGACCTCACACATTTTAATGCAAATTGTCTGAGCTAAGATGTCACCTTTTTTTTGTTTAAAAACTTTTAAAGTTATCTCTAAGGTGACTTAAGAGAAGTTCTGGAATTTACATATCATCAATCTGCATTCTAAAAGGCAAAAAACTTAACAATCCAGGTTTGTTCAACATATCACTATGACACTAATCTTTTGCTATCATTTATGTCTCGTGATCTTATACTCCACAACCACCTGATGAAGGAGCAGCTCTCAAAAAGCTAGTGCTTCCAAGTAAAGCTGTTGGACTATAACCTCATGTTGTGATTTGTAACTTTGTCCACTCCAGTCCAACACCAGCTCCTCCACATCATAACCTGATATATGTCAGGCCATGTAGTAACAGTGGATCCTTACTAACCAGTAAGAAGATGGTTATTCTTCACCCTGTTGCTGGTGTGCTGTTAACTCTTGACCTAATATAAATTATCCTTTTTTTAGTTTGCATATTGTGACTGGTAGTATTGATGTGTATAACAAGCAGGGGAATAATTGGGTTTGACCCAGTCTCTATAGCACATAATGAAGGAAGAGTGGGATCTCCTTAAAAAGTATTAACACTGCACATTGCACTAATTTCTCTCCAATAGGTTAATATTATTGCTGAAAAATACTCCATTTGTGAAAGCTTGTCATTTTATGATTAGTAAAGGCATTCCCTGAGAAATGAACTACCAAATGCTCTCCCCTATTTTGCTGAACTGTAACTGATGCAGTGTGTATGTGTTGTACCAATCAGAGTCCATTTGTCTGGTTCAAAATTAAACAAAGCGTAGCACTTATTTGGCAGTTATCATTTAACTGGTGCATTCCTCATAGCAATTCCTTGACCAATCAGTATTCTGTTCTCATACAGTATAAAAGTTGTTTTCTCTTCACTTACTAATTCTTGTGAATTGTCCTGATAAATGCCAGAAAAAGTTTAAATAAAATGCCTTTTTCCAGCAATATTTATGTTTTATGCTGACAAGTATGTCAATGTTTAAGTTTGAAGTCTTGTTTCATTTTTTGGTTAGAAACAGGTTTCAAACACTTTGCTTAGTGAAACCTTTTTATGGTAGAAATGGGAATCCTGTCGCTATTGACCACAAATTACTGTTCACTTCATGCAATGTAAAGTGAAGCATCACCCTTCTGTACCAGAGAGATTGGAATTTGTACGTTCTGCATCCCATCATCTTTCAAATTTAAGCAAGGATCACTTTTATGTTCTCTTTTGCCATTTGAAATCAAAAGCTCTGTATATTGTAACTCATTATGTACAGTTCTATTTTGGCAAATGTTTAAATGCAAGTTGAAGTAAAGTAATTTACTTTACAATCTTGTTAGTGAGACCTTTTGTTTTTGGTCCTTTTTGGGGCTGAGATGACTCAAAGGTGAGCTGTTCTTGCTGATTTAAAAACTGACAACCGAGCAAACCCTCCAGTACCCAAGTTGCACAAGCAGTGTTCCATGGCAGTGTTAATCAACTGTCCAACATGGTTTACAAATGAAAAGGTACAAGGATTCTTCCTATTTTGTTTCCATGGAGAATAAAGCCTTACCAGTGATCTTTTCTGTGGTCTCTGGCCTCAGTTAGGGACACCCTCTCAGCCATGAGAGCCCTATGATTACATTTTTAAAAAGAGGTCGTGTTTTTTAATTGTTAAGACTTGAGCGAGACTCTACTCTATTTTGCAAACCTAAAAATAGGATTAGGCAGTTCGACCTTTTTGCACCTGCTTCACCATTTGATAAGACAATGGCTGTTCTGTGTCTTCCACTTGCCTGTCTACTGTCAATGAACATTTAGATTAGGAATAAGATTACACTTGGGATTTTCTTAAAATTTTGGGGTTCCTTTGTCACTTCACTTGGCAAGTGAATATGTACTCCATTTAGTTGAAATCCTTCAGGTTGGTGAAGATTTTTCAGCAGCTTGACTAGATCTTTGCATGGCCCGTTTCTGTACACATCAGATTCATGGCTGATCCCCCAAAAACGTGTCTTAAGAAACTTTGATAATTGAACACTTAGCAAGTCCAACTATAGAATTCTGTTTTATCCAGACTACACAATTCTTATTGTGGTACTATGGAAATTTCCAATCTTGTATTTCTAAGAAGTTACCAATTGCTTAAAGTCAAAAGATCATCATTACACCTGTTTTTGATCTGCTTTCCACACTCAGGATTCTATGATGATTCTTCAATCATCTCAATTGTCTCCATTTTATCAGGCTTGTACTAACTGGTATGGAATTTGCGACTGTATTTACAATGGCTGCATTGAATTTTAAATTAGTACACAACAGATAGTCATTGTGTAGAGTCACAGAGATGTACACCTGGAAGTTGTTTAAATTGATACAGCAGATTTATGTTAATCATGCAAAGATTTAGAATGTCATCACATGCTGCCCTCAGAAGCTTGAATGATGCTCGTCAACGCCTAGAAATACATCAATGAAATATCCATTACTTTCAATGGGGATAAATTGTAGTACTTATAAGGTTATGAGTATGTTAAAGTTTCACTGCACCATTTTAATAGTGTGTTTGAAAAAATGTTGATAAGCACTGTTTAACTTTAATGATGCATTTTCATCGAAGACAAACATAGGATTAATATGTATAATATTAGACTAATTGGCAGTAGTGCATCATGTTTAAAGGCACTGTGGTTCGAAAAGGCTCATTATCATCACCTTTTCAAAGGTAATCATGAATATGTATTTAATGTTGACTTTAGTAGATAAACAATTTCACTTAGAGTGGTGAGCCTGTGGAATTCTCTACCACAGACAGTGAGGCCAAAGCATTGAAGGACTTCAAGCAGTTAGCTATAGATTTTGCGATAGAGCATGGGGAGAAAATGTGAACGTTTTGAGTTGATGCTCACCCAAAATCATATAAGATAGTGGAGTAGGGCTGAATGTCCTGCTCCTGCTCCTTTTTTTTTATGTTTTTAAGAATGATGTCCGCATTTCTTATCAACCTGTTCAGAGATGTAATTATACATACTTGGAGCAGGTGGGGTTTGGGCCTCCTGGCCTCAGGATTAGGGACACTACAACTGTGCCACAAGAGTCCTGTGATTACAATTTTAAAATAAAAGGCCATGGTATGACTTCCAGTAGCAACATTGCATCTGACCAGATGTAGTTGTTTTACAAAAAACAATGAAACCAATAAAGACCAGCTCATGCTAGATATGCTAAATTTCATGGAAGATTATGGATCGCAGTAGATGATATTTGACTTGCAAGTTAATGTTTTGATTTTCTTATCCACAAGTATCTCTCTTCCTTAGAGCATATATTTCCCCACAGATATTGGCCTTCAGAAATAACTGTTTGTATTTTCAATTGAGCTCTGCAAATATTCTCTCAACACCTAACACACATTTGATATGCTGGCACAGTACATTTGATTATAGCAGTTGGGAGGTCATATTGTGGCTGTACCGAACATTGGTTAGGCCACTTCTGGAATACTGCGTGCAATTCTGGCCTCTGTCTCCTATAGAAAGGATGTTCTGAAACTTGAAAGGGTTCAGAAGTTTTTACACTGATTGCTAGGCTTGGAGGGTTTGATCTACAAGGAGACTGCACAGACTGGGGCTATTTTCCCTTGGGTGTTGTCAGCCCTCAGTCTCCCATAGAGGTTTAAAATATTGTGAGGGGCACGGATAGGGTAAAACTAGTCCAAAACTGGAGGGCATATGTTTAAGGTCAGGGGAAAGATTTAAAAGGCAACATTTTCTGAGTGGTGCGTGTATGGAATGAGCTGTTAGAGGAAGTGGTAGAGGCTAGTACAATTGCAACATTTAAAAGGCATCTGGATGGGTCTATGAATAGAAAGGGTTTCGAGGGATATGGGTCAAGTGCTGGCAAATGGGATTAGATTTATTTAGGATATCTTGTCGGCATGGATGAGTTGGAGTGGAGGGTCTGTTTCTGTGCTGTACATATCTATGATCTCTATGATTCTTATCATAGGGCTGCAAAAATTACTTCTAGACCACTGCTCTTGAATCTCATTTCTGCTGTTCAAAGAACTCCATTTGATATTGTTCCTCGCTGCTTATTTTTAACAAATCTGCCACTTTTATGGTATCTGTTTGTTATGCTGTTTATATAACACACCATAGTTCAATGATATATCTAAAGTAACAATCCGTCTGGCTTTTCCACCACCACGTACCCAAATTATAGTCATAGTATGATTGGTAAAGTCACAGAGAATTTTAGGAACTTTGTTCACAGGTACTCAATACTGTGGTGAGATCATTTAATAACAGATATGGGGTGTGAAAAGTTAGTCTTGCCTGAAGTTGAATAGTTTTATTTTCTTCGATCTGTAAAACTAGCATTGCTCTTTATCCTACCTTATTTTTCTAAAGAGAACGTAGGATCATGAAAATGTTTCACCATTTGCCTCAATCACAGCTGATCACATCTAACAGTTCCCTATAGCATAAAGCTACCTATAATTTGATGCAAATTAAGTGCTGAATATTCTTCTCAAATTAGAATAATACTAGCTTTAATTTATATCCAGAAATGTTTGGTTCAGCTGGTTTCCAAAATGGAAAAGGATACTAACAACTGTTTGTACAGTAAAGAATGTTATTGTCATTCTGAAGTGTCCATACGTCTATGAGGGGATAGAAAATATCAACTTTTTTTAAAAATACAGTAACAAGGGTTGACACGCAACAGCTTTCAATTGCCGTTTACTGACTCTCTCTGATGTAGGCCATGGAGTTACTTTGTGAAAAGGTAGTACAGCAGTAATTATTTTCAAAAATACAATCTAGTTTCATGTATTAATTCTGTTCTGCATTTGCTAACTAACTTAAGGAAATATTTTAAAACCATGTACGAAGTTTGTTAGTTTTCAGTGACCACTTGTGTTTATTTTAAAAGGTGTACAAACTTTTTTTTTTGAAACCTCTTTTATGCAGATTAAGGTTCAAAGGACCCAACCGGAGGATTTAATAAATCTTAAGTGAGGCAGGTTATGAAAGAAGAGATTTTTTTTTTTTGTTTCTAAATGCCCCAAATTTCATACACTTCTTTTGAGTTTGCTATAAATGTGCCAAACTAGGTCATGCTTTTTAAGTGATTTTTTTTTTTTTATTGACCTGTATTCTAGTGTTACAACAATTTATGCAGAAATGATTGCATGGCTTTAAAGGACAGATTGAAGGATTATGAGGGCTGCTAATCTATATTACTGAATTATTTAATTGTATTGCACTGAATTGTATCTCTGAAGTTATAATCTTGAAATTATGCATGTTTAGTTCTGAAGAATGGAAACTGATCTGTTTTTACATTAGATTCCAAGACATGGACTTTGTGAAGTTGTCTCAACAAATGTATTCAGAAGCAGTTAGTGTTTTCTTCGGTTATAAATTTGCGATTAAATAATTGGCTATTGGTTGTGAAATTAAAACACCTCTACCTCAAATCATCTAGTACCATAATGCTGTCTATACTTCCTGTTGCAGTTTTTTAAAACACTTCGACAAATTTGGTGAAAGATGGAAGATACCAATAGTGATCTCATTTAGACTTCAAGCAAAAATGCTTTGTTATGCAAGGTGCCTAGTGTTTCTAGGCTAACTGATGATAATTATAGGACAGTTCCGCTTCTCCTGGGCTCTATTCAGTGATGCACTGTTTTCAAAAGTTCGTACGTGTACTTTTAGAGGATGGCATTTCAATTGAATTTTGCTGTAATCTGTTGCCCAAGTGAGAAGGCTGTGCTGTTAAGTGCAAGATTTGAAATGGCAGTTAGTGTGTATGCAGAAATGTCTCTGGATGTGTTGCTGCATTGGAGAGGAAAAGTGGAAAACCAATAGGGAAGGCTTCCATGCAGGCTATTTTGAGAATATAATTAATATTAAGGTCAGATAGCATTAAAATATAGTGACACTTTTTGTGCATCAGGATATTGTTTGAGCTTTTTCATAGTGTGCATTGTCTGAAATCTCTTTCTCCTCAGATCTTTTCAGCATACAGATACCATCCAAACTCCTGTCCATCTTTCTCCAATTTCCATGGCTTGAATTTCTTCAACTGAGTTTCCATACTTGCCACAGTACTGAAACAGCTATGTTCAAAATTCACAAGTAAGATTCTGTGTATCTTACTTAATTACCCCTTCTCAGCCAGTTGCACAGCTTTTGAAAGTAGACTCTGCCATCCTGTCTAATGTTGATATTAAGCTAATATCCAGCTGAAGGAGGACTGTATTCATCGAGCTTCATAATTAATTATCACCCCAGAGAATCTTCTTTTAATGGCTTCTCTTGTTCATACACCATAACTTCTAGAAATGCCTTCCAAGGATTGGGTTTTGGCTGTCTACTATTTCTAATCTAACATGCTGTTCTCTGTCAAAACTCTTGCTATGTAATTGCTACATAATTACACTTGTTCCATGTAGACATATCCATTGCACTACCCTTATGGATCCTCCTAGTTACTTCCTCAACAAATTTCAATCAAATTTGTAAGATGCTTCACTTAAAGCCATGGTGAGTTTCACTGACTAGTCCACATCTTTGTAAGTGGTGATAGATTCAATTCTGAGAGATTGGATAAACTAACAATTTGCCCACCACTGAAGTAAGACTAACTGCCTTTTAATTATTTGGCATTTCCTTTTGTATGCTTTTTTAAACAATGGAACCACCATTTGCATTCCTTCAGTCCTCTGGCACCTCATCTGTGTTTAGTGAATATTGGAAAATAATCCTCCGAGTGTCTGCTATTTCCTGACCACCTTCAAAATCCCAGGGAACAATCCATCTGGACCTGCTGATTTATCCACTTTCAAAAAAATCTAACTCTTATCACTTTCTCTTTATTATGATTATTTTATCCAATATTTCGCACTACTTCCATTGGATGACTGTCCACATCATCTCATCTTTTTTCTTTGTGAATAAAAGGACAAAAAAAATTGTGAAATCTTCTAAAACCTCTGCATCTTCACGCAAGTTCCCTTCACTGATAGGTCCCACTTTTTTTCTTTATCAAACATTTTGCTCTTTTATATACAGCCAAAATATTTTTGGTGTTTTCATTTGTCTTGTTAGCAAATGTTTTTTCATGCCCTGTCTTTGATTTTCTTTCCTTTTATAGGTCAGAGGTCAACTTGCTCTTTTTTTTAGGCGATCTGTGGTGTTGAGTTTTTGCTACTATTATAAGCTTTCTTTTTCTGTTTAACCTTCCCCTATATTTTCTTAGACAGCCTTGAGGATTGAGATTTGGCAGTGCCATTCTTATTTTTTTTGGGAGGAGATGTGTCTGCATTGTGCCCCAAGGATCTTTTTTCTTTAGTGCCTTTGACTGGTTTACCATTTTGATTTATGCTTTTGTTTGCAGTTCTGTCCAGTTCACCTCTGCCAAATCGCTTCTCACTTTTGCAAAGTATGCCTTCCCCCAACACTCCACCCCCTGTTTAAAATCCTTTACTCCTGATTTATCTCTGCTGAAATGACCTGTGGAACAATCCATCCGGTCTGGGTGATTCATCTGCTGAAACCCTTATCCATATATTTGTTGGCTCTAGACTTGATTTATTCCAAAGCATTGCTATCTGGCCTGTCTCAATCTACGCTTTTTAAGCACATCTGCTCCCTGTGTCCTAACTTGCACCAAATTAAATTCATCCAACTCCCATGCATTTACTGATCTACCTTTGACCTCTACCTTTTAAGATCTTGCTTTCATATCTGTCCATGGCCTTGTCCTTTTGTTTCACTGATGTTGGCATCCTAGATGAATCTAGTTTACTGCAAATGAGATAATTTGTGTTTGAGATGTTGATTTGAGAGGTTAATATTAACTAGGGTCGTGAAATAATTACTATGTTCTTTGAAAAGTGCCAAGGGATTTTTTTACATGCACGCTTGAAGCCTGGTGGTGATTTGGTTTAGTGTCTCATCTGAAAGGCAACACCTTTGACGGAGTGTAGTGCTGTTTCAGTACTCAACTGAAGTGTCTGCCTTGACTTATGCATTCAAACTCTGAAGTGGGACTTGAATCTGAAACCTTTTTTTGTAATTGAGGTGAATGCTACTTACTGAGCCACAACTTGCTCCTCATCATATCTCTGCAGTCTCCTTGAAGCCCTCTGAGATATATCTGCTTCTCAATTGTGGCATTTTAATCATTCCACCATTTATGGCCATACCTAAACTGTCATTGCCCTAAACTCTTAAATTTATTCCTTTTAATCCTTTTTCTAATTCTTTCCAAGCCTAACCCCTTACTGTCTGAATATTTCTTTGGTTCAAGAGAGGAGCAGTATCTCTCCAAGCAAGGACATGGCATACTTTTGGAGTGGCTCACCTTGTATTGGTCCTAACCTTCACCCAGCTCTCACTGGTGACTCCAAGTAACTTCTGTGATGCAACAGTGGCCACACCCTGGTAAACCACTTTGAGCAGGTCAAAACAGGTAAGGTTGGTTGCTGCATTTCCTACCATCAACAAATTGGGATTTGTCTACCCTGCTCAGTGAAAAAGGATTCTGGCAGACTGGGCGAATGAGACCATTGTGAAAATATAACTAACTGTGTTGAAAATATGTCAGCACCATGTTGTGAAGTGCATTGAACTTGAGGAACACAAACCTAGGACCCCCCATTGCATCTAGATCTATTTATAACAGTTGAGACGTCCCTTGCCATCGCTGCTAGGTAGGTCAGAACTAGAGTCCGTCTGACTGTGTGCAGCTTCCCTCACCATAATCCAATTAACATGAAAATCATATTTATAGTTTGTCTGTTACCTCAAGTGTGTTAGTTTCACATTTTATTTGGTAATGTATTTTGAAAGTGTTGGGTTGTTCTGCAATGTTAAAAGTGCAAATGTGAGCGCAGTTTGATTCTTGAGATCCTGTACTTTGGCTGAATTGTAATAAAATGATAATGTTTCTAATTGAAACCAGGTGAATGAAATGGCCACCACTGAGTGTAGTATTTTAAAGAAACTTTTTTGGCTTCATGTGACCCTTTTTCCATAACTTTTTGTATTGTTTGTGAAATGTACAGTTCAAGAGCTTTTGTCTGCTGAACTGAGACTGATGAATCAATTGGCTGAGCAGGAGCTGGAGGGCAAAACATTTTTGATGTGGCGATGCCAAAGTTGGACTGGGGTGAACAAAATCAGAAATCACTCGCTACCAGGTTATAGTCCAGTGGATATATTTGAAATGACAAGCTTTTGCTGCTGCTGCTTTTGTCACCTGGAAGCTTATGATTTGAAATAAACTTGTTGGATTATAACCCAGTGTCGTGACTTCTGGCTTTTTTTTAAATGGACTAATAACAGACTAATAATTTACTCATCTAGTTACTGGGAGAAAGTGAGGACTGCAAATGCTGGAGACCTCATCTAGTTACTGATCTACATATCCTTACAGGTCAGAGTTTCTTCCATGCTGTAATGCACCTTCCTGTGTTGGACTTTCAATTGTTTGGAAACAAAAGTGCCTATTGAATTGAATTAGCTTTATTGTCACATAATCACTTGTATGAGTACAGTGAAAAGTTTACAAGCTGCCACTTACGTTGCCATCTTAGGTACAAATGTATCCCTAGACCCAGAATCTTTGGTACAAAACAGGAAAGCAAGTTAAGAAATTAAATATTACGGTTCTTTCTGCCATGAAAACATCAGTTCTTCTAAAACAAAAACAGATTGCTGGAAAAGCTCAACAGGTCAGGCAGCATCGTAAAGAAAAATAAAGTTAACGTTTTGGGTCTGGTGACCTTTCCTTTAAACCTGTCAATGTCTTAAACATGGACAAAGTAGCAAAAACAAATTGATATTTTTAAACTTGACTTTTCTCTGGCCAAAAACCATGATTAAGTAGGCATAAAATTAAATTTTAAACTTAAAATTGAATCAATGGATGATAGTCAAAGAAGCAACCAAAGTGATGGGGCAAGCAGAACTCAACAGTTATTTTGTATTCTTGTGTTATGATGTGCATTCAGAAAACCAAACTATTGACTGTTACTGTTCACTTTCAATGTGAATGAAAAATGTCTGGTGTAGATAAGTTTAATCTATCAAGCCCTGCCAACAGTCCAATTAATTGTTTTTTTTCTTTTGACTCTTGAAAGGAGCCAAATGGAAAGTTGTTGCAAATCTAATGGATTAAAAAACAATTAAAAATCCTGAAATTGAACTTTTACAAATTACAGATGGCACACTAAATTGTTTGAGTTATAGCAAGGTATAGCAGTGGAGCAGAGTACAGTTCAGTGCCACTGTAGAAATTAGCATTTTGATACCGGCAAATGTATTAGAGTAAGTTACCCTGTATATGATTGAATTTGTTTTAACTCCAAATTTGTGCTATGTTCCACACCTGTTTTATGAATCCTGAAGTACTGTAGCTATGATGTTGTAGTTATGTTAATTTTAAACAGCTTGTGTGTATAAAAGGAATTCATACTTCTCTCCATCATAATCATTATGTTTATGTGAGGCAGGAATAGGAAAGGTTTTCATTTAGGATTAAAAACATCTTGGCTTTTATAATATGTATTTTTAAAAAAAGTCAGTATCTCTTTACTTCTGGTGTTATATGTTTTCGAATTGGGAATAGGAAGAAGACTAACAACTAAAGTGATTAAACTGTCAAGACCTGTTTTAGTAAAACTGTCTCTGCTATAAAACCCAAAATTGAAATGATCAATATAGCAAAAATCTTTGTTTTTAAGAGTTAAATATGTCAGTTAAATGGAAGCTCTAACAATAAAGTTTAATTTATCTTGGAGAAAACTTAAAAACATAGCTCTGAATATTTCACTAGTTGGATATTTTGTTTTTAAAATGTCAGCATTCAAAAAATGTATTTGTGTTCCATCAGTAGTTGTTGCATCAGAAGTAATAAGCTCTTTGATAACTTAGTACCCTGTTAGTTATAATATGTGGTCAGTTGGCTAACCTTAGTTGGGTAGTAAAATTGGTATTGGTGGCCCTGGCTGGATAATACAAAAAATATGATATCCTCTTGTGTGTGTTGTCCATAGTTACTTCTAAATATTGCCTATGTATTATTGAGATTTGTTTCGGACAGCAATCTCCCACCTTATAAAAGATTATTTTATTCTGATTTTAGCTCCTGTTTAATGAATGGCAGTTTGAATTATTTATACTTGAGCATGAATTGGTTCATTGGAATGAAGGAAAAGCAAGAGATGGGAGTGTACTTTCTATTTGTCATGATTTAAAATATAAACTACTGATTTTTCCTTTTGAATTCTCTTGTCCATTTTAATATGAGATTTTCATGGATTGAAATGAATTTGCTTTTAAAAAGAAACAAAAGTGCTGGGATGACCACCGACATCTCCTCACCATAAATAACCAAAGTTCTTCTAACATGGATTGGATAGGTTGCAGCTGTCCTGAGATTAACCAAAGGCAGTGAAGTCATCCAATAAGACAACCTGTTTTCAACTGATGGAGGTGTGAGAATCTCACATCTCTTTATTAACACCTTTTTAAGAATTTCATCTGTAATTATCAAGCTTGATGACAATGAATTCAAACACAAATACATAAAGAAGCTTGAGTTTCAAGTAGTTGTTTGTGGCAGAAGTGTAAGATTTTTGACTGCAGAACTGAACCAGGTGGAAAAAGCACTCTGTCTCTCAGGAAAAACAAGGGCCTGATGAAGATGCTGATTTAAAATCGAAATACTCTGAAGTTAGGGTGACTGCAATATTTGCCACTGCTGATGATCCAAGACACCGTCTAAATAACCGTACTGAAAACAACAAATGCTGGAGATCACAGCTGGTCACACATTGTTCTTTCAGGTCAAAATCTTGATGCCACAAGGACGTGTGAAAGACTCAAACTATCTATTCTGTTATCTTCCTTTCTCTACTGGACACTGTCCACTTGTTTGTAACTCTTGTGTCTGTAATATTGCCCAATGGCTTTGTGCTCAAGGTGGTGGTATCTATTATTTTGCTCAGGATAAGCAGGTGAAGGTGAATTTTGTTTTTTTTTAAATCAAAACTTTATGGTTGGCTTCTTTCTGCAACTGTAAAATATCAGTTAACTCCATTTTAATTGGAGAGAGCATGTGCTGTCAAGAACTTAGATCTTCGTTCAACCAGAATAATTGAAAAGAGGAGTCGATTCACTTGTCCCAACCTGGTCATAACACTGAATGTGTTTAAGTGGGTATTAAAGTAGCTTAAGTTGGTAGCAATTAAGTACAGAATTGCCATCTTTTTGGCTTTCTGGAAATGCAATGTAATCTAATGATTTAATTTAAAATTCCTGAAAAATGGTCTAAATGTGAGCAATGATTTGACAACATTAATGAATTGCGACATACTTTACTACAGTATTCCTAGGATGTCCCTTGATCTTTGCCTTTTAGACCTGTGACGCTAACTGGAATGTGAAAATTAGAGATATGATCGAGCAGTCATTAAAGGTAGCTGTTTTAAATTGATTCTGTATGTTGAGATTTGGACTTGATCCTAAATCCCAGCATAAGAAAATTTCTTGTTCGGCAATCGCCATAGTGGCAAAAAAAGACAATTTCTTATTTAGAAGGAAAACAACTAGCAAGATTTATTAGAAAACCAAGCTTAATATTTTACATTAATAACACAATATACAAGGTCAATGTATGCTGATCTGTCTTCCCCATGGATTTTAGCCTTCTAGGGTCTTGTCCTCATTGCTTAAAATTTGTCTCTTGACGCCTTCTATTCTGCAATATTTTTAAATTAAATAACTTAATTCACAAACTTACTCCGTTGCCTCCTTAAGACTTAAAACTTTAGTTTCCCAGTTTATCTTCTCTGCTAGAGCTACATGCTATACAGCTGCTGCTGATAACTGTATCTCTTTCTGCAGAAAATAGCTACCACAAGACTTTCATTAAAATAAAACAAAGAACTGGGATGCGAGGCTAGTTCGTAAAGTCAGATAATGTAGGCTTCAGGGGGAGCTTGCCAAGTGGAGAAAAATTGGCTTGATAGAGAAATGGTAACCAATGGTGTGCTACTGTCTTTAGTGCTAGATCCGATGTTGTTTGTCATTTTATATAAATGATTTGGATGAGAATTTTAAGTATGGTTAATAAGTTTGCAAGTGATACTAAAGTTGGTGGTGTTATAGAAAGTGAGGCAGCTTATCTAAGATTAGAGGGGTTTTGGTCAATTGGGCCAATAAGCTGAAGAGTGACAGATAGAGTTTAACTTAGCTAAAAGCGAGGTGTTGCATTGTGGTAAAACTAACAAGGGTAGGACTTGCACATTTAATGATACTTTGATTGCTAGATCATATCTACAATTTTCACATTGACTTTAGATCTGTGGTGCAAACTGGAAATATCAAGGTTCGTCCTAGGAATGCTGTAGTGAAGTATGTCTTAAAATTCACCATGCTGTCGATCATTGCTCACATTTTGACCATATTTCAAGAATTTTAATTTCAATTATTAGATTACATTGCATTGCCAGAAAGCCAAAAGATGAAATAATAGGGCCCTGGAGAGTGTTTTGGAGAACTGAGACCTCTAGCGATTCATTGAAGGTTGTCACTGGTAGGCAGAGAGGGAAAGAAGGTGTAGTATAGGACTTGGGATGTCAATTGCAGTTGTGCAGGATATTGATGAGGCCACTTTTGGAGTACAGTGTATAGTTCTTTTCGCCCTGCTGTAGGAAGGATATTATTAATTTGGAGAGGGTGGAGAAAAGATTTACAAGAATGTTAGTTGGAATGGAGGGTTTGAATTATAAGGAGATGGTGGATAGGCTGGGACTTTTCCACTGGAACATAAGAGTTGGAGAGGTGACCTTGTAAAGGCTTATAAAATCATGAGGGGCATAGATAAAGTGAACAGCAAAGGTTTTTTCCCTGGGGTTGGGGGTTCAAAACTAGAGGACATAATTTTAAAGTGAGAGGGTAAAGATTTAAAAGGGACCTAAGGGACAACTTTCATATGTAGAACAAACTGATGAAGAAATTAGTAGATGCAGGTACAGTTAAAACGTTTTAAAAGCCATTTGGGTAGGTACATGAATAGGAATTAGCTAGTTTTGAGAAAATTTGTAGCTCAGGTTGAGGTTTTCGATGTAGGTTTGCTTGCTGAGCTGGAAGGTTCATTTCCAGACGTTTCATTACCCTACTAGGTAGCATCCTCAGTAGGCCTCAGGTGCAGCAATGCTGAAAATTCCTGCTTTCTATTTATATATTTGGGTTTCTTTGGGTTGGTGATGTCATTTCCTGTGGTGAAGTTACTTCCTGTTCCTTTTCTCAGGGGATGATAGATGGGGTCTAACTCGATGTGTTTGTTGTTTAGCGTTCCGGTTGGAATGCCATGCTTCTAGGAATTCTCGTGCATCTCTTTGTTTGGCTTGTCCTAGGATAGGTGTGGTGTCCTTCCTCATCCATATGTGAGGATACTAGTGAGAGAGGGTCATGTCTTTTTGTGTCTAGTTGGTGTTCATGTATCCTGGTAGCTAGTTTTCTGCCTGTTTGTGCAACATAATGTTTGTTACAGTCCTTGCACGTTATTTTGTAAATGACGTTAGTTTTGCTTATTGTCTGTATAGAGTCTTTCAAGTTCATTAGCTGATGTTTTAGTGTATTGGTGGGTTTGTGGGATACTATGATGCCAAGGGGTCTGAGTAGTCTGGCAGTCCTTTCCAAGATGTCTTTGATGTAGGGGAGAGTGGCTAGGGTTTCTGGATGCGTTTTGTCTGCTTGTTTGGGTTTGTTGCTGAGAAAGTGGTGGAGTGTGTTCATTCTTTTTGAATACATGGTATAGGTGATTTTCCTCTGCTCTGCGTAGTTCCTCTGTGCTGCAGTGTGTGTTGGCTCATTGAAATAACATCCTGATGCAGCTTCGTTTGTGGATGTTGGGATGATTGCTTCTGTAGTTCAGTATTTGATCTGTATGTGTTGGTTTTTCTGTAGTTGCTGGTTTGAAGTTCCCCATTGGCTGTTCGCTCTACTGTGACATCCAGGATTGGTAGTTTGTTGTTTTCGTCCTCCTTTAGTGAATTTTGTGCCAGTAAGGGTATTATTGATGGTCTTGAAGGTTACCTCTAACTTGTTTCGTTTAGTGATGACAAAGGTGTCATCCACGTAACGGACCCAGAGTTTGCGTTGGATGGTTGGCAGAGCTGTTTGCTCAAGTGTCTGCATTACTGCCTCTGCTAAGAATCCCGATATCGGAAATTCCATGGGTGTTCCATTGGTTTGTGTGTAGGTTTTGTTGTTGAAGGTGGAGTGTGTGGTAAGGCATCGGTCCACTCGCTTGATAGTCTCCTTGTTGATGAAGTTAGTGGTGTTTGGTATATGTGTCTTTGGGTCTTCTAATAGTGTAGTCAGTGTTTCCTTGGCCAGGTTAATGTTGATTTGGAATGGTTTAGTGGATTTGGGCCAGATGTAGACATATGGAACTATTTTATTTTGGGGAAACTTGGTCAGCATGGATGAGTTGGATCAAAGGGTCTGTTTCTATGCTGTATAACTCTGACTCTGACTCTGAGTAGCTCAATAGATGTGTGATCCATTATTTATAGGATCAAGTTTACAAATAAGCTGTCAACTATAAATATCTCCTTCCGCAGCATTCTAAATGTTATAGTGGGTGCTTTGGTACGATGCTATTTATGGAAATAATCATGATGGAGGTTTTGTAAATGTAAGACAGCCTGGTTCCATGGTTGTTCAACATTGCGTAGCTACAGAAATAAGCCATTTGGTCCAACAAATCTGGTGTATTGCATTCCATGCAAGCCGCCTCTTATTTCAACTACTACACACCAACTTGATTGAGTTTTTCCGCAGAGGTAACCAGGTATGCTGATGAGGACAATGCAATTGATGTGGTCTACTTGAAATTCAGCAAGGCTGTTGATAAGATCCCACATGGGAGACTACTAATGAAGCCAAGAGCCCATGAGATGCAAGGAAATTGGTTAATTTCGATCCAGAATTGACTGGTGGGGTGATGGCTAAGGGGTGTCCTTGTGAGTGGAAGTATGTGGGGGTCATTATTGGGGCCTGAGCAGTTTGTGCTGTAAACATGGATGGTTTAGATTTGAATGTGGGAGGGTTGATCAGTCTATTTGCAGATCCAACAAAAGTTGGAGAAGTGGTAAATAGTGAGGAAGACCGCCTTCAATTACAAGAGGGTTGGATAGGCTAGTCAGGCTGACCTGTGGCAAGTGGAATTCAGTCCAGTTAAGTGTGAGGTCAATCAATTGAGCAGGACAAACAAGGCAAGGGAATATATGATGAACAGTAGGACACTGGGAAGCATCAAGGATCAAAGGGAACTTGGTGTGTACGTCTGCTGGTACCTTAAGGTTGAGGGACAGGTTTATAAAATGTTTAAGAAGGCATATGAAATACTTCCTTTTATTAGCTAAGACATAGAATTTAAGAGCAGGGAGGTTTGCTGAAATTGTTTAAAACTTTTTGTTGGGCCACATTGTACTGTGTGCAGTTCTGGAATCCATATTATAGGAGGGATGTGATGGCACCCTCCAGTGCAGACGGAATGTACCAGGATGTTGCCTGCGTTGGAGTGATCAGATAGTCTGGGATTGTGTTCTTTTGGAGCAAAGGAAACTGAAAGTGGATATATTTGATCTATAAAATTGAAGGGCATAAATGGCATTGACAGGAAGGAAGTGTTTCCCTTGTTAGTGGGCTAAGTGACCAGGGGCATAGATTTTAAGGTAAGGGATAGGATATTTAGAGGGAATATGAGGGAGGAAAAAATCCCTCCAGGTCGTGGAAATATGGAGAACTCACTGCCTGTAAGGGTTGCAGGGGTAGAAACCTTCATAGCATTTCAGAAATATTTAGATGTGCACTTGCGAAGCCAATTAAGTTAGCATATTTAGGTAAAAACAAATTGCTGGACAAATTTAGCAGGCCTGGCAGTATCTGTGAACAGAAAACTAAGTTAATGTTTCAAGTACAGTCAGAACTGGGAAGACCTGAAGAAATTTCTCCAGAAATTTGTTGTTTTTGTTTCAGGTATCCAGCATTTGCAATTTTGTGTTTTTTTTTAATATAACAATAAGTTGTTTTTGACAGGCACAGGCGCAGGCTCAATGGAATGAAGGGCCTCTTCCTGTGTTGTAGACCTCTGTGACTCTGTTGGCTTTTCAGCATGACTTTATATCATTTAGTCATCTACTTTTCTTTTTGGAAGCATTTGAATTATTTTTTTCACAACTGCTTCCTTTGGTACTCTGTACCACACTGATTTAAAGAGATTTCTCCTTCGTATTTGTTGCATTTATAAGTAACTATCTTGTATTAATACTTTCCAGTGTTTCTACTTTTTATGTTGAAATGCATTAGTAACAGTGATGTATTTAGCAGATTCTGTTCAAATTTATTGTGGGATTGTTTGTTGGAATTTCAAAACCCAAGCAAAGCCTGCTGTCCATTCAAAAATGTTTCATGAAGCCATGTAGTCAAAGTAAGTGGTTTAAAAGAGGCATCTTGTTTTGATTGGTGTTGAAAACTGTCTATTGTTATTTAAATAAAATTCTTATTTTATTAGATTTTCTTCTCTTTGCATCATGTTTTTATTGCATGTGTAAGTATTGTGATTTTTAATGCAATTAATGCTGTAAGGCCAGCACACTCTGAAAATCGTAACATTTAAGGAACCGAGTTTTAGAGATTGCTACATTTTGTTCTGAGGTATTTGTCATTTTCAATTCTGCCTAGAAATAGGGGTGGGAATTGCAAAGTTTTCAGTAGTTTACTTAAGGCAATTCAGGGGCCACAGAAGAGCAGTTCTGAGGTCATTTGGCAAAGGCAACAGACCAGCAATTGAATAGGCCTATGGTGTTAGAACTCAGGAAGAACTCTAGGAATGAAGCAGCTAAGTTGTGGCATCCAGCCTCTGGAAATATCCTAGGATCCATTGAAGGAAGTCTGTGACTATCAGTGGTTCAGCACAGTGCAGATGGTGATTGAAAAACCCCCACACAGTATCTACTTGATGCAGTTAACACTTGGAGGGAGTGGCAGTAGTGCGTAGAGAACCCAGGGGAAGGACTGGCTCAGTGTCATTAGTTGTCATCTAAGACTTATGCCCACGTGGAACATGGAAAGGAAGATGATCGATCAGAACTGGAGCAATCATTGATGCAGTCTGAGATGGAGTAACTCTTAGAGGGTATTTCCAAAGCCACATTGGTAGAAGTGAAAAAAAATTGTAATCTCTTGTGCAATTTAATGAGATTTGCCCTATCATGTCATTAATGTCTAGAGGGAAATTACTAAGGAATCCACTTTGATTGCATTTGCTGTTGATAGTATTCTGTGGGATGTTTGTTCAGTCTATTACCCATATTTATATTGTGTTAAATCTAATATAAACTATACATTGTATTGCAGAGTATTTACTCATCCAGTGATGTGTAATAAAGTCTATTGTTGTTGGTTCAAAATTGAAATTTGCTAAGTTTGCTGGATCTAGATCATAACACATGAACAGTCTGGTCCATGATTGTAACAATATGTTGAACACACTCTGTTCGGTATGTAAGTTAGCTTGCTGAGCTAGAAGGTTTGTTTTCGGACGTTTTGTCACCATACTAGGTTAACATCCTCACTCCATCAACAAAGACATCGATTTAGATCCTATCTACCCTCCCTTGGAAAACAGAATCTGAAATGACATCACCCACATTAAGAAACCAAGACCTATAAATAGCGAGGCGGGACATACCACTAATGGCTTCACTGGAGACTCTCGCTGATGTTATCTAGTATGGTGACGAAACATCTGAAAACAAACCTTCCAGCTCAGCGTGCTAACATCAACCTGAGCTACAAATCTTCTCAAAAATCGCTAACGTTCTGATTCTCCATATATGCAAAACAATGTTGGAGTGAAAGATAGAAAGTGAATGTAAAACGTACATGGTGCAAGCTTTGGAAATGTGAAATTTAAATCTCTAATGTTGGTCAAACAATATGTGACCACCAAAATATTTATTGAGGCTGTTGACGTTGTTTATCAGAAGTGATACTGCTTGATCTGCTGAGCATTATCAATATGTTCTCTCTGTTGTATGGTTCAGTTTTGTTTTTCTAATTCAAGATACTTGACTAAGTTGAGGTCTTTTCTAAATTTACTGGAGCTTTCATTACTAACTTGTGCAGCTGCTGCAGAAATATGGATGACGACACTTGAACAGATTTTCATTATTTTATGTTTTAGTTGTTGGATTTCTCCAAAGTGGGTGGGGGAATTTGCTATCTACTGACTGTGTTACTTGTTTTGTTGCAGAGCACAAAGTATCAGCTTGGGGCAGACTGCACCAGTGCTTGAAACCGTTGGCCCATGCCATGCCTGGTGGACGGCGGGGTCCGAGTCGGCAGCAGCTGAGCCGTTCAGCATTACCTTCTCTGCAGACGATTGTAGGTGGGACCTGTGGGAATGGGACTGGAATGAGGAACAGGTATCCAATGTCACAGTATAAACTAGATGCTGTAACTCTTTGCATTCTAAAATTGATGCTGTTGTATTGTTTAAATCGGAATATTCTCTTATTTCTGTAAAATTGTCCCTCGATACACTGGATGTTTCTAACTGGTTTGTATAAAACTACAAACAACTTCAGTTCTTGGGGAAGGAATCCTGCAAACTGGTGTACAAAAATAATCGCAATGTTTAGTTACATTTTTATTATGGATTTGTGGCATTTTTAGTCATGCACTCCTGAAGTTGTGATTTTTTTTGTTTATTCTGCAAAAACAAGACTAGTCAAAAGGAGTAAAACTTGAATTTTGATCAGATTATACTTTTGAATGATGTATCCAGTTTTAAGATATGAGGAAGACAGTGAGAAAATAAATCAAGAATACTATTTCAAATAAAAGTGAAAGCATAGGACTTGGTCGCTTTAATGGCTTCAAACTAATGAAAAACAAGTAATCTTTTATTGGAATGTTCTGCACGTGGAAACTTTTTATCTCCAAATCGATTCTTGGAGAAAGCAGCGAAGGCAAGAACCTGGCAGTGACTTGAAAATAGAAATTGGATGTAGCAAAGGGGACTGTAGAATGATGAATAAACTAAGATAGGCCAAGTTATCTCTTTTATCAAAAATTATCTTTCCATGACTGATTTTCATTAAAACTTAAATGAACATTCCAAAAAGTATTCACCTTTCTAAAAAAAAATACATTTTTTTATTTTCTTGCTTCTATATGCCTATTTATTTGACTGTCCAATAAGTAGGGCTGCCCTTTGATTGTGATATCATGTTGGAACCAGATCCTGTCTGCTGCAATGTACACTCCTCATAGAGAGTCACTGGATTTGGAGCTGATCATTGGATCAGCCTTTTTATTTGTGGGGGGGGAGGGGGGAGTTTAAAAATTCCTCCTGTCTTCAATGTCTAGCCCCTTATTCTGAGAATTCCCTATTAGTCCAAGACTGTCCCAGAAGGGAAAGCACCTTTTTATGCCTCTACCCTGCCAAATAATCTAAACATCGTGTATGTTTCAATAAGCTGCCTCTCATTCTTCTAAGTTCCAATGAATACAGACCCAATCTATTTGACCTCCCCTACAAAGACAGTCCCTCAATGTGGGATCAGTTCAGTGAACCTTCTCTGGACTGGTTCCAATGCCACAAGATCTTTCCCTAGATAGTGGGCCCAGAACTATTCATAATACTGCAGCTGTGAACGGACTAGTTTTTTGCATGGTTTGAGCAAAACCTCCCTTCTTTTATATTCCACTATTTGAAATAGAGGCTTCTCCATTATAATTGATATTAACTTTTATTTATTAGACTTAAAACACGAATGCATGGCTTCTATCCCAAACTGAATGTGAAATTCAATCCTGTTCTAATTTATTGAAGTTACTTTTTAACCTCTGGATTTAATTCTGTATTTTTCATTACTAGGTTTGGAATACCTTGCTCCATGATTAGCTGTAAAATGAATTTCTCTAAGAAATTGTCCCATACATCCTATTAACTAATTTTCCAGATTGCAATTATCAATCTGATTCTGCCAGCCTGCATGCAAATTTAAGTCACCCATGATTTTTGCAGTAACACCTATTTATTTCTTCCTTGTGTGAATCAATAATTATAGATAGCTTATACAACAGACTTTAGGGCGGCATGGTGGCACAGTGGTTAGCACTGCTGCCTCACAGCGCCAGAGACCCGGGTTCAATTCCCACCTCAGGCAACTGTCTGCGTGGGTTTCCTCCGGGTGCTCCAGTTTCCTCCCACAGTCCAAAAATGTGCAGGTTATGTGAATTGGCCATGCTAAATTGCTTGTAGTGTTAGGTGAAGGGGTAAATGTGTAGGGGAATGGGTCTAGGTGGGTTGCTCTTCGGAGGGCCGGTGTGGACTTGTTGGGCCGAAGGGCCTGTTTCCACACTAAGTCATCATCTAATCTTAATCAGTTAATTCTTTTGAAGAGGTAACAAGTAGGTTAGATCGGGGAAACTCAGTGGAAGTTATCTACCTAGACTTCCAAAAGGCCTTTAATAAGGTGCTTCACGGGAGGCTGTTGAGTAAGGTGAGGGCCCATGGTGTTTGAGGTAAGCTGCTGGCATGGATGGAGGATTGGCTGTCTGACAGAAGGCAGAGGGTTGTGATAAAAGGTTATTTTTCGGAATGGCAGCCAGCGACAAGTGGTTCGGTTTTGGGGCCGCAACTGTTCACTTTATATATAAATGATCTAGATGAAGAGACTGGGCGCATTCTGGCAAAGTTCACCGATGATACGAAGTTAGGTGGTCAGACAGGTAGTTCTGAGGAGATGGAGAGGCTACAGAAAGATTTAGACAATTTAGGGGAATGGTCCAAGAAATGGCTAATGAAATTCAATGTGAGCAAATGTGAGGTCTTGCACTTTGGAAAAAACAACACAGGCATGGACAATTTATAAACGGTGAGAAAATTCATAAAGCCAAATTACAAAGGGATCTGGGAGTGCTAGTACGGGATTCTCTAAATGTTAACTTGCAGATTGAGTCCATGGTTAAGAAAGCAAATGTAATGTTGTCATTTATTTCAAGAGGGTTAGAATATAACAAAGAAAAGTTGCTGCCCTCCAAGCCTGAGCCAGTCCAAATGTATTGTCTAAACCTGTCAGTCAATTCCTAAGTATCTGTATCCCTCTGCTCCCCACCTACTCCTGCATCTGTCCCGACGCATCTTAAATGAATCTACCATGCCTGCCTCTACCACCTCTGCTGGCAACGCATTGCAGATGCCCACCACCTCTGTGTGAAGTACTTGCCGCGTGTATCCCCCTCAAACTTTCCACCTTTCAACTTGAAAGCGTGACCTCTTGTTATGGAATCCTTCACCCTGGGAAAAAGCTTGTCTCTATCCACCCTGTCTATACCCTTCATGATTTTGTAAACCTCAATCGGGTCGCCTCTCAATCTCCTTTTTTTCTAATGAAAACAAACCTAACCTACTCAACCTCTCCCATACCAGGCAACATCCTCATAAACTTTCTCTGCACCCTCTCCAAAGTGTCCACATCCTTTTGGTAATGTGGCGACCAGAACTCTGCACAGTGTTCCAAATGTGGCTGAACCAACGTCCTGTACAATTTTAACATGACTTGCAAGCTCTTATACTCAATACCCCGTCCAATGAAGGCAAGTATACTATATGCCTTCTTGACCACTCTATCCACCTGTGCAGCAACCTTCAGGGTACAGTGGACCTGCACTCTCAGATCTCTCTGCCCATCAACTTTTCCCAAGGTTCTTCCATTCATTGTATAGTTCGCCCTAGAATTAGTCTTGCCTAAATGCATCACTTCATATATTTGTCTGGATTGAACTCCATCTGCCACTTTCCACCCAACTTTCCAGTCTATCTATATCCTCCTATATTCTTTGACAGTCCCTTATGTTTTCTGCTACTCCACCAATCTTCGTGTCATCTGCAAACTTGCTGATCATACCAACAGTGCCCTCTTCCAGATCATTTGTATATCACAAACAAGAGTGGTCCCAAACACTGATCCCTGTGGAACACCACTGGTCTCCATTTTGAGAAACTCCCTTCAACTACTACTCTGTCTCCTGTTGTTCAACCAGTTCTTTATCCACCTAGCTAGAACACCCTGTGCACCATGTGGCTTCACTTTCTCCATTAGTCTACCATGGGGAACCTTATCAAATGCCTTACTAAAGTCCATGTATATGACATCAACAGCCCTTTCTTTATCTATCAACTTGGTCACTTTCTCGAAGAACTCTATTAAGTTGGTAAGGCATGATCTCCCCCACACTAAACCATGTTGCCTATCACTGATAAGCCAATTCTTTTCTAAATATAAATAGATCCTATCCCCCGGTACCCTCTCCAGCAACTTTCCCACCACTGACGTCAGGCTGACTGGTCTGACGTTACCCGGAATATCCCTATTACCCTCCTTGTACAGGGGAACAACATGAGCAACCTTCTAATCCTCCGGCACCTCCCCTGTACTTAACGATGCCACAAAGATATCTGTCAGGGCCCCAGCTATTTTCCTCTCTCGCCTCCCTCAGCAACCTAGGATAGATCCCATCAGGTCCTGGGGATTTGTCCACCTTAATAACCTCTAGCCTACCCAACACATCCTCCCTACTTATGCCAATGTGATCCAGACTAATCAGACTTCTATCTCTAATCTCCAAGGTTCTTCATGTTGCTCTCCACAGTGAACACTGATGCAAAGTAATCATTCAGAATCTCACCCATTCTCTCAGGTTCAACACACCGCCTTCCTTCATTATCCTTTGATGGACCAATCCTTTCTCTAGTTATCCGCTTGCTTCTTCTATAAGAATAAAATGCTTTGGGATTCTCCTTTAATTCTGCTTGCTAAAGCTATTTCATTACCCCTTTTTAGCCCACTTGATTCCTTGTTTAAGACTTGTCCTACTCTTCCGATATTCCTCCAGGGCCTGTTCTGTTTTTAGCTGCCTAGACCTTATGTATGCTTCCCTTTTCCTCTTGGCTAGTCGTACAAGTTCTCCTGTCATCCACGGTTCACGAATCTTGCCCTTCCCTTTCTTTGCCTTCGGGACATGCCTATCCTGCACTATCTTTAACCTATCTTTGAAAGCCTCCCACGTATCAAATGTGGACTTCCTTCAAATAGTTGTGTCCAATCCACATTTCCGAGCTCCTGCCTAATTTTGATATAATTGGCCTTGGCCCAGTTTAGTATTCTAAATATAAATGCAGTGATGTGCTACTGAGACTTTATAAAGCTCTGGTTAGGCCCCATTTAGAATACTGTGTCCAGTTTTGGGCCCCTCACCTTCGGAAGAGCATACTGGCACTGGAGGGTGTCTAGTGGAGATTCACAAGGATTATCCCTGGAATGGTAGGCCTAACATATGATGAACAACTAAGGAACCTGGGATTGTATTCGTTAGCGTTCAGAAGGTTGAGGGGAGATCTAATAGAAACTTACAAGATCATGCATGGCTTAGAAAGGGTGAATGCTGGGAAATTGTTTCCATTAGATGGGATACTAGGACTCGTGGGCACAGCCTTAGAATAGAGGGGGTCACTTTAAAATGAAAATTAGGAGTCATTTCTTCACGCAGAGAATGGTGGGCCTGTGGAATTCACTGCCACAGAGCGCATTGGAGGCTGGGACATTAAATGTCTTCAAGGCACAGATTGCAAGATTAAGAATTTATCAAGGAATTAAGGCATACAGGGAGAGTGCAGGTAAGTACATTGAAATGCCCATCAGCCGTGATTGGATGTGGAGTGGACTCGATGGACTGAATGGCGTTACTTCCACTCCTATTTCTTATGGTTTTATGTACTTTTAAGTCATCTTTCATAAAGAGCAGAATTTAGATTCAGCCACATAAAGTGGCAAACTATGAAATTGAGTCAGTCAACTGCAATAAAACAAGAACTGTCCCCTCAATCTAATGCACTATAACTAAAAAGATACATATTAGATCTGAATTTGTAATGTTGTTGTGCTTGCCACTTTGGTGGCAAGAACAGGAAGGCAGATTCCTACCTAAGTGGAATTAATTTAGATAAAGGGGCAGTACAAAGAGTTCTGGGTGTTCTTGTACACCATTCCTATTTCCTGACGAAGGGCTCATGCCCGAAACGTCTATTCTCCTGCTCCTTGGATGCTGCCTGACCTGCTGCGCTTTTCCAGCAACACATTTTCAGTTCTTGTACACCAGTCAATGAGGGTAAGCATGCAGGTACAGCAGGTAGTGAAGAAGACTAATAGCATGCTGGCCTTCAAAACAAGAGGGATTGAGTATAGAAGCAAAAAGGTTCTTCTGTAGCTGTACAGGACCCTGGTGAGACCACACCTGGAGTACTGTGTGCAGTTCTGGTCTCCAAATTTGAGGAAAGACATTCTGACTATTGAGGGAGTGCAGCGTAGGTTCACGAAGTCAATTCCTGGAATGGCGGGACTACCTTACGCTGAAAGACTGGAGCGACTGGGCTTGTATACCCTTGAGTTTAGAAGACCGAGAGGGGACCTGATTGAGACATATAAGATTATTAAAGGATTGGACACTCTGGAGGCAGGAAACATGTTTCTGCTGATGGGTGAGTGCCGAACCAGAGGACACAGCTTAAAAATACGAGGTAGACCATTTAGAACAGAGATGAGGAGAAACTTCTTCACCCAGAGAGTGGTGGGTGTGTGGAATGCTCTGCCCCAGAGGGCAGTGGAGGCCCAGTCTCTGGATTCATTTAAGAAAGAGTTGGATAGAGCTCTCAAAGCTAGTGGCATCAAGGGTTATGGAGATAAGGCAGAAACAGGATACTGATTAGGAATGATCAGCCATGATCATATTGAATGGTGGTGCAGGCTCGAAGGGCAGAATGGCCTACTCCTGCACCTATTGTCTATTAGCTGCAATACCTTGCTTTGTATAACAAGAAATGAGCCAGAACTTTTTTTTTTATGTAAACAAAATCCTGAAATTATCAACAGCAGATTTCAACATTTTTTGTTCTCCATGATTCTGAAATGAACGTCAAATCTGAAAGATAAACTATGGCTAATGACATCTGAGAATATTTATGTTGGAGCTGTACTGGACCTTGGTTATGCCATAACTGGAATATGGTGTTCAGTTCTGGATGCTGTGCTTTAAAAAGGCAGTGATTGCCCTGGAATGGCCGCAAAGGGGGTTCACCAGGAAGTTACCTGGGATGGGGCATTTCAGCTCGAGGTTGGATAAGCTCTGGTTGTTTTCTTTGGAGAAGAGAAGGCTGAGGAGTGGACCTGATTGAGCTATATAAGATCTTGAGGGACATGAGAGGGTTGGATAGAAAGCAGCTGTTAGTTGAGGGGTCAATAATAAGGGAGATTAATTTGAAGGCAAAGGGCAGGAGGTTTAGAGGGGATTTGAAGAGGATTTGTTTTACCCAGAAGGTGATGGAATTCTGGAATGCACTGTCTGGGAGGGTAGTTGAGGTGAGAAACATCAACCTTTTTAAAGTACTTATCCAAGTACTTTTTAATGTTATTAATATTCAAGACTGGACCTAGTGAAGGAAAGTGGGACTAGTGGTAGGTTTTTGGTGGTAGAGGTTAATGTGCTGAAGGGCCTCTTCTGTACTATATGATTCTGAGTAATTCAAAGCTGACAACTGTTCTAGTTTTGAGTTTTCACCTCAGATACTTCAGTATCTGAGGAGTCACAGATGGAACTGAACATGTGCAATTATCAATGAACATTGCCACTTCTACCTTTTTTTATGATAGTGAAGATCATTGCACCTGAAAGTGGTTGGGCATAGGAAATTACTTTGAGCAAGTCCTGCAGAGATGTCATGGAGCTGAGATAACTGACCTCCAACCACCTTTCCATCTCCATTTGTACCAGGTATGACTCTAACCAACAGAGCATTTCCCTACTTCTCACTGATTCCAGTATTGCAAGGGATCCTTGCTGCTGTATTCAGCCAAGTGTAGCCTTGATGTCCAAGGCCCTAACTTTCACCGGGCCTCAGGCTCTGTGTTTTTGCCTGTGTTTGAATTAAGGGTGTAATGAGCCAGTGCTTCTTGACAGCACTGTTGACAACTCAATCTACCACTTTGCTGATTGAGAGTAGATTGATAGGGGATGTAGTAGTCCTCTGTGTCCAGTACATTCTTGGGCAATTTTCCACATTGCTTTGTGGATGCTAGAGTTGCAGCTAGGAGAAAGTGAGGGCTGCAGATGCTGAAGATCAGAGTCGCCAGTGCAGTGCTGGAAAAGAACAGCAGGTCAGGCAGAATCTGGGGAGCAGGAGAATCACACTTTGGGCTTATGCCCGAATGTCGATTCTCCTGCTCCTTGAATGCAGAGTTGCAATTACACTGGAACAGCTTGACTAGGGTTGCAGCTAATTTTGGAAAACAAGTCTTAAATGCTAATGTCAGAATGTTGGCAGGGGCCGAGAGCTTTTACAGAACACAGCCTTCAGCCATTTCTTAATATCCCAAGGAGTGAATCAAATTGGATGAAGATTGGCAACTCTGGGGTCCACATGAAGAGGTCACAATGGATCTTTCACTTGGCAACTCTGACAGTTAATGCTTTTGCAATTATTTTCTGTGTCTTTTTGCACTGATGTCCTGGGTATCCACATAGTTGAGAGTGTGGGGTATTTATGACTATCCTTCTCCAGTTGAATATTTTAATTATTTCCAGTTTCCAGTTATGGCTGCATGTGGTACAACTGCAGAGCTTGGACCGGATCTGTTGATTGTGTGGGATTACTTGGATCTGTCTCTCTCATGCTGCTGTGGTGTTTGACATAAGTAGTCCTGCATTTGGAGCTTCACCAAGTTGACCCTTAATTTTTATGTATGCCAGGTTCTGCTCCTACTCTAGCATGTTTTCCTACTCTCCTTTTCTTTGAACCAAGGTTGATCCCAGGCTTGAAGGTAATGGTAGAATAAGAAATACGCAAGTCTGGAATCTTATTGGTCAGACTTTAGATTTACTTCCCTAAAGGTCATCTGTGAGCTTGATTTGTTTAACAACAATCATTCATTGTTTTGTGGTCACTATTAGATTCTCATTTAATTCCAGTTTTATAAATTGACTTCAAAATCTCAATTTTGAGTGAGATTCAAAACGCTAACTCTATTTCTGTCAGTTTTTCCAATATTCTGTGTTTGTTTCAGATTTCCAACATCCGCAATATTTGCCTTCTGTTCAAATTTGATCTGCTGTGATGGAATTTGAATTCCTGTCATGAAATATTTGACCTGACCCTCTGGATATAGTCCAGCTTCATTATTATTACACCACCTCCTCCCTATTTGTGTGGCAATGGGATTGGGATGTTTTAAGGTGTCTGAACAGACAAGTGAATCAGTAAAGGAATAGTCCTGTTTGCAATACTGAAATGTTTTGAGAGGAAGAGATGCACAAGAACATTCTTTTTTTAAAAAAAAAATGACCAGGAGTTCCACATGTTCCCATGAGCCCACTGTCTTGTTCTGTGAAGTAATGGCTGTTTTGATCTGTGTCCTTGACTCTCCAATATAGTGCTTGCCATTACATAACTCTTGACTGCCTTGTTGATCAAAAATCATCTGTTTCCCTTCAACCATTAAACATACTTAGTAATGGCTTTCTGGAGGGAAATAAAATCCAAAGGTTTTAAATCCTCTGAGAAGTACTCCTAAACACCATCTTATATAGGCAACCACTTTATTCTGAAACTGTATCCACTAGTTTCTAGATTCCTCCACAAGGGAAAACATTTTCTTGAATTCACTTCTCTGTCAAGCTCTCAAAATTATCTTCCATTATCCTAAACTGCAATGAATACTCTGTCATAGGCTCAATGTTTCCTGCAGCAAAGAAAGATGTCACAACATGGTGCCTTTTTATGAAATAAGCAAACATATGAGGAATCCTGTTCCCTGGAGCATTCTCCATGATAATGTCGCAACCAATCAATCGACTGGCCAATAATTGGCACCTTTTTCTCATGCAGTATAAATTATTTCTCACTTTTGAAATGTGGCATTCTTTTTGGCCTAATGGATGCAATATGAAAATCTTTGACGACATGATCAATTTGTTGTTCAGCAGTATTTGTGTTTTGGTTCAGTTTGGTAACTAGATTGGTGTCTTATGGTTTTGGGTTCATTCACTTTGCCATTACTGTTGACTGTTTCAGCCAAAATACTCCATAATTTTAAGACTGAGGAAACAAGAGTTACAGCATGAAAAGAGGACTTTCTGACCAGCATGCTTGCATTTTTTCTCTTTTCCAGCATTTGGCCTGTAGGGTCACCTTCTGGGTCAAAACAAAACTTCTTTAAATCCCCCTTAAACCTCCTGCCCCTTATCTTAAATCTATGCCCCTAATTTCTGACCACTCAATTAAGGAGAAATGTTCATCCTGTTTATGATCCTCATAATTTTGTATGGTTCAGTTGGATTCCCCCCTCTGCCTTCTCTGCTCTAACTAAACAATCCTAGCCTAAACTAACTAAAATGCTGAGAAATAAATAAAGAGAAACCAAAGATTGAACTGTATTTTTTTTCCCCCCCCCCAGACGGATTTTGGCTGTCAAAGCTACAGGAAGGAAATTTGATTGCTCCCTATTTACAAATCCAGCCATTAATTCATTGCAAGTTCAGAGTATAGAATATGTTGTGAATATCAAGTAAATATTCCTCAGAGCCTATTGGAAGCTATTTGCATTGACTGGTGTTTTCAGAAACCAAGATACAATCCCATGTGTCTCTGATATCCCAGATCTTGAAGACTGCTTACTGAACTAGCTGATTACTAACTATTATTCTTCTTTTGACTTATCTATTGACTGTCTATCTTTGTATGAGTGGAGGCGAGAATCAAAGAAACTTGGTATAAATCAAAGACATTAATTAGATTACCTTTTTTGTTCTACTATAGCAACTGTTAATAATAAATTATTTTTTAAAACAAAGCCTCAAGCTACCTAGTCTCTTCACGGGTGAGTTGCTACATCCCAGGCAATATACTGGTGAATCTCTTTGCAAGTTCTCTACAGCAATTACATCTTTCTAATATTGTGGCAGCCAGTCCGATACTGTAACTGAGGTCTAACTAGCATTATGTACAACTCGGTTTTAACCTCCTTGCTCTCTTATTCAATGCCTTGACAAATTAAAAGTAAGTATTGGACTTTATATGGAATTAAGAATCTACTGAGCAGCATGAAATCATTTGTTGATCATTGGAAAAGCCCATCTGATTTAATAATGTCCTTCAGGGAAGGAAATCTGCCAGCCTCACCTTGTTTGGCCTACACGTGACTCCAGACCCATAGCAATGTGGTTGCCCTCTCAGTTGCACCAACCACTACGAAGTCTCAAAGAAACGAAACTGGTCGGATCACCTGGTGTTGACCTTGGCACCAGAAAAGACTGAAAGAAACAGCCTTGTCAACCCTGCAAAATCCTCCTCACTAACATCTGAGGGCCAGTGCCAAAGTTGGGAGAGTATCTCTCAGACTAGTCAAGCAACAGCCTGATGTAGTCAGACTCGTGGAATCATAGCTTACGGACACTGTCCCAGACACCACTATCACCTCTCTGGATATGTCCTGTCTTAACTGCAGGACAGACCCTGCAGAGGTGGTGGCACAGTGGTATACAATCAGGAGAGAGAGTTGCTCTGGGAGTCCTCAACATTGACAAGTCTTGTGGCTTGAAATTAAGTGTGGGCAAGGAAACCTCTTTTGATTACCATGTACCATCCTCCCTCAGCTGATGATTTGGTACTCCATGTTGAATACTTGGAGAAAGCACTAAGGATGGGAAGGGCAGAAAATGTACTGTGGGTTGGGGGATTGCAATATCCACCACCAAGAATGGCTCAGTAGCAGTAGTACAGATGTGAGCTGGTTGGGTCCTAAAGGACATAGCTGCGAGGCTGGGTCTACGGTAGGTGGTGAGGGAACCAACAAGGATGGGAAAACCTACCTGACCTCATTCTTATCAATGTGCAAGCTGCAGATTTATCTGTCCATAACAGTTTCAATAAGCATGACCACTGCACCGTCCTTATGGAGACTAAGTCTCATCTTCACACTGAGAATAACTTCCATCATGTTGTGTGGCACTATCACCGTGCTAAATGGGACAGACTTCAAACAGATCTAGCAGCTCAAGACGGCATCCACAAGGTGTTGTGGGCCATCAACAGCAGCACAACTTTACTCCAACACAATATGTAACCTCTCAGCCCAACATATCCCCCACTGAACTATTACCATCAAGCCAGGAGATCAACCCTGGTTCAATGGAGAGGGCAGGAGGGCATGCCAGGAGCAGCACCAGGCATACTTGAGGATGGGATGTCAATCTTGTGAAGCCACCAAACAGGACTACTTGCATGCCAAACAGCATAAACAACAAGTGATAGACACAGCTAAGTGATCCTACAATCAACTGATCTGATCTAAGCTCTACATTCCTGCCACATCCAGTTGTGAATGGTGGTGAATAATTAAACAAATCACTGGAGGAGGAGGCTGCATAAATATCCCCACTCAATGAAGGAAGAGCCCAGCACATCAGCTTTTTGCAGCAATCTTCAGCCAGAAGTGTTGAATAGATGATCCATCTTTGCCTCCTCCAGTGGTCCCTAGCATTACTGATACCAGTCTTAAGCCAATTTTTGATTTACTCCAACTGTTTCTTAATGCCAAGAGCCTTGACAACATTCTGGCAGTGGTACTGAAGATTTATGCTCCAGACTTTGTCGCACTAGTACAGATGTCTAACACACTGCTGTCTAACCAGTACAGATACAACACTGGTATCAACCTGACAATGTGGAAAATTGCCCAAGTATGTCCTGTACATGGAAAGCAGGACAAATCCATCAGTTCACTCTCAATCATCATAAAGTGATGGAAGGTGTCATAAACAGTGCTATCAAGCAACACCTGCTCAGCAATAACCTGCTCAGTGATGCCTAGTTTAGGTTCTGCTAGGGCCACTCAGCTTCTGACCACACTACAGCTTTGGTTCAAACATTGACAAAAGAGCTGAATTCCAGACGTGAGGTGAGAGTGACTGCCCTTGACATCAAGGCTGCATTTGACCAAGTGTAGCTTTAAGGAACCCTCGTAAAACTGGAATCAATGGGTATCGTGGGGATGGGGGGAGGGCAACAATATCCAATGGTTGGGAGTCAAACCTGAAATGTTGGAAGATGGTCTTGGGCTTGGTCGTTGGACGTCAATCATCTCAGCTTCAGGACATCTCTACAGGAGTTCCTCAGAATAGTGTCCTCGGCCCAACAAAGATCAACAGAGGCAACGTATAAAAAGGAAGGAGAAGATTAAATGTGATGGTAAGTGAGCCAGTAGTATAAAGGAAGACTAAGAGTTTCTTTAGATATAGAAAGGGTAAAAGAGAGGTAAAGGTGAAATTGGGCTGCTGGAAAATAACGTTGGAGAGATGGTAGTGGGGAATAAGGAAATGACTGAGGAACTGAATGATTACTTCGTGTCAGTCCTCCTAGTGGAAGACATGAGTAATATCCCAAAAATTCAAGAGTGAGGGGGCAGAGCCGATTTATGGTGGTTATCACCAAGGAGAATGCGCTAGAAAAACTGAACGGCCTAAAGGTGGAGCAATCAGATGGATTATAACCCCAGCGATCTACAAGAGATAGTTGAAAATAGAGTGGAGGTGTTAGTAGTGATCTTTCAGGAATCGGAGATTTTCCAGTTCTCTGCGAAATATTAAAGTGACAACCCTGTTTAAAAAAGAAGTAAGGCAAAAGATGGAAAATAACAGAGCGATTTTAGCCTAACGTTGGTCATGGGTAAGATCCTGGAATCCATTGTGAAGGATGAGATTTCTGAATACTTGGAAGCATATGGTAAAATAGGATAAAGTCAGCATGGTTTCATCAAGGGGAGGTCTTTGAGGGAAGTAACGAGCATGTTAGACCAAGGAGAGCCAATGAATGTTATCAACCTGGGCTTCAAGAAGGCCTTTTGACAAGGTGCCGTACAGGAGGGCTGCTGAGTAAACTAAAGGTCATATTAGAGCCAAGGTGCTAGCCTGGATAGATGTTTGGCTGTCTGGAGAGAGCAGAGAATGGGGATAAGAGTCCTTCTCAGGATGGCAGCCAGTGACAAGTGGTGTTCTGCAAGGCTCAGTGTTGAGACCACAACTTTTCACATTCTACATTCACGATCTAAATGAAGAAACTGAGGGCATTCTGGCTAAGGTTGCATGTTCAGAGGATTGTATTTAAGATTGATATAGGTTCTTGAATATCAGGGGTTACAGGGAGAAAGCGTGAAATGGGGTTGTAAAACTTATAAGCCATGACTGATTGGCACAGATTCAATAGGCTGAATGGCCTAATTTCTGCTCCTATGTCTTATGGTCATAACTGGACAATATCCAGGCTTGGGCTGACAGGTGGCAAGTAACATTTGTGCCACACAAATGCCAGGCTATGATCATCTCCAGTAAGAGACAATCTAACCACTGCCCCTTGGCATTCAGCAGTGTTACCATCACTGAATCTTCCACTGTCAACATCCTGGGGGTTATCATTGATCAGAAACTAAACTGGACTCCCCATAAAAACACTAATTACAAGGGTAGGTCAGATGCTAGGAATACTGCAGTGAATAACTCACCACCTGACTCAAAGCCTGTCCACCATCTACAAGGCACACGTCAGCAGTGATTGAATACTCTTCACTTGCCTAGATGAGTAGAGCCCCAACAAGACTCAAGAAGCTTGACCCCATCCAGGACAAAGTAGCCTGCTAGATTGGCACAACAATCACAAGCATCCACTTCCTCCACCACCATCGCTCAGTAGCAGCAGTGTGTCTATCTATAAGATGCACTGCAGACATACACCAAAGATCCTCAGCACCTTCCACACCCATGACCACTTCCATGTAAAAGAACAAGGGCAGCAGATCTATGGGAACACCACCTTCAAGTTCCCATCCAAGCACTCACCATCCTGACTTGGAAATATATCACCATTCCTTCTGTTGGGTCAAAATGTGCAGAGTATTTCTTAAATGTTAAGAGGTTGCAAAGGGATTTAGGTATCAGTCACTGAAAGCTAACATACAGAACTGGCTCAAAGATAGAAGATAGAGGGTGGTGGTGAAGGTTTGTTTTTTCAGATTGGAGCCGGTGACCAGTGGAGTCCACACAGATTGGTGCTGGGTCCACTACTTTTCTTCATTTACATAAGTGATTTGGATGTCCGCATAAGAAATCTAGTTAATAAGTTTGCGGCTGACACCAACATTGGAGGTGTAGTGGACAGCAAAGAAGGTTACCTCCGATTACAACGGGATCTTGATCAGATGGGCCAATGGGCTGAGAAGTGGCAGATGGAGTTTAATTTAGATAAATGTGAGGTGCTGCATTTTGGAAAAGCAAATCTTAGCAGGACTTGTACACTTAATGGTAAGGTCCTAGGGAGTGTTGCTGAACAAAGAGACCTTGCACCGCAGGTTCATAGCTCCTTGAAAGTGGAGTCGCAGGTAGATAGGATAGTGAAGACGGCATTTGGTATGCTTTCCTTTATTGGTCAGAGTATTGAGTACAGGAGTTGGGAGGTCATGTTGCAGCTGGAAAGCAAATCTTAGCAGGACTTGCACACTTACGCAAGGTCCTCGGGAGTGTTGCTGGTTAGGCCACTGTTGGAATATTGTGTGCAATTCTGGTCTCCTTCCTATTGGAAAGATGTTGTGAAACTTGAAAGGGTTCAGAAAAGATTTATAAGGATGTTGCCATGGTTGGAGGATTTGAGCTATAGGGAGAGGCTGAATAGGCTGAGGCTGAGGGGTGACCTTTTATAGAAGTTTATAAAAAGGTGAGGGGCATGGATAGGATAAATAGGCAAATCTTTTCCCTGGGTTGGGGGAGTCCAGAACTAGAGGGCATAGGTTTAGGGTGAGAGGAGAAAGATATAAAATAGACTAAAGGGGCAATTTTTCCATACAGGGGTGGTATGTGTATGGAATGAGCTGCCAGAGGAAGTGGTAAAGGCTAGTATAATTGTAATGTTTAAAAGGCATCTGGATGGGTATATGAATAAGAACGGTTTGGAGGGATATGGGCTGGGTGCTGGCATGTAAAGTTAGATTGGGATATCTGGTCAGTATGGACAGGTTGGACTGAAGGGTCTGTTTCCCTGCTGTATATCTCTTTGGCTCTATGAGTATGGAGGTTCAGCAGCTATTAGGAAGGAGTTAATGGAATGTTGACCTTTTTATTGCAAGAGGATTTGAACACATGAGTAATGAAGTTATGTTTCCATCACATACGTGCCTAGAAAAAAACCACACCCTGGAATAGTGTGTGCAGTTTTGGTCCCTGTAAAACAGGAATGATATTTTTGACATAGTGGGACTGCCACAAAAGTTTGCTAGACCTGACCCTGGAATAGGACAGGCTCACTGATGAGAGACAAGTCCAAACTGGATCTATATTTTGGAGAAATTTGAAGAATGAGGGGTGATCTCATTGAAACTTACAAAATGCTTAAAGGCATGGACATGGTGGATAAAAGTAAGATATTTTCCCCTCTTTGGAGAGTCTTGAACTGTGACAACACTTTAAAAGGGGATGCCATTTAGGCGGAGGTGAGAATTTCTTTTACCTGGAGTATTGTGAATCCTTGGAATTCTCTATTCCAGAGTTGTGGCAGCTCATTCTTTGAGTAGTAGTAGTTGATTTAAATTTTTGATCATCAGTGAGATCATCTGGGTAAAAGGTCTTGAAGTGTTTGAACATCCATGATCGTTGGAATTGATAGAGTAAACTTGATGGGCTGAATGACAAACTCCTGTACCTATGTTCCTGAAAAAAAAGCTAATGAAATCTAAGCCCTTATTTCCAGCATAGTGTTGAGTTTTGGTCAGATCGCATCAGGCGATCTGATGAAAGAGATATTGGTTTTTGAGGGATTACAGTGCATATTTGACATATGTAGATTAGAGATGCTGGAGATCAGAGCTGAAAATGTGTTGCTGGAAAAGCGCAGCAAGTCAGGCAGCATCCAAGGAGCAGGAGGATCGACGTTTCGGGCATGAGCCCTTCTTCAGGAATGAGGAAAGTGTGTCCAGCAGGCTAAGATAAAAGGCAGGGAGGAGGGACTTGGGGGAGGGGCGTTGGAAATGCGATCGGTGGAAGGAGGTCAAGGTGAGGGTGATAGGCCAGAGTGGGGGTGGGGGCAGAGAGGTCAGGAAGAATATTGCAGGTTAGGAAGGCGGTGCTGAGTTCGAGGGATTTGACTGAGACAAGGTGGGAGGAGGGGAAATGAGGAAACTGGAGAAATGAGTTCATCCCTTGTGGTTGGAGGGTTCCTAGGCAGAAGATGAAGCGTTCTTCCTCCAACCATCGTGTTGCTATGGTCTGGCGATGGAGGAATCCATGGACCTGCATGTCCTTAGTGGAGTGGGAGGGGGAGTTGAAGTGTTGAGCCACGGGGTAGGTTGGTTGGTCGGTTGGTCCGGGTGTCCCAGAGGTATTCTCTGAAATGTTCCACAAATAGGCGGCCTGTCTTCCCACTATAGAGGAGGCCACATCAGGTGCAGCGGATGCAATAAATGATGTGTGTGGAGGTGCAGGTGAATTTGTGGCGGATATGGAAGGATCCCTTGGGGCCTTGGAGGGAAGTAAGGGGGGAGGTGTGGGCGCAAGTTTTACATTTCTTGCGGTTGCAGGGGAAGGTGCCGGGAGTGGAGGTTGGGTTGGTGGGGGGGGGGGGGTGGACCTGTCGAGGGAGTCACGGAGAGAGTGGTCTTTTCGGAACGCTGATAGGGGAGGGGAGGGAAATATATCCCTGGTGGTGGGGTCCGTTTGGAAATGACGGCGGATGATACACTGTATATGGAGGTTGGTGGGGTGGGAGGTGAGGACCAGTGGGGTTCTGTCCTGGTGGCAGTTGGAGGGGTGGGGTTCAAGGATGGAGGAGCGGGAAGTGGAGAAGATGCGGTGGAGGGCATCGCCGATCACGTCTGGGGGGAAATTGCAGTCTTTGAAGAACGAGGTCACCTGGGTTGTACGGTATTGGAACTGGTCCTCCTGGGAGCAGATGCGGCGGAGATGAATGAATTGGGAATATGGGATGGCGTTTTTACAGGGGGCAGGGTGGGAGGAGATGTAGTCTAGGTAGCTGTGGGAGTCGCTCGGTTTATAGTAAATGTCAGTGTTGATTCAGTCGCCTGAGATAGAAATGGACCCGAAACGTCGATTTTGCCTGTCCTCGGATGCTGCCTGAATTGCTGTGCTCTTCCAGCACCACTGATCCAGAATCTGGTTTCCAGCATCTGCAGTCATTGTTTTTACCTCATAGAAATGGAAAGGTCTAGGAAAGGGAGGGAGGAGTCTGAGACGGTCCAGGTGAATTTGAGGTCGGGGTGGAAGGTGTTGGTAAAGTGGATGAACTGTTCAATCTCCTCGTGGGAGCACGAGGCAGCGCTGATACAGTCATCGATGTAGCAGAGGAAAAGGTAGAGGATGGTGCCAGTGTAGCTGCGGAAGATGGACTGTTCCACATATCCTACAAAGGGGCAGGCATAGCTGGGGCCCATGCGGGTGCCCATGGCTACTCCTTTGGTTTGGAGGAAGTGGGGGGATTGGAAAGAGAAGTTGTTCAGGGTGAGGACCAGTTCAGTCAGTCGAAGGAGGGTGTCAGTGGAAGGGTACTGGTTGGCACGGCGGGAAAGGAAGAAGCGGAGGGCTTTGAGTCCTTCGTGATGGGGGATGGAGGTGTACAGGGACTGGATGTCCATGGTGAAGATAAGGCGTTGGGGACCGGGGAAGCGCAAATCATGGAGGAAGTGGAGGGCGTGGGTGGTGTCCCGAACATAGGTGGGGTGTTCTTGGACTAAGGGGGACAGGACCGTGTCGAGGTATGCAGAGATGAGTTCTGTGGGGCAGGAGCAGGCTGAGACAATGGGTCGGCCGGGGCAGTCAGGTTTGTGGATTTTGGGCAGGAGGTAGAAACGGGCGGTGCGGGGTTGTGGGATAATGAGGTAGGAGGCGGTGGATGGGAGATCACCCGAGGTGATGAGGTTATAGATGGTCTGGGAGATGATGGTTTGGTGGTGGGAGGTGGGGCCATGGTCAGGGGGCAGTAGGAGGAGGTGTCCGCAAGCTGGCGTTTAGCCTCAGCGGTGTAAAAGTCGGTGCGCCAAACTACTACCGCGCCTCCCTTGTCTGCCGGTTTGATAGTGAGGTTGGGGTTGGAATGGAGAGAGTGGAGGGCTGCACGTTCCGAGGGTGAGAGGTTGGAGTTGAGTGGTGCTGGAAAAGCACAGCAGTTCAGGCAGCATCCGAAGAGCAGTAAAATCGACGTTTTGGGCAAAAGCCCTTCATCAGGAATACAGGCAGAGAGCCTGAAGGGTGGAGAGAAGAGTGAGAGACGGGTGCCTGTATTCCTGATGAAGGGCTTTTGCCCGAAACGTCAATTTTATTGCTCCTCGGATGCTGCCTGAACTGCTGTGCTTTTCCAGCACCACTCTAATCTAGACTTTGGTTTCCAGCATCTACAGTCATTGGTTTTACATAATTTCATATTTAAACATATTGTCAAATATGGGAACAGGTCGTGTCTGAGATTTGTATTTCTTTGTGTCTCTAAACTGTTGAGGAATGATCCTTTGATTTATTTAAAAATAATAAACAAATTTCAATTGGTCGATTATAGAACAACTTTGGGAAAGTTCACACCAAACATCTGACCATTGTGCCATTTAGGAGTTAAAATCAAGACACCATGCTTTTCCCATGCTGTGATTGCTATTAACTCTGCAACAGACTGACTGCTAGACCATTTGAAATGTTTTTGAGGTGGGTTATTGGAACTAAATTTACAGATTAGAAACATTCCTCATACAGAATAATGTCCTCCAGTTTTTCTGTTGTACTTGAACTGGGATGGATGTCTGGACAATTTGTTTCGAGATGATAAAGGCAAGTCAAGTAGACATAATTAACAAATGTTATCTATCAGCTCAGATAGACTGCACCTAAAGAGATTTTCAATATCTAGGACTGTTCATTATGTCAAAATATAAATAATTGCATAGAGGTAAGTTTATAAAAATTTGAAGTAGGTCAGAGACCACCATCCATGTTGTCTGTAGTCAGTGAACATTTGTGTTTGGTTGACTTTTTTTTGCATATATAGTTCAGATATGAACTAATTATCTCCAAGAAAATGCAGCTATGTCGAGTACTAGAAAATTAGATTTAAAAACCTATACAATGTACAGATCTTGCGTAAAGTTAGATGCCCAGGATTAAGGAATGACTGATTTGTTGTAATTTTGAGAGTTTATGTTCATGTTTTCAAGGATTGTACAAATGCAAGTTGGATACAGTTAGATACTCTGTAATTGCATTGTCTTGTACATATTTTCCATTGAGAAAAATAAAAGTAATACTTTCAAACAAGCCTGTCAAGAAACTTTGTATGTTTGGTTTATTTGCTCCCTTGTCCCCCGTAGATGAGTGGGAATTGAAGACACATTTCCCTTTCTTTTTTTCATATATTTTCCAAGAAGGCCTTGGAACATTGAGTTCCTGTCCTGTTGCTCAGGCTGAGATTAGATAATTGTTGACGACAGAAAGCTTTATGTTGTATCAAATGATTCTGAAAACTTGATTTTCTTTTGGATGGCTTTCACTTGGGAAAATTTTGTACTTTTTGGTTTGAAAGAATCTAAAAATATTAAATTATAAACTGTAACTTTCCTCTTTAAATACTGAGAATTCTAAACTCTTGTCCATGACTCCTGTGAATTCTACTTCTACTGAGGACGTTTGAGTTCAGCAGTACCACAGTGATACTGTGCTTTATGCTTGTTCAATTATGATTAGGAAGACCAGAAAGAGAGGGTCTTCCAGCTGCCTTAATCTGTTTTGCCATTCAATTCAGACTGTCAAAACCTGATTAATCTCAAATTTACAATTTACAACCGATCTAGTATCGGTTGCAGTTTAAAAAAGTTTCAAAAATTCTATCATACTTTGCATGTAAAGGCATTTCTAACCTGAAACGTCTGGTTCTAAATTTTAGACTCTCCTTAGACTTCCCAAGCAGTGTCATAGAGGTGAAACAGACTTTCACTCCCAACTTGTCCATGCCAACCAGCTATCCTAAATTAATCTTGTTCCATTTATCAGCATTTGGCCCATATCCTTCCAAACCCTTTCTCTTTTTATGTAGCCATCCAGATGCCTTTTAAATGTTGTAATTGTGCAAGCCTCTACCAATTCCTCTGGCAGCTTATTCCATATATGCACCACCCTCCATGCGAAAGGGTTGCCCCTTTAGGACCCTATTAAATCTTTCCCCTCTCACCTTAAACCTATGCCTCCTAGCTTTGGACTCCCCACTCCTGGGGGAAAAAGACCTTGGCTATTCACCCTATCTATGCCTGTCATGATTTCATAAACTTCTATAAGGTTACCCCTAAGCTGCTGATGCTGCAGGGAAAATTAGCCCCAGCCTATTCAGCCTCTTCCCTATAGCTCAAATCCTCCAAACCTGGCAACATCCTTGTAATCTTTCCTGAGTGCCTCAACTTCTGCCGAGGAACCCTCCAACCACAAGGGATGAATGCAGATTTCTCCAGCTTTCTCATTCCTCCCCCCCCCCCCCCCCCCCCCCCCCCCCCCCCACCAGCCCCAACTTATCTCAGTCCCAATCCTCTGACTCAGCACCACCTTCTTGACCTGCAATCTTCTTCCCGACCGCACCGTCTCCAGCCTATCACCCTCACCTTAACCTATCGCATTCCCAAAGTCCCTCCTCCCTACCTTTTATCTTAGCCTGCTTGGCACACTTTCCTCATTCCTGAAGAAGGGCTTATGCCCAAAACGTCGATTCTCCTGCTCCTTGGATGCTGCCTGACCTGCTGCGCTTTTCCAGGATCTTTTATGGCAGCCCTTTTTCTCATTGTGTTGCAGAACTGCCAGCTGGAGCCCTCACTTGTTCCTGATAGCATTGTGGCCATTTTTTTGGAGTGTCTTTAAAGAGCTACAATGCCCCTTGCTGGCTGTCACTGCCTCTACCTCTACAGTCTCCTCCAGGCCAGTGCTCAGTCTGTCTCTCCTCCTTGGTTGGTTGAGGGACCTTGGCCTCCCTCACTTGCTGCTGGCTAGCTTGGTGCTTGTCCCTGAATCATTAGCAATTCTCTACCTCTTCCTATGAAGGCAGTCAGAGCCACAGAGTTCCTTTTGGCAGATCATGGCTTGAGGCCAGTGGGGTAAAGTAGAGAAGATGTTGGACTTATCTGAGCTGGTCATGGAGGGAGATGGTCACTCTGATCTGAATGGACTTTGGTGGCTGTCCTGTGACATTCTCCTAGTTGTGAGGGCCTTGCCATTCTGGCTGCCATATGTTTGTGGGGGGTGGGGCAGTAATGCTTTCAGACAGCTCATGGTTTGGGACCTGGTAGGTGTGGACAGGGGACACTGCTTCAGATCTCCACAATCTTGCTACACAGGAAGAAACTGCAAGAAGGCTTGCAGCAGGCTCAAGTCAGTGAGGCCATGCCATAGTGCACTATAGTGCTCAACAAGGCAACCTTTTATTCATCTGATGGATGTAGATGTCACTGGCTGGCCAGTATTTATTTCCCACCTTTAGTTGTCCTTGAAAATGTTAGTGAGTTGCCTTCCTAAACAGTCCACCTGCTGTGGGTTGACCCAAAATGCCATTAAGGGAGTGAATTCTAGGGTTTTGACCCAGTGACAGATGATATATTTCCAAGTCAGGATAGTAAGTGGCTTGTAGGGGAATCCAGGTGGTCGTGTTTCCAAGTATGTGCTGCCCTTTCCCTTCTAGATGGAAGTGGTTGTGGATTTGAACAGTGCTGTCTGAGGATCTTTGGTGAATTTTTGTACTGCGTCTTTATAGGTAATAATAGTAATAGCAGTGTGTACTGAGCATTGGTGGAGGGAGTGGATGCTTGTGGATGTGTTGCCAGTCAAGCAGTTGCTTTGTCCTAGATAGTGTCAAGCTTCTTGAGCTGTACCCATCCAGGCAAGCTTTGCATCACTCTGCTGACTTGTCTCTTGTAGATGGGGAGTCAAGAGGTGAGTTACCGCAGTATTCCTAGCCTTTGACTTGCTCTTGTAGCCTGTGTGTTTGTAGTGACTCCAGTTCGGTTTCTGGTCAACTGAAACTCCCAGGATGATGATTAATCGGGAATTCAGTGATGGTAACACCATTAAATGTTACAGGTTGGTTAAATTGTCTCTTATTGGAGATGATCATGGCCTGACATTCCTATGTCACAAATGTTACTTGCCATTTGTCAGCCCAAGTCTGGATATTGTCCAGATCTTGTTGCATTTGAGCTGCTTCAGTATCTGAGGAGTCACAAATGGTGCTGAACATTGTGCTGTCATCAGAAAACATCTCCACTTCTGACCTTATGATGGCAGAAAGATCATTGAAGCAGTTGAAGATGTTTGGGCCTAGGACACAATCCTGAGGGACTCCTGCAGGACATCCTGGAGCTGAGTTGACTGACCTCTAACAGCCATGAACATTTTCCTATATGCCAAGTATTACTCCAACCAGCAGATATCCATTGATTTCCAGTTTTGCTAGGGCTGCTTGATGCCACAATTGGTCGAATGCAGTCCTTGATGTCAAGAGCGGTCTCTCTCCCCTCACCTTTAAACAGTTTCCTTCTGAGCTCTGCGAACCAAGCTCGAAGGTCAGGACTGAGTGACACTTGTTTCTATGGCTCAGGGTCATCTAGAAAGTCCTCACCATACAATTACACATCATTCGATTGAGTTATTATCTTTCTTTAGATGGTGATCAATTTCCAAATAGTGGTGTGTTGATTCTGAACAACCATTCATACATTAAATATGTAATAACCTGCCACATTCCATGAAAATACATTCTGTAACCCTGGATCCCATTTCCTGTGATAAGTGCAGGTTTCTGGCTTAATAGAATTTTCTTATACAGAATTTTCTTATACAGATTCCTTGAGCTCGAACATTCCCATATCATTTTGTTTTGTTGCAACAAGCTCTTATAGTTCTCCTCCCTAGTTTTCAGAATTTACCTGCCTTTTTATTTGTGAGTACTTAATTAATCATAGTCTTATTACTAGCTGCTGCTTTTCAGAATAATCCTATTCCAAACTACTTCTGTCTTCCTTTTGAAACTCTGCACAACTTAAATCAGTTTTTAGTTTTGCTCTTTTTTTTTTATTTGAATTCTTTCAAATTGGAAGGCTTGGAAAGTGCTGTTGCTTTATTGGTATCAATATCATCACCAAAACACATGTTCTGTTCGGGTCAGCAAATTACTTGAAGTAAAAATGTGGGAACATGATTTTGAGCTTTTGCACGTCATTGACCTTGGGCTCCATGGTACATGCCTATGTATTCCATGTAAACAAAAACTGCTTGGGGAGGTCATATTTCTCTAGCAATTATAAAGTGCACTAGTTCCATCTAGTTGCAAAAATTTAAACTGCACTATTTGGCCACCAAATCACTTATCATTAATAATTTCCAGGTTATTAATGCAAAAGATTGATTCATGTTTTCCATTTGTAATTTATTTTTAATCACCTGTAGATTTTTATCCCAGTGTGCTTAGTGCTTGAGAAAGTGTGCTTGAGAAAGACCTTTTTAAATCAGCAGGTGTGATTGCTGCAGATATCACTCTTAAAATAGGGGGGGGGGGGGGCTTCTTCCACTTCTCTTTTGTGTGTCAAGATGATACAAAACCTATTTGTACTATAGTTTGGATGCCTAGTATTTGATCATGCTCATGAATCAAATGCGTTGGCTCTGAGGAGTTAAGCTTTCTAATTTATGGTTTAGCTATTCTGCAAAGATAATAAATATGTTTTGACTATTAAAACTAGTTAAGGTCGTCAATTTACGATAAACTGAAGTGACCATGGGGAATTCACATTTAATGAGCATGTGATTTAATTGTAATGCATCCACTTAAAAATTATGAAAAATCCTGAATCCTTGGGGGATATTTCTGAGATTTGTCCCTTTAGCAAATTAAATTTTGAAGGCACTTTTTTTTTTCATGCATTTTAACAAATCAGTGGAGCTACTTTAAATTATATTGTTTAAAATCTTCACTTGTGTTACAGTGAGTTTTCTTTTCCCTTTTCAGGAATGGCAGTGCCATTGGTCTGTCAGCCCCTCCCATCACTGCCCTGATAACCCCAGAACCTGTTCGCCACTGCCGTATTCCTGACCTTCCAACAGATGGATGCCTTGTCTTTGAGCTTCTTTTTTTCATTTACTTGCTAATGGCCCTCCTTGTCCAGTACATTAACATCTATAAAACAGTCTGGTGGTTTCCATACAATCACCCTGCAGCTTCTACCTCACTGGTGAGTTTTTGTTTTTGCTATGAAGTCCAAGTAATGAGACCTTTGTAACTATCTGTCCATTGGAGTTCATCGTGCACAATACAATGTTTGAGTTCAACTAAGCAATGAAATAAAGTCCAGTGTGTCTGTTCAAATTGAATAATGCGTTTATCACTATAATTACAGGTGGTTCTCCTAAAGCACATGTTTCTACAACTTGAATTGGCTTTAACACAATTGCTGAATTTAGACTGAATTAAGACGGATATTTATAGAACATTAACTTTCCTTACTTTATTGGCTATAACATGGATTCCAGCCTCATTAGTTTAAATGGTGCTGGTCTTGCACGACTTTCTTATAAAGTGAGATCACATGGGAATAGAAGTATGACGTTATAAGAGAATTACCATATGGGGCGGCACGGTGGCACAGTGGTTAGCACTGCTGCCTCACAGCGCCTGAGACCCGGGTTCATTTCCTGCCTTGGGGACTGACTGTGTGGAGTTTGCACGTTCTCCCCGTGTCTGCGTGGGTTTCCTCTGGGTGCTCCGCTTTCCTCCCATCGTCCAAAGATGTGCAGGTCAGGTGAATTGGTCATGCTAAATTGCCCGTAGTGTTAGGTAAGGGGTAAATGTAGGGGTATGGGTGGGTTGCGCTTTGGCGGGTCGGTGTGGACTTGTTGGGCCGAAGGGCCTGTTTCCAACTGTAATGTAATCTAAATCTAAGAAGCAGAAGTAGGTCATTCAGCCCAAGTTATCTTTGCCATTCAATGAAATCATGGCTTATCTGATAATCCTCAAAATTACTTTCCTGCCTTTTCCTTGCGATTCTTAATTCCTTTACTGATTAAAAATTTGGAGAAAGTGAGGACTGCAGATGCTGGAGATCAGAGCTTAAAAATGTGTTGCTGGAAAAGCACAGCAGGTCAGGCAGCATCAAAGAGCAGGAGAATCGACGTTTTGGGCATAAACCCTTCTTCAGGAAATGAAGAAGGAATGATTTACTTAGAGCTATATTTTGCCTTAAGTGATCACTTTTTGTTTTAGTGAAAGGTATTAAAAATGCAAGGAACACATACTTTAACCAAACTTCTTAATTCCACTTTCCTTCTCTGCCCATTTGACTTACATCCACAATAAGCTCAAGTCAGATAGTTATCAGAAATTGTTAGGTTAACCAATTAGTTTGGTACTGCTTCAAAGATTCCTGTTAGGATTGAGATTTCAAGGGTTTCCACTCACTACTTGTAAAGTTATCCTTCCAGGTTTGCTATAATTATCCCATGAATGTAGACTCCCAGCTCAACACAGGCATTGCTAGTATTGTCACCTTGACTCAAACACGCCATGTTACTGTATTTATTTGTTTTAAAATCTTGCCTTTCTCAGCCAAGCAATTCCAAAAGGTAAACTCTGTTAGTTATTCAATTATCAGATTTTCTCTATCCTTTTACTCCCTATCCAGCATACCAATTGAACTGTGCATGAAAGCAGTGTTTCCAGCAGCAAACCTCTTTGAATCCAAACTCAACAAGACCCTTTATTTACCCATCCTGTAACTAACTTCATTTGGACTCTTTCCTGTTTATTGTTTACTCCATACAATTTGGTCACATGATAAGTTAGTGGGAACAAGGTGCTTTTGCAAGAAATCATTCACTGAAGAAACCTAGTTCTTAAAAAGACTATCATCCCTCTGGGCAATTAGAGGTACGCAATAAATGCTAGCCTAATCAGTGGTGCCCTCATCCTGTGAATGATTTTTTAAAAAAAAAGACAAATTTTGGGTCACCTGTTTTAAACCATGTGTGTCTTGAGATACTAGTGAGGATATACAGAACATTCAATGCTGCAAGCAATGGTTTGACGATCTAAATCTAGAGTAGGGATTTGTAACTTAGCTGGATGGGGATTTTTCTTTCCTTTGTTTTGAAGTAACTTTCATTTTGAATAGATGCTACAGTCTACAGATTATTTTTGATCAGTTTTACAATTGAGTGTTTGATTTTAGTGAGTTTCAGCAATGTGTGCATAAAATTTCATAAGATATATGAGCAGGATTATGGTATTCAGTCATGGCTGATATGCTCCTCACCCCTGTTTTCCTGTCTTTTCTCCATCTCCCTTCAACCCATTAGAAACTAAAAATATGTCTAACGCCTCCTTTAAATTTACTCCCTGTCCCAACATCCACTGCACTTTGGGATAGTGAATTCCAAGGATTCAAATCCTTTGGGAGAAGTAGTTTCTCTTCAACTCTGTCTTAGAATAAGGGGTAGCAAATTTAATACAATGACCTCTTGTCCCAGAATGCCCCACAAGAGGAAGCATCCACTCCATGTCTATTTTATCCACACCTTTTATTATCTTGAATACATCAATTTGATGTCCCCTCATTGTTCTATACCTCATTTTGATCTCCCCCCATTCTTCATCCCCTCATGCCTATTCTAGAATCTTGGAATCTCGAAAGCTGAAGTTCTTTTATTTCAAATTTGAGGGAATTTCAGCTGCTTACGTCTCACTCTGATCTCTGGGATGATCACTACACCCTGGTTGAAAATAAGTAATACTATTAATCATTCACATTCTGAAACTGCAAAAAGTTCTCTGCTTACAAACTTCCATGTTCTCTCCGTGCTGAAGTTCATATACAAGGCATTCATTTTAATCCTATATTGTTTTGTCAATTAATTTAACTGATGGCTCTATTCTCAGGAGTTTAGATGCAAAGTATTTTATTGCATTGAACTTAATATTCATGCAGTTCTGTAGCTTGAATAAATATCCAATCTGACTATCCTACTTGTTGACTTGCTTTGATTCATAGATTGCATTTCATAAAATGTTTGTGAGGACTTCTGACTGGTCTACAATCAGTACAAAGACTGATGAGGCTAATAATCCTTAGGTAGGCGGGGTCGTGAACGACTTATTCCACTTCCGATCAGCATAATATGGCTAACAAGTTCAATGTGTGTGTTGCAGATGCTACCAAGTGATGTTTGAAGCAGCAGACAGTTACTTTGGGAGGTCCACTATCTCTCGGATCTTGACCTCCGCATACTCTTGATAAAAGTATCTTGCTCAGTGCCCTCTACAAGTTGCTTTTCTATTTTGAGTTCTTGCAGCCTAGAGGCTCCTATGAATCAGTGGGGATGTAGGATCAGTTCAAGAATGCCCTGAGAACATCCCTAAAATGTCTGTGTCCTCTTGGGACTTTCTTGACTTAAACAGAATATTGTTGTTTTTGTAGCTTGATGTCTGACGTTGAAATTGCATTTCTGCCTTAATAACCCAATCTGTGCAAATGCTTTTTGTGTAACAATGAGTGATCATTTTGCTTAAATATTAACTTTTCTTTCTTTAAAGAGCTTTCATCTGATTGACTATCATTTGGCAGCATTTATTACTATAATGTTGGCCCGACGACTGGTTTGGACCCTTGTTTCAGAGGTGAGTTTAGTATGTGGACATATTTGTCATCTTCAAAACAGTCTTCTGACTATCTTGTGGCAAGAACTATGTGCATGCCTGGCTGAGTAGAAGCTAGTGTCAACCTATAATGTGATTCTTTTCAAAAAATAAAAATTGCAAACTAGTGACATAGTGTTATTTTTTTCCATTTCAGTTTGGAAATCTTCATAGTTTATTACTTGATTTTCATAAGAGCATATGTGAGTGTTACAACTAGATTATTTGTACAATGTAAAGTATCATCAATAACCTGGTGCATTCACTGTTTTAATTTTCCAGGCTTCAGTGAGCTTAGTGCAGTTTTGAAATTGCAAAAATTGGTTAGAGTTTCCTATTATATTCCTATTATATTTCCTATGATATTTCAATATATCGGAATCGCTTTTTTTCACAAAAGATACCTGCATCTCATTGCGGTGCCTACTTCTACTCTACCATTTCGGTTTGTTGGGTTTTTTTTTTGAGGTAAAAATGTTGCTGATAATATTCATTATCATAAACTTGTTGTTTTATCCTGGCCTGACTCCAAAGAAATGGTACTCGTGCAGGCATTCCAATGGTATCCATCTGCAGACTTTGTTTGTAGAACTGATTACATTGATTCCCTGTTAATTGGTGTAAAATTTTATTTAATTACTTGATCTAGACATGATTAAAATTTTAAATCTAGCCAGTTAATATCATTCTTTCTTGCAGGCGTCTCAAACAAGTACAACCTCTATAGTGTGGTACACTTTGTTGATAGTGGCCCGTTTGGTACTGCTAACGTTGTGTGGCTGGGTACTGTGCTGGACACTTGTCAATCTTATTCGGAATCATTCTGTACTAAATCTCCTTTTCCTTGGATACCCGTAAGTATTCTGTATGTAATTTTTACTGCTGGCTATTAGGAAAAAATGTTTTTTGTTTATCAATTCTTCTAAATGGTTCATTAAAATTTCAGTTTTTGAAACTTTAACTGTTTTCTAAAAACAATGTATAAAAATTATAATGAGTGCTTCACCTAATCATGATCCTCTGAAATCCATTCTTGTGTTAGATACAGATCCTCAGGGGATGGTGCTTATGTCATGATGTGATGATGCAGCATAGCTGGGTTTTTTTCTTAAGGAAGCCAAGGATCTGATTTTATTTTTAATATAGGTCTAGAGTTCAGTGAAATAAATATAAACCTCTGGTAAAGCCTCAGCTGAAATGTTGTGCCAAAAGATTAACTCTCTTTAAGGATGTAAGAACCTCAGTACACTGAAGAGATTATCTAAATTCAGACAAAGTGGGGAGAAAGTGTTTTCACTGTCTGGGTCAAAAATAACATGATGATTGGCAACATTTAAGAGTTCACTGCCATGGTAAAAACCACTGTCTCACAAGAAGATACAATTGATTAATAATATAAGAATAATCTTTTCGGGGCTTGTTGCAATGAGACTTTTTATGTAGTGAGTTATGGACTGGGTACACACTGAAATAGTATTAGAAGCAGGTTAAATGGTATGTCTCAAATATTTAAGTATGTAGTTGAACAGGGAACCTTTGTAGGCATTTGAGGAAAATACAAGAGAATAGGACAAATTGAATAGATTGACCGAAGAGCTGACAAAATTGTGATGAACTGAGTGACCTCCCCTCTTCTATACTGTATGGTTCTATGATTAAAATCAAATTGGATTTGTAACTTTTCTGTGGAATTGTTCAAGTCAATTGCTTTGGGCAGAACTTTGACAGTAATACCAGACTTTGTGTTTAGAAAGCTGGTGAATTTGTGTTTTGCTTGTGACTCTTTGAAAGAAAACAAAGATTAAGTAGCTAAGGCCTGCTTGACTGCCAAAACTGAAATGAGTAACTGCTTTGACACTTTTGAAACCCAAGCTCATTATCATCCAGAAGGACAAGGGCAGATGCATAGGAGCATCACCACCTCCAGGTTCCCCTCCAAGCCCCACACATTATGAACTAGGGGAGATAGTGGTGTAGTGGTAATGTCACTGCAGATCTAGAACCCTGGGTTAATGTTGTGGGGATATGTGTTTGAATTCCACATAGCAGAGGTTGAAATTTGAATTCCATTAAAAATCTGGAATAAAGGCAGAACCCATATCACCATTCTGAATTTTTGTATAAACCCATCTGGTTCACTATGGGAAGGAAATCTATCATCCTTATCTGGTCTGAATCACATGGGACTCCAGATCCACTAGCATTCTCAGTTTTAACTGTGCTCTGGGCAATAAATGCTGACCTAGCCAGTGATTGCCAGAGCCTGTAAATAGGAAACAAAATTGCTGTTCTTTCACTGTCATCGGGCAAAACTTTGGAACACCTTTCCTAACAACAATAACATACCTGCATCAGATGGACTTAAGTGATTCAAAAAGATTTCATGTTCATGTTGTGGCTGTACAGGACATTGGTTAGGTCACTTTGGAATATTGCATGCAATCTGGTCTCCTTTCTATCAGAAAGATGTTGTGAAACTTGAAAGGGTTCAGAAAAGATTTGCAAGGATTTTGCCAGGGTTGGAGGATTTGAGCTATAGGGAGAGGATGAATACTTGGGACTGTTTTCCCTGGAGCGGCTGAGGGGTGACCTTATGGAGGTTTATAAAATCATGAGCGGCATGGATAGGGTAAATAGACAAGGTCTTTCCCCTGGGGTGGGCGAGTCCAGAACTAGAGAGCGTAGGTTTGGGGTGAGAGGGGAAAGGTATAGAAGAGACCTAAGAGGCAACCCTTTCACGTGGAGGGTGATAAGTGTGTGGAATGAGCTGCCAGAGGAAGTGGTGGAGGCTCGTACAATTGCATCATACATCCATCCAGATGCCTTTTATGAATAGGAAGGGTTTGGTGGCATATGTGCCAGATGCTGGCAAATGGGACAAGATTGGGTTGGGATATCTGGTCGGCATGGACGAGTTGGACCGAAGGGTCTATTTCCATGCTGTACATCACCTTTTTATCAGGGAGGAGTGAAAATGCTGGCTTTGCCAGAGATGCTCACATCCTGTAAAAGAATCAAGAGTGAAATAAAATCTAGCATGTTGAACAGAGATTTTTGAAGGGAAGGATAAGCTATAGGAGGCAGGTATACAGAAAGGTGCTTTCATTCTGATTTTGTAATAAGAAAAATGATTGAAATTTATAAACTTTCTTATTTCATGGACCACACATAACCAAAATAGTCTAATATTTTAGATTCAGCACAGGTGATTTTTAGTTTGTTGCAAACCTTCTTTGGACACCAATCCAAATCAACAGCCATTCAGTAGTACATAGGTTAGGTAAGTGAAACAAAAGAATAATCTGGGCCTATGAAACTAAAGAATAATCTGGGCCAAAGTTGTTCAGTTCGTACCTTTTTTAGATTAGATTCCCTACAGTGTGGAAACAGGTCCTTCGGCCCAACCAGTCCACACCGACCCTCTGAAGAGTAATCCACCCAGACCCATTTCCCTCTGAATAATGCACCTAATACAATTTAGCATGGCCAATTCATCTGCCTGCACATCTTTTGGACTGTGGGAGGAAACCCACGCAGACAAGGGGAGAACATGCAAACTCCACATAGGCAGTTGCCCGAGCTGGAATTGAATCTGGGACCCTGGTGCTGTGAAGCAGCAGTGTTAAGCACTGAGCCACCGTGCCGCCCCAAATGTATTTGATGTTACAATGCCCATAGGACAGGCTCTGAATCATAAATAGTAATAATTGTATAATGGGCTAATTGAACAAATTAAATCTGTTAATTTCCTCTGGACTTATTAATTTCTATTTTAACAGGATTGCCATTATATTTGTAATTTCAGTCACTGGTGATTTTCTCACTTCTTTTTCAGATTTGGTGTTTACGTGCCACTGTGTTGTTTCCACCAGGAAAATAGGACTCAACCATTACCGGCTGAATGTGGCTTCCTGTTAAATGACCAGCTGGAAACAGTCATGGTCAGGCCAAAGGACTTTTTCACACTTCTCCGAGAATCATTCAGAGAACAGTTCAATAACCCAACATCTATCCCTGCTCACACTTGCCCCCTCTCCCCAGACCTTATTCGAAATGAGGTTGAATGTCTAAAAGCAGATTTTAATAAAAGGATAAAAGAGGTTCTCTTCAATTCCCTGTTTAGTGCCTACTATGTAGCATTTTTGCCTCTTTGTTTTGTAAAGGTGAGTTTACTTAGGTGTTTGTTTTTTCTCTCTAAAACACGTGTAACTGGAAGGAGACAAGAAATTGAAGCTTTTTATCCTGCACTGATCAGAACTAGAACACAAAAAACAGACTTGGGGGGAAAAAGGGACACCAATTTATACAGAATGAGAAGAGGGTGCTGATTGAGTCATCATTAACCTGGATATGAAACAAAACAGTTGACTTTTAATTTTATTAATGAGTACAAGAAGAAAATCTTTGACTTGTCTCTTTTTAATGTTTAACTTCTGTACTACCATGCAATTTGTTTTTGTACATGCTGAAGTGAGAAGACCAGTTGTTCCATATGATATGCAGTGAATCAATTAGCAAGGAATGCTGAATTTAACCAAATGCAACTGTTCATAGCTTTGTTCCATAATGTGCCAGGTTTCATCTGTCAGATAGAGAAGTAGAAAGCTGTGTCTGGCCCACTTTCATTGCCAGGCTACTCCAAGTTAACTTTTGTCTATTTTACTTTTCCAAAATTTTAAAGAACTCTGCAAAGGAAAATGCATAAACATAGATCTCTTTCTAATGGGAATCCAAGCTTCCATCTGCATCTAGTTAACATACCTTCCCATCTGTGTATAGGCCATTGTAATGTTTAAGCATGTTTCTTTGTTTAATGTTTTTAAATGAATTGTTAAAATCCGGTCACAAAATTTCAATTTTTATGCTAACTAGCCCAAACCCAAGTTGGAATTGGAAAATGCTAATTTGCTATCTTTTAAATGTCTGATTGTAATCCTCAGGCAATAATTATCATTGGTCTCTCTCAAGAAGCAAAGGATGATAAATACCTTTTATTTCTTTAGTATTTTTCAGTGCCTTGGCATTCTCCCAGTTCTTCATATCAAAAGTACCCCAATAGCTGTATAATCATATTGTACGGAAACATGGCAGCCAGTGAGTGAACCAAAAAGGTTCTGCATACAGTAACGTGAAAATGACCACACTGTTTTGGTTGAGTGATGGATATTATCAAGGCCATGAATAACTGTCCTGCTGTCTGTCAAAATCATACCATAGGATCTTTTATGTCCTCCTAAGGAGGCAAATGGGGATTCAGTCTTTCAGATGAGATGCAAACAATCTCTGGTGTAGCATTCTTTCTGACAACACTGGAATATAAGCCTGGATTATAGAATGGGACATAAACCTATGTATTTCTGCTTCAGGGAGAGTGTTATGCTAACTCTATACAAAAAACCTACCTTACTGTCTGTGTGAAGCATCTCTGAATCAGTGTAAATGGCATGTTAGAGTAGAAAAAAAACTCTGTGGATGGCAAGCAGAGCTGTAACTGTCATTCGAACAAAAAGTTTGCTTTTGTAATCATGTCTCGCAAGCCACTTGGATTGTAGCTAAACATACACTTTAAGTTCTGCTAGTCAGGAATTCTGTATTCATGCCATTACCCTGGTTATTTCATTTTGGAATAAATTACCAAATTTTATTAAATAATTTTACTTCGGATATTTTCTTTTTATAAAACAAAAACAAACAAAAGTAAAGAACAAGAAATCTTGAAAATAATTCATGTAGGATGTCCTGTCTGTGCTAGTTTAGTGGTGGCAAAATAGAAATATTGTTACAAAACAATACCTTGCTTTCTGGAACCTAAAGTGGTGTGGGTGTCTGAGTTCTTCTGTCCTTTAAGCAAGAAGCCATAGATTAGTTCAAGTTTTTAATTATAAGTGCCTGTAAAATTCTTTGTGAAACGTTCTGTACAACAAGGGAGCAACAAATGTTATGGTACTTAGCTGCATGGCTCAATGTATAGAATGCACTTCCATAAGTTAGTGCATTGATTCAGGAGAATACAAGTGGGATTTTTTTTTAAATTTCTATTTTCTCACAATAATCTCTTCCTGAAGCTAGTAATCTGGTTGGCACAAAGAAAAACTGGTTTACAATTTGGTTCCACGGGCCAAGATGAATTTTTCACTACATTGCACTTTTTATGTTGGGTTTGCCAGTGATTGAAGAAGGCTAGTTGAGTGTGGGGTATATTTTGGCCTCCTTACAGAAGGAAAGTTATGCTAACTGAGAGGGAGTGCAATAAACATTTACCATACTGCTTCCTGGTATAGGTCGTGTGTTCATCAGGTGAGATTGAGTAGACGAGAGGAATGACCTCATTGGACTGCACAAAATTGGCTTGACTGTGTAAATAGGTAGATGATTCCACTGACTAGGGAGTCTAAAACTAAAAATAGTTTCAGAATAAGGGGTCTGTCATAAGTTTGAGATAAGAATTTCTTCAGAGTTGTGAATTGAGTGGATGGAGAGGATCTGATTTACAGGAATAAAAATGCATGCTGCAATTGTACAGAGATTGCATCAAGAGTATTGTGTATAGTTTTGATGTCCTCACCTCTGAAATGATATACTTGCCAAAGGGAGAGTACAACTATGGAAGATTCAGGCAAGGCCTGTGTACTTAGAATGAGAGGTGATCTCATTGAAACCTATAAGACTCTTAAAGGGCTTGATAAGGTAGTTGCAGGAGTCAAGAACCGGGGAACACCGCCTTCAAGTAAGGTTTAGGTCATTTAGGGTTGATGGGAGCAGAAGTTTCTTAATTCACAGAATTCTTCGAAATTCTCCAACCCAGAGGGTTACAGAACCTCCACTATAGAATATATTCAAGACAGGAATTGGTGATAGCTAATTTAAAAAAAAAAAATGGAAATAGTACAGGAAAATGTGTTGATGGAGAATATCAGCTGCAATCTAGTTAAATGATGGAGCAGTCTCAAGGGGTCAAATGGCTTGCTCATGCTTTTATTTCCTTCCTTGCTGTTCAGAGTTATTTTTGAATAACTAATGTTTAAAACCTCTCCCCTACAGAGTACACAGTACTATGACATGCGGTGGTCTTGTGAGCATCTCATAATGGTTTGGGTTAATGCCTTTGTAATGCTGATGAGCCAGCTGTTGCCACCCAGATATTGTGATCTACTCCATAAATCAGCTGCTCATCTGGGGAAATGGCAAAAAATGGAACATGGTTCATACAGTAACACGCCACAACACATGTAAGTTATTTTCATTTAGTTTCACTTAACTATCTAAAGTATCATTTACTAAATGAAAACATGAACTGGTCAGAAAATGCCTTAATTATAGACTAGGATCTAAAACTAAATAGTAAAGCCAATGTCTGGCTACTTTAAAATAAACTTGGCAAGTCGAGCCTTTTCAGGTGAGTTTGAGTAGGACCATCTGACAACTATGTAAACATTTATATTTAAGGAACACATACATAGTCATAGTCAAAGATATGTTTATGATGGATATACTAACCTATCTGCTTACATTAGCCTTTATGTTAAAATGTAAAATGTATGGCAGCATCCAATGTACTTCAATTTGAGCAGGAAGCTGCATGCTTCCTACTGTGTCTTGTAAGTTAATCATAAAAATGTTTTGATTACCTACTAACCTTGACTAACTTGCTAATTGATTCTCCAGAGTGTAGTGGATATTTCCGGAGTCAGATTTAATTTTATTTTATATTTGGCAGGTAACAGAGTAAGGTTGCTTTTTAATCTTAACTAGTTTGGTCAGCTAAATAACATTTCTAATTTCGACTTATCTAAAGGACCTTGGGAATAATTAGCTGGAAATCTGAGAGAGAACCTGAAAATTCAGTAAACACTCAGGTTTGATAACATGAAGAAAGAAAGTTAACTTTTCTAATAAGTGGTATAAATTAATGGCTTTTTCATTTGAATCAGAAAATAAGTGGATGGGATGTTGTGGAAGGAAAATAAGGAGTCTGTGGGAAGTTGGAAGGCTGGGTGGGTAACAGTGCAATTTGCCTGAAATTGGCCAAACCAATACAAAATGTAGCTGAATTCCAAGTGCAATTTTGCTCGGTACAGATCAAATTTTCATAATACTTTACATTAGAATTGTCCTGCAGCCACAACTGGCCATTTACCAGTTCCAATTAAATGCTACAGTGAGTTTCGATTTGTACTTGTGTGGAGGCTGTGAGAGGCTTTTAAAGATTTTACAATGTCTTTTTTAGATACAAGAACACCTATTTTCAAAGTTTTTGACTTGTTTTTACTAAAACGGTTAAATTTATGCTCATAATTAATAAACAGCTCTGTACAATTCTCAGCTGCAGTAATCAAACTGCAGCAAATTATGATCTTTCAAGAATGTGAAGGAATACTTTTTAAAGCCTGTTTTTAAAAGTTTGAAATGCTACTCAATTGTGCTGGTTCTTAGGTTTTACAGTTGCCAAAATGCACCGAAGAGTACAGAAAGTTAAAAGGAAAAAGCATTTGCCAAACCCAACACAATGTGCACCCAGATCATTGATTGCTCCCAAGTGGAAACTCCCAGGGCAATATGTTACATTGTTATGTTAAATGTTTTTAATTTTATTCTCAGATGGTCTGAAACCACAATTTGGCCACAAGGTGTGTTGGTACGACACAATCGATGCCTTTATAAAGCTATAGGACCTTATAATGTAGCAGTGCCTTCTGATGTATCACATGCCAGATTTTATGTAAGTAGTTCTTGCTGTTTTGAAATCCTTTTTTTTTTAAAAAGGTTGAGGAATAGATATTTTTAAGAATCAAAATGTTCTACACTGAAGTGAGAACAAATGTTCGCAGAACACATACATTAATTTGCAATTTAAGTACTTTTGAAATCCGTTCATGAAGATCTTAATTCACCCCCCTTTTTTTGTTCCCTTTTTCAGAGTGAAAGAACTATTTCCTATTACAATATTACATTTTACTACAAACTGAGGCACATCTTCATTTCCTTACTGTCATTCACTGTAAACTTCTGTAAATGAAGCTTAATATTGTATCTTACTGGGATACTTCATTTAAATACTATTTTGTTGAATAAATCAATCACTTCGTTGCTAAGATGAATAATGCAAAAGTAATTTGTTTTAAATCGTTCATTGATTATGGGTATCAAAGGCGAAGCTAGTCTTCATTGCCATTGTGAAGATGGTGGTGATGCAAACTTTTAAGGTCCTGCAGTCATTGTAATAAAGAAACTTTTCATAGTGCTGTTAGGCAATGTGTTCTACGGCTTTGAAATTGTGATGGTAGAAGGGATGGTGATTTCTTTTCAAGATGCTGTGCATCCTGATAATGTTCCCATTCCTGAAGAAGGGCTTATGCCCGAAACGTCAATTCTCCTGTTCCTTGGATGCTGCCTGACCTGCTGCGCTTTTCCAGCAACACATTTTCAATCTTGATGTTCCCATGCATTTGCTGCCCTTGATCAAAGTGGTAAATATTGGTTCGGGAGGTGTTGCAAGAGAAGACTGTGTGACTTGCTGCTTGGTTGTTCTGGTGTCTTGATTTGGAGCTATATTTATTGAGGGAAGTAGAGAATGTTCCATCGCACCTAACTTGTCCCTTGTCATTGTTCAATTTTCACCACCAGGAAAGTGGTGTTTCATGAAGGTACACCACTGCCACCCCTTTTGTGGCAACAAGAGATGCGTAAATGGTAACCTGTGCTGAAAGTGACTAAATGTTTACATCTTGTTTTTTATTTCAAATTAACCCCCATTGTCAGAGTATAGTTATGGTGCATGTTAATGAACTAATTCCGAAGTCACCACTAATGATCCACAAAGATCCCAGCATAGCACCTTTGGAATTTAAATCCAGTTAACTAAGTCTGGAATAAAACCGATATACTGGACTTTTCTATCTGGGTTCTCAAATGTGCTTTTAGGAAAGGAAATCATTATAGAGTCATAGTCTTAGAGGTCTATAGCATGAGAGAAATGCCTTTCAATGCATTGAATCTGTGCCAGTCAAAAACCACCAATCTATTTTAATCCCATTTTCCAGCAATTGGCCCACACTCTTGTTGGCATTGCAAGTGTATATCTAACTACTATTTAATAGCAATGAGGATTTCTGCCCCTACCATCCTTACAGACAGTTCCACAATCCCAACATCCTTGAGACAGAAAAAGTTTTTCCTGTCGTCCTCTCTAAACCTACTACCCCTTACCATAAATCTATGTCTTCTGGTCATTGATCTCTCCACAAAGGGGTTAAATTCCTTCCTGTCTACCCTATCTATCCTCCTAATGTCATACATCTCAAATATGTCCCCCCTGCCCAGTCTGCTCTTCTCCAAGAAAAATAATCCCAGTCTAACCAATCTCTTCATAATTGCCTGATCTAGTCTGTCCAGGTCCAGGTCCAGACCCATTTCTCTAAATGGCCTGCCAAATAGATCAGTTAACAGTAATTTAAGTTTGTGCAATAAATGCTTCCCTTGCAAGTGACACTCGCATCCCTCAAATTAGTTGAATTTTGGTTAAGTGAATTGCATTATTGCATGCTTACAAATTGACATAAGCATTAGTTATCTTTAGATTTTTCTGATTCTTCATTATATCTTATTCTGATGCCTGTATTAAATCAATGTACTGCAGCTGGTTGAATTAATTATTTTCCATATAATCTTTTGCAGTTTTTGTTCCATAAGCCATTACGGATACTGAATCTCCTCATCCTCATAGAAGGCAGTGTAGTGCTGTATCAACTGTATTCTCTGCTTCGGTCAGAAAAATGGAACCATATACTTTCCTTGGCTCTGATACTGTTTTGTAACTACTATGTCTTATTTAAACTTCTAAGGGACCGGATTGTGCTGGGTAAAGCATATGCTTATCCTCTGGGTACCATTGGACTTAAATCTCACTAGTCTAAAGCAAAGAGGGAAAGGGGAAAGGATTTAAAGAAATTATTTTGATACGGTTTCTATTTTTCATGCAGTGTTTAAATATTTAAGATATTTTATATTTTGTATACTTGGATATTTTGAAGAGCTATTGTTCTTTGCATAAGCAAGTTGTATTTTTCATCTACTTAGCAACTTCACAAGCTAAGTGTGCGCTTTGCTCCATATGACAAGTGCCATTTATAATCGCAATAATCAACACGTGTAGTATTGATCAGAGGAATAAAGGATGATATGAAAGGTTTAGTTTTCTTTGCTTTCTGTTGTCACCTTGAATGAAGAGGTTTTTAGGCTATTTATGTCTAAACAATTAGATGAATGGAACTGATGTATTCCTACTAAGTGGTCACATTTATTGATAATTGTTCAAATGTGTGAACTTCTTTTAATAAATGGGGTTTACAAGATGCTGTCTGTGAATAAAGCCCATTCTTCAATTATGACATTGTTTACATGATCTCACCTCTTCAAAGGAAAACTTCAATAAAAAAAATTCCTAATTTGCTTTTAAATCTGTTATTCTTTGGATTTACTTTGCTGAACTTTGTGTTTCAATATCAGTGTGGACAAGCATGCTTGCATTATTTAAATTTATCGGAAACCACCATTCTTGATTTGGTAACTGAAGGTGAGTAACTGATTAGCAGAGAGAGAGAGAGATGCTATATGCCCTGTTTATTACAGACATGGCTTTAACACAAACCATATTGAAGTCTATAATACAGAGTACTTGTTCATGTGCTTTGATGTTACAATGATGTGGTTTGGTGATTATGGTAGTGACCTGGTAAAGAAGCTGTGTTTCTTCCACTAAGACTATTTTGTGCATTGCAAATTACAATCTGTTTCAAAACGAAAAGATCATTTCCGCAATGTTATGTAAAATAAAGGAAAGAAGTGATTCAGAAGAATGGATCCAAGATTGAACAGTTCTCTTTGGAAAGAAAAAAAGCTAAGTGGTGGAGATCTGATGGAGGTTTTCAAATCATGGACAGAGTATTAGGGAGAAACTGTTTCCACTTGCATCGTCTGCAGATTACTTTAAATCTACAGTCCCTTGTTCTTTTTGCAAGGGTGAATTGTGGAAAATCTTTTTCACTCGGCATGTCATTGTTGTATGGAATGCACCACCTGGAAATTGGTGGAGGTAGCTTCGATTGAGGTATTTAAGGCAACATTGATTATTTCAATAAAACTAACGTGCAAGAGTATTGGGGGGACAAAAGCAGGAGATTGACACTAGATAATGACCCTCATTTAATGAGGCAGTGCAGACACCATGGACTGAATGGCCTTCCTTGATATAACACTCTGTTTGTCACACAATTGTCAGTTTTCCTAAATTGGTTGCACACTTTTTTGGATATCATGAATATGTCTTTCAACAATGCAAATAGTATTGTGGTTTGAAAAACTAATTTGAAATCTTTATACTGCTTTTGGTATGGAAATTGCCCTCCATATTTGATAGGTATCTTTCCTAAATTCCTTGTGCCCTTGAAGAGGTGACGATCCGTCACTGTGAGCTGCTGCAATCCATGGAGTGCAGGTGCATACCAGTGCAATTCCAGCGAATTCCAGTGAAACTGATGGAATGCAATTGTAATTCTAAGTGAGACTTGTTTATAGCATGCAGGGTAATCTGCAGGTGGTGGTGTTCCAATGCATCTGCTGCCCTTGTCCTTTTTATGCAGTAGAATTTGAGGGTTTCGATGCTGCTGCCAAAAGTTGGGAGGTAAGATTTTGCATTGTATCTTGTATACATGTGCTTGTGTCGTCAATGTTTGATTGAAACAAGCATGTTCTGTGTAAGCTGTTATTATTATCCCAAACTAGATTCAAAACTTAAGGTTTCTCTGCTTTCAGTGTGTTTGAACATCCCAAATTGCTTCAGGCCTAGTCCTAACTATCTTTAGACTGTTCCAATGCTTTCCTGGGTGCCATCCACCTTGCTATCCTCTTAAGAGTTTGCTGTATATTACCAACTGAGAATAACGAACTGACTAAACTTATGCAGTATCATAGAATCATAGAGATGTACAGCATGAAAACACCCTTCCAACCCGTCCATGCCGACCAGATATCCCAACCCAATCTAGTCCCACCTGCTAGCACCTGGCCCATATCCCTCCAAACCCTTCCTATTCATATACCCATCCAAATGCCTCTTAAATGTTGCAATTGTACCAGCCTCCACCACATCCTCTGGCAGCTCATTCCATACACGTACCATCCTCTGCGTGAAAAGGTTGCCCCTTAGGTCTCTTTTATATCTTTCCCCTCTCACCCTAAACCTATGCCCTCTAGTTCTGGACTCCCTGACCCCAGGGAAAGACTTTGTCTATTTACCCTATGCACTCCAAGGTCTCTTTGTTCAGCAACACTCCCAAGGACCTTACCATTAAGTGTATAAGTCCTGCTAAGATTTGCTTTCCCAAAATGCAGCACCTCTCATTTATCTGAATTAAACTCCATCTACCACTTCTCAGCTCATTGGTCCATCTGGTCCAGATCCTGTTGTAATCTGAGGTAACCCTCTTCGCTGTCCACTACACCGCCAATTTTGGTGTCATCTGCAAACTTACTAGCTGTACCTCTTATGCTCGCATCCAAATCACTTACGTAAATGACAAAAAGTAGAGGGTCCAGCACTGATCCTTGTGGTACACCACTGGTCACAGGCCTCCAGTCTGAAAATCAATCCTCCACCACTACCCTCTGTCTTCTACCTTTGAGCCAGTTCTGTATCCAAATGGCTAGTTCTCCCTGTATTCCATGAGATCTAACCTTCTTCTGGAACGGTAGGCTTGTTTCTTTAAAAATCTTTTTCTCTTCCTGGTCAACACTAATTTGAAATTATAGTTATTGCATTAGAAGTTGCAATCCAATTTCCCATGTGCACACATGTACTGTTAAGTGTGGAAATCCAGTAATTGCTGGCGACGAGGTATGATACACCACTGGCTAAAGGTAAAGCTGCCATAGTCCCGGCGGACCACAGATTCTCTCCATTGGAGAGAGCTAACGGGTGGGCAGCATGGTGGAACAGTTGTTCACACTGCTGCCTCACAGCACCAGAGACCCGGGTTCAGTTCCCGCCTCAAGTGACTGACTGTGTGGAGTTTGCACATTCTCCCTGTGTCTGCGTGGGTTTCATTCGGGTGCTCCAGTTTCCTCCCACAGTCCAAAGATGTGCAGGACAGGTAAATTGGCCATGCTAAATTGCCCGTAGTGTTAGGTGAAGGGGTAAATGTAGGGGTATGGGTGGGTTGCGCTTCGGCGGGTCGGTGTGGACTTGTTGGGCCGAAGGGCCTGTTTCCACACTGTAAGTAATCTAATCTTAACCTGAGGGTCACCACACCTCCAGTGAGGGGAGAGGTTGAGAAGGGGAGTCCTGCATGGTAACCTCAGCTGGTGCAGGAAATTAACCTAATCATTTTGCATCACAAATCGTCCATCCAGTCAACTGAGCTAACTGACCTCACCCCCACCAAAAACATTGAAATCCATGCAAGGGATTTGCTCAGTGATCACCCCGAAAACACATTAAATTTGATGTATTCAGGTGCAATTTTTTTTTCCAACTGTGTGATGAGTAATAATTGCCACCAAACAATGGGCCAAATTTTCCAAGAAGTGCAGACTGTCATTCTGGCCCCTTTTTTAACAAAAGAAAGGAGCTCCACATTTGAGAAGAGATCTGCTCTCGTCTCCCTCAAAAGTGCTGTGCTGCACTTCCATACTGACAGTTCTTTCATGGTGCAGAACAAAGGAAGACAAAACCAAGACTCTTTTTCACAGCACTCAACTGCTGTATTCTCAAATTTGAAAGTTCTGACAGCCACTTTAACAGTGGCTGTCAAAGGCAAGTACACAAGGTAAGTGCGTTCAGATGCTGGAATAGTAGTATCAGATCGGTGGGTGGATTTATAGGGTGGCAGATGGCAAGGAGGGCAGGTAAATATTGCAGTGTTTAGTGTAGCCAAAGTGTGCAGGAGAAATCTGGTCCAGCAGAGGGTACATGATGGGTGGAGGGAGAGTTTGGGTCAGGTTGATCTTAGGGAAGGGAATGATGGGCCCAGAAGTCTGGGGGTTGGGTCAAGCCTAGACTAGCAGGGGAGAGAGGTGATGGTGGTCAGGTTGAGTAATAGGGTGGTTACCATGAGGCTGGTTCTGACTGTCCACATGGGTCACAACTGACCAGGTTAGTGTCAGGGAGGAATGGCACCAGTGACCAATGTGGGTGTTTTAACGGTGGTCAGATGAGTGCCCTGGGGCTGTCTGATGGAGTTAAATTTGGGGATGAATGCAAATACAGGGCCTGTTTGATAGTTACTCCATAATTTAATCTATGGATATCGAAGGGCCAACAAGTGGGGAGGCCACACTGGATCTGGGACTTGGTAATGAACCAAGTCAGGTGTTTGATTTAGTGGTAGATGAGCACTTCTGAGAGAGTGACCATAATTCGGTTACGATTAGTTTAGCAATGGAAGGGGATAGGTATGTGCCACAGGGCAAGTGTTATTGATGGGGCAAGGGCAATTATAATGTGATTAGGCAAGACTTAGAAGGCACAGAATGGGGCAGCAAAATGCAGGAGATGGGGACAGTTGAAATGTTGAGCTGGTTTCAGGAACAGATGTTGCGTGTCCTTGACATGTATGTCCCTGTCAGGCAGGGAGGAAGTAATAAGGTAAGGGAACCGTGGTTTACCAAAGAAATTGTATCTCTTGTTAAGCGGAAGAGGGAGACTTGAGACGAGATGGTTCAGATTAGGCGATAAGAAAGTTAGATTAGCTAGGAAGGATTTAAAGAGTTAAGAGGAGCAAGGAGGGGACATGAGCAGTCTTTAGCAGGTTGAATAAAGGAGAACCCTAAAGCTTTCCATAGGCATGTGAGGAATAAAAGGATGACGAGGGTAGGAATAGAGCCAGTGGGAAGTTGTGTGTGGACCCGGTGGAGATTGGAGAGGTACGAAATGAATATTTCTCATCTGTTTTCACCTCAGGAAAAGGAGAACATTATAGAGGAGAAGAATGGGATATTAAACTAGAAAGGATTGAGGTTAGTAAGGTGGTGGTGTTAACTACTTTCACACCTTCTAGAATTGATAAGTACTCTGGGCCAGATAGGATTTATCAGAGAATTCTCTGGAAAGCTGAGGTGACTGCGGGGCCTTTGGCCTTGATCTGTTGAGTCATCGTTGCTCTCGGTTTAGTACCAGAAGACTGGAGGATTGCAAATGTGCCCTTGTTAAAGAAGGGCAGTAGAGATGACCAGGTAATTATAGTACAAGGCTCACTGGACTGTCATAGGAAAGGTTTTGGAAGGATTATGAGAGGATTTATAATCGTATAGCAAGCAACAATTTTATTGGAGATAGTCAACATGGTTTTGTCAAGGGCAGGTCATGTCTCACAAACCTCATTGAGTTTTTTGAGGGTAGTGACCAAGCATGTGAATGAGGGTAGGGCAGTTGACATGGTGTACATGAACTTCAGTAAAGCCTTTGATAAGGTTCCACATGGTAGGCTTTTGGAGAAAATATGGAGGCATGGGATTGAGGATGATTTAGCAGTTTGGATGAGAAACTGGCTTTCTGTAAGAAGGCAACGAGTGGTGGTTGATGGAAAATATTCAGCTTGGAGTCCAGTTACTAGTGGTGTGCCACAAGAATTTGTTTTGGGACCACTGCTGTTTGTCATTTTTATAAAGGACTTGGATGCAGGTATAGGTGATGGAAATGATGGCTTGTGATCCTTTGTGTATTTTATGGTCTAATAGTCAAACGGAATTAAGCCTTTTGGCACATTGTGTGTTCCACTATTCGATCATGGCTGATATGTTTCTCCATGTAACCTTCGATCCCCTTACTAATCAAACTGTTTTATAAACACTTAGCCTCCACAGCCTACAGATTAACTACTCTCTTCACTGACATAAGGACAAATTTCCTTATCTCAGTTCTAAATGGCTGTCCTTCACTCTGAGGCTGTCCCATCAGATCCCAGTCTCTCCTACAACTGGAAACATCACCTCCACATCCAATCTATCCAGGCCTCTCAGAATTCAGATTGAGATTCCCCCGATCCTGCTAAACTTCATTCAATACTGACCTAGAGTCCTCAACTGTTCCTCATATGACAAGCTGTATCCCCTGGATCATTCTTGCAAACCCTGGACCTTCTAATGCCAGCACATCCTTCTGCAGCCTCCCCACTTCTTCAACACAACTTCTACCTCCACTTATCTCTGCAAATTTAGCCACAATACCCTCGGGTACTTCATCCAGATTGTTAATTTGTAACATGAATAGTTGCAGTACCAAAGCCTGTGGAACTCCTTAGTCACTGGCTGCCATCCAGAAAAAGGCCTTGCCCATAACACCATCACATCTTATTTAACAGCCTTTTGTCCAACATCTTCTCAAAGGCCTTTTGGAAGTCCAATAGGAGAGGCAACAACCTAGTGGTATTATCACTGTTCTGCTAAGCCAGAGACCCAGGTAATGTTCTGGGGACCTGGGTTTGAATCCTGGTATGACAGATGGTGGAGTTTGAAATCAATTAAAAATCTGGAATTAAGAGTCTAATGATGACCATGAATCAGTTGATGATCATCCGGAAAAAATCCATGTAGTTCACCAATGTCCTTTAGGGAAAGAGACTGCCGTCCTTCCCTGTCCTGGCCTACATGTGATTCCAGACCCACAACAATGTGATTGACTCTTATGAGCAATTAGGCAATAAATGCTGGCCTAACCAGCGATGCCCTCATCCCATGAATGAATGAATGAATAATAAAGTCCAGGGGTTTTCTTTTGTCTGCTTGTTACTTCCTTGAAGCATTTTAACAGATTTGTCAGGCTTGATCTCCCCTTGATGAAACTATTGATTTAGCTATATTTTACCATGCACTTCTCAGTACTTCACAAAGTCATCTTTAATAATGAACTCTTAAAATCTAACCAATGACCAAGGTCAGGCTAACTGGCCTAAACTTTCCTGTTTCTGCCTCCCTCCCTTGTTACATTAGATATTTTCCAGTCCTCTCGCACCCATTCTGACTCCCATGATTCATGAAAGATCACCACCACTTCCACAACTTTCTGAACCATCTCTTTCAGAACTTTGGGTGTAGTGCATCTGATCCAGCTTCAGATATTTCAGTTTCCCCAACACCATCCATTTTGCGATGGTCATTACACTCCTCTCTGCACTGACTTTCAAAGTTCTGGTATGCTAATGGTGTCTTCCATCAGTTAGAGTCATAGAGATGTACAGACCCTTCGGTCTAACTGATCCATGCCAACCAGATATCCTAATTTAATCTAGTCCCATTTGTCAGCAATTGGCCCATATTCCTCTAAACCCTTGCTATTTATATATCCATCCAGATGCCTTTTAAATGCTGCAATTGTACCAACCTCCACCACTTCCTCTGGCAGCTTTATTCCATACATACACAACCCTCTATGTGAGAAAGTTGCCCCTTAGGTCCCTTCTATATCTTTCCCCTTTCCCCCTAAACCTATGACCGCTAGTTCTGGACTCCCCCCACACCAGGGAAAGGACCTTGTCTATTTATCTTATCTATGCCCCTCATGATTTTATAGACCTCCATAAGGTCACCACTCCGTGTCTGACTCTCCAAGCAAAAAGGCCACAGCCTATTCAGCCTCTCTCTATAGCTCAAATCCTCCAACCCTGGCAACATCCCTGTAAATCTTTTCTGAACCCTTTCAACAACATCCTTCCAACAGGAAGGAGACCAGAACTGCACGCAATATTCCAAAAGTGGCCTAACCAACGTCCTGTACAGCTGCAACATGACCTCTCAATTCCTATACTGAATACTCTGACCAATAAAGGAAAGCGTACCAAATGCTGCCTTCACTATTCTATCCATCAGCGATTCTACTTTCGAGGAACTATGAACCTGCACTCCAAGGTCTCTTTGTTCAGCAACACTCCCTAGGATCTTACCATTAAGTGTATACGTCCTGCTAAGATTTCCCTTTCCAAAATGCAGCATCTCGCATTTATCTGAATTAAAGCCATCTGCCACTCCTCAGCCCATTGGCCCATTTGATCAAGATCACATTGTACTGTGAGGTAACCTTCTTCAATACCGGTGTCATCTACAAACTTACGACCTATATTTCCTATGTTCACATCCAATTCATTTTTATAAATGACTAAAAGTAAGGGACCCACCACCAAACCTTGTAGCACTCCACTGTTCACAGGCCTCCAGTCTGAAAACCAACCCTCTACTACCACCCTCTGTCTTCTACCTTCGAGCCAGTTCAGTATTCCAATGGCTAGTTCTCCCTGTATTCCATGAGATCTAACCTTGCTAACCAGTATCCCTTGGGGAACCTTGTCGAACGCCTTACTGAAGTCCATATAGATCATGTTCACCGCTCTGCCCTCATCAATCCCTTTTATTACTTCTTCAAAAAACTCAATCAAGTTTGTAAGACATGATTTTCCACACACAAAGCTATGCTGACTATCCTTAATCAGACCTTGCCTTTCCAAATACATGTACATCCTGTCCCTCAGGATTCCCTCCAACAACTTGTCCACCACCAATGTCAGGCTCACCAGTCTATAGTTCCCTGGCTTTTCCTTACCACCTTTCTTATAGTGTGATCACATTAGTCAACCTCCAGTCTTCCAGCACCTCACTTGTGACTATCGATGGCACATATATCTCAGCAAGGGATCCAGCAATCATTCCCTGACTTCCCACAGAGTACAAGGGTACACTTGATCAGGTACTGGGAATTTATACACTTTTATGCATTAGCAAGTTTTGAGAAGATTTTTAGCTCAGATTGAGGTATTGGATGTAGGTTTGCTCGCTGAACTTGAAGGTTCACTTCCAGATGTTTAGTCACCCTACTAGGTAACCTCTTCAGTGGGTCTCGAGCGCGAAGCACTGCCGAACATTCCTGCTTTCTATTTATACGTTTGGATTTCTTTGGGTTGGTGATGTCATTTTCTGTGGTGAAGTCACTTCCTGTTCCTTTTCTCAGGGGGTGGTAGATGGAGTCTAACTCGATGTGTTTGTTGATAGAGTTCTGGTTGGAACTCCATCAAGTTAGACCCCATCTACCACCCCCTGAGAAAAAGAACAGGAAGTGACTTCACCACAGGAAATAACATCACCCCAGGAAATGACATCACCAATCCAAAGAAACCCAAACATATAAATAGAAAGCAGGAATTTTCAGCAATGCTTCGCCTGAGACCCACTGAAGATGTTACCTAGTAGAGTGACAAAACATCTGGAAACGAACCTTCAAGCTCAGCGAACAAACCTTCTTCCAAAATTTTTATGCATTTCAAGACATCCAGCGCCACCATCTCTGTAATATGGACACTTTTCAAGATGTCACCATCTATTTCCCCACATTCTATATCTTCTATGTCTTTCTCCACAGTAAACACTGATGCAAAATACTTGTTTAGTATCTCCCCCATCTCATGTAGCTCTACACACAGGCTGCCTTACTGATATTTCTCTTCTTAGTTACTCTTTTGTCCTTAACGTATTTATAAAAAACCATTTGGATTATCCTTAACCCTATTTGCCAAAGCTATCTCATGTCCCTTTTTTCCCTTTCTGATTTCCCTCTTCAGTATACTCCTACTTCCTTTATACTCTAAGGAATCACTCGATCTCTCCTGTCTATACTGACATATGCTCCCTTCTCTTTCTTAATCAAAACCTTAATTTCTGTAGTCATCCAGCATTCCCTATATCTACCTGTCTTTCCTTTCACCCTAACAGGAATATACCATCTCTGGATTCTCGTTATCTCATTTCTGAAGCCTTCCCATTTTCCAGCTGCCCTTTACCAATGAATATCTGCCCCAATCAGCTTTCGAAAGTTCTTGCCTAATACCATCAAAATTAGCCATCCTCGAATTTAGAATTTCAACTTTTAGATCCGGTCTATCCTGTTCTATCACTATTTTAAAACTAATAGAATTATGGTCGCTGGTCACAAACTGCTCCCCCACTGACACCTCAGTCACCTGCCCTGCCTTATTTCCCAAGAGTAGGTCAAGCTTTGTACCTTCTCTAGTAGGTACATCCACATACTGATTCAAAAACTTTTCTCGTACACACTTAAATTCCTCTCCATCTAAACCTTTAACACCGTGGGTGGCACGGTGGTTAGCACTGCTGCCTCACAGCGCCTGAGACCCGGGTTCAATTCCCGCCTCAGGCGACTGACTGTGTGGAGTTTGCACGTTCTCCCCGTGTCTGCGTGGGTTTCCTCCGGGTGCTCCGGTTTCCTCCCACAGTCCAAAAGATGTGCAGGGTCAGGTGAATTGGCCATGCTAAATTGCCCGTAGTGTTAGGTAAGGGGTAAATGTAGGGGTATGGGTGGGTTTCGCTTCGGCGGGTCGGTGTGGACTTGTTGGGCCGAAGGGCCTGTTTCTACACTGTAATGTAATCTAATCTAAAAAAAACTATGGCAGTCCCAGTCTATGTTTGGAAAGTTAAAATCCCATGCCATAACCATTCCAGTATTCTCAATTTCCTGCTGACTATTAGGGGTCTATAATACAATTCCAATAAGGTGATCATCCCTTTCTTATTTCTCAGTTTCACACCAATAACTTCCCTGGATGTATTCCCAGGAATATCCTCCCCAAGTACAGCTGTAATGCTTATCCCTTATCAAAAACACCTCTTCCCCCTCCTCTTTTGTTCCCCTTTCTATCCTTCCTAAAACATTTGTATCCTGGAACATTAAGTTGGCAGTCCTGTCCGTCCCTGAGTTATGTTTCTGTAATTGCTGTGATATCCCAGTCCCACATTCCTAACCAATTCCTCTGCTATTTCTTTGTTCCCCATTATTACTTCTCCAACCTCATTTTCCAGCGGTACAATGTTCACACTTCCCTCTCTTTTATATGTTTGGCAATGGAAGAGTACAATATCTTGTCTGCCTAAAATTCATGCAGTGGAGTGCAGAGGGATAAAATTAAGTCCTTTGCTGAGGACCCCATTTCTGGGTATAGGCTAGCCACCTATATCGATTAGAAACCCACTGACTCCCACAGTTAACCTGCACCATACACATTCATACCCTGCTTTCCTCTAAAGACTCCATCCAATTTTCAGTTTCTCTGTCTTCATCAAATCTGTTCTGATAACGCCACCTTCCACAAGGGCTTCAGAAATGTCCATCTTTTTCCTCAAGTGAGGGTTTCTTGCTACTATGGTTGACAGGTTCTATAGCCCTGTTTAACCCATCTCTCACACTTCTGCCTTCACCCATTCTCTTCCTTTCCAAAACAATGATAGATCCCAAGGTCCTCACTTACCACTCTATAAGCCTCTGCACACAAAGGCACCATTTTCATTACCTCGACCAAAACCAGGCATTTATTCCCCTCCCCTCCTTTGTCAGCATTCTGCAGGGCAGGTTGGGCCTCTCCTCTGCCATTCCCACTCCCCTATGGCACCTTCTCATTCAATCATAGAAGCTGTAAAACCTGCTCATTTACCTCCTCCTTCCTCACTATCGCAGGTCCCAAACTACCTTCTAGTTGAAGCAGCAATTTACCTGCATTTCATTCCACCTGTTCACAATGTGGTCTGCAATATATTGGGGAGACAAAACACAGACTGGGTGACCATTTTGCAGAACACCAATGTTCTGTCCATAAAAATGACTGAGTTTCCAGTTACCTGCCACCTCAAGACATCACCACGTTCCTATGCCAACATTTCTGTAGTAGCCCTACTTCCAGTGAGCCTCGGCACAAGCTCAAAGAATATCTCATTTTCCACTTGGGGACCCTGTAGCATCTAGGACTCAAAAACCTAATTCAATTCTTCCGTGTTTTTACCCATCCCCACACCCAATCCTCTCATGACATAGAGAGGAATGGAAACAGACACTTTGGTCCAACTTATCCATGCCCACCAGATGTAAGCTGCTGTAGTCCCATTTGCCAGTATATCCCTCCAAACCCTTCCTATTCATATACCCATTCAGGTACTTGCCTCCATCACTTGCTCTGACAGCTCTATCCATACATGCACCAGCCTCTGCATGAAAAAGTTGCCCCTCAGGTCTCTTCTAAATTTTCCCCCTCTCATCTTGATGCTCTGCCGTCTTGTTCGGGACTCCCCTATTCTTGGAAAAATAGTTCGGCTATTCACCATATCTATGGCACTCACTATTTTATAAACCTCTATAAGCTGAGCCCTTAGTCTTAGATGCTCCACAGTAAGAAAAACCCCAGTCTATTCAGCCTCTCCCTTTAGCTCAAACCCTCCAATCCCAGCAACATCATTGTAAATCTTTCTGAACCCTTTGAAGTTTAACAACATCTTTCCTATTGAAGGGAGACCATAACTGAACAAAGTATTCTAAACATGGCCTAATCAATGTCCTGTACAGCTACAACATAACATCCCAATTCCTATACTCAATGCACTGACCAATGAAGGCAAGACTTCACCACCTGTCTACCTGTGATTCCACTTTCAAGGAAGTATGCACTTGCGCCTCTCGGTCTCTTTGTTTGGCAACATTTCTATGGCTGTCTAAATTCTGCCCTGGTTTACCTTTTGAAAATACAACACGTCACATTTATCAAAATTAACCTCCATGTGCCACTTCTCGACTCATTGACCCATCTGATCAAGGTCCCACTGCACTCAGATAGCTTTCGCTCTCCACTACACCACCAATTTTTGAATTATCTGTAAATTTACTAACCACAGCTCCTAGATTCGCTTGTATAAATGTTGACGAGCAGTAGACCCATCACTGATCCTTGTGGCACACCAGTGGTCACAGACTCCCAGTCCAAAGAACAACCCTCCACCACCACCCGATTGTCTCCCACCTTTAAGCCAATTTTGTATCCAATTCTCCCCTGGGATTCCATGTGTTAAACCAGGCTACCATGTGGAATTTTGTTGCTTTTAGCACAGCCAACCCATTCTCAGACTTATTATCAAATTAAATAGTTTAATTTCAGCACAGCTACTCTCCACTCTCATTACCACTTACTCAGCTTCTCTTCGGTCCTGGCCGACTAACAGTAATCTCCTCGTCTGCTCTCCCCTTTGGTATCACTTTCCCTCGGGCTCCATCTCTACCTTTCCACTCAACACTACCCCAATCCTCGAATCTGATCTTCAGCATAAATATCACGTTTTCTTAGCTGCTGTCAGTCCTGATGAAGAGTCACTAGATTCGAAATGTTAACTCAGCTTTCTCCCCATTGATATTGCCAGACCCGGAGAGTTCCACCAACAGTTTCTGACATTCAGCATCCGCAGTTCTCAATTTTATCTCAGAGTGAAAAAATGTCTGTTTCAGACTTACAAGCTTTCCATTACACAATTTCCAGCCCCATAACTGAAGGGAAATTGTTAAGTTTGAAAATCTGAAAGAAGAACATCAAAAGTCTAGAAATAGAGTCAAATCATCAGAAAACCACTTGTAAAGGAAGCAAATATAGACCGTCACGACAATTGAAAGCTTCAGCCGGCATCTCCTCTGTCAGATTCCCCACCCGTTTCCCCAAACAGCAGCGAGCCACGCAATACAATATTGCCAACATTTGGTGGTGTTCCCCATCTTATTCAGTGCCGCGTTCATTCATTCATTGTGCTCCTGAGACACTCGAAACAACAGGCATTAACAGCGCCCGAAGACAATAACTGCTCTTCTGTGCGCACTCCACAGTACTGAGCGTGCGCAGTGGAGGAGGATTGGAACCTCGTGACCTTGCAAGGCCAGTGGGGAGCATGCGTAGTACGCGTGCGTTGCTGGGACGGGGTGTCATCAGCACGACAGGGTGGTGTCGCGAGTGTGCACTCTGTTATGAGAGTGCGCATGCGCGACTGGCAAGTGTCGTGAATATGCGCGTGCGCGGCCGAGTGGCTGTCGGCTTCTGAAAGCACCGGGAGGTGGAAGTGAGCGAGCGCGGCTCTGGATAGTAGATATACAGGAGAAATAGTTGGTAAGTCAAAGCTGCTTAAAAACGCCATGGGGCAGATTGGATTGTAAGCACTGGAAGTTGAGCTATATTCAAAGGAAACACTGCTGTGTTACTGAGTGATGTGAGGTGTTAAAATTCCGGCATGGGCCTAAAGTGGGTGGGAGCCACCGGATTGTCATCAATTTAAACTCATTAAATAGTCAGCAAGACTGGTTCTTAATTTAGATATTCGAAAATATTTTGTTCAGGGAGATTTCAATTTTTTTGATCTTGGCATATTTGTTTTACTGATTTTTTTTTTCACGTTCATTCCCCGAAATCGGTAAATTCGCCTTAAATGCACTACTTGTGTTTTATTCTGAATTTAATTTAAAGCATTGACTATAACGTTTCCCATTTCTGTATATAATATGGTATCTAAAAAATACAGTTTGTAATACTTCTAAAATTGCATTGAAGTTTACCTATGATTATCATCTTTGGGACTGATATTACAGTCTATTCTATTATGTACAACTCCTGAAGATGTTAGATGAATGATCATCCAGGTATATTTAGTGCTATGTGTTTTTTTTAAGAGTGTTCACACTACATAACTATTAGATTCCATTTACAAGGGGTATAATAGTTTGGAATAGTTTCCAAGTTGTTTAACATCACATTATTTACCTGAAATTAAATCAATGTTGGGTTTCAGATGGTAAACTGGAGGTCAAAAAGATTCCAGTGTATCTGTTGTCTTAGTGATGACAAGTAACTGAATTTGAAGTTGATATAATCAAAGTTTTCTTTATCCAGGGTCAGAATTTGATTCATTGGGTCAAATATTCTATACTGTAGATGCACTGTTTTTGTTCCAATCAGAGTATGTTTTATAAAAAGTTTTTTAGGAGGAAAATTAGGCTACATCTTCCAATAACTAGTATGTTCTAATTTTAATAGTAAAAGTATAAATTACTTGGACTAGTAAGGATGTGCCTTTTCTTGGAAAATTTGTATTACTTAATTTTCATGCTCATTTTTAAGTTAGTTGTCATATTGCTGAAGGTACTCAAGCTACTTAGAGGTGTGACCAGTGCTATATGCCCAAGAAACTATCAATCAAAGCCTGTGAATTTATCAACAGACACAATGGAGTTTTTTGATGAAGAAAAATAGCAATACTGATGACAATCTTATGTAAAAGAAAGGATGAACAGTTGGTTTAATATGATTAATTCAGTTTTAAATTGAGTTTCATCATTATGACCCCATGGGTCTTTTAAAGAGAATGCAGAAAAATAGAAAATAAGAGCAGGACTAGGATATTCAGCCCTTTGAGTCGAGAGTAGAGTGCTGGAAAAGCACAGCAGGTCAGGCAGCACCCGAGGAGCAAGAGAGTCAATGTTTCAGACAAGAGCCCTTCTTCTCCAGCATCTGCCATCCTTTCCCCCATTCAGCCCTTTGAGCCTGTTCCATCATTCAGTGTGATCATGGCTGATCATCCAACTTGATATGCTTTTTCCCTGTACACTTTGGTCCTTTCAGTCCTGAGGACTACAGTTAACTCCTTATGAAAACATTGTGTTTTAGCCTCAACTGCTCTCTGTAATGGAGAATTCCACAAACTCAACACTGAGTGAAGAGATTTCTCCTCATCTCAGCCTTATATGGCCTACCCTTAACTTTGATAAGATTAGATTCTCTACAGTGTGGAAACAGGCCCTTTGGCCCACCAAGCCCACACTGACCCTCTGAAGAGTAACTCACCCAGACCCATTTCCCTCTGGCTAATGCACCTAACACTATGGGCAATTTAGCATGGCCAATCCACCTGACCACATCTTTGGACTGTGGGAGGAAACCCACAGGGAGAATGTGCAAACTTATCACATGGTCGCCCAAGGCTGGAATCGAAACTGGGTCCCTGGTGCTGAGGCTGCAGTGCTAACCACTGAGCCACTGTGCTGCCCCAACTGTGACCCCTGGTTCTAGACACCCCAGTCATCAGAAACATCCTTCTTGCATTTGTCATGTAGTCCTATTGGAATTTTATAGGTTTTGCAAGATCTCCACTTGTTCTTTTCATTGCTGGTGAATACAGCTCTAAAAGATGGGGTGTTTCTTTGTGTTGGTCCTGCTATCCCAGGGAAACAGACTACTAAAGTAATGTTTCAGTCCCTCCAGGACCAAAAGCTCCTTTCTCTGATAAGGAAACAAAAATTACACATAAGACTCCCATGTGAGGTCTCGCCAGGGCCCTGTACAATTGCAGCACAATGTCTCTGCTCCAATATGTGAATTTTCTTGCTACAAAGACCAGTATACCATTTGCTGCTTATACTGCCTCCTGCACCTGCAAGCTTGCTTTCAGTGACTGGTGTATAAGGACACTCTGGTCTCATAGCATGTCCCAATTCCCAATCCCCAATCTATCACCATTCAGGTAATAATCTGACTTTCTGCTTTTGCTACCAAAGCAGATAACCTTGCATTGACCCACTTTAGATTTAATCTGCTATGCATTTGTCCACTGCTCAACTCGTCCAAATTACATGAAAGCATCCCTGCATCCTTCTCCACAGCTCACTGTCTCTCATTCTGTGTCTCTCCTTTCTTTCCCCCCCCCTTCTTTCCCCCCCCCTTCTTTCCTCCCCCCTCCTTTCTTCCCCCCCTCCTTTCTTCCCCCCCTCCTTTCTTTCCCCCCCCTCCTTTCTTTCCCCCCCCTCCTTTCTTTCCCCCCCCTTCTTTCTTTCCCCCCCTTCTTTCTTTCCCCCCCCTTCTTTCTTCCCCCCCCTTCTTTCTTTCCCCCCCCTTCTTTCTTCCCCCCCCTTCTTTCTTCCCCCCCCTTCTTTCTTCCCCCCCCTTCTTTCTTCCCCCCCCCTTCTTTCTTCCCCCCCCTTCTTTCTTCCCCCCCCTTCTTTCTTCCCCCCCCTTCTTTCTTCCCCCCCCTTCTTTCTTCCCCCCCCCTTCTTTCTTCCCCCCCCCTTCTTTCTTCCCCCCCCCTTCTTTCTTCCCCCCCCCTTCTTTCTCCCCCCCCCTTCTTTCTTCCCCCCCCCTTCTTTCTCCCCCCCCTTCTTTCTCCCCCCCCCCTTCTTTCTTCCCCCCCCCTTCTTTCTTCCCCCCCCCTTCTTTCTTCCCCCCCCCTTCTTTCTTCCCCCCCCTTCTTTCTTCCCCCCTTCTTTCTTCCCCCCCCCCCTTCTTTCTTCCCCCCCCCTTCTTTCTTCCCCCCCCCCCTTCTTTCTTCCCCCCCCCCTTCTTTCTTCCCCCCCCCCCTTCTTTCTTCCCCCCCCCCTTCTTTCTTCCCCCCCCCCTTCTTTCTTCCCCCCCCCCTTCTTTCTTCCCCCCCCCCTTCTTTCTTCCCCCCCCCTTCTTTCTTCCCCCCCCCCTTCTTTCTTCCCCCCCCCCTTCTTTCTTCCCCCCCCCCCTTCTTTCTTCCCCCCCCCCCTTCTTTCTTCCCCCCCCCCCTTCTTTCTTCCCCCCCCCCCCTTCTTTCTTCCCCCCCCCCCTTCTTTCTTCCCCCCCCCCCTTCTTTCTTCCCCCCCCCTTCTTTCTTCCCCCCCCCTTCTTTCTTCCCCCCCCCCCCCCCCCCCCCCCTTCTTTCTTTCCCCCCCCCCCCCTTCTTTCTTCCCCCCCCCCCCCCCTTCTTTCTTCCCACCCCCCCCCCCCCCTTCTTTCTTCCCCCCCCCCCCCCCCCCCCTTCTTTCTTCCCCCCCCCCCCCCCTTCTTTCTTCCCCCCCCCCCCCCGGCTCATACAGGCAGGCTTATAGTTTAACATCTCACTTAAAAAGGCCAATTACTTAGCTATTTTATTGCATAATGGAAGGAAATGTAGAACTTTATTGGTCATTAGTATGAATGAGAAAAATCAAATCCAGTAGTTTTAAAATTTGAGTATTGCTGTTAAGTGGAACTCATCAAGCCGTTTGTCTCTCACTCTTCAGGGCAGTTGCAAGCATGTTATGTTTCAAAGGGAGGGATTATGTTGCCTGAGAAAAGGGTGTTTGTTGTTTGACAAGTTGACTCACCATTGAGTGATGTGGGTGATTAACTACATTCCTGAAATTCATAATGATTTGCATTTTCTGATTGATGGATCTTGACCAGAATTTTGTCTGTTTTCATGTGAACAGACTTCATGAAAGCACTAGCAAATTTGCTGGACAATCTCTGCATAACTGATAGTAAATGAAGTAGTCTACTATGAAAGAGTAGTTAGACAGATTGCATCAGTGGTCAACCTCTGTATTTCCACTCAGCACCAGATTGTGTAGTTTCGTGGTCCCTAACCACTTTGCATGCTAAATAAAATTAAGGATTTTTGGACAGTCATTTGAGGAAGGCTTTTTGGGATGTTTTGGTGCCTTGTCAAAGAATCTTCAGCAATGTTATGCCTGTGATTTTTCACCTATGGTGATTTGAGGTAATCAGGCGAGGTGTTTTGTGGAGTTCATCAATCAAGATAGATATTCAGGTCTTTGCTCATATTTAAGGTTTTGTTCAGAGAAACCAGAAGAAATGTCACCTGCAGATCAGATTTGTTTTAAAGTCCTACTTAATGCAATCTAATTTAACTGAGCATCCTTGAGGAGAGACAAGTTTCTAAATGCTCTTGGGAGGAACAAGAATGTGATTGCACATATGCCATGGTTTTTGCAGCAATACCAGGCCTCTTTTGCTTGAGGTGTGCTGTCAAGTAAAGGAATGGCATACTTGGCCTTAATCATAAAGGAATTCTTAAATTAGAATAAGAAACCTTTTTACCTAGCATGTATTTGAACATCTTGAGTACTTCACAGCTAGTGCCTTTAATTTTTGGGTGTAGTCGCTTTTATAGAACCATTCTCCTTTACAACCAGGAAGAATAACATTTGGTCAATTGTCAGTGCTTCACAGTCTGTTTTATAGGCATGCTCTTTAACTAATTTGTGCACATACAGACTTCTCAAAGTGGTAATTGGCCACTTTGTGGTGATGTTTGAGGGTTGAACATTTGCCAGGAAACTGGGGGACCTCCTTTTCTTCAAACATTGATGCAGTGTGTTTTACATCATCAGTCATTTAGTAAAGAAAGAAATATGCAGTCTAATATGAAACTGACCTATGTGTGACAGAAGGTTCAATTCTGGTCTCAGTGATTTGATCTTGGTAGTGTTTCCAGTGTGAATAGACACTTGGCTTCACTGCCCCAGTTCTATCCGAGATCAAAAAAAATGAACTGCTTTGTTGTTAAGTGACTTGTTTAGAAGTGTTTTTCCATAGTTGGGAATAAGTTTTTGTTCAGTTTTGATTTGCCCAGAGTAGTAAACTTGCTGTACACTTAGTCTGGATTCAGATAGCAAATAAGCAGGTGAGTAGAAGGGTTTAGAGTCTTTCTTGACGTGTTTTGTTCATGGGATGAGGGCTTCACTGACCAGGTCATGTTTATTCTGGATTAGTGATGCTGGAAGAGCACAGCAATTCAGGCAGCATCCGAGGACAGGCAAAATCGACGTTTCGGGCAAAAGCCCTTCATCAGAGAGCGTGAAGCATGGAGAGATAAGCTAGAGGAGGGTGGGGGTGGGGAGAGAGTAGCATAGAGTACAATAGGTCAGTGGGGAAGGAGATGAAGGTGATAGGTCAGGGAAGAGAGGGTGGAGTGGATAGGTGGAAAAGGAGCTGGGCAGGTCAGACAAGTCCGGACAAGTCGAGTTGCTGGAGGTTAGAAACTAGGATGAGGTGGGGGAAGGGGAAATGAGGAAACGGTTGAAATCCACATTGATGCCCTGGGGTTGAAGTGTTCCGAGGCGGAAGATGAGGCGTTCTTCCTCCAGGCGTCTGGTGGTGAGGGAGCGGCGGTGGAGGAGGCCCAGCACCTCCATATCCTCGGCAGAGTGGGAGGGGGAGTTGAAATGTTGAGCCACTGGGCGATTTGGTTGATTGATGCGGGTGTCTCTGAGATGTTCCCTAAAGCGCTCTGCTAGGAGGCGCCCAGTCTCCCCAATGTAGAGGAGACCGCATCGGGAGCAACGGATACAATAGATGATATTAGTGGATGTGCAGGTAAAACTTTGATGGATGTGGAAGGCTCCTTTAGGGCCTTGGATGGAGGTGAGGGAGGAGGTGTGGGCACAGGTTTTACAGTTCCTGCGGTGGCAGGGGAAAGTGCCAGGATGGGAGGGTGGGTCGTAGGGGGGCGTGGACCTGACCAGGTAGTCACGGAGGGAACGGTCTTTGCGGAAGGTGGGGAGGGAAATATATCCCTGGTGGTGGGGTCTGTTTGGAGGTGGTGGAAATGTCGGCGGATGATTTGGTTTATGCAAAGGTTGGTAGGGTGGAAGGTGAGCACCAGGGGCGTTCTGTCCTTGTTGCGGTTGGAGGGGTTGGGTCTGAGGGCGGAGGTGCGGGATGTGGATGAGATGCGTTGGAGGGCATCTTTAACCACGTGGGAAGGGAAATTGCGGTCTCTAAAGAAGGAGGCCATCTGGTGTGTTCTATGGTGGAACCGCTCCTCCTGGGAGCAGATACGGCGGAGGCGGAGGAATTGGGAATACGGGATGGCATTTTTGCAAGAGGTAGGGTGGGAAGAGGTGTAATCCAGGTAGCTGCGGGAGTCGGTGGGTTTGTAGAAAATGTCAGTGTCAAGTCGGTCGTCACTGATGGAGATGGAGAGGTCCAGGAAGGGGAGGGAGGTGTCAGATGGTCCAGGTAAATTTAAGGTCAGGGTGGAATGTGTTGGTGAAGTTGATGAATTGCTCAACCTCCTCGCGGGAGCACGAGGTGGCGCCAATGCAGTCATCAATGTAGCGGAGGAAGAGGTGGGGAGTGGTGCCAGTGTAATTACGGAAGATCAACTGCTCTACATAGCCAACAAAGAGACAGGCATAGCTGGGGCCCATACGTGTGCCCATGGCTACCCTTTGGTCTGGAGGAAGTGGGGGGATTCAAAGGAGAAATTGTTAAGGGTGAGGACCAGTTCGGCCAAACGAATGAGAGTGTCGGTGGAGGGGTACTGTTGGGAACGTCTGGAGAGGAAAAAATGGAGGGCTTGGAGGCCCTGGTCATGGCGGATGGAGGTGTAGAGGGATTGGATATCCATGGTGAAGATGAGGCGTTGGGGGCCGGGGAAACGGAAGTCTTGGAGGTGGAGGGCGTGGGTGGTGTCTCGAACGTATGTGGGGAGTTCCTGGACTAGGGGGGATAGGACAGTGTCGAGGTAGGTAGAGATGAGTTCAGTGGGGCAGGAGCATGCTGAGACAATGGGTCGGCCAGGGTGGTCAGGCTTGTGGATCTTGGGAAGGAGGTAGAACCGGGCAGTGCGGGGTTCCCGGACTGAGGTTGGAAGCTGTGGGTGGGAGATCTCCTGAGGTGATGAGGTTGTGTATGGTCTGGGAGATGATGGTTTGGTGATGGGGGGTGGGGTCATGGTCAAGGGGGCGGTAGGAAGAGGTGTCCTCAAGTTGGCGTTTGGCTTCAGCGATGTCGAGGTCAGTGCGCCAGACTACCACTGCGCCCCCTTTGTCCGCTGGCTTGATGGTGAGGTCAGGATTGGAGCAGAGGGATTGGAGGGCTGCGCGTTGTGAGGGTGAGAGGTTGGAGTGGGGGAGGGGGGTCGACAGGTTGAGGCGGTTAATGTCCCGGCGGCAGTTGGAAATGAAGAGGTCGAGGGCAGGTAATAGGCCAGCACGGGTGTCCAGGTGGATGCAGTGTGTTGGAGGTGGGCGAAGGGGTCCTCGGAAGGTGGGCGGGAGTCCTGATTGTGAAAGTAAGCTCGGAGGCGACGGAAGAATTGTTCGATGTCACGGCGTGTATTAAATTCATTGATGCGTGGACGGAGGGGGACAAAGGTGAGTCCTTTGCTAAGGACTGATCGTTCGTCCTCAGTGAGGGGGAGGTCTGGGGGGATGGTGAAAACTCGGCAGGGCTGGGAGCCGGGAGCTGGTGTAGGTGTAGAGCTGGGAGTGGGGTCGGAGCCAGTACCTGGAGTGGGTGTGATGGTGGGGGGAATGGGGGTAGAGTCATGAGCAGGGGTAGTGTTCCCCTCGGGGTTCTGGGGGGTGGGGATAGTGACAGTGGGGTCTGTGGGGGGCGTGTCAGCAGAATGCAGGTGAGTGGCACTGGTGGGGGCGGAGGTGGTGGCAGACATGGCAGCAGGGGTGACGGAAGTCTTGAGCGTGTGGCATCAGCGATGATGTGAGGGCTGGAAGTGGCTGTGGGAGTGGCCATGATGGGGGCAGAAGTGACATCATCAATCAGCATGGGGGTGGTAGCTGCATCAGCCACATGGCTAATGGTGTTTCCGAGGCCAGGGGAATCTTCTGGAATGTTCGAGGAGCGCTGGTTATGGAGGTGGGTAGATAAAAGTTTGTTGTACTTACAGTTTTGATGTTTGAGATGGAATTGAAATATTGTTTGTTGAGAGTATGAATTCTCCTGAGGATGTAGTACAGAGTGGGTCCTTTGCAATTCTGAGAGAGTGTGGCCCTCAGCTGAGGCAGGGCAGACTGTAGAGAGGTTAGGTACCGGCGCATTGCTGCAAGCGTGGAGCGGAGGATCTTGATGGAGAACCGTTGCTGGTGTTTTTGAATCAAGATTGGTGGTATAGTGGACAGTGAAGAAGATTATCTGGGAATGCAGTGAGATCTTGATCAACTGGCCAGTGGGCTGAGGAATGGTAGAAGGAGTTTAATTTAGATAAATGTAAGGTGTTGTATTCTAATAATGCAAACCAGGGCAGGACTTGCACGTTCGATGGTGGGTACAGATTCATAGCTCCTTGAAAAATCGAGCCATGTATCGACAAGGCAGTGAAGAAGGCATCTGGGATGCTAGCTTTCATCAGTCAGAGCATTGAGTATAGGGAGATGGGATGGCTCATTGCAACTGCAACACCGGAGGAAACATCAAAGAAGCGCTTCGCAGGAGGCTCCCAAGCACTGATGATGTCGCCTAGCCAGGGGACGAAACGTTTGCAACAAAAACTTCCAACTCGGCGAACAGAACCACAACAACGAGCACCCGAGCTACAAATCTTCACACAAACTTTGAACTGTACAAGGTGTTGGTGAGGCTACATTTGGAGTAGTGTGCAGTTTTGGTTGCTCTGTTGTAGAAAGAGTAATTTTAAATTAGAGTGCAGAAAAGACTTGTAGGATGGAACTGGACTGGAACGTTTGAGTTGTAAGGAGGGATTGGATAGGCTGGGATTTTTTTCATTGGAGTGTAGGAGACTGAGGGGGTGACCATAGAGTTCTTTAAAATCATAAGAGGCATAGATAAAATAAATAGCCAACAGCTTTTCAGCATGGTAGTGGAGTTTAAAACTAGCGGGCTTAGGTTTAGGTGAGAGGAGAGATACAAAACGGTCCCAAGTAGTAGTTTTTTTTTCGGAGGGTGGTGATTGTCAGGAATGGGCTACCAGAGGTGGTGGTGGTGGAAACAAATACGATGATTCTGTTAAAAAGTAGACAGTACATAGGTAGGATAGGTACGGAGGGATATGGAACCAACGCACTCCAATGGGATTAGTTTAAATTGTGAAAACTGGGGAAGTATGGGCAAGTTGGATCAAAAGACCTGTTTCTGTGTTGTAGACCTCTGACTCTATGAATCTATTCAATGTCAAATTTAAACCCAATCATTTCTAATAAGATTCTCTCACTCAGGCACACGGTTAAGCGATAAATTAAGATATGTAACTCACTAACTGAAGTAGTTTCATCAATGAGTACTAAGTCTTTAATAAATTCCCTCACTGACGGGCACATAGGATTATATCTTGCTTGAATTTTGAAAACACCAGTCAATGCAAATAGCTTCCAGCAGATTCTGAGAAATATTCAGTTATTTCTTATAAACTAGGATTCTTTTCTCAATAAGTTGAAAACTGGATGTGAACTCGAGAGCAACCAAAACTTTTCCCAACAGCCTTTTATAGCCATATTGCAACCTTACTCAGAAAATAGTCAACACCATTTCAGTCTTTTGGTTTGTTTTTTTAATATTCTTGATTTGACTGGTTGACACTGCCCCCACCCACCCCCCATTGTCCCTTTAACATCCAAGCAGTTGCCAGTTTTTGAGCATAATATCTCAGGGCAGAAATGTCTGCTTTGTTGTTAGAACAATAATCAACTCTGCAATTAGCTTTCCAGACCAGTTCCCAAAGCCAAATAATCAGTTTATCCTTTCCTTTTTTAACAAAAAGCTCAAAGCCTTATCTCAAGTTTGGGTTCAACGCTTAACCTCAGCTGCAGTTCCAAACCAAAACTGAGAAAAATGAAGAAAAGTAGTGATGGTCCCAACAGTTTAAAAAAGTAACTTTTCATAGCTTTCGCTACTTTAGTTTGTGTTTTAAATATTTCCCTGCAGGTTCAGGGGAGGTGATGAATGCAGGTACAGTTACAACATTTTTTTTAAAAATCTGGATAAGTACATGAATAACTAGTTTGAAGGGTTATGGGTCAAGCGCAGGAAAGTGAGACTAGTTTAGTTTTGAACATGATCAGCATAATCTCTGGTCTGTTTCTATGTTGTATGACTGACAATAGGCAATTAAACCCATCATCTATTTCTTCGCAAAATTTGGATAAACTCAGTTTTTATCTTTTTTTTCCCTCTTCAGTCCCGTAGACCCTTTTTGAAAGGGACATCTTTAGCTAATGTGAGTTCTGAGAAAAGATGCTGTCTGAAACGTTAAACCATCCTTCAGTTTAAAATACAGAGTGACTTTACATTGCAGGATTCCCTGTATTTCTTCAGTTTTTTTTAAAGAAGTATTTTGTTCTTTGGAGCTTGAAACGTTGACATGGCTATATTAATTGCCCATTGTAGTTGTATTTCCTGGTTTGTTGCAGTCCCTATACTAGTGCTTATCCTACAGTGGTGTTGAGATGGGAAATTCCAAACTACTGACCTCAATATTGAGGGACAAATAATATGTTTGCAAATCAGGGTATTATATGGTTGGAAGGTGATAGTGTTTCCGTACCACCAATGTTTTTGTTTTTTTCAGCAGAAATCATGAGAAAGGAACATGATGTTGAAAATCCATGAGTAACACACAAACTGTCCCAGCTTACTTGTCCATTAAGAGCCAATGCTTAACTCATTGTCATATACTATGCTATCGGAGTCAATGTTGTAGTTTTTCTGTAAAGAACTTCGAGCTCTTGTTTCCTTGTGGCTCAGTGATCAGATAAGATGCGGTATGCAAGACTGCTGCAAGCTATTGTCCAGTATAGTCACAACTTAGTACATCTTGAATTGGATTATATTTCAGAACACTTTATTAATAATAATTGCTCCTGTACAGTGCTTGAACACGTTGAGTATTCCTCTTAGTAAAATAATCTGTATTGCTATAATTTAATTTTCTAATGTTTGATAAGAAACAATGATCCCACAGATAGTTAACGATATTGCACAGATTAAAAAGTAATACCATCCTCATTTCATTAATAGCGCATTTGAGACTGTGTTCATTAGTATCCTGTTTGGGATGTGTGATTGGCAGTAAATAGTACAATATATCAGAGGCTGCAGCAACATGTTGTAGCTAACTGATATTGTACTTCAGTGTAAAGAAAATACTTTTTTTTACATTTTTGTTTTTACAGCTTTAAAGGGGAAAATATGAAACTGAATTCTGGTAATACATTTGCCGCTAAGTTTATCACTAATGTGCCTTCTATTTCACATTAGTAATTGAATAAATAAAAGTTTTTCCTTCTTGACATCGTTCCTTATGCAGAAACAGTTATCTAAACCATTCAATTACTGTTGGAGTTTTGAATTGAGCTGGTAAAACTTTGACTTTGAAATCTGAATGCAAATTATTCAATTGGAACACAGATTGCCGTTCCAATCCAGGTAGAATTTTAATTTTGGCGTTTGATTGCTCCACAAGTTCGTTGCATGTAGGAAGTCCTCATTTTAAATTTCCCTTTTTTAAAAAACTTTTCCCTCATTTAAAGTGCCATTCCTCATTTTAATATCCCTTGCATCCTGATTGATTCCTGCTTCATTTTATCAGTGAGATCCCCATTGTGCTACAGGAGTTGGTGCCATGCAGTCAAAGGTCTTTTTTGTAAACAGTTCTTTGCTCAGGTAGTAAATTTTGCTTTGAATCATTTGTACCTATACTAGGAACTTTTTTTAGGTACATAGGAAAAAGATTTACTGTATTCTAGAGTACTTTAAAGAAATTGAGTCAAAACACTGGTAAAGACTTCTCTGTAAGCAAGGAGCCACCTTTTCCTCACATAAGCTTTCCATGTCATGCATGACCCAGTAATTCAACTGTGATGTTGGCTTTCTAGGCAAAGGTTATTCTCTGGAACCTAACCTTCCCATAGGAAACCATGCTTCACTTGAAGTCGCAATATTCTGAAAAGTAATCTTGACTTTCAGTGCAAACGGTTTGTAACTACAAAGTACTGGAGAAACTCTACTAGTACCTGTGGGGAGAGAGACATTTTGATCCAATATAACTATTCTGAAGGTAATTGTAGTTATCCCAATATCCTGTTTCACTCCTGTTTATCAATAGGAGGCATTCAGATTGTATTTCATTTTTGCCCCATGCCCCAAACCGTACAGTGGTGGCTGAAAAGGTGACTTTCTGCTTCTGATGGTTTGCTCTACGTGCCCTAATTTCACAGAATTAAAGGAAGCACATAAAGAGCTGACCAATTTCTTATGGTAGCATAGTCCAATCTATCACTGTGATCTTCGGAGGGGGGGAACAATGGGTATGTTGTCCAATGTGCCTCTACTCCATTGACTACCACTTGTCAAAAAATACAATACTTATTGAGATCAGTTATAACTTAATCTATTGCTGCCTAGACTGATTTCCTATAACTCTAGCGTTATTCAGTTTGACAGAAAATTATAATTGTTAGATTTCTCCAAAACATTACCTTAGTGTATTTCACTTTCACTTGGTTTTAAGAATCAGTTTTTCCATTTGAGTTTGCTTTTTTTCACCTGAACTTGAACTGCAAAATGTTGTTGGCTTCTCTAAACTGAAAGGAAGCTTTGCCACCTTGATATTTTTATTTTGGGCCTGAAGTGCATCCAAAGGTTGAGTTACAGTTGTGCAAAACTTTGGACTCAGTCTGGAATGCATTATTCATTTCTGGACACTGGGACTCAGGAAAGGAGTGATGCACAGAGTCAACAGATTCAATTTGAGACTGGAAGTGATAACTTTGAACTCAAGTGGTAAAGACTGTTTGTATCCCCTTAGTATAGAAGGTTGATCAAATTGAAATGTGTAGGGTGATTTAAAGATGACAGTAAATATTTCACTGAGAATACGTTACCTTTTGGAATTAACGCTCGGTGATGAGGGTTGCATCAGGAAGTTATTTTTCACCTAAAGTGTAATAGAAATTTAAAGCATTCTAACCCCCACCCCCCCCCCCCCCCCCCCCCAGAAGCCAAGTCAGTTGAAGATTTCAAGCATAGATGGAATTTGGATTGCTATGATCTAATACCAGGATGAATGACCTACTATTTCCTGGTTCAGAGTCTGACTGACTGAAAGAAAAGGAAGCAAGTTGGAGCAAATTAAATTGGTGAATCGTCGACTAGCGCCTTGCTAGCCTGGCCATGGAGTAAACAGTTCTCCTGAGCATAAGGGAGCAGGAGAACATAAAACAAATGTGTTTATGATGTGGCTTGCTGGATTGTCTTTATTTCCTTGTGTTGACTCTGGACATAAACTTCATCTTTTCAACCAGCAACCAAATAAAATTATGAAATTGTTTAATGAATATGATTTGCATTATTCTCTCTTGTTATGAATTTATTTATCTTATTTTGTGGTTAAATTAGTCCAGTTATGTTTCTGTCATAGGCCTAATGCCCAAAATCTGTGACACTTAGGATGAAGCTCATAGCAGATTATGGATTTTTACTTACCCACCAGATCAGATGAGAGCAAATTGTTCTTAAAAATATATAAGCATTTTGCTTTCATGGTTCAGAACTGACCTGAAGTTGTTCCGTCTTTTGTTCCTAGCATCTGTATCAATTTGCACGAGTGAGGTCAGTTCGTTATGAAATGCAAAGAATAAATATTTAGTTTTGAGTAAGAACTGAAAACACTTCTTGATCACCATGAAAATCAAAGATTACAGGGGAAGAGGTAGGAATGTTGGATCAACCATGATCCTATTGAATGGATGAGCAAGCTTGGGGGGCCAAGTGGCAAGGGGAAATGTTGAGAAGGAGAGTCCTCCATGGTAACTTATGCCAATGTGGGAATCAAACCCATGCTATTGGCATTAGTTTGCATCAAAGCAGCCAACCAAGCTAACCTGAACAGATTGTTCTATGTTTATCTGAGAAACTCTGAATAAACAGATTTTTTTTGTTTTTGATGCTCTATAACTGCAGATTTAATGAGGAATATCCTCCAGGATCAACACTAAAACCAATAAAGTTTGAGTTAGCACATCATGGTGAGAGGTATGCACTCCACTGATTAACCTCTTTGCTGGCTCAAAATGGATTAAATGTCATGTATGAGAAAGTAGGCAAAAGAGAATGCAATACTAAATCAATACTAAGCTGCAGCTAGTCTCTATATATCCTATGCTTTGCTTTGCTTCCATCCTGTCCTATCGTAATAATGGTACAGAACATTAGTGTGACTGCATCTGGAGTATTGCATACAGTTTTGGTCCGTTCCTTGAGTAGAGGCAGAAAGAGTTCAATCTGGATAAATGCGAGGTATCGTATTTTGGTACAACAAACAAGGGTAAGGCTTTTACAATTGATGGTAGGACCTTGGGTAGTGTTGTATACCTCCTGAGTTTTCTCTTCCGTAATGTGAATGGTTTTTTTTTAGATTAGATTACAGTGTGGAAACAGGCCCTTCGGCCCAACAAGTCCACACCGACCCGCCGAAGCGCAACCCACCCATACCCCTACATTTACCCTTTACCTAACACTACGGGCAATTTAGCATGGCCAATTCACCTTACCTGCACATCTTTGGACTGTGGGAGGAAACCGGAGCACCCGGAGGAAACCCACGCAGACACTGGGAGAACCTGCAAACTCCACACAGTCAGTCGCCTGAGGCGGGAATTGAATCCGGGTCTCTGGCGCTGTGAGGCAGCAGTGCTAACCACTGTGCCACCCACAAAATATTAGTTTTAAAATATTAGTTATTTCCTTGTTCTCTAGCTTCTTTCTTTCTCCACAGCTTTTTAAAAAAAAAACTGGTGTGAAATATTCATTTAGTATCTCTCCCATCTCCTGTGGTTCAACACCAAGATGATGGCCTTGATTTTTAATGTTTTTAAAAACATGTACTGCAAGCTTCACTGAAACTAAGATATAAAATGCTTTCAGGTTTGGTTTTGGCCAGACTGATGAATAAGCATGGCAAATTTCAAATACCATTCCATTATTTAAAAAGGAGGAATTTTTTAAAAAATCAAGTAACTACCAGTTTATTATCTGTTTTTTGAGAAAACTTTAGGGATATATCATTACAGGTGTACCAATGGACTTTTTTTTAACTAATCAGAATTGGTATTCAGTTGACAGGTAGGTCATGCATGACTAATCTGTTTTAAGATTTTTTCATTGGATGTTAGCTATATTTGCTTCCAGAGCCATTTGGCAAGAATTTGTGCAATGTTGAAAATGCTCAATCACCGGGGTAACTGGAAATTCAAAATGCAAGTGTAAAAGTTTTGAATTATCTGGCAGGATCTCAGAGTCCAACTGAAGTTAAATCTACAGTCTCTGGCAACTGCACAAAAGCAAGAGAAATTTTTGCCTGCCAGCATGAACAATTCCTCTAACACTAATTCTGTTTTGGCCAGACTGTCTAGACTTAGATTTACTTAGAATGGTCTGTTTTTGTGATGCACATCCAGCCCTACTGATCCAAACCAAATTTATATTCCAGATGAGTCTGCTCCAATTATCTTCTAAATCAATTTGCATCTCCTGCCCTGCACTCAATTCCTTTCATATCTATTGGGCGGCATGGTGGGTCAGTGGTTAGTGCTGCTGCCTCACAGCGCCAGGGACTCTGGTTCAATTCCCGCCTCGGGCAACTGTCTGTGTGGAGTTTGCACATTCTCCCCGTGTCCTCCAGGTGCTTTGGTTTCTTCCCACTATCCAAAGACGTGCAAGTTAGGTGAATTGGCCATGCTAAATTGCCCGTAGTGTTAGGTGCATTATCAGGGGTGAATGCAGGGGAATGGGTCTGGGTGGGTTCCTCTCTGGAGGGTCGGTGTGGACTTGTTGGGCCGAAGGGCCTGTTTCCACACTGTAGGGAATCGAATCTAATCTATTGATCTGGCTTTCCCTTATCTCAAAGGACTGAATCAAGGCATATATTAACATTCGTAATTGCTTGGAGGGTCCTCAAACCAATAGTACAGGATCTGTGATACTCCTCAAATTCATCCAATTTCTTTGTAACTGGAACTTTACAAGAGAGAAAGAGAAAACATCTAAAGAATAGACAATTGATTGGATGATTTTAATAATCCAAATGTGTCTCAAGGTGTTGAATGAGACAGGGAGGAAATAGGTCTGCTTTTAAACATTTTTAGTTTCTCACTCCCCTCCAGTCCTCCTATAATTAATGTGGTACCATTATTCCAGAAGGGAGCAAGGAATAAACCAGGAAACTACAGGCCAGTCAGACTCCCGTCAGTGGTGGGAAAACTATTGGAAGCAATTCTGAGGGACAGAATTAACTTTCATTTGTAGAGGCCTGGATTAATCAAGAACAGTCAGCAAGGTTTTGTTAAGGGGAGTTCATGTCTGACCAATCTGAATTTTTCAGAGATGAACAAATGTGTACACGAAAGCAAATCATTTGATATAGTCTATTTGGACTTCAGCAAGGCCTTGGGATTCAAGGAGATTTGGCAAGTTGAAACCATGATTAGCTGAGTGGTCAGAAGCAGTGGCAGATGGAATGATGCTTTCCTGGCTGGATGTCTGTTGCCCAGTAGGGTCTTGTTGATGCCCTGGTTGTTTGTGATTTATATAAATGTTAGATTTAAATGTAGAGGGGTTGATCAGTTGGTGGGGTGTAAATAGTGAGGAGGATAGCCTTCGATTACTGACCGGTGGTAAATGGAATTCAGCCTTGATAAAGGTGAGGTGATGCACTTAAACAACTCAAACAAGGCTAGGGAATACATGATGAAAGGTAGACCTCTGGGAAGCTTTGAAGATAAAGGGACCTTGATGTGCATGTACTCTGATACCTTAAGGTTTAGGACAAGTGAATAATGTGGTTAAGAATGCTTATGGTCAGTTTGCCTTTATTTAGCTGAGACATCAAGCTGAACAGTGGGGAGGTTATGCTGGAGCTGTATAAAGTGATTGGACACAACTAGGTATTGTGTGCAGTCCTGAATCCACATTATAGGAGGGATATGATTATGCTGGAGAGGGCACACATGAGGTTTACCAGGATATTGCCTGGGCTGAAGAGATTGGGCCAGTTTTCCTCAAAGCTGAGGAGACTGAGATGGGGAAGGGGAGGAGGAGGAGGAGGACAGGGACATGATTTAAGAGATGTGAAGTTTTGAGGGACATAGGCAGGAATAAAGTTTTCCCCTTGAGGGAAAGGTCAATGATAAGGGGTCATAGATTTATGGAAAGAGGCAGAAGAGGTGGTGTGAGGGAAAACCTTTCCCATCCAGAGGTTGGTGAGATCTGTAATTCACTACCTGTGAGAGGTCGAGGCAGACATATTTAGGTAGTATTTAAATGTCCACTTGTGATGCCAAGGCTTAAAGGCTATAGCCAAGTGCTACAAAATAGGATTAGAATAATTTCATAGCTCTTTTTGACCAGTGCAGATGTGATGGGCCTTTTTCTATGCTGTAGATCTCTAGACCATTTCAAAGCATATTGAGTGTATCCTTTCAAAATCGCATGTGCATAATACTACTGATGCTGGAATTTCTCAGTTGGAAAGAAGACTCCTCAACCTGAAACATTAACTTTTTCGTTATACATGCTCAATATTCCCAGCATTTTGTACTACAGAAAGGCAGCAGGTCTTGGACAATATCTTGATGTGCAGTAACTGGCAATTGCAAATTTAAGTAATTTTGCAACTTTACCAGTACAGTTTACATTGATATCTTATTCAGGAGGTTTGCTTTCAAATTTCAGGCTTTCTAACAAATTATTAGCTTGCATTTTTCTTGACTAATGTAATATCAGTGTTTGGTGAATTGCTTTAATTTTAATTTTCAAGGATCAGTTCTTAGCATTGCTAAAAGGGAACATTTTGTGGCACCAAGGTCACTACTATGGCAAGCAAAGCATGGTTGAAGTGACTTTAATCTTTTCGTAAATGTCTTTTTGCAGATTGCTTAACACCATGTTAAGTGCAGGAAAAGAAAATTTTCGGCTGAAGAGCTACAAAAACAACTCTCTCAATCCTGATGAGATGAGAAGGCGACGAGAAGAGGAAGGGTTACAACTACGGAAACAGAAACGTGAGGAACAGGTAGATTTAATCCTTGATTATCCTTGATTCCCTTACTGATTAAAAATCTGTCTCGATGGTAAAGAATTCTACATATTCACTACACCCAGGGAGAGAAAATTCCTCAATGCAGTCCTAACTGTTCACAGTATCACAGCTTTGGTCTGACTAGTGTCTTGCACAGTTTTAACAAATGTGCCATGATTTTATACATTCCATTTGCCTGCTGAACTTGGCTGGTAGCTTTTTTGTGATTATAATGCGCAAGAACCCCCAAATCCCTCTCTGGTGTATTCTGCAGTCCTTTTCCGATTTCTGTTCTTCCTGCCAAAGTGCATAAGATCACATTTTCCAACACTACATTCCATCTACCAAGTTTTTGCCCACATTTGTAAACAATTGTACACTTTTATTTGGCGGTTTCATTAACGTGAAGCTTTGAAGTTGCCTTCACCAAACTCCCAAGCAGTGGTGCACTGTCACTCCTCAGCCTTGAAAATGGTTGATCATATATCCTGTAAGTGCCATACCTTCCATTGTCCAGCTTTATGGAACCGCTCTGATTGGCAAGTGTAAAATCAATTACTCTTAGAGTATCTCGAGGCCAGCATTTTGTTTTCACCCTAACGTTCACTCTAGAAAATCTCCACGACTCTTCTGCTGCTTAGCAGCATCATCTTAAACAAATCTAAGAAGTAGGAGTAGGCCTTTCAGCCAGTGAAGTTTCTTCTTCCATTCAACTAGATTGTGGCTGATCTACCTCAGTACCATTTTCCTGCATTATCCTTGATATTTTTAATATCTATAAATCTATCCATTTCTATCTTGAATGTGCTCTATTACTGAGTCTCCACATGTCTCTGGAAGTTCCTAAGTTTCACCACCCTCCCATTGGAAAAAGATTCTGAATATCTGTCCCAAATTGGCCTACCTCTTTTATTCCAAGACTTCCCTCTGTTTCTGGGCCTTCATCTCCTCCCGGCTAGGAGAAATGTCCTGACAATGACTAAGAATTTGGCACGCTTCAGTGAGACCACTTCTCATTATTCTAATTTCAAGTAACTCATTCTGTCCTCAAGGACAATCCCATATCCTACAAGTCAGTCTGCTATACCTTTGCATTCTCTCGAATGGTAAGTGTCCTTTTTTTTTGAATGAAGGATCAAATACTGTACATGGTATTCTAAGTGTATTGCATGGCTCCATACAATTGCAGCAAAGCTAATTAGCATCTATGTCCATATCCTCTTGTAATAAAAGGCAGTGTAATTAACTTGTCCAGACATGTTATAAGACGCCTCTGGGACAGGTGGGACCTACTGGCCCAGAGGTAGGGGCACTACCACTGTGCCACAAGATGCTTAAAAGTCAGAATATCATTTATGTTTGCTTATTGCAGCTGCATATTAGTTTGTGACTTAATATCCAAGGAAGCCTTGCTGCTAACACTCAGCTCATTTTTAAGAATTGTTCTGCATTTGTTTTTCGTAACAAGTGATAGCTTGGCATTTTTCAATGCCATATTCTTATCCACTCATTGAACCTGAGTACATTTCTTTGAAGTCTCTTTGCAACCCCCTCACAACTCGCATTCCTGTTTAGTTGTGAGAGATTGGGAAACTTGGAAATGCTATATTTGGTCCCACATAAAATTTGTGGTTAGCTGGAGCCCAAGCATTAATCTTTGTAGTACTAAATTAGTCACAATCTGCCAAGCTGAGGATAACCTATATGCTTCTACCATTTTTAGCCCATTGATTAATTCTCAATCTATGCCAATATGTTATCTATGATCCCTTGAGCCAAATACCTGAGAGAGACCTTATTGAAAGGCAAATACACCACATCCACTGTTTTCTGCTTGTCTATTGTTAGTTATATCAACTCTACAGGTTTGTTCAACATAATTTCTTTATTATAAATTCTGCTCAATCATATCATTTTATTTTCGCTGTACAGATTTTGCAGGCTATCACAATAATAAATTCTAGAAACTTTCGTACTGACCAACATTCCCTCTAGGCTGCACATGCAGCTGCTCCAAGGTTCCTTGAACAGCCATCACTGTCGGCATACCGTTCATGATATTGACACCTAGTTCCAGAAGTTGCTGCCACACACAAATCTCCAGGTCTGCGCATCTGGAAGGAAAATTGGAGGGAATGCTGCTCCTGATGTCAGACTGACAAGTCTTTTGATCCATAACTCCCTCATTTCTTAAATAACTGGATTACGTTTGCTGTCTTGTAGTCTGCAAGAATCATTCAGAATCTGAATTTTGGCAGATTAATACTAACGCACTCACAATCTCTCTCTTGTTTTTTAGTACTGTGTAATCTAAATTGTTTAGATTATCTGGATTATTCCCAGGGTTTGTCAATTTTTCAATTCCATTAGGTTCTCCAATATTACTTACTTATCATTTCTTTCAGCTCCTCATTCTCGTTAGTCCCTTAGTTCTGTGGTATTCAGAGGACACTTTGTTTTTCTTCATTATGATAAAGTTTTTTAGTCTCTCTGCAATTTCTTTCCCCCCCATAATATAGTCTCCTGCCTATGCCTGTAGTGAGTCCACATTTGTTCTGTTAATTTCTTTTTATTTTTCATACGAATAGAATATTTTACTATTTTACTGAGCTCTTGATGGTTTACTTTCATATTCTGTTGTTTCTTTGACAGTTTCTTAATTCTCTTTTGAATTCTAAAATGATCCAAATTATTGGACTCACTATTCTTGGCAACTCTTATGAACCTTCTACTTTTGGCCTAAAATGGTTTAATTTCTTGTTTTGCCATATTTGAATCATCTTACCTCCTGGGTTTTGTGCTTTAAAGATATAAAATATGTTGTAAATTAGTATTAATTATTGTAATGCTATCAGGTTTTCCCTTGACCTCTCCACTACCTCAGTCAGTCTATTCATCCAATATTTGATATTGCATGATTTTTTTTATTCCCCCACCGTTAAGCATTTGGACGACCGCAGTGGTTGTCTTTTATTCTTTGTCGCAAACTTAATACCATCAACACTGACTGTGTACATTCTTCTTGATAACTGTCCCTGGCTAAACAAGGCTATTCACAAACCTGACAGTTTATTGAGCCTCCCACTGAGCTTCTTAATTGGTATCTTTTGCAGTAAAGTCTGCTTCCATCCCAATTGCCATTGTCCCTAATCTCAGCCCATCTTTTGCAGAAATCCTCATCTGTGCTTCATCACTTCTACACTTATAGAACGCTGCCCAGGACAGCATTGGAATCTTCTCACCCTGTAAATCTCAAGTCATCTAAAACTCTTGTTACCCATATCTATCTTTATACCAAGACTCACTCATCCATCTCTCATAATATAAAAACAAATTACTGCGGATGCTGGAATCTGAAACCAAAAGAGAAAATGCTGGAAAATCTCAGCAGCATCTGTAAGGAAAGAAAAGAGCTGACGTTTTGGTCTAACTGACCCTTTGTCAAAGCTAAAAAAAGGGAGAAATAGGGAGGTATTTATACTAGGCTGAGAGGTGGTGAGTCATGGCTCCAGAAGCAAAGGTAGCAATAAAGAGGTGATAATGACAGTGCATAGAGAGATTATAGGGAGATTAGGAGCTGTGAATGACCAAGCTATGTGACAAAATATGGTGGGGGGGGGGGGGGGAGGAAATGGGTGAAGCAGAGGCAAAATGGAAAACAGGGGAGAAGGGTAGCAAAGATTGAGAGTGGGGAGCAAGAGCAAGAGGAAGAGACAATCAAGAAATAAGAGGTATAGCAAAAAAAAATTAAAAATAAAAGATATGAAATAAAATTACGCAGCAGAATGAAAATAGAGGGGTCGAGTTGGGATAATCATCCAAAGTTGTTGAATTCAATGTTGAGACTGGCAGGCTGTAACGTGCCTCGTGTTGGAAGCTCAACGCACACTGGAGGAATGGCATCTCATCTTCTGACTACATAATCCTATAGGGAATTCAAAGTTTTATATAAGAATTGAGAATCTGAAACTAATTACAACAGCAAATGGGTGAAGTGAGTAGTATACAGTAGTTGTATGTATAGGATGGCTATACAAACACAAAGTAGAAAAGAATATCTGATTCTGGTAGTTAGAACTGAAAAGATGGAATGATACTCCAGAGGAAAGTAAACCTGGCATGAACAATTGGGTTGAATGACCTGTTCTACTGTGTATACTGTGTAATATCAATTTTCAATTGGAATTACAAAGATTTTCAAGTTTAGTGGCCCCATTCTTGGGAAAGAGGAGACAAGATTCCCAGGCATCGTTTACTCTGGGGGACCCGAGAGATCAACGCCAGTGGGAGATGCATTTACAATGAAGTTGGTTCAGTTTTGAAAAAGTAATCAGTGACATCACAGGAAAACTACAAGTTTGATTGAGAGACTGCAGTCAAGGAGTGTCTTTTAAATAGCAAAAAGATAAAAAATGACGCCTTCCATTACTGTGGCAAAAAGATTAAGAACAGAGCAGTAGATTTGGACTTTGGAACCTTCTCAAAGGTTGACTACAGGGTGGACTAATTGACCTTGCCAATTGGTTACAAATTGGCTTTATGGCAGGTGAACAGCGGGTGGTGATCGAGGGCTGGAGGTCTGTAACCAGCAGTGTTCCAAAGGGATTGGTACTAGTGCACTTTTGTTGTTTATGTAAATGATTTGGATGAGAATATAGGAGACAGTAAGTTTGCAGATGACACAAAAATTGGTTGTATATTGGGCAGTGAAGAAGGTTATTTAAGATGACAGAGATCTTGATCAATTGGGGCAATGGGCTGAGGAGTGGCAGATGGCATTTAATTTGAATAAATGCAAGGTATTGCATTTTTGTAATACAAACAAGGACTGGATTTATACAATTAATGGTAGGGCCTTGGGTAACCTTCACCTTGACCTCTTTCCACCTCTCGCATTTCCGACGCCCCTCCCCCAAGTCCCTCCTCCCTACCTTTTATCTTAGCCTGCTGGACAAACTTTCCTCATTCCTGAAGAAGGGCTTATGCCCGAAACATCGATTCTCCTGTTCCCCGGATGCTGCCTGACCTGCTGCGCTTTTCCAGCAACACATTTTCAGCCTTGGGTAATCTTGTAGAAGAAAGAGACCTAGGGGTTCAGATATATAATTCTTTGAAAACTGCATCACAGGTACATAGGCTGGTTAAGGCGTTTAGTCTGCCTACCTTCATTACTCAGGCCTTTTTTGAGTATAGAAGTTGGGACGTTGTGAGGCCTCTTCTTGAGTGCCCTGTGTAGTTCTGGTCGCCCAGTTATAGGAAGGATATTATTTATCTGGAGAGGGTTCAGAAAAGATTTACCAGGTTGTTGGTGGAAGTGGAGGGTTTGAAATGCGTAAATCAGACTGGAAAGGCTAAGATTTCTTTCATTAGAGGTGGTGAGAGGTTACTTTGCAGAAATTCATGAAATCATAAGGAGCACAGATAAAGTGAATGACAAGGGTCTTTTCCCTAGTGTGGGGAAGTTCAAAGCTAGGAGGCATATTTTTAAGGTGAGAGGAGAAAGATTTTAAAGAGATGAGGGCAAGTTTTTTTTAAACTATGTGGTTAGTGTATGGAATAAACTGCCAGAGGAAGTGGTAGAGGCAGGTACATTAACAATGCTGAAAAGTCATTTGGATAAGTTAATGAATAGAAAAAGGTTTAGAAGGGATAAGGACCAAGCACAGGCAGGTGGGTCTAGTCTAGTTTGGCGTGGACTGGTTGGACCAAAGGATCTCTTTCCATGCTATATGACTGTATGAATGTGGTGGTAATTGGCAGAGTTGGATTTGCCCTGCTATTTGTGTTCAGAACATATTTGGGCAACCTTTCACATTGTTGGGTAGATGTCAGTCTTGTACATACACTGGCAGCTTGACTGAGGATGTGGCTTGTTGTTGAACATATCTTCAGACCAATGTGGAATGTTGTCAAGGTCTGTAGCCTTTTCAGTATCCACTACCTTGATCTGGTGACCAAAGTTCAAATTCAACCATAGCATTTGGTGGTTGGGGGGGGGGGGGGGGAGACAAAATCTGGAAAGAAACATCTTGCAATGAGAGACAAAGATGGTTCACTAATGTCAATTTGGGAAGGTAATGTGAAACTATTACCTGATTCCTGAAGAAGGGCTTATGCCCGGAACGTCGATTCTCCTGTTCCCTGGATGCTGCCTGACCTGCGCTGTTCCAGCAACACATTTTCAGCTCTGATCTCCAGCATCTGCAGACCTCACTTTCTCCTCTAATACCTGATCTGGCCTACTTGTGACTCCACTTGCTGTAAGTCTCATTGACTTCACCTTCCCTCTGAAATTGCATAACAAGCCACCAATCACCACATTTGACCCCTCAAATGTCTGAAGAAAGAAATAGAATAAGGACTATTTGGCATCGTCATAGGGGCCAGAGACAGCCAAGGCAAGTCAAATTTGTTGGCCTACAAATCCAACTTACCTACATCTGGGGGCAAATGCCAAAATTGGGCTTGGTATCTCGCAAACTAGTCAAGCAACAGCCTAACATAGTCATTGTCTGTCTGTAACATGCAATAAGATTCTGTGGCTATGTCCCAGCTAATGCAATCACCGTCCTGTCCTTTCAGCAACCTCAAACCCAGTAGAGGTGATAGAGTTGGAAGAAGTTGCTCTGGGAGTCTTCAACATTGAGTCTGTACCACAATGTCTCATGGTAATCAATAAGAGGTTTCCATGTCCGTATTTGACTGGATGCCAAGTATCAATCCCAATCTATCCTCATGTTGAACACCATTGAAGAAAGCACTGAAATGGTCTCTAGGGGCAGGACATCAGCATCCAACACCAAGATTAGCTTGGCAACACCATGACTGACCAGGTTGATTGAGTTTTAAAGGACATAGACTGTCAAGTAGATTTTCATCACCCCATCATCACATAGACCAATCTTCAGTCAGTCGGTGTACTCCATGTAATATCAAGAAACAACTGTTTGGAGATTACAAAGGGGATTTATAAATGGAGGCAGTTGTTGGACGTGTTTGAGCTGCAAAAAGTTTGGAGTGTAGATCCCTAATGGTGGGTTTGGGACCCTTTTTTCTGGTGCACGTTAATAATCAAGAACTTGTGTGCAGGGGCAATTTCCAAATTTGTGAATGATTCAAATCTTGTAAACGATGTTACATATAAAGAGGACTGTGTAAAATTTCAGGAAGGTATTGACAAATTGGTGGAGTACACAATTAAGTGGTTGAAATTCAATCCACAGACATGTTACATGATATTTTGGTAGAAGACAGCCATAAAATAAAGGGCGCTACGCTGAACAGTACAGGAGTAAAGATCAGGTCGTATATGTGCATAAGACATAAAGGTGACTGGACAAGTAGAGCAAGGAGTTAATAAAGCATGCTGTTTCGAAGGCTTTATTAATAGGGATATAATGTATGGGATGGAAATGTGTTGCTGGAGAAGCGCAGCAGGTCAGGCAGCATCTAGGGAACAGGAGAATCGACGTTTTGGGCATTAGCCCTTCTTCAGGAATTATGTATGTATGGGAACAAGGAAGTTGTGCTGAAATATTATCTCATTTTGGGCACTATGCTACGGGAAGGATATGATCATATTGCAGGAAGTGTAGAAGAGAATTTTTCCAGGGATAAGGAACCTCCAGTTCTGGAGATAAGGCCAAAGGGAGACTTGAGCGAAGTTTTCAATATCACGAGTATTTGGACAGACTAAATGGGGAGAAACTGTTCCCCCTCAAAAGAATCAAAAACCAGAGGGTACAAATAATAGAATTTGCAAAAGAAGAAAGTGTGATGTGAGAAAAATCTTTTCCACTCGGTGAATGATCACAATCTAGAATGCATTGCTTTTAAGTGTAGTGGAGGCAGGTTCAATTTTCAAGGCATGTTAGATTCTTATTTTAAATAGAAATACTGTATTCAGGATTCTGGGGAAAAGGGCAGGAGACTGTCACAATTTCAATGCTCATTAAAGACTCTGCAGACCTATTGGTGAACAGCTGCCTCCAAAACATAGCAATAGCAAAGCTGACAATTTTTGCTGATGCTCAATACAATGCTGTGTATTGAGCTGGAAGAGATAGGAAAGGTCTTGAATGAGTACTTTTACTTCAGTATTTACAAACGAGAGGGACCGTATTGTTGAAAGGAGAGTGTGAAACGGACTGGTAAGCTAGAAGAGATACTTGTTAGGAAGGAAGATGTGTTGGACATTTTGAACAACTTGAGGATAGACATGTCCCCCGGGCCTGACGGGATATATCCTAGGATTATGTGGGAAGCAAGAGAGGAAATTGCAGAACCGTTGGCAATGAACTTTTCGTCTTCACTGTCAATGGGGGTGGTACCAGAGGACTGGAGAGTGGCAAATGTTGTGCCCTTGTTCAAAAAAGGGCATAGGGATAATCCCGGGAATTACAGGCCAGTTAGTCTTACTTCGGTGGTAGGCAAAGTAATGGAAAGGGTACTGAGGGATAGGATTTATGAGTAACTGGAAAGACACTGCTTGATTAGGGACAGCCAGCACGGATTTGTGAAGGGTAGGTCTTGCCTTACAAGTCTGAATTCTTTGAGGAGGTGTCCGAGGAGGTGACCAAGCATGTGGATGAGGGTAGAGCAGTGGATGTAGTGTACATGGATTTTAGTAAGGCATTTGATAAGGTTCCCCATGGTAGGCTAAGGCGGAAAGTCAGGAGACATGGGATAGAGGGAAATTTGGCCAGTTTGTTGGAAAACTGGCTAACCGGTCGAAGTCAGAGAGTGGTGGTAAATGGTAAATATTCAGCCTGGAGCCCAGTTACAAGTGGAGTTCAGGGATCAGTTCTGGGTCCTCTGCTGTTTGTAACTCTTATTAATGACTTGGAAGAGGGAGCCGAAGGGTGGGTCACTAAATTTGCAGATGATACGAAGATTGGTGGAGTTGTGGATAGTGAGGAGGGCTGTTGTCGGCTGCAGAGGGACTTAGATATGATGCAGAGCTGGGCTGAGGAGTGGCAGACAGAGTTCAACCCTGTCAAGTGTGAGGTTGTCTATTTTGGAAGGACAAATAAGAATGTGGAATACAGGGTTAACGGTAGGGTTCTTAGTAAGGTGGAGGAGCAGAGGGTTCTTGGGGTCTATGTTCATAGATCTTTGAAAGTTGCCACTCAGGTGGATAGAGCTTGTAAGAAGGCCTATGGTGTATTAGCATTCATTAGCAGAAGGATTGAATTCAAGAGTCGTGAAGTGATGTTGCAGCTGTACAGGACCTTGGTTAGACCACATTTGGAGTACTGTGTGCAGTTCTGGTCGCCTCACTTTCGGAAAGATGTGGAAGCTTTGGAGAGGGTGCAGAGAAGATTTACCAGGATGTTGCCTGGAATGGAGAATAGGTCATACGAGGATAGGTTGAGAGTGCTAGGCCTTTTCTCATTGGAACGGCGAAGGATGAGGGGTGACTTGATAGAGGTTTATAAGATGATCAGAGGAATAGATAGAGTAGACAGTCAGAAACTTTTTCCCCGGGTACAACAGTGTGTTACAAGGGGACATAAATTTAAGGTGAAGGGTGGAAGGTATAGGGGGGATGTCAGGGGTAGGTTCTTTACCCAGAGAGTGGTGGGGGCATGGAATGCGCTGCCTGTGGGAGTGGCAGAGTCAGAATCATTGGCGACCTTTAAGCGGCAATTGGTAGGTACATGGATGGGTGCTTAAGCTAGGACAAATGTTCGGCACAACATCGTGGGCCGAAGGGCCTGTTCTGTGCTGTATTGTTCTATGTTGTATTAAAATATTGTGTATTGCTTACATTTATTTTTTGAGCAAAGTTGTGCTGCTTTGAGACAAAATTTCTCCTATAAGGTGAAATTCTATATCTGAATTATTTGTAATAGAATGAAAAAAAGGTAGGCATTTATCCTTCCAAGCTTGCTCCATAATTCAATACAGTTATGGCAAGTCTATCTTATTTTCCTGCTCCATTCTTCATACCCTCTAGTATCTAAAGATAACTCTCTAACTTGGATACACCCAAAGATTCTAAAGATTATTGAGACTGAGTCAAGAAATTCTTGGAGAAATTCTGCAAGTTAAGTATTCCCTCCAAATTTGTTTCATGGTTCAAGGAGATCACTTGTTCTTCATTCTTAAGGGGATTGTAAGGGTAAATGCTGGAAGGACTTTTACCAAGGTGTAAAACTAGGTGTCACAGTCTCAAAGAATGTCAGCCAATGTGATAAAAAGGAATTTCTTGACTCAGCCTCCATAATCTTTAGAATCTTTGGGTGTATCCAAGTCAGAGAGCCATCTATCTTTAGATACTAGAGGATATGAAGAATGGTGCAGGAAAATGAGGTAGTTTTGCCATATCTGTATTGAATAATGGAGCAAACTTGAAAGAATAAATACTTACCTTTTTTTTCATTCTATTACAAATAATTCAGATACTGTTTCCTAAAATTATAAGCATCCTAACTTGATCTGTAGTTGTGTATTTGCTATTCTGTACATTTTATGTATCTGATTACAATTCATTTTGTTCAAAGTGCTAAAATGTTGGATGATATCTCAACTACTATGACCATAAATTAATTCTGTCCTTTCTGCGATCCAGTTGTTTAATGTTTGTTTCTTGTTCCTTTAGCTATTCAAACGTAGAAATGTCACACATACAGAGCAGGAAGAGGAAGAAGATGAGGTAATGAGTGATAGTGGATTCCATGAGTCGCAAGTAAACATGGATATGGCTTTGGTAAGCAATGCATCATCTAACATGCTCCATCTGACCAAAAGACAACTGAGCTTGCAAATTTATGCACTATCCCTTTAGTAAATTGTGATTTGAGTAAATTAATATGTAGTTTCATCTTCCTCCAGCAACTTTGTTTACTGCTGCAAGCTACGTATTGTAATATGCTGAGGAGTATATGAAAGTAGCTTAGTAAATAATTTAAATCACTCAAACTGTCTGACAACTGCTTTTGAAAGCACTGATTTGGTTAAGATTGCTGATCTACAGATTATAAATGCAAGGTCATTGAAAAAGACTCTGAACACTTTCCCAAACACAATTTGACACTTTCACAGTTCCTTTCAAAATTGTGTGCAATTTTAAAAGCACTATCGTGTGGAATTCTATCATGTTTGAAATATTTGAAACTATTTTCTTACATTTCAGTGATTAACATAAATTTTATCTAGTGATCTTTGTAGTTATCAGTATGTATGCATGTTGATTTGACACCAGCCTCCTCTTGTGAGCACACCACAAATGAATGTAAAGAGTTAACCTTTACGAAGTTGTATGCTTTAGCCATCATGATAGGCCAAATGATCTGTTCTGTGTATTACAATATGGGAAGTCTGAGTTTGTTTTTGGTCATATTGCTGCATTCATGAATGTTGAGGTCTATAACAACTTCCATTTCAGGTTTTCATTAATTTTGGGATACATGTAAATAATGCTAATTAATTTGCCTCATGAGATTAGATTACTTAGTGTGGAAACAGGCCCTTCAAGTCCACACTGACCCACCGAAGCGCAACCCACCCAGACCAATTCCCCTACATTTACCCCTTCACCTAACACTGCGGGCAACTTAGCATGGCAAATTCACCTAACCTGCACATTTTTGGACTGTGGGAGGAAACCGATGCAGACACAGGGAGAATGTGCAAACTCAACACAGACAGTTGCCTGAGGCAGGAATTGAACCCGGGTCTCTGGCCCTGTTAGGCAGCAGTACTAACCATTGTGCCACCGTGACGTGACTGTCTGTGTGGAGTTTGCACATCTTCCCTGTGTCTGCTTGGGTTTCCTCCCACAGTCCAAAGATGTGCAGGTCAGGTGAATTGGCTATGCTAAATTTTCCACAGCGTTAGGTGCATTAGTCAGAGGGGAATGGGACTGGGTGGGTTACTCTCCGGATGGTCGGTGTGGACTTGTTGGGCTGAAGGGCATGTTTCCGCACTGTAGAGAACCTAATCTAATTTATCCACAGGAGGAAAAATGACCACCTGTTCACCTGTATTCATAAAGACAAAATCCGTAAGGACAAACAAGTGTACATTTTTTTTTGTTGCTGGGAATACAGAGACAGCATCTACAGACATCGCAGCTATTTATGTCATGAAAACAAAAATTGTTCAAGAAACTCAGCAGGTCTGGCAGCATCTGTAGAAGGGAAAGCAGTGTTTCAAGCCTGGTGAAATATTTAACTTTGGTAGAAAAGTTAGATCAGTTTTTATCCTACATTTCCTTCAAGTAAAGATATGAATCCTTTTTTATTGTTCTATTAAAAGAGCACACATGTATTTGAAATACTCTGAAGTCTGTCTCCAACACTACTTTGAGTGTGTTGCTGATGTTGTCTTTCTCTTTTGGGCTTGTCTTGAGAATTCTACAGTCTGGAAAATAGATGCGCCTCCCTTTACTATTATTTCCCAGTGCATTGAGGAGTAGCAGATTTAAAACGTGAGAAATTACTTCTGTGAAAGGGATGTGAATCTGTGAAATTCACAGATATTGGGGCTTTGGGTGCAAGAGGAGATATTACTAATTTTATAAAAGTCTTGAGTAAAGGGTAATGGAGAGTGGGCAAGGAAGTGGAGTTGAAGCTGAGATGAGATCAGCTATGATAGTGTTAAATGGCAGAGCAGGCTCAAGGGCCTGAATTGCCACTTACAGCTGCCAGTACTTGTGTTCTTATCTACATTGGGTTACTGAGTAACTGGTGAATGTTCTACAAAGATTATAATTCATCCTGGTTCTGATGATGATCCTGCTATCTGAAGATCTGGAGTTCAAGTACCTCTTAAGCTTTTTGGTAGTAAGAGGCTTGGGTTTTTGGAGTTATCGTTTATTTTGGATCAGTATGGACAAGTCTACAACTGAGGCTTCACTCATTGAAAAATATTAACTATCCGATCGCATTCTTTTGAAAAGATCAGAAGTTCTCACGACACAAATAACTTTAATTTGTCCTTAACTTATTTTTTGACCTTTATAGAAACTTTTCTCATTTTGCTAAATGAGAATTGGCTGCACCTCCCAAAGTAATCCATTTCGATAAATTAAGATGGTTTTGATGACGTTATCTACTATATTATGTCTTCCAAATGTAGCAAGTTAAAATATCAAACTTGTATCAAGATGATTGTGAATGAGAAAATTTAAGCCTAGATTAGGTGTAACACTGGATCAGTGGTGCTGGAAGAGCACAGCAATTCAGGCAGCATTCTTCCGTAATTACACCAGCACCACTCCCCACCTCTTCCTCCGCTACATTGATGACTGCATTGGCGCCACCTCGTGCTCCCACGAGGAGGTTGAGCAATTCATCAACTTCACCAACACATTCCACCCTGACCTTAAATTTACCTGGACCATCTCTGACACCTCCCTCCCCTTCCTGGACCTCTCCATCTCCATCAGTGACGACCGACTTGACACTGACATCCGACTTGACACTGACATTTTCTACAAACCCACCGACTCCCGCAGCTACCTGGATTACACCTCTTCCCACCCTACCTCTTGCAAAAATGCCATCCCGTATTCCCAATTCCTCCGCCTCCGCCGTATCTGCTCCCAGGAGGAGCAGTTCCACCATAGAACACACCAGATGGCCTCCTTCTTTAGAGACCGCAATTTCCCTTCCCACGTGGTTAAAGATGCCCTCCAACGCATCTCGTCCACATCCCGCACCTCCGCCCTCAGACCCAACCCCTCCAACCGCAACAAGGACAGAACGCCCCTGGTGCTCACCTTCCACCCTACCAACCTTCACATAAACCAAATCATCCGCCGACATTTCCGCCACCTCCAAACAGACCCCACCACCAGGGATATATTTCCCTCCCCACCCCTCTCCACCTTCCGCAAAGACCGTTCCCTCCGTGACTACCTGGTCAGGTCCACGCCCCCCTACGACCCACCCTCCCATCCTGGCACTTTCCCCCGCCACCACAGGAACTGTAAAACCTGTGCCCACACCTCCTCCCTCACCTCCATCCAAGGCCCTAAAGGAGCCTTCCACATCCATCAAAGTTTTACCTGCACATCCACTAATATCATTTATTGTATCCGTTGCTCCCGATGCGGTCTCCTCTACGTTGGGGAGACTGGGCGCCTCCTAGCAGAGCGCTTTAGGGAACATCTCCGAGACACCCGCACCAATCAACCAAATCACCCCGTGGCTCAACATTTCAACTCCCCCTCCCACTCTGTCGAGGATATGGAGGTGCTGGGCCTCCTCCACCGCCGTTCCCTCACCACCAGACGCATGGAAGAAGAACGCCTCATCTTCCGCCTCGGACCACTTCAACCCCAGGGCATCAATGTGGACTTCAACAGCTTCCTCATTTCCCCTTCCCCCATCTCATCCTAGTTTCTAACCTCCAGCAACACGATCCCCTGACTTGTCTGGACTTGTCCGACCTGCCCAGCTCCTTTTCAACCTATCCACTCCACCCTCTCCTCCCTGACCTATCACCTTCATCTCCTTCCCCACTGACCTATTGTACTCTATGCTACTCTATCCCCACCCCCACCCTCCTCTAGCTTATCTCTCCACGCTTCAGGCCCTCTGTCTTTATTCCTGATGAAGGGCTTTTGCCCGAAACGTCGATTTTGCCTGTCCTCGGATGCTGCCTGAATTGCTGTGCTCTTCCTGCACCACTAATCCAGAATCTGGTTTCCAGCATCTGCAGTCATTGTTTTTACCTAGGTGTAACACTGTGCAGTTCATATTTGTGAAGATGCTGAATGAATAATTTTTATAGCAATTCTGATTCTCTTTTTTTTTCATTCATGTGCAGACTGGAGTAATCACGTCAGATATGGTCCAGATGATTTTTTCTAACAATTCAGAACAGCAGCTGGCTGCTACACAGAAATTTCGGAAACTTCTTTCCAAAGGTGAAAACATAGTTTATGCTGCATTTGATGTAATTCTATTTTTTTTAATTCATAGTACTTATTAACAACAATGCTCTCACTGCTTGATCTTAGATGGTGAAACAACTTGGTGTGCTTATGCTAACTCTGCATTACTCCGGTTCAAGATTTGGAAACTCAACAGCATTTAAAAGTATAATATTAGTACTCCATAATGTAACATATTGATGCTTAAATATTTAAAGATTTTCCAAACATAAATTAATGTTTGGAAAGTACTTTATGTAATTAAGAGGACAATATATTTATAGAAGCTATCATTAGCAGTTATAATTCTGAGCATCTTGAAGTTGATTCTACTCATGAATTGTTTTAATTGTAAATGGAGTTTAATGGAATTTTATTTATTTGATTCACTCTTGGATTACAGAATGATTTAAATGTTGAAAAGCCCGGAGGTCATTTCCATGTTCAGTTGTTATATTTGAATTATTCAGACTTGGTAGAAACCTGTTGCAGGGAATGGATGAACAGAAAATTTGAATTTTATTCTTCATTTAAGGGGTATCAGCCTCACTGGATTAGACCAGCATTGATTGTTCATCCTTATTTGCCCTTGAGGTGGTGGTGGTGGTGAGCTATGTGCTTGAATCATTGTCATCCTTGAAGTGTAGAAACACCCACAATGCTGCCAGGGAGAAAGCTCTAGGATCTTGACCTAATGACAGTGAAGGAATAATCTATTTCCAAATCCAAATGGTGAGAGACTTGGAGAGGAAATTGTGGATAGTGATGTTGTTAAATATCTGCTGCACTTGTTTTTCTGTGGTAGAAGGTGTTGTCAATGGAGACTTCTGAATTACTGCATCTGACCAGCTCATCTATACCCTCCTGTAATCTGCAATCCTTCTGACTATTTACACTGGCACTATTCATGAACTCTGTTGAAAATGTGTTGCTGGAAAAGCGCAACAGGTCAGGCAGCATCCAGGGAACAGGAGAATCGACATTTCGGGCATAAGCCCTTCAGGAATGAGGAAAGTGTGTCCAGCAGGCTAAGATAAAAGGTAGGGAGGAGGGACTTGGGGGAGGGGCGTCGGAAATGCGATAGGTGGAAAGAGGGTGATAGGTCAGACTGGGGTGGGGGCGGAGAGGTCGGGAAGAAGATTGCAGGTTAGGAAGGCGGTGCTGAGTTCGATGGATTTGACTGAGACAAGGTGGGGGGAGGGGAAATGAGGAAACTGGTCAAATCTGAGTTTATCCCTTGTGGTTGGAGGGTTCCTAGGCGGAAGATGAGGCGCTCTTCCTCCAACCGTCGTGTTGTTGTGGTCTGGCGATGGAGGAGTCCAAAGACCTGCATATCCTTGGTGGAATGGGAGTGGGAGGGGGAGGGGGAGTTGAAGTGTTGAGCCACAGGGTGGTTGGGTTGGTTGGTCCGGGTGTCCCAGAGGTGTTCTCTGAAATGCTCCGCAAGTAGGCGGCCTGTCTCCCCAATATAGAGGAGGCCACATCGGGTGCAGAGGATGCAATAGATGATGTGTGTGGAGGTGCAGGTGAATTTGTGGCGGATATGGAAGTTTCCTTTGGGGCCTTGGAGGGAGGTGAGCGGGGAGGTGTGGGCGCAAGTCTTGCACCTCCTGGGGTTGCAAGGGAAGGTGCCGGGAGTGGAGGTTGGGTTGGTGGGAGGGAGTCATGGAGGGAGTGGTTATAGGGGATGGGAGGAAAATATATCCTTGGTGGTGGGGTCCGTTTGGAGGTGGCGGAAATGACGGCGGATGATGCGCTGTACATGGGAGATTGGTGGGGTGGTAGGTGAGGACCAGTGGGGTTCTGTCGTGGTGGCGGTTGGAGGGGAGGGGCTCAAGGGCTGAGGAGCGGGAAGTGGAAGAGATGCGGTGGAGGGCATCGTCCACCACGTCGGGAGGGAAATTGCAGTCCTTGAAGAAGGAGGCCATCTGGGATGTACGTTTTTGGAACTGGTCCTCCTGGGAGCAGATGCGGTGGAGACGAAGGAATTGGGAGAATGGGATGGCGTTTTTACAGGGGGCAGGGTGGGAGGAGGTGTAGTCCAGGTAGCTGTGGGAGTCGGTCGGTTTGTAGTAGATGTCCATGTTGATTTGGTCGCCTGAGATAGAAATAGAAAGGTCGAGGAAGGGGAGGGAGGAATCTGAGACTGTCCAGGTGAATTTGAGGTTGGGGTGGAAGGTGTTGGTGAAGTGGATGAACTGTTCAACCTCCTCGTGGGAGCACGAGGCGGCACCGATACAGTCATTGATGTAGCGGAGGAAAAGGTGGGGGGTGGGGCCAGTGTAGTTGCGGAAGATGGACTGTTCCACATATCCTACGAAGAGGCAGGCATAGCTTGGGCCCATGCGGGTGCCCATGGCTACTCATTTCGTTTGGAGGAAGTGGGAGGATTGGAAAGAGAAGTTGTTCAGGGTGAGGACCAGTTCAGTCAGTGGAAGGTTACTGGTTGGTACGGCGGGAAAGGAAGAAGTGGAAGGCTTTGAGTCCTTCGTGATGGGGGATGGAAGTGTACAGGGATTCGATGTCCATGGTGAAGATAAGGCGTTGGGGACCGGGGAAGCAAAAATCATGGAGGAGGTGGTGGGCATGGGTGGTGTCCCGAACGTGGGTGGGGAGTTCTTGGACTAAGGGGGACAGGACCGTGTCGAGGTATGCGGAGATGAGTTCGGTGGGGCAGGAGCAGGCGGAGACAATGGGTCGGCCGGGGCAGTCAGGTTTATGGATTTTGGGCAGGAGGTAGAAGCGGGCGGTGCGGGGTTGTGGGACTGAGGTTGGAGGCGGTGGATGGGAGATCCCCCGAGGTGATGAGGTTATGGATGGTCTGGGAGATGATGGTTTGGTGGTGGGGGTGTGGGGTCATGGTCAAGGGGGCAGTAGGAGGAGGTATCTGCGAGCTGTCGTTTGGCCTCAGCAGTGTAAAGGTCGATGCGCCAAACTTGGCTACTTTATCCTGAGTGGCAAGCTCCCCTGAGAAAATGGGGGAAGTATTCAATTGAATTTCTGGTGAATGGTAACCTCAATATTGATGCCATTGAATGTCATTAGGTGGTATATACTTATTTTTCTTTCTTTCTTTGGAATTGGTCATTACCCTGAGCCTGAGAGATGTGATGTTATTTACTGTTTTCAGCTCATGCATGAAAATTACCCTGGTATTGCTGCATGTAGGGCAGTCTACTTCAGTATCTGAGGAGTTGTTTTCAGTGTTCACAGCAATCTTCAGCTGACCTCCTCTGAGTTAATCATGGAGGGGAAAGTTCTTTGAAACAACTGAAGATGGTTGAGCTTAGGAGATGTGGCTGTGGAACTTCTGCATGAGTGTCTCGGACTGTGATAATTCCATCCAGAAACTAAACTCTCTTGTTCCTTTTTCCTCCTTTTGTGCTCGGTATGACTTGGGATGTAGTTCATCCCATCCTGTTAATTTTGCTATACCTCCCTGAGGCTGCATTTAGTCAAATACTAATTTGATGTTGAAATTGCCCTCCCCTCTGAAATTAATTTATTTTCATGTTAGGGCAAAGCTGAAATTCTCTGGAGAGGACTGGCTGTTAGCAGTACGCACACAATAAGCATCATGGGTATGATTATGCTGATTCGGTCATTTCTCTCATCAACCCCTTCCATCGCTGATATCTAATCAGATTACATTTGTCCTGAGGCACTGTACCTGGGCAATTTTTCATATTGAGTAGATATCAGTAATGTGGCTGTACTAGAACCGCTTAGTTAGGGGGCACAGTTAGTTTTGCTGCGCATGTCTTCAGTACCATAGGATGTTGTCAGGGTGCATTGTCTCAGCGATAATCAGCCTTTTAGCCACTTCTTGATCTCACGTGGTGCAGATTAAATTGTCCAAAGATGGGCATCTATGATGGAGACTTCAGGAAAAGACTACATGGCTCATCCATTTGACACCTGAAGGTAATGTTTCAACCTTGTCTTTTGCATTGATGAGTTGTGCCCCACTATCATGTAGGATGGGTTGTTTTTGGAGTCTTTTTTATTGTTTCCTGGTTATTTTAATTGTTTGCAAAATTGTGGTAGGATGTGGTGGAATTGTAGAACCCTGATGTGATCAGTTGGGTGAGATCACTTAACTCCTACCTATGCCACATTTCTTCTGTCTAACATGTACATCATCCTGTTCTGGCTTCACTACATTGGCACCTCTGTTTCAGGTATGCCTGGTACTGCTCCTGTCAAGCTCTTCTATACAACTCCAGACTTGCTCCCTTAGCTTGATGGTAATGGTCGAGTGAGGGAGATGGCAAGCTCTCAGATTTTTAGTTTGATTCCTGACAGTTGTGCATCTAATGTTAGATCTCTTCAACCTATTTCTCAGATCTATTGAATTTAGTGCAAAGGTAGAGTTGCACGCAAGCAACTTTGAAACCAGCCCGTTCATTTAGGTAAAACTCTTGCAAAATCAACTTCAATGGACTGCATGCTGTCTGAATGGATGAAAGCAATCTTTTCCCAACCGATCTGGTTTGCTCAGCTCTCAAATGGCCAACGTTTGGGAAGACAAAACACTTCAAAGATACCCAACTCTTTGAAGTGTTGGTCTTGATGACAGGAATTGTCTACCAAAGTATTTGGAATTACAACAGCTGGAGCCCTAGTATTTCAATGTGACAGCAGCAACAAAAGAAACTGATGCAAATGCTGCACTCCAGAACCCTTTACCTTGTTGGACATCCTGCTCAATTTGCCCAAAGATTTGTTGGAGAATCAGCCTGTTCAGCTAAATGAAAACAGCTCCTTAAGGTAAAGTCTTTGACAATGAGGAAACACGTAGCAAATGAACAACCAGTGTGAAGGAATATTAAAGATCCATTCCTGACCCCCTTTCATCCAGGTCTCAGATACAGCCATAACATCATATTTCTACCTGGTAATCTGTGCCTGTGACTCACCAGTCTTCATACCAGCCATTCTACGTTCACACGCATGCACAGTTATGCCTAGATTTTGGGTGGAATTTGAGCACGTAATCTAGAGGACTGATTAATGCTGTGGTCAAAATTCCAGTTAACTGGCTCCTGACAATGCTGCTGACTTAGTGGTTTTAGTGAATTGGGCAGAAGCCATGTCATTTTTGTAGGAATAGCTTTGATCAGGTTGAAAGAGGAAATAATGGAGTTTGGTAACTTGGATTAACACTTGCTAATATGAGGAAGAAGCACCAACATGCACTTGTTAGGCCAAAGTGTCCGTTTCCAAAGTTAACTTTTATGTATTAAAAATGACTTCAAGAATCATAAACTCAACTTGAGAGAGATCTCGTATTGGTATGAAGTGGACAGGAGCGAGGAAGATAACTATTTTTTTAAATGATTGTGTTAAAATAGTATGGACATCAAAACTACATATTCCTGACAGCAGGAAAGAAGTTAGGAATTATTTTCTTCTAAAAATTAGAACTGAAGCGATGATCATTTCAGCTGTTGGCATATGAGTAATGCAGCCAGCATAGGCAAGGGTTGTCACTCGAACAACAAATAAAAATTAGAAATTTCCTAAAATGCTATGTGCTTGGGGGAAAAATCTGTTTCTTCATCACTGAATCAAAATTCTCAAACCATCAACTTACCAGCAGTGTTGATGTGCCTATGTCTTGTGCACAGCAGTTAGTTAAGAAGGTGACACACCATCTCTCGAAGGCAATCTAGCCTTGCCAGTGATAACCAAATGAAAAGCATTGAAATAGTTTTAGAATCAGCATTGGCATAAAAATGAAGAGCTGAATGTAATTCTGTCCACGTAAATTATGTACTTCTATGTTTACTGTCTACAAAATAGTTACATTATATCTTAGGGCACAAATATATTCATTATCTGATAAGACTTGAGTAGTGTTTGAGAACACAAACCTTTTTTTAGTTCTATGATGCGTTTTCTTGCACGTTGGTTTTAGGTGAAGTTCTCTTCTATCTTCTATAGATAGAAGGAAAGTGTACAGCATAAAAGTATTTAATTTCCGTGCTAACCTGTTAGTTTGGAAATTTTGATTGAGATGAGCTGAAATTGGAAAGAAAGCATTTTAATCCAGTATTTCATGTCTTTTTTCAACAGAACCTAATCCTCCTATTGATGAAGTGATCAACACACAAGGGGTTGTGGAAAGATTTGTAGAATTTCTCAAAAGGAGAGAAAATTGTACATTACAGGTAATCTAAACATACTGATATCTGCATTTGTGCTTTTTGTAATAGTGTTGCTCCGTATGCAGTTATACATCAATTTCTGAAAATTGAACCTCTATAATCTGCTCGTGATGTGAAAAACAAGTTATTCTTTAACTTCAGAAATCACGAAGCAATTGTACGATTGTCCTGCATTATCAAACAGAATTTCATCTCTGCAACAGTTTGTGGATTATAATGGACAGGTATAAAAGACTTGGCATATGTAAAATAAAGCTACAGTTGATCTGCAGGCCTCCAAGAATTGTCTGCAAGAACGTTTTGGATTTGGTTTTTAGTCATCTTGTGTGCTATGGTTGTCACTGGCAAGGCGAGTAATTGTGTTCCAATGTTAAATTTACTTTGTAGCTTTGCCTATTATTTGTGTAGAATAATGAAATAAATATAATTAATGCTGGCCCAATTATCCTGTGGGTGCTCTCCATATTGTAGTAAACCATTAAATTCACATACACTAGCATTCCAGGAACTGAAATGTATGTGAGGAGCTCATAAAACTGCTCAAACAATTTATATCCCGTTATTCATGAATATGGTGCAGTGATTTTTCCTTGGCTGCCTTCCAAAAACATTTTTCTGTTTCGGGTAGAATGAAATCTGCATTAGTGAGCAAGAATGTCCTTTATGCAAGTATATAGGATAACTATTTCCAATTTTAAGTCACATTTACTCTACACGAGACTTCACAAAGTGCTAATGAGCCCTCAATCTAAATTTGAGTACAAAATGTCACTGTCTGTTTTACATCATAAGCTTGATATATTTGAAAGTTAACTAAACTTGTATCATGCTTTAGAATAATTATTTTCTGATGTCCCTCATATTTTACTCCCAGTCTGTTCTGCTATAACGTTTATTCAACACAAATTGGCTTTAACACAGTTGAAGAAGTTATACTGTGTTTATAGAACGCGAACTTTCCTTACCTGTGTTGGCTATCACAGTATTCCGGCCCCATTAGTTTAAATGGCTTGGCTACTGCGCGATTTTCTTATGCGAGATCGCACAAGAACAGAGCTATCATGTTTTATCAAAACTGACTGTAATTGAACTTTTCCCTTGTGTTGTATTCCGTTTTGTCATTGCTAAGTTCTAAGATTTGTGAATAAGAAAGAAAATTTGTTTGCTAATTTTTATTTTCTATGCGTCCTATAGAAGTTTGAAAGATAATTTTTTTTTCTGTAAGATATTTATATGGCGATACACCATTTTCAACTTTTATTACTTGTCTTTTAAAGTTCTGAAACATGATTCTTCACTTTTTGAAAGTGTTTCATTGCTTTGAACTAGCAAATATTGATACCAGTGTAACCATTGGTAATTGTAATTTTCTTCAATGTAGTTTGAAGCAGCATGGGTTCTGACAAATATTGCATCAGGAAGCTCATTACAGACCCGTGAAGTAATCAAGGCCGGTGCTGTGCCTGTCTTTATTGAATTATTAGCATCAGATTTTGAAGATGTGCAGGAACAGGTAACTGCCAGTTTACTGTTGTTAATCTTGTCTTCAAATCATTTTTATAGTGATGGATGTAAGTTTGCTCGTTGAGCTGGAAGGTTTGTCTTCAGACTTTCATCACCATACTAGGTAACATCAGTGAGCCTCCGGTGAAGCAATAGACAATAGGTGCAGGAGTAGGCCATTCAGCCCTTCGAGCCTGCACCACCATTCAATATGATCATGGCTGATCATTCCTAATCAGTATCCTGTTTCTGCCTTATCTCCATAACCCTTGATTCCACTAGCTTTGAGAGCTCTATCCAACTCTTTCTTAAATGAATCCAGAGACTGGGCCTCCACTGCCCTCTGGGGCAGAGCATTCCATACAGCCACCACTCTCTGGGTGAAGAAGTTTCTCCTCATCTCTGTCCTAAATGGTCTACCCCGTATTTTTAAGCTGTGTCCTCTGGTTCGGCACTCACCCATCAGCGGAAACATGTTTCCTGCTGCCAGAGTGTCCAATCCTTTCATAATCTTATATGTCTCAATCAGATCCCCTCTCAGTCTTCTAAACTCAAGGGTATACAAGCCCAGTCGCTTCTGTCTTTCAGTGTAAGGTAATCCCGCCATTCCAGGAATTGACTTCGTGAACCTACGCTGCACTCCCTCAATAGCCAGAATGTCTTTCCTCAAATTTGGAGACCAGAACTGCACACAGTACGCCAGGTGTGGTCTCACCAGGGCCCTGTACAGCTGCAGAAGCACCTCTTTGCTTCTATACTCAATTCCTCTTGTTATGAAGGCCAGCATGCTATTAGCCTTCTTCACTACCTGCTGTACCTGCATGCTTGCCTTCATTGACTGGTGTACAAGAACACCCAGATCTCTGTACTGCCCCTTTATCTAAATTGATTCCATTGAGGTAGTAATCTGCCTTCCTGTTCTTGCCACCAAAGTGGATAACCATACATTTATCCACATTAAACTGCATCTGCCATGCATCTGCCCACTCACCTAACTTGTCCAGGTCTCCCTGTAATCTCCTAACATCCTTATCACATTTCACCCTGCCACCCAGCTTTGTATCATCAGCAAATTTGCTAATGTTATTGCTGATACCATTTTCTATATCATTAACATATATTGTAAAAAGCTGCGGTCCCAGCACGGATCCCTGCGGTACCCCACTGGTCACTGCCTGCCATTCCGAAATGGTGCCATTTATCACTACCCTTTGTTTCCTATCAGCCAACCAATTTTCAATCCAATCTAGTACTTTGCCCCCAATACCATGTGCCCTAATTTTACTCACTAACCTCCTGTGTGGGACTTTATCAAAAGCTTTCTGATAGTCCAGGTACACTACATCTACTGGATCTCCCTTGTCCATCTTCAGAGTTACATCCTCAAAAAATTCCAGAAGATTAGTCAAGCATGATTTCCCCTTCATAAGTCCATGCTGACTCTGTCCTATCCTGTTACTACTATCCAGATGTGCCGTAATTTCATCCTTTATAATAGACTCCAGCATCTTTCCCACCACTGAGGTCAGACTAACTGGTCTATAATTTCCTGCTTTCTCTCTCCCACCTTTCTTAAAAAGTAGTATAACGTTAGCCACCCTCCAATCCTCAGGAACAGACCCCGAATCTATCGAACTCTGGAAAATAATCACCAACGCATCCACAATTTCCCGAGCCACCTCCTTCAGTACCCTGGGATGTAGACCATCAGGCCCCGGAGACTTATCAACCTTCAGACCTAACAGTCACTCCAACACCAAATCCTGGCAAATATAAATTCCCTTAAGTTCAGGTTCTTCAGCCACTGTTACCTAAGGGAGATTGCTTGTGTCTTCCCCAGTGAACACAGATCTGAAGTACCAATTTAATTCTTCTGCCATTGCTTTGTTCCCCGTAATATATTCCCCTGTTTCTGTCTTCAAGGGGCCAATTTTAGTCCTAACCATTTTTTGGCTTGCACATACTTAAAAAAGCTTTTACTATCCTCCTTTATATTATTGGCCAGTTTACCTTCGTACCTCACTTTTCCTCTGCGTATTTCCTTCTTAGTAATCCTCTGCTCTTTAAAAGCTTCCCAGTCCACCGTTTTCCCACTCATCTTTGCTATGTTATACTTTTTCTCTTTTAACTTTATATGTTTCTTAAGTTCCCTTGTCAGCCTCGGCCGCCCATGCCGCCTCCTGGGATCTTTCTTCCTTTTAGGAATGAACTGATCCTGCAACTTCTGCATTATACACAGAAATATCCGCCATTGTTCCTCCATGATCATCCCTGCTAAGGTGTTGCACCATTGAACTTTGGCCAGCTCCTCCCTCATAGCTCCATAGTTCCCTTTATTCAACAGTAGTACTGTCACTTCCGACTGTACCCTCTCCCTCTCAAATTGCAGATTGAAGCTTAGTGTATTATGGTCACTACTTCCCAATGGCTCCTTCACTTCGAGGTCTCTGACCAATTCTGGTTCGTTACACAATACCAGATCCAGAATTGCCTTCTCCCTGGTCGGCTCCAGCACCAGCTGCTCTAAGAATCCATCTCTGAGGCACTCCACAAAGTCTCTTTCTTGAGGTCCAATACCATCCTGATTCTCCCAGTCTACCTGCATGTTGAAATCCCCCATAACAACTGTAGTAACATCTTTGCGACAGGCCAATTTCAGCTCCTGATTCAACTTACATCCGACATCCAGACTACTGTTTGGGGGCCTGTAGATAACTCCCAAGAGAGTCTTTTTACCCGTAGCATTTCGCAGCTCTATCCACACTGACTCTACATCCCCTGACTCTAGGTCCCCCCGCGCAAGGGACTGAATATCCTTCCTTACCAACAAGGCCACCCCACCCCCTCTGCCCGTCAGTCTGTCCTTACGATAGCACGTGTAGCCTTGAAAATTCATTTCCCAGGCCCTGTCCACTTGAAGCCTCGTCTCAGTTATCCCCACAATATCGTATCTGCCAATTTCCAAAAGAGCTCAAGCTCATCCAGCTTATGTCTAATGCTTCGTGCATTCATGTATAGTATTTTTAATTTGTTACTGCTCTCACCCTTCCCATCAACCCCTATTTCACTCAACTGGTGTTACGGGCTATTTTCTATTTGTGTTTAGGTTTCCTTGGGTTGGTGATGTCATTTTCTGTGGCAATGTCAATTCCTGTTCCTTTTCTTAGGAGGTGATAAATGGGATTCAAGTCAGTGTTTGTTGATAAAGTTCTGGTTAGAATGCCATGCTTCTAGAAATTCTTGTGCATGTCTCTGTTTGGCTTGTCCTAGGATGGATGTGTTGTCCCAGTCAAATGGGTGTCCTTCCTCATCTGTTTGTAAAGATACTAGTGATACACTGGGACAACACATCCATCCTAGGATAAGCCAAGCAGAGACACACAAGAATTCCTAGAAGCATGGCATTCCAACCAGAACTCTATCAACAAACACATTGACTTGGATCCCATTTACCACCCCCTGAGAAAAAGAACAGGAAATGATGTCACCAACCAAGGAAACCTCAACACATAAATAAAAAGTGGGCCATACCACCAATGCTTCGCTGAAGACTCATTGATGTAACCTAGTATGGTGACAAAACATCTGAAAACTAATCTTCCAGCTCAGCTAGCAAACTTACATCCAGAACCCCAAACTGAACTACAAATCTTCTCAAAACTCACCATTTTATAGTGAATTTGTATGTTTTTTAGGTGATTAACGATGATTGCCAATTTAAAAAGAAAAGCAGCTAATTTGAGTCCTAGGAATAATTAATATTTCTAAAATAAGTGGTTAATTATGGACTAATTAAAAAAAATAATGGAAATAATTATGCTATTGAGCTATTTTTACAACAGTGGCAAGTTTATGCCCCTTTGCCTTTTCCTTGTTAATTAACTATCATTTTATACAGGTACACCACATAGTCTTATAGGAATCCTGTAAATATCTTCCAAATATTTTACAGGATGACTGTGAATGACGGTTGGGAAGGAAATTTAATGCCACTGAATAGAGATTCTGATTTATTAAATAAATCATATTAAATTGCCATTTAATGTTTTAGGTACCTTTAAGTTGATGCTCTGTCACTCAAATTCATTTGAGGAAATAAATTGGATAATATCAGTGCTGTTTCAGATCATAGCAGTTTCATTGTCTTCAACTAAGTTTTCACTTTTTATAGAGAATCATGGGAGATAAGCTAATGGTGTTTCAAGAAGTCATTGTCAAAAATTGGGTGCATTGCTAGATGTTTACAGCAAAAAAAAGGCCCTTTTTTAAAGAGCTGTCACTGTCCTTTAGGTTTATCTCTTTGGTTCTAAATATGCAGAATCACATGATAGGTGCATTCGCAAACAATTTTTCATAAGTTTGAAAGCAGCTGTGTATAAACCATGGTGACCGAGCATAGTACTAGACAGACAGTTGAGTGCTGACAAGATATTTGTGTCAGACCATAAAATGGAGGAGCAGATGGAGACCATTCAGCCCATGGAGTCTGTTGCACCTTTTGAGATCACAGGTGATCAGATACTCCTCAAAACAAAAATCAAAGACTGCAGATACTGGTAATCAAAGAAAAACAGTAATTGCTGGAAAAGCATAGCTGGTCGAGAAGCATCTGTGGAGAGGAAGCAGGGTTAACATTTTGGGTCCAGTAACCCTCCTTCATAACAGAATTTTCCACTCCATTTACTTGCTTTTATCCCATAACCTTTGATTCCCTTAGTGTTTAAACATCTACCAACTTCAGTCTTTTAAAATACTTAACAATCCAGCCTCAACAGCCTGTATGCTTTTTAAGAAAGATTACACAAATTTATAACCATCTGAGCGAAGAAATTCATCCTCTTCTGTCATAAACATGCAATCTCTTATTCTGACATTATGCTGTCTGCTCCTCAAGGAGAAACAACAGAAAAGGAAAAGACACTGACTTTTTGGTAATGTCCTGGGGAGCTGGTTTAAAATCTGACCTTGGCAGATGGTGAAATTCAAATTGAATTTTAAACAAATCTGGGATTAAGAGTGTAATGATGATCATGAAGTCTGAGTATCAGAAAAACCTACTTGATTCACTAATGCCCAGGAATTCTGCCATCTTTTCATGGTCTGGCCGACATGTAACTGCAGACTCGCAGCAATGTGGTTGACTTTTAATTTCCCTCCAGGCAGTTGGGGAAGGGCAATAGATACTGGCCTGGCCAGTGATATCCATTTTTAAAAATCATTCTGCATGTACTCTATCAAGACCCCCATTTTCAATAAGGCCACCTTATTTGTCTACATTTCAACAAGCATAGGCTGCAGCTATTCAACCTCTCTGCATAAGACAGCCTGTCCATACCTGAAATCAGCTTCCAAAGCCAGAATATCTTTCCTTAGTTAAGGGACCCAAAACTGTTCACATTAGTCCAGCTGTGATCTGACTAGTGCTCTATATGGTCTTAGCAAATCTACTTTTATACTCCAGTCCCTTTGAAATATTTCATTTCATTTGCTTTCCCTGTTATCTGCTGAACCTGCTAGTTATTTTTGTGATTCATGGACAAGGACTCCCAAATCCCTCAGATTGCAGAAAGCTTCAGAACCCTCCATTTAAATTACAGATAACACTTCGTTTATTAGATATGTTTAAAGGTGTAAGTAAGCATATCAATATCAATGGCGACCAGGTTCCAAATGATAACTAATTAATAAAGTTAGATTCAGGGTGAGTTTGCCAGTTGGATTCATAATTAGCTTAACAGCAGGAGACAGTGGTCGTGGATTAATTTTCAGTCTGGAGGCCTGTCACTAGGTGTCTCTGGGTCCTTCTCTTTGTCTTTTTTTATAAATGATTTGGATGAGAATATAGAAGGCATGGTTAGTAAGTTTGTGGACACCAAAATTGGTGGTATAGTAGACAATGAAGAACGTTTTCTGAGATTACAAGGCGATCTTGAAGAAGGAGTTTAATTTGGATGAATACGAAGTATTGCATTTTGGTACAGCAAACAAGGGTAGGACATCTACAAGTAATGGTAAAATCTTGCATAGTATTGTAGAACAGTGACACCTGGGGGTGCAGGTACAGATACTTTGAAGTTTGCATCACAGACAGAGTGGTTAAAAAGGCATTTAGCATGCTTAACTTCATTGCACACCACTTTGAGTAGTGGACTTTGGAAGTCATGTTCTGATTGCATAGGACATTGGTGAGTTTTCTTCTGGAGTACTGTGTCCAGTTCTGGTCACCCACTTATTGGAAGGATATTGTTAAACTGGAAAAGGTTCAGAGTATATTTACCAAGATGTTGCCTGGTATGGAAGATTTGAATTATAAGGGTAGGCTGGATAGCCTAGGACTTTTTTCATTGTAGCATAGAAGGTTGAGAGGTGGCCTGATAGTTTAACCCTACCTATACCCCTTAGTTTATAATGTTGGGTATCTTTAACCTAGGTTGGAGGATTTCAAGATTAGGGCGCTCAATTTTAAGATGAGGAGAGACATTTTAAAGACATGAGGCAAATGCTTCACAGTGTGGTTTGCACGTGGAATGAAAATCCTGACGAAGTGGTGGGTATAGGTACAATTACAATGTTTAAGAGAGACGTGGATAAGTATACGAATAGGAAAGATTTTGAAAACTTTGGGCCAGGAGCAGGCAGATGGGACTAGTTTAATTTGAGATTGTGTTCAGCATGGACAAGTTGGACTGAAGGATCTGTTTCCGTGCTTTATGACTAGTTCCAGAAGCTCATTTCACTATCTCGAATGTGCTGTGATTTCAAGATATGGATATCAAGCTATGTGAGGAGATGGGAAAAAGTGGCATTGAAGTAAAAGATCATCTGTGATTTAGGGGACAAAGTTAAAAATCTCAACACCAGGTTACAGTCCAACAGGCTTATTTTGGTCTCATCAGCTTTTGGACCACTGCTCCTTCAGGTAGCTGTGGAGTCCTTGATAAAGGAGCAGCACTGAAAGCTAGAGCTTCCAAATAAACCTGTTGGACTGTAATCTGTTGTTGTGATTTTTAACTTTGATGACACCAGCACCTCCAGATCCATGATTTCATTGAATAGTGCAGCAGGCTCGAGGGCATACTTTGCCCCATTTGCTATGTTCTCATGATTAATTTTCTTTTTAACCACTGATCAGTTGTCATTGCAGAGGCAGTAGAGAATGCATCTTTCAGTTGAATAATCAGTGATTTTAAATGTTTATTCAGGGCTTTTGTATCTGCTGTCTGAGTCAGTCAAATATAACATCTGAGGTTTTTGTTGCTCACTGTTTTTAATTGCAGGCAATCTGGGCCCTTGGCAATATTGCAGGGGACAGCACCATGTGCAGGGATTATGTGTTAGACTGTAATATACTGCCTCCTCTCATTCAGTAAGTTATTTTACATTTTTTTTTAAAAGTGTTTTAAGTAAACTAGAAAAAGCAGTCTTGTCATATATTGGGATAAACCAAATACATATCACATTAATTCCTGTTAGATATTGTTCTGTTCTCCGTTTTTATTAAACTTGTGCATCAGGTTAGAAGTTACCTACATGGAACTTCTCCAGTTTGTCCTTGTGTCTCTTAAAAGCACTTTTTTTTTAAACTTCAATTTCACAGGTGTGAATGCTCTGTAATGTTCCATCAGTTGACTAATTTTTATTTCTCACGTGTCAAGCTGTAGAAAGTTAATATGCAATTTGACGAAGTAATATGCTACAATGAAGCCTAATTCTGTCCTTTGTTCTCCAAGTTTAGACTTTTCAGCAGGATGCTTAGGAAAGATATAAAGAAGTCACCCTAATAAGGATTCTCCAAATACTAGGCCAATGAAGTTGTGGGTCACTTACAGGAATTGGCCATTCCTTGTCACTGCACAATTGAGTTAAAATCCAGACCAGAGTTTCAAAAAAGTATTATAACAAACTGGTAGACTCCATTCAGTGTATGCAGTTGTGCTAAACTAGAGAACATATCTCAGAATTAGCTTAACGAATTTATAGCCAAAACCCAGCCCATACTTTTGATAAGTCATAGAGTTATAGAGATGTACAGCATGGCAACAGACCCTTTGGTCAACCTGTCCACACCGACCAGATATCCCAATCCAATCTAGTCCCACCTGCCAGCACCCAGCCCATATCCCTCCAAACCCTTCCTATTCATATCTGGAAATGTGTTGCTGGAAAAGCGCAGCAGGTCAGGCAGCATCCAGGGAACAGGAGAATCGACGTTTCGGGCATAAGCCCTTCTTCAGGAACCGTGCCCGAAACGTCTTGTGCCCGAAACGTCGATTCTCCTGTTCCCTGGATGCTGCCTGACCTGCTGCGCTTTTCCAGCAACACATTTCCAGCTCTGATCTCCAGCATCTGCAGACCTCACTTTCTCCTTCCTATTCATATACCCATCCAACTGCCTCTTAAATGTTGCAATTGTACCAGCCTCCACCACATTCTCTGGCAGCTCATTCCATACACGTACCACCCTCTGCATGAAAAAGTTGCCCCTTGTGTCTCTTTTATATCTTTCCCCTCTCCGCCTAAACCTATGCCCTCTAGTTCTAGACTCCCCCCACCCCAGGGAAAAGACTTTGTCTATTTATCCTACCCATGCCCCTCATAATTTTGTAAACCTCTATAAGATCACCCCTCAGCCTCCGTTCCAGGGAAAACAGCCCCAGCCTGTTCAGCCTCTCCCTATAGCTCAAATCCTCCAACCCTGGCAACATCCTTGAAAGGGTTCAGAAAAGATTAACAAGTTTCACAACATCTTAGGATAGGAAGGAGACCAGAATTGGTTAGGCCACTGTTGGAATATTGCATGCAATGTCCTGTACAGCTGTGACATGACCTCCCAACTCCTGTACTCAATAATCTGACCAATAAAGGAAAGCATACTAAACGCCGCCTTCACTATCCTATCTACCTGCGACTCCACTTTCAAGGAGCTATGAACCTACACTCCAAGGTCTCTTTGTTTAGCAACACTCCCTAGGACCTTACCATTAAGTGTACAAGTCCTGCTAAGATTTGCTTTCCCAAAATGCAGCACCTCGTACTTATCTGAATTAAACTCCATCTGCCACTTCTCAGCCCATTGGCCCAAATGGTCCAGATCCTGTTGTAAACTGAGGTAACCCTCTTCGCTGTCCACTACACCTCCAATTTTGGTGTCATCTGCAAACTTACTAACTGTACCTCGTATGCTCGCATCCAAATCATTTATGTAAATGACAAAAAGTAGAGGACCCAGCACTGATCCTTGTGGCACTCCACTGGTCACAGGCCTCCAGTCTGAAAATCAACCCTCCACCACCACCCTCTGTCTTTTACCTTTGAGCCAGTTCTGTATCCAAATGGCTAGTTCTCCCTTTATTCCATGAGATCTAACCTTGCTAATCAGTCTCCCATGGGGAACCTTGTCAAACACCTTACTGAAGTCCAGATAGATCACATCTACTGCTCTGCCCTCATCAATCCTTTTTGTTACTACTTCAAAAAAACTCAATCAAGTTTGTGAGACATGATTTCCCACGCACAAAGCCATGTTGACTATCCCTAATTAATCCTTGCCTTTCCAAATACATGTACATCCTGTCCCTCAGGATTCCCTCCAGCAACTTGCCCACCACCGAGGTCAGGCTCACCGGTCTATAGTTCCTTGGCTTGTCTTTACCGCCCTTAAAAAATGGCACCACATTTGCCAACCTCCAGTCTTCTGGCACCTCACCTGTGACTATCGTTGATACAAATATCTCAGCAAGAGGCCCAGCATCACTTCTCTAGCTTCCCACAGAGTTCTCGGGTACACCTGATCAGGTCCTGGGGATTTATCCAACTTTAACCGTTTCAAGACATCCAGGACTTCCTCCTTTGTGTAATCTGGACATTTTGCAAGATGTCGCCATCTATTTCCCTACAGTCTATATCTTCCATATCCTTTTCCATAGTAAATACTGATGCAAAATATTCATTTAGTATCTTACAAGGTTGTGTTTTTAAACTGCAGCTTTCCAATCACTGGTCAGTGTCAAGATTTTAATCTCCATCTCTCGTAGTACTGATTCTTAATCAATCAACTTTGCCAAACTGATCAGGGAAAAACTACCTTTCTAGAAGTATTTACATAATGATTACCATATGTTCTGATTTTAAAGATGAAGAAAGACTTTTCAGATGTGCATTTCTGTACTTAAAATTATTTTAATGTTAATTATTTGTTTTAAATGCTTAGGCTGCTATCAAAACCTAACCGATTGACAATGACTAGGAATGCTGTTTGGGCATTGTCAAACCTCTGTAGAGGGAAGAATCCTCCTCCAGAATTTTCAAAGGTAGTATCCATCCAGTGACGCTGCAGTATACTTTGTTCTTTTGGGAGTGAAAATTATGATTTAGAGAACGATATTTCAATTCTATAAGCTGATAATCTTGTTCAAACAGTTTACATCTATAGGATGCTTGTTAAAATCTACTGACAAGTAGCCTTTTACTGTTGTTTTTAAGGAGTAAATTTGCAAATATGCAAGCAATCAATATAGAGCACTCTTCAAGAATGAAATAGATCATTGGCATAAATTGTTTGTATACATATCCAGAGTAATGTACCAGTTCATACCCAAAGCTCACCATGTGATTAAATGTTGAACCTTTGTGGAATTAGATTCTCTAAAGGAAAGTCCAAGAGTGAGACAACTTGACTTGTGAATCAAACCAATCAGTTCTGATGACCACTGATTTTCTGCCTCTGCTTTTGTATTGTGAAATGATGAAAGAGTGAAGTTTGAATATTTTATTTAATACTATGTAGTTTTGAGAGTTTGTTCTGAGCTCCAGTGAACAAGACCATGGAGTGTCATCACATAATTGATCCTACGAAAGCAACATTTGTAAATGATACTGGGAATCTGAAATCAAAATAGAACATGTTAAAATACCCAGTACATCGGGCAAGATCAGAAACAAAAGCAAAAAATTAACATTTCAACAACCTTGAATCCACTAATACCAGGGTTTCACCTCTGATGTAGGAGGGAGCACTGAATGAAATCCAGTGAGAAAGGGAAGGTAAAATTGGATGCATCTGCTGTACTCAATAACTGGCCAGTAAGTGACATCAAGAGACTTGGGAATCAATGTTACTGGGTAAATCAAAATTATTGGGCAATATAGGAAGACTTGCATGGACAATTAAAGGAAGCACATCCTAAAAAGACTTCTCTTTTTAAAAGTTGGAGAATCAATAACCCAGTGATGCTATTATAGAATTTTATTTGATCGTGAAAACACAATTATATTGGAATGCAGTGAAGAGGAACACGAAATAATTTTCATGTATTCAATACTCACTACCTAAATATTGATTTTTATAAAATATTACATTCAGATAACAAAATATTTGACAAATCACCCAAAGTACATGAGTTTTACCAGAGAACATTGCATTAAAGCAGCTAAGATATCTTAAAATTAGTTAGAAAGCTGCAAGTTTTGTGCCAGTTCTATATTTTTTTCAGTAGGCATTTAATTTTATTTTGTTCAGTCTCTGAAATGATATTGTCAGCACGATAACACCTTACCCAGGAGAATACAGATAAGCTGTATATTGAATTCTATTGTATTTCTTTCCTAGGTATCTCCCTGTCTCAGTGTTGTGTCCTGGCTGCTATTCCTCAATGACATAGACGTTCTGGCTGATGCCTGCTGGGCTTTGTCGTATTTATCAGATGGGCCCAATGATAAAATCCAAGCAGTAATAGACTCAGGAGTTTGCAGAAGATTAGTGGAACTATTGATGCAAGTTATTTTTTAACTCTTAATTTTAATTCTTTGGCTAGGAATGTCTTTCTTTATATCTGTTTATCGTACAATCATACTCCTGATAATTTTGAACTGCTAAATAGATGAAAAATCACTCTTTGTAGAAGCATAATGTTTTTGTAGAAACCAGTTTCCTTCCAATGTATTCCCTATCCAGTTTCTGAAGGTAGTGGCTCTCCTGGGTTCAGTTCTGCACACTGTATCGCAGCCTTCTCATGGTTGCTGCTTTTCACGTTTGTGCTTAGATCAGTGAAGTTTGGCATACTACTTTGCAAGAAGGCTTAATACGAGTACAAGTACCATTATAGATTGTTCAAATAACTTACAAATAAAATGTGTTTTCAAATCCCTATCAAAGTAACTGGTTCATGGATCAGATTCTGGAGGCTTAAGTTATTCCTTTGGCAACAAAATAATTAAACCAAACCTTGTGTTTATACACAACAGCAAAGTACCACAGATGCTGGGTTTCTGGGGAAAAAAACATGCTGGCAATACTCAGTTAAGGGCAGCATCTGTAGAAAGAAACTAACACTTCAGGGTTAGAACTTTTTCGTAGTTCTGATGTTTCAGGTCATAATGACCTTTTTTTATATTAACTGTTTCTCAAAGAATATTTGTAAGTAACCGCTTCAGACATGTTTTGACATCTCTGGAGCAGGTGGGACTTGAACCCAGGTTTTCTGGCACAGAGGTAGAGACACTGCCAGTATGGCATAATAACCCTCTGTACTACAAAATGTTCTGGTTGAGATCCAAGCCTCTTCTCTTGTTGCAGCTATTTTATAACTTTTTTGGGGGTTTTTTTGCCCCTCAAGCTTTTAACTGGCATTCACAACAGAATAGCTTCCAGAAGCGAACAGAGTTTCCTTTTAAATGAAACTTGCACCTTCTATAGATGTTATGGCATTAGTAATGGTGCAACATTACTGGTATGAAGCACTGGTTGTCATTGGGTGTATATGCCAGATTTTTTTTATCATAATAAATCAATAGGCACCAATGTTAGAAGGATTCTGAAATGCAAGAATTGTTTCAAGAGAATTAGAAGCCAGTACAGAGGAACCTCGATCATCTGAATGAGATGGGTGGGTACTATTTTGTTTGGATTATTGATTTTATTCGGTTGATCGATTCAATACCTTTCCTCTGGGGCTTGGAGTTTTCTATTAAGTCTGCTCCCTGTTCAGACTAGGCAGCAGCACACTGCATGCAAGGCCCTGCCCCACCCACCCCAACCCCATACAACACTGCCCCCCGTCCGCCCCTTCTCTGGGGCAGCGGGACTGGACACCCACAACAAGACTGTTGTTACTACTGTCTTTTTGGGGGGTGAGTCTACAAATAACGCACAAGCGCACACACACCTTTTTAATGCAACTTTTTAACAGGTTCCACCTTTGCCCTGTACAGGACAATGTTGGAAAGATTATCTGGGGAAGGGGTGTTTTGGATACATGTCTGTGTAGAACTCCAGGGAAAGTGTGGGGAGGGAGAGAGAGCGTGTGGGAGGTGAATCGTTTAGAGACTGTGCCTGCGCTCCCATCAGTCCAGGACTGTTCCCGACAGCACTTTTAATCACTGTAAACAAAACACTGTTGGACACAAGTCTTTGATATAATGTTTCTGTCTGGATCACTGTCTCCTTCGGATAATCCGATTTTCGGATAATTGGTATTCGGAAAATTGAGGGTTCCTCTGTATTTCTGTCCATTTACTAATAATGCTGAAGCGTGTGAGACAAACCCTCTAACATGTTGAATAGATAAATCAAAAAAACGTATCCTGTTCCAAAGAGAAATGAGCTCAATTTCTTTCTATTTTCAAGTTTAAGCAAGAAAGATAACCCATTTTAACTCTATTCTGCAACTGCATCTATGCAGAATGAATGCAATCTGATTTAACAAGTTGCCCTGTTTTACACCATTTCTCACCAGCTGTGTTGCAGACAATCTAATCATTTTTAATCTAAATTACATGCCATCGGGTATGGATATTGTTGAAAGTGTCAAGTTTGCATTTCAGTAATAGCTAGCTATTATTTGTCAATATCGTTACTGTCTTGTTGAAGCAGCTACACCTACTCAGCAATCTCTGCTCCCAGTTAGTGATTCCCTCCAATTCCTGTTTGTGTCAGCAAGGTAATTAAGTCAGTCTGAGTGTTTGAAAGTGAATCAATCTGTTCATTTTTAGTGGCCAGAAAATAATTTCACGTTTCTGTTTCTCGTTCATATATTGCATCACTTTTAAAGAGTTCCAACTTCTTCCTTAATCATGCTTTAAATATTAAAAATGTTCAATGTTGCACTTATGCAGATACCAGACTGGAAATGGACATGTTAGATTTTGGGAGTTCATCAAAGTTAGCTAAAACGGGCAAACATCAGTTTGTAAGAAATTTTCAGATTTTAAAGTTTTTAAAGAAGTAAAAGTTCAGCTATAATTAGTCTGACAAAAAGTACAATGGCTCACCAATAGCAGAGAACAACAAACAGGCTACTGGTGTAGAATGTGTCTGTCTTATTAAAACTGTGAAGGCAGCATCCTCCCCTTGCCTAAGCTAAGATGGTTAACTGCCATCTTATTTTTCCCCCTCCATTTGAAAGCTAGTTGTCATTCCTTTTACCACCAAAACATGCTATTTCCCCAAACGTCTTATTGATATTAGGATAATGTGGTGCTCAATAAATATTATGACTTTTTTCCTTTGCCAGTGATCTTTGTTGCACAGGAAACTAAATATGAAATACTAAAAGAATTCCACTTCAAAGGGGAACCCAATTTCCAACATGTGCCTCATTACAATTAGATTTGTTCTAACATCTGTCTGTATTACAATTCCCAGTACACATCCCTTAGAAAAACTAGTTACAACCTTTTACATAGTACAAATAAACTTTTGTGCTTTAGATGATCAGTCAGTGTCTCAGTATGAAAGCAAAACTTTAAAGCGTTTTGATTTGGTAACTTTTTTCTCCATGTGTTTTTCTAACAGGCACTGTGACTATAAGGTGATATCACCAGCTTTACGCGCAGTAGGGAACATTGTAACAGGCGATGACATACAGACTCAGGTATGTGGAGGAAAGTGAAATGAGCAAACATCAATGAAATATATTGTAGGGATAATTCAGACTTGTTAAACAAAATGTAAGCAGAATGATGAAGGGTATGAATATATCAATGAATATTGCTATTTTCATGCAATTGATAAAATGCTAAACATTATAGCACCTCTTGCACAAAAATGTTTCAGTAATAGTGACAGGTGTAATCATTTGTAATATGTTTGAATCTTTGAATTAACACTCCAATACCTTTCAGAATTTATTGCGATCCGATTAACCAATCCGAATTGAGTCCCTCAAAATAGTGGGATGTAAATGTTTAACAAGGGTTTAAAATGGGATATAACATGACTTGTTTTACAGTAAAGGCTCATATCTATGACAGGAGGCAAGTATCAGTTCATTTCAAGCAAAAGAGCTGGCAATCACAAACAGCTTTCTCTTTTTCTACTTCACTTCAGTGTTCAAATGTTTTTGAGTGACTTTAACCCCTCGACTGTTTGATTGGAGTCAGAATTCAGAGTCATCTTTCATTGCCTACTGCTCTGAACCCTCCTACGTCTTGTTCTTTTGTACCCCTTTCAAGGGTGGATACTTGGATAAATTATTGACCTTTATTGGCCTATAAAAGTTTACTTTATTTCAAGCTACGCTTTGAGGTGTTGTTTTTTATCTAAACTTTGCATTGAAAACCCTACCATCTTTAATATAATCACATGCTTTTGCGGTTTTTGTACATACTTTCTGGCCTTAGTCAATTCCTCTTACCTCATCTTCACTTCATCATCCTATCTCAAGCATCCCTCCCTGACCAGACTCGTCACTCCCGTTAACATATCCTCTTCAGTCTCAAGCTAATTCACAGAAATTTCAATGGCAGTTCTGTTCCACTGTCAGTTATTTATGAAGCTCAAGACTAGCTAGGAGAAAGTGAGGACTGGAAATCGGAGTTGAAAAATGTGGTGCTGCAAAAGCACAGCCAGTCAAACAGCATCTGAGGAGCAGGAGAGTCAACATTTCGAGCATGAGCTGTTCATCAGGAATGAAGAGCTTGTGCTCAACGTCAACTCTTCTGCTCCTCTGCTGTCTGACTGGCTGTGCTTTTCCAACACCACACTTTTCGACTCTCGATTAGCTAACAAACTATTTGTAATGGCCACTCAGTTCACCAGTTCTTTTTCCTTATCAAGGTGGTGTGTTCACTTAAGTCTAACTCTACATCAAGATTAATGAACTAACCTATTTCAGCAAGCATCTTAAGTAAGGTTAAATGAGAAAACTTGCACAGTTATGTACTGTGATTAAGTATTTGCTAGTTGCTTTGCCATGAGATTTAGTGTCAGTGGAACCCTTATTAAGATAGCCAACTTCTCCAAAAACTAATTACCTACTTAGCCTGCCTTCTATAGAAGTGAAACCTTAAGCAGTTTCAAGTAACATGAAACTTGGACAAAGGGTCAGGATAGTGCTCATTTCAAGCTGATTTGATCTATACGAAGCACGTTTCTAACATGGATTTCAAAGTGGGCAAAAGCATGTTAAAGACCTGGGACAGAGTGGGAAAGGAAGGCATACAGAAGTAGAGGGTGCATGTCAGGTTTGTTATATCCTGAAGATTATTGGAATGCTGGTACACTTGAGTTCAACTTTACAGTACCGACTGTTGTTTCATTTCACACGTTTGCATGGTCAATGAGATTTTAAAATAGTCTCTTTTTGATCTCCAATCACTTCATTCTAGTGCACCTTGGACTGAGATCAACATCCAGTCACCAAACTTAATGTCTCTGTTTATGTTCGTGCATATCTAAACCACTTGTCTTGATTTAAGTAGTATTTTACGTGAATAATTAATGATTTATTTTCTTTTTTTTGTCCCCTAGGTAATTTTAAATTGCTCTGCTTTACAGAGTTTATTGCACTTATTGAGCAGCCCTAAAGAATCAATCAAAAAGGAAGCATGTTGGACTATATCCAATATTACAGCAGGCAACAGAGCACAGATACAGGTATGCTTCAAGCTGTCGCATATATCAATTACTAAACTCTACATTTTTCTCTCTCCAGTGGTATTTGCTTTAACAATGTATATCTTCTGGTGTCAACTGCATACCATGACGAAGTTTTGTCAGATAATGGGTTATCACTTGTAGAGTTGCAAGCTTGGAAAACACCCTTCGGTCCATCTCATTCACTCCAACCAGACATCCCAATCTGACCTGATCCAATTTCCCAGCATTTGGCCCATGTATCTCTCAAACCCTATGTGTTCATATACCCATCCAGTTGCCTTTTAAATGTTAAACTTTACCTGCTTCCTTCTCCTCTGGCAGCTCATTCCATACATGCACCATCCTTTTCATGAAAAAGTTACTCAGTTTCCTTTTAAATCCCCCCCCCCCCCCCCCACCTCCCCCCTTGCGGAAAAGACCTTGTCTATGCACCCTATCCATGCTCCTCACGAATTTATAAATCTCTATAACTTCACCCCTCAGCCTCCACTCCAAGGTTACAAACCTATTCAGTCTATCGCTGTAGCTCAAACTCTCCAATTCCAGCTACATCCTTGTAAATCATTTTTGCACCTTAATGTTTAACAACATCCCTCCAATTGAAGGGTAACCAGAATTGTATGCAATATTCTAAAAGTGATCTCACCAACCTCCTGTCCAGCCATAATATGTTGTCCCAATTCCTATCCTCAATGTTCTGATGAATGAAGGCAGGCATGCCAAGCACTGCTGTCACCACCTTGTCTACCTGTGACAAATGGTGGTTCTCTAAAGTTTAAAATATTGTACTTGCATAGGAAAGGTAAGTTTATAACTTTACTGGTAGAAAAGGTTTTAAAAAGTTTTATTCAAACTTTTGTCCATAACATTTGCAGGCTGTGATAGATGCCGATATCTTCCCTGTCCTAATAACTATCCTACAGACAGCAGAATTCCGGACAAGGAAAGAAGCTGCTTGGGCCATCACCAATGCAACGTCAGGTGGAACTCCTGAACAGATCAAGTAAGACTTCATCCTGTATAGGATTTCTGATTTGGTTCATGGATGGGCATTATCTAGTATTTCAACATGTATCTGTTCTTTAAATGTCCCCTACTAATTTGCTAGGCCACCTGTCCAATTTTCATGTGGTCTGTTCTTTTTATGCCTTCTATTTGGTTTGGGATTGTCACTGCAGCTTCCTTTATACTACATATACATTTCCAATTACATCCTATACCAACTTTCAGTTTTCTTTCCTCTGCTACTGCTCAGGCTTACTGTTTTTCTTCATTTGCGTATGTCCTTTATGCTTTGGAGAATCAATTATATTTGGAGTCAACTGTTAGTTTAAGTTTTGAGTCCAGGGCGGCATTTTTCATTAGGTATCTTTGTTCTGCTCCCAAATTTTGGCAATGCCTGACCCTGATCTAGACCTGGAGAGTAAATGTTTATAAGAAGAAATGATGGACAAACATGATTTAAGGGACCAAGCATCTGAAACTGAATAAGTAAATGGAGATACAATATGTGACAAAGGAAGAGACAAATAAAATTTGTCTTTAATAAAATATATCTTTTGAAGGGGTGAATGACAATAGACATGGATTTCTATATTTACAATTTCCAAATATCCTGTTGTGTGGTTCTGTTCGCCGAGCTGGGAATTTGTGTTGCAGACATTTTGTCCCCTGTCTAGGTGACATCCTCAGTGCTTGGGAGCCTCCTGTGAAGCGTTCTGTGGTGTTTCCTCCGGCATTTATAGTGGTTTGAATCTGCAGATTTGAAGCAGCAGATTCAAACCACTATAAATGCCGGAGGAAAGATCACAGAAGCGCTTCACAGGAGGCTCCCAAGCACTGAGGATGTCACCGAGACAGGGGACGAAACGTCTGCAACACAAATTCCCAGCTCGGTGAACAGAACCACAACAACGAGCACCCGAGCTACAAATCTTTTCACAAACTTTGAATTCCAAATATTCTTTTCAGTGTGCCTTTGTCCTTCTAGGTAGTAGAGGTTGTTAGTTTGAAAGGTGCTGCCTAGGAGCCTTGGTGAGTTGCTGCAATCCATCTTGTAGATCAGTACTTCTCAACCTGTGCGATGCTTTCCACTGGTGGGATACTAAGACCATTTGGTGAGACCCCAAGGATCAGTATTCTTGCCTTTGAAATATAACCACAGGCAAAGTCATACAGCATGGAAAACAGACGCTTTGGACCAACTAGTCCATGCCAACCATGTTCCCAAACTAAACTAGTCCCACTTGCCTGCACTTGGTCCATGTCCCTCCAAACCTTTCCTGTTCCAATCTGAATGTCTTTTAAATGTTGTAACTCTGCCTGCATCTATCATTTCCTCTGGCAGTTCACTCCACAGATGAGACACTTCTTAGAAAAATAAAGTTACCTCTTAAGTCCTCCTTTTAATCTTTCTCCTCTCATCTTAAAAATAGTTTTGAATTCCCCTACCTTCAGATAAGACCCTTGGTATTCATCTTTGTATGCTCCTGATTTTATAAACCTCTATAAGGTCACTCTCAACCTCTTATGCTCCATTGGAAACAAAAAAGTCCCAGCCCATCACTATAACTCAAACCATCCATTCCTGGCAACATCCTGGTAAATCTTTTCTGAACCGTCTCCATTTTAATAATACCCTTCCTACAGCAGGACAACTAGAACTATAAACAGTACTCTAACAATGGCCTCACCAATGTCTTGTACAACTTCAACATGACATCCCAACTCCTATACTTTCTGGTCTGAGCAATGAAGACAAGTGTGCTAAATGCCACCTTAACCACTCTGTTTATCTTTGTTGCAAATTTCAAAGAGTTATGTACTTGAACTCCTCGGTCTCTGTGTTCAACAACCAGAGCCCTATCATTAATTGTGTACGTCCTACCCTTGTTTGTTTTAACAAAGTGCAATACCTTGCATTTATCTAAATTAAAATCCGTCTGCCACTCTGCCCTCTAACTCAATCGATTTAAGACTCCTCTGTAATCTTAGATAACCACCTTTACTGTCAACTACACTACCACTTTTGGTGTTGTCCGCAAACGTACTAACCATGTCTCCTGTATTTTCATCCAAATCGTTGATATAAATGACAACCAAAAATGGACCCAGTGCAGATCCTTGCACTGGTCACAGGCATCCAGTCCAAAAAGCAACTCTCACCACCTCCCTCTATCTCCCAGTATCACCTTATTAATGGCTAATTTATTGTTTTGTTTTTTTACAATATAGCAATAAAATGTATTTATTGGCAAAATCATGACAACTTTTCATGTCCTTAAAAATTTCCATTAATCACATATATAATACTCTGCATGGAAATGTAAGAGTACCTTCAGTGGAAAAGGTGGGGTTTTGTTTTCATCATGAAGTTGCAGATCTTTTGACAAAAGTTGTTGATTTATACATCAAAAGAAGGGGGTGTGGGGGGGGGGGTATTAGGTATGTTATACTATCCACTAATTATAGCGATACCGAGCACAAAAGTCATTGTTCAGGACCAATAATCTCGGTCCTAGTACATTGTAATAGGAGTTCCTCATGGTAGTCTTGTACATCCAGTGATTTTTCAATGGCTTCAATAATGACCTTCACTCCCTTATTAGGTCAGAAGGGGGAGATTTTTACTCATTGCATAATGTTCAGTTTCATGCCCAACTCCTCCAATAATGAAGCAGTCAGTATGCAGCAAGATCTGGGCAATGTTCGGGTTTGGGTTGATAAGTACCAAATTAAATTTGTGCCACTGTAGTATCCAGCAATTGCTATTTCAAACAAGAAAATTTTAACCAATTCCCTTGGATATTTAAAGGCATTACTATCACTGAATCCCCAAGCTTAAACATCTGAGGGTTAACATTGACCAGAAAGTGAACTAGACAAACCAAGAAATACTGTGGCTATAAAAACAGGTCAGAGGCTGGGAGTTCTGCAGTGTGTAACTGTCTTAACTCCCTAAGCCTATCTACCATTTATAAGCACAAGTTGACCTCTTTCTTAAATGGGTGCAGTCACAACGGCAATCTAAAGTAGAAACGATCCAGATCAAAGTAGCCGACTGACTGACTGACTTGCCTTGAAGATTCACTCCCCCCCTCCTCCAGTACAAAGTAGCAGAGCAGTGTACACCATCCACAATGTACCCTACAGGAAGTCTCCTAATCTGCTGCAAAAGTACTTTCCAACTAGAAATACAAGGCTATCAGAATAATTGAATCTCTGCCACCTGCATATTTCTCTCATGATATGCTATCTATTACAAGCTGTCCCTTTACTGTTGCTGAGTCAAAGTTCTGGGGTGCACTCTCGGAGCTGGAATTTAGACAGAGCTCTGCCTTCTGACATTTGGCTAAAAATCCAATCAGAATCTTGAAGTCCTGTCGCAAACAGTAGGAATAACCATGGAAACAAAGTGTGTACAGTAAACCTTTTACTAACCAGCACCTACAGGACAGGAGTGTGCCGATTGATGAAATCTTCCAGGTAGTCAAGGTATGCGCAATCGCAGTAAATCCTGACCAAGCAAAGCTTTGAGACATCAATTTCCCTAAAAGAAAATTAAGGAAGTATTGAAGTTTTTACAATGTAAAAACACAGTTAAGGAATAGAAAGATAATGCAGGAGTATACACATCACTGTTAGACTCTATTTACAGCATAAATGCCAAGATATACTGGTATATTTAAGGTATATCTTTGTCGTTTGTTCAAGACTGCTGACTGATAAGGTGCCAATTAAAACAAATTGCTGCATATTATTTGGATCTACTGCTTTATCAAGGCACATTGTAGGGTGGCAGGGTGACCAAAAGCCTGATGAAGTAATATTCGGCTACAATTATATTAATGCCAAAGCACTGGAAAAAGTTCTGAAGAGTCATACAAGATCAAACATTAACTCTATTTCTGTCTTCACAGATATTGTTAGAAATCTCAACACCAGGTTATAGTCCAACAGGTTTATTTTGGAAGCATTAGCTTTCGGAGCGCTGTTCCTTCATCAGGTAGCTGTGGAATAGGATCGTAACCTGGTTTTGTGATTTTTAAAATTGTACACCCTAGTCCAACACCTCCACGTCATTCATAGCTATTGCCAGACCTGGGTTTCTGCAGTGTTGTACTTCAGATTTTGAGCATCTGCAGTAGTTTGCCTTTGTATCTATTCCTTGTCCTATTTCTTTTTTTTTTCCCTGTGCGGTTGTATATTAAAATGAGATAGCAAGACCAAGTTTAGGTCATGTTTGATAATGTATTGAACTTGCGTTGTCCCATATCATTTCTTAACTTAAGTTTAGCTTAACTTCAAATATTACAAACTTAGTTGTGAAATGCAATCGCTGTTTCCATTTTACACAGAATAAGGTACTAAAAGGAGCAGATGTATGATAGTTCATCTGTTTTGATATTGGTTATTGATTGGGGCATTAGGATAGCTAACTGAAAATGTTTAACATCTACCTGGTCATCTAACAGGACCTTGGTTTAACATGCCATTCATATGCCATTACCTCTAATAATGCAAAACTTCTCAAATACTGTACTAAAATGTTAGCCTAGATTGTACCCTTTTTAAGCCTTGTAGGAAATAGAGTAGACAGATTGTAGTCTGTTCATAGAACTCGCTATGAATGCTTTCAAAATATAGCCTGGATCCAGTTATGAGATCCTTTTTCAGGTGCTAATTAAATTAATGATTTAACATTGACTCATCTGTTGATGACCAGGGTGGAGAATAGACTCATGGAAGGTGGGGATGGGGGGAGGGTCGTGCGGTGCAGTGGCAGTATCTGAACCTCTGAGCCAGGAGGCCTAGGTTCAAGTTCTACCTGCTCTAGAGGTGTGTGTGTGATTGCATCTATGAGCAGGTTGATTGGGTAATATTTTTGTTTGAGTCTCGCGTTGTTTTCCCAAGAAATGTGTACTCTGAGTATATGAAAGCTTCAATGTCACGCGGGTATGTGATACAAGACTCTCATTTTTCAAGGAAATCTGGACTGTGCATCCTAGTCATGAACCTGTAAATTATCAAATAATACAGAGCTTGTAACAGTATTTTACATGTATCAATCTATTACGTTTTTGCCCCTTCTATAATCTTCCTCAGATATATAGTGGAATTGGGCTGCATTAAACCATTATGCGACTTGCTGACTGTTATGGATGCAAAGATCGTTCAAGTGTCATTGAATGGTTTGGAGAATATCCTTAGACTGGGTGAGCAAGAAGCTAAACAAAATGGAACAGGAATAAATCCATACTGTGCTCTAATAGAAGAGGCCTATGGTGAGCTGATAAGAATTATTCAAGTTCTTATGTGTTTAGTTAACAGAAAATAAGTTGCATAGACGCTTGCTGCTTTTTTTGTGTGTAATTACAGGAAGTGCATTGAAATGTTTCATAATCATAGAGATGTATAGCACGGAAACAGACCCTTTGGTCCAACCCGTCCATGCCAACCAGATATCCCAACCCAGTCGAGTCCTACCTGCCAGCACCTGGCCCATATCTCTCCAAACCCCTCCTATTCATATACCCATCCAAATGCCTCTTAAATATTGCAATTGCACCAGCCTCCATCACTTCCTCTGGCAGCTCATTCCATACATCTTTCCCCTCTCAGCCTAAAACCTATGCCCTCTGGTTCTGGACTCCCCAACCCCAGGGAAAAGACTCTGCCTATTTACCCTATCCATGCCCCTCATAATTTTGTAAACCTGTAGAAGGTCACCCCTCAGCCTCAGACACTCCATGGAAAACAGCCCCAGCCTGTTCAGCCTCTCCCTATAGCTCAAATCCTCCAATCATGACGACATCCTTGTAAATCTTTTCTGGACCCTTTCAAGTTTCACAACATCTTTCGGATAGGAAGGAGACCAGAATTGCATGCAGTATTCCAACAGTGGTCTAACCAATGTTCTGTACAGCCGCAATGTGACCTCCCAACTCCTGTACTCAACACTCTGACCAATAAAGGAAAGCATACCAAACGCCGTCTTCACTATCCTATCTACCTGCGACTCCACTTTCAAGGAGCAATGAATCTGCACTCCAAGGTCTCTTTGTTCAGCAACACTCCCTAGGACCTTTCCATTAAGTGTACAAGTCCTGCTAAGATTTGCTTTCCCAAAATGCAGCACCTCTCATTTATCTGAATTAAACTCCATTTGCCACTTCTCAGCCCATTGGCCCATCTGGTCAAGATCCTGTTGTAATCTGAGGTAACCTTCGCTGTCCAGTACACCGCCAATTTTGGTGTCATCTGCAAACTTACTAACTGTACCTCTTATGCTCGCATCCAAATCATTTCTATAAATGGCAAAAAGTAGAGGACCCAGCACTGATCCTTGTGGCACTCCACTGGTCACAGGCCTCCAGTCTGAAAAACAACCCTCTGCCACCACCCTCTGTCATCTACCTTTTGAGCCAGTTCTGTACCCAAATGGCTAATTTTCATCAGATTAAAATATTCATTATGTTTAGGATAGTACCCCTGCACTTGTATTAAAGCAACTGAAAATAAGTTTCTCGCAAATAAACATCATTACTGAATGTCTTATTCTCTGCCTGTAAGCAACCAAATTTTAAGTCGACTGAAATTCATAAAATATGATTATCATCTTACTAATTTAGTTTTGTGTATTCTATTCCATTTCAATGGAAACTATGAAGTGGTACTTTCATTAATTAAATATGGCAAAGAAACTTGGTATTCTTGTAGCAAAGGTTGAGTAATTTTGTTCATCACAGGAAAGCTGCTTTAAATATGTGCTCTTTAAATTGCTTATGTCCCTGTGTCTTGAACCTAAAATGTACTTAACAAAAGTAGACTGGAGTTAACTGTTCCAGGTACATTTGCATGCTTTTATATATTCTGTTAAGAACTTGAGTGGCGTGCCAGAGAGAGAGTTGATCAGGCAAGAATCCATGTTGCAGTAGTATATTAGCATAGGTAGAGAATTGGCTAACTGATAGACAGAATTGGGATAAGGGGGACACTTCAGGATGGCAACCTGTACTTGGAATGCCAGAGGGATCTTTGTTGAGACTACTATTACTTACACTGTATAATAATGGATGAGGAAAGTGAAGACACCAAAAAGTAGGTGAAGTTGGCAGTCTACCAAGGAATATAGACAGGATAAATTAGATTAGATTACTTAGTGTGGAAACAGGCCCTTCGGCCCAACAAGTCCACACTGACCTGCTGAAGCGCAACCCACCCAGACCCATTCCCCTACATTTATCCCTTCACCTAACACTCTACAGATAATTTAGCATGGCCAATTCATCTAACTTGCACATTTTTGGACTGTGGGAGGAAACTAGAGCTCCTGGAGGAAACCCATGCAGACACTGGGAGAATGTGCAAACGCCACACACAAATGCCTGAGGCGGGAATTGAACCCGGGTCTCTGGCGCTGAGAGGCAGTAGTGCTAACCACTGTGCCGCCCATATGAGTGGGCAAAAACTCGTCAAATGCAATATAATGTGAGAAAATGTGAGGTTATGCATTTTGGTAGGAAAAAGAAGAGCTGAATAATTAAATGGGGAAAGACCGTGGAAATCTACAGAGAATAGAGGGATTTGGAAGTCTTAGTCCATGAATCACAAAAATCTCGCATCCAAATTCAATGGGTAATAAGGAAGGCAAATGGCCTTTAAACTCTATTCCCTTTGAAATAAAGATAGGGAGATTTTGATAAAACAATACAAGACACTAGTTGAACACAGTTGGAGTATCATGAACTGTTTTGGGACTGTTATCTAAGGAAAGGTGTACTGGCAGTGGAGGCTGTTCAGAGAAGGTTAATTTGGCTGATACTGGATATAGAAGGACTGTCTTATGAGGAGAGATTGGGCCTGTACTTGAATTTAGAAGACTGAGAGGTAACCTTATTGAAGCTTGTAAGATTCTTTTGGCGATTTGATCGGGTGGATGCGGAAAGGTTGTTTCCCCTTGTGGAAAAGCCTAAGACTGGAGGGCATAATCTTCAAATAAGGAGTTTTACATTTCAGACAGTTGAGTTTCTTCTGAGGACCATGAATGTATGGAATTTTTTTGCAGTATGCTCTCTTTGGCTGATTTGTACTAAGTATGTTTAAGGCTGTGACTGATTTGTAATCAGTAAGGTAATGAAGAGTTGTAAGAAAAATGCAGGAAAGTGCAGTTGAAGGTTATCAGGTCAGCCATGATCATCATGAATGGTGGAGCAGAATTGGTGGGCTGAATTGTCTACTACTTTGGTTTTAAAGTAGTAATAACTAGGTCAGTATTGTATTATTAAATTTAATTTGTAATCTTATCTGTTTACTTACAGGTAACTAGACATTCACTAAAAATGTTTCTTTTTTTGAGATGTCTACTTTCACTTTATTAAGATACCTCTCTAAATAGACCACTGAATATTTTTAATCCAAAGAAGATTCTTAAGATTACATAAGCTGACTCTGCTGGTTTGTGAAACATTTCCCATTTGGATTTATGCCACTTTACTTGGGTGGAGACTTCACTTTGTAAAAGCTGCAATTTTGAAAATAATTTGTTCGAAGTTTTCTATTTGCATTCAAACACTCAAAGTTTAACGAGAAAACCTTGACTTTAACCTTTTTTTTTAAACCTGCAGGTTTGGATAAGATTGAATTCTTGCAGAGCCATGAAAACCAAGATGTTTATCAGAAAGCATTTGATCTAATAGAGCATTACTTTGGTACAGAAGAAGAGGAAGATGCCAACATTGTCCCTCAAGTCGATCTTAATCAGCAGCAATACATCTTCCAACCACATGAAGCTCAGATGGAGGGCTTCCAGCTGTAAGCACAATCACAAAGAGGACTACTGACTCCACTTAAGACACACACCTCTCCTAGGGCTGTTGGGACTGAAGTTCTTTTGGGGTTGGTGGGGTGGGGGGAGGGACACTGCACCTATCACCATGATAAAGTTGCACCTATACAGGTGAGCAATGCTAGTAAGAACTTTGCTCAATTAGCTGAATGGTTCTTATTAACAAAAGGTTGTATGTAGGTGTATAGAAAAGCACGTATTTACATACAGCACACTCTACAAAGCTACATTTGGGAACCACACAAAAAGTATATTATATATGAAGGTTGTATTCTTGTGTGTATAATAATATATGTACATAACATTCAAATAGGGGTTAGGGCAAACTCAGCAAATTTGCACCACCTGACTCTTCCATCTTAAATACTTGTATCCTTTGCTGTGGCTCTGTTCTTTCTATTGTGATGTTTAATATTGCTGATTTTTTTTTTTGTAAAAATCAAACTGGTGCAATATCAATGTAGGTTAACTAATGGACTGTCTACCCAGTAATGCCCTCCATTGAATGACTTTCATTTGCGTTATATATAGTTAATGACAAATCTATTATAAATGGAGTTGTGATCAACCCTTACGGTAGTTTGAGGGGTGCCTGGGCTTGGTGTTATGAACGTTACTTCCTGCTCCGTTTATCAATATGACAAATCGCACCAGTGACAAAATCTACTGAACTAGTTAACTTTTACTTTGTGGTAATTCTAAGCATAATGTAAAAGATCCTTTTCTAGCTTCATTTTAAAATGTTCTTGTGAAGATTAGACAAGATGTCTGTGAAAATTGGACAGATTTTTGTTGGAATTGTGAAGCAGTGAAATTTAAGTTCATATGCATAAGAATCTGTGATTGGTGAATGATATTGCATCTCTGAAAAATTTAGCAATTCAGCATTAGGAACAACTGAAACTATGCTGGCAACATAACCTGAAATGGCTGGTATACAGTAAGTCATGAAGTCATGGAGTAGAGGTTGATTCTAGAACTTATTCTGATCTCTGTATAAATTTAAAATGTTCAGTGCACTGTGTATATTAGAACCAGAAATAATTTGCTTGTTAGTTCACCTGAATTAAAATCCTCTTGCCGCTTAGGATTGTTGTTCTGGGCAATGTAACTGCCATTCTTTTCAGAACAAGGTTAAATTGAGAAACCTACCTGAGCTTTCCTTACTATGGTGTTATCTTACTAGGTAGCAGAGTGATTTAGTGAGTACAAACTGGTGAGAATGGAGGAAACTGTTTGCACTGAAAAGACATGATGAACAATCCTGGCAGAATCTCTACATGAAGGATCATCAAAATTAAGTGCCATGGTGTATTTTTCAAGAATGGTCTTTTTACAAATCTTTCATTGATGCACAATAACAACATACATCCCATTCAACTGGTCTTATCATTTCAACCTTCTAATGACCAGCCAATGTTAATTATTCAGATAATATTCAAATTGCTATGATGCAAAAAGAGACCCAAAAGCTGGCAATGTTATAATTTGTCATTGTGGACATGTAAAGAAATGGGATGGGCATTAACAACTGATTCTTTTAGTTCCCTTGCTTCTGTTACATGGCGATACAGTTGGTTAGTACAGTGTTTGTGACCACACTCTTGAGACTATGATTAATACAGATCTCCAACTTGTACTTCACTTGGTTCTTGTTCCCATTCCTTTTAGGGGTAAACTTTGCACTATTTAAGTTCTAGTTGTATAAAGGATTGATCTCTGCTATCAAAACTCTTGATCTTATAGATCTAATCACTACCTGAAACCAATTATCTTCTCCCTCAAAACATTGCTGTCTTGCACATGTTCCATGACTTTAGATGCATTGACAATTTGCTATCCAGGCCTTTCAGTCATGAAATACTAGTGTGTCTTGATGGTAATTGTTCCACTCCCTTGGTTTGGGCCAAGATTTATAACTTGGTCACATGTCACCATGCTCTTGCAAGACATGAGTTTGAATTGGTGACAGTTAAAGCTCTTGACTGTTGTGTACAACTTTTAACATTTTGAGGCAGAAGTGACCAGAATAACATAGTTGACTTAGATTTTTTGTGTTAAGTGAAGCCTGAGATTCAAGTAGCAAGTTCACTAATATCAGAGATTGAAAGTTAATGCATTATTGATAATGGCAGAATTTCAATAAGGGTTAAAGATTCTACTACAACCAATAATGCAGTGAGAGCAACAGTGTTTTTAATAAATTTTGCATTTACAAAATTAGTTGCCATACTTTCAAAGTACAGCAATGCCTTTCTTAAGGTGGTGTTTGCATCCTTCGAAGTGTGATTTTAAACAAAACTACGTTCAGTGTACATTTTCCCATACGAATTGAAGTATAAATTGGGAATTAAATGCTTTCAGTCATTTCTCATGAAAGGAACAACAAATTGAAATACTGTACATTTGCATTACATTCCTAAAAAACAATTAAAATAAACTTATAAATATAAATTGTACTTAAATATGGTAACACTCGAGTGATTGAATAAATGTGGTGGAGTGGGTGGAGGAGTTAATGGGTTGTAGGGGCAGGATTGTCAACCAACCTAAAAGTTTAGAGCTGAAAATGTGTTGCTGGAAAAGCGCAGCAGGTCATGCAGCATCCAAGGAACAGGAGAATCGACGTTTCGGGCATAAGCCCTTCTTCTTATGCCCGAAACGTCAATTCTCCTGTTCCTTGGATGCTGCCTGACCTGCTGTGCTTTTCCAGCAACACATTTTCAGCTCTGATCTCCAGCATCTGCAGCCCTCACTTTCTCCTCCAACCTAAAAGTTTATTCAAGTACTTTTGGCCAGCTGTTTTTCTTTTGAGTTCTTTGTAGCATTTTAATGCCATAATTGATTGCACTGTTACTTTGGAATTGCAATTTCTATTTGGATTGTCCTCAATGAAGAGTTCTATTGTGTCTTGCATAAGTTTAAAAGGTTTTTGATCATTTTGTTAACAATGTATATTTCTCCAGCGTTTGTTTCTAGCTGTGCGAAATTCACACTTCATTTGTGTCCATGGGACTCAAATAATGGCTCTACGACAGCCACCCCCTAACTTTTCAGAGCCAACTTCCTTGGCTAAATTCATAATTTTGCATTAAACGTTAGGGACAACATTGTGAAATGCTTTGAGATTGATGCCTTCAAACATGCTTTTTTTTTTGCCACGTACATTCATAGATGCCACCAAAACATCATTCCACAAATCATCATTGCCATTAACCCTTTGGGAATTGTTGTGTCACTATAAACTCCTTGATTGTTGGACTATATTCACCATCTGTTTCCTTCAGCTGGAAGAAGTGACAAATAATAAGCCTTGAATGTCACTGTTATGCCCAATGAAGTTGTGGTCGGTGAACAACCATAACACTTGCTAATAAGCTGATAGGTCATCTCTGGTCAAATCCAATCTAAGATGAGAAATATCTTTTAGCTGATATTTTCTTTGGCTCAATATTTCTTGCAAATGGGAATGGAATATAGAGATCACCATTCATGCAACATTATCCTGGTTATCCAGATTCTGTTGTTTGGCAAATAACACGTAGATAGCTGCTTTGTGGGACATCACTAATGGTTGAAACATCTTGTGGCATTCCCAAGAAGCAGGTGAGTTAATTGATCTTTAATCAGTTTAAAATTTGTTGCAGTCTTTTCCTCTGGAAAATATATTCTGCGGTATATTCTTCTAATAAATTCCCTGTTGTAGCAGTATTGAGAACTTGTTTCAGAGAATAGCTTTTGGTAAGTATCTTCAAATAGGTAAAGAATTTCCAGCTACTTCAGAATTAGTTGTTTTACCCATCTGTTTTGCAAATTGAATGTTTGTTTTATTTATATGATTGACAGTGAAGGTAAAAGGACAGGGAAACTAACTGTTTGTCTATTCAGTAGTTCTACTTTTTTAAAAAAAAATCCACATCAATCACTACTACCACTAAAACATTCTGACTGAGCTCTTGTTCTATCCATTCTTTTAATTTATTATGAAACTTTTGGTTTTTGATTCACTGGCACGCATACAAAGGCTCATTGCATTGATTTTAGTTTTATCAAGATACCTTAGTGTTTCCATATTTTTCATGATGCTGTTTCTAAGTATGACTTAACTTTGTAGCATTTACAGAAGTGATTTTTGTACTTTTGGTTTTTGTTGCCATTATCAGAAATCATTCTTAGCACCAAAGGAGATAATCTAAATGTTTTCTCGAGAGCAACTGCACATCCTCCCGCATCAAAATGTTTAAATCTCTAATTTGTAAAGTAATGCCTTTCTTGTTTTGTTACTACCAAGCTCTACTGTCAGTTATTCGGTGTAAGAGATTAAATCTCTAAATTATGCTAAAATATAACAATCACGTTTCAAACAACAAAATAGTGTATTGAGACTAATACTTAGGAGCAGTGCTGGCAATACTGTATCATGATGCAACTGTTCAGCATCAAAATATGCTGCAAACTAGCTTGCTGTGACCTGCTTAAAAATGACATACGAAATGAAACAAATACTCTTTTTCTATTGGTTTGCGGTATTGATACTACTGTGTTGGTGTTTGTATAGCTTTGGTTGAAGGAAAGTGCAGCAACAGAGCATCTTCTCCAGTTCCACCTTTTCTTTATCGTCTTCAGACATAACATTTGTGTATATGGTACAGTCCAATCTTAAACATTGCATTACCAATAGGATTTAATGGAAAAACGATCAAAAGGAAATGCTGTCTCATTAGTCTCTCGTAGCCAAATAGCATTTCAGCACTTATTAATTTTAAGTATTTTAGCTTTGTTTTCAGAATTTCTTTCCAAAAAATAGTTTCTCTTGCAAATTTGTCTATAAAACCATATCATCCTTTTCTTGTTGCACTCTCTGGAGATAAAAAATTTCCCAGACAAGCTGTAGGACTTTTGTTGTTCCATTTAGTAGTTATACATTTTTTATAATAATGTGAAATGTTTAACAAAAATAAGGTTTATAAGAGTTCAGAGGTACGTTCAAGTAAATTAATTTTATTCTGATTCCCTCTACCATCTTTTATTAAATGACCCATGGTTTAAATTTACAACCTGTTAGTGAACTGTTCAATAGATGTCATAAATTGAATGTTGGCAGTGTTCTCTCAACGACTCTGTTCAGGTTATCACTGAATAACTTGAACAAAAAACAAATTTAATAAGGCATGAATGGTGTCAGTCATGATTAAATTGGTAGCTTATTAGTTTCTGAATATTAAGATTTGAGTTGAGTCACATTCTAGAACATGAGCATAAAAATCAAGGTTGCTACTCCATTGTGGTATTGAGAGAGTGCTGCACTAACTGAGAGATGATGTCTTTTGATGATTTCTTTTTTCTCTATTCTTTCACTGGATGAGGACATCAATGGCTAGGCAGCATTTATTGCCAATCCCTAATTGCCCGGAGGGCATCTTAAACTAAGATCCTGTTGGCCTTACAATTAGAGATAATCATCCCAGAGCACTCTTTTCAAGAAGAGGTGGGAAAGCAGATTTATACCTGGTGTGCTGACCAAGTTTTATCCTTCAATCAACATCAAAAAAAATTATCTAATCACTATGACACTATTGTTTGTGGGAATTGGCTGTGTGCAAATTGACCTGGAAAACTGCAGCAGGGAGTATGCTTTAAAAGTGCTTCTAAAAAAGCTTCAATGTATTTAGTGGTCATGAAAGGCACTATATGAATGCAGATTTTATTAATTGTTTACATTTGGACATTATTTCAATTTAATGTGTTATCATGCTTTGTGTCTGTTAGAGGATTCACCTTAACAGAGGTCAGTGATCAGGATTCAGCAGCATCAATGAGAACTTGGTTTTCTTCAGTAAGCTATATTTACAATTCATCTTGTTTACAGGGATATGATTTATTTTTGTTACTTGAGCTTTATCCTTGCCAAATTTGATAGCTTATTAATATTTTTGCACAACTGTCAACCAGTTCAGCCCTTTGCTTTCTGATTTACATAAAACAACATCCATTTGCCATATGGCAAGCAATGAACATTTTAATAAATAAAAACTTCCTAGGAAGTCTGAAATTTAAGTGTGAATTATTGAGGTATTGTGAATTACATTCTGACAATCTGTTCTGTATGACAACCTCCAGGCTGCCCTTTATGCTGTATATTAGGAATGTTTAAATTCCAACATACATCAGAAAGGACAGCATGATCTCTTCTATTTTTGCAAAGTAAGCACATTTGTTTCAACTTTGTGTGGAGCAAAGTCTAAATCCACTTTTCCCTGAAAAAGGGGAAATTTTAGTTGTAAAGGTGACATCAGAGAAGCACAGGTGTTGTGGCCACATCAGAGTAGTAATGCAGAAGTCTGGCTAATGCTGTGAGGCCACATTCAGTTCCAACTGTGGTAGTTGGTAGAATGTAAAGCTAATTTCTGCAGTGGGGGCTATGAAGCCAATGTCAGTTTGTTTCTTTTTAAAAAAAAAGGTTTCCCACTATTTTCCTTATGCCGGCTGGCCTCTGAGAGACCTCCGGACAACAGCAATTTGGTTAGTTCTGACTGGACTCCATTCAGCACGCAGCTATTGCTGATCTTGCCAGCTACACCTCCATTCAATGATTTTTTTTTAAACAGAATGGTATTAAAGAATTTATTAAGCATCTGACAAGCCTCTAACTAGCTTTTTAAGCATGTATACAACTGATGGTCACAAGGCAAATAACCATTATCAAATGTTTAATAGAATTCAATTGTCATGACTGGTTGCTTTCAAAAATGTGTTCTGTTCCATTGAAGGTAGGACATTTTGGGTACGATTTTATATATGAATATTAATTAAGGAAAGGCAGTTCAGATTTAAGGACAAATTATATTTAACGAATGAGTTTTTAATTTGAGTGGATAAATGTGTGCATAGTCCTCAAAGACATTTGGCAAAATGCCACATTACAGGCTTGTCAGCAAATTTGCTGCCTGTGGAACATAACATGGAACATGGGTGGCAGACTGAGGAAACAGTCATTAGTTTTTTTCAGGCTGATGATGAGCAGTGGGATTTCATGTGGGTACATGTTGGGACCATTCTATCTTGGTGTATTTATGACCTAGATTTTGATATGTAAGGTGCAGTTTTTAAATTTATGAATGACAACATTTGAAAGTATTATGTAGGGATGGTGATAAGCTTAGAGGACTTGGGCAGGCAGATGGAGTACACTGATAAGGAATGGATAAAATTTAATGCAAAGTGATAGAGCACACAAAATAATTGGTAGAATTCTAAATGGATTGCAGAAATTAAGGACCTTGAGATACATGCATATGATTTGACGGTAGCAAGGAATTTTTAACTTTAATTTGGGCCTTGGAGTAGAAAGATCAATAGCCCTTTACAGAATCCCTACTAGTTATATGGACATAACTAGTTTATAATTCTTATGTAAATAGTACAGCTTGTGAAATTCTAATTTGATAAGACTAAGTGTTTTAAAATACTTCAGATAGGAATATTTCACTATATAATGGTATGAATGCATAAAACCCAGTAAATTCTTAATGAACTTAAAAGCACAACTAATACTGTGTGGGTGGTACAGTGGTTAGTACTGCTGCCTCACAGCGCTAGAGACCTGGGTTCAATTCCCGGCTCAGGCGACTCTATGTGGAGTTTGCACATTCTACCCATGTCTGCATGGGTTTCCTCTGGTGCTCCAGTTTCCTCCCACAATGTGCAGGTTAGGTGAATTAGCCATGCTAAATTGCCCTTAGTGTTAGGTGAAGGGGTAAATGTAGGGAAATGGATCTGGGAGGATTGAGCTTCGGCGGGTCGGTATGGACTTGAAGAGTCTGTTTCCACACTGTAAGTAATCTAATCTAATATCAATATACACAATATAGATTAGTCAGTTTCCCCAGTGTTCCCTTCACCCAACTCACATTTCACTTGTCTACTGATTCCACAAATGATTAACTGTAAATATGATCAATCAAGTCTCAGATTTAAAAAGTCAGCCAACATATCTAGCAGCAATTTTTTGGAAATGACATTCAGTTCAAGAGTTGAAATATTTAGATTTAGCTCCTCTCTCAACTTGGCTAATGCATAATGAAACTTTCTCAATCAAACTTTTTACTAAACCAACAATTTGTCAAGCTTTTTATCTTATCAGGATAGTGTATAAAAAACACCCATGTAAAGGGAAAATATTTTATTGTTGAGAGGAGAGTATTGATTGGTTAGTAAGTGGACACAGGCAGAGATTGCTATGGAAAAAGCACAAGTTAGCTGAGTGGCAGTTAACTACTAAGCTTTGTTCAAATTCCAAACCAGGCAAGTTGACACTGGTCAAGGCATTGCTCTAAAAATGCATCCAAGTAGTTACCTGTTTTGTTGAGTTGAAACAGGTGCAATGCATGTAAATGTTCTGTCTGCAGCGAACAGAGTCAAGTATTAACATATAAAGCTTCCAGTATAGGCCAATATAATACTATGAATATGACCAAAAGCGCACATTTTTGTTAATGTAATAGCACATTCAGGATTTTTAATAAATATTGTTCAATTGCAGAATCACTTCTAATAGTGAACAGTTTGGAGTTTGTGTGGACTAACTGGGTAACTTGCCAATGTGTGAACTGCTGAAGGGGTAAAATCCACTGTTCTTTGGAAAGTACAGCTTACATAGCTAGCATCACAATGGTATTGAAATTCACATGCTACATTATGCATCTTATGACCAGAAGAACATGCTTTTGACTTGGTGCAACAGCTTAATGACATCATTCTGCAAATGTGTTGTAGCAAGATGAAAAAGTTGCTCAAACATCTGGGATGCCCCAGGACAGAAGATTTGAGTGCAATGGGCAGAATCTCTAACAGTAATTGTGGTGAATCCAAGCAAAGGTATTAAATTTATTTTCTTTAGATTCTTATTTCCATTTGTAATGAATTATTTTAAAATCTGTTAAAGTAATTTACAATAACTCAAAGCTAAAGCTCCTTTGCAAGGCTGTAGAGCCTGTTATACACTACATTTATGTAGTTCTAATCTAGTACACCTACTATTTGATAGCTATTTATTTTGTGATATTTTATTTAACAAGCTAAAACCCCTGTCAAAAGCTGAGCTAGTGTAAATTGATAAAGCCATTGAATTATGCTTCCATAATTTTCACTTTAAGTATTATGACTGGCAGAAAGTGCACTGGAAAACTCAACTTCATGAGCTGTTCCATATGTGTAAATGTCTTAACATGTCAATATTTCTTTATTACTGTTTTGATTAACAAGAACACAAGACTGACCAGGACTTTTCATAAATCTAAAATGTTTATTACAGGCAAACTTAAACAAATTACAGTTTAGCAACAAATCTACCATGCAAATGAAATTATAATCCCTCGAATCTGTAACATGCACATCCAAGACTGTAGAATTGAATGGGTTGTAGATTCATCTAAGAACTATTGTCCTGATACTTGAAACTCTGGTTTCTTTTAAACCACTACTTTTAGCTTCAAGCTGCGACTTGTACTAAGCAACAGCCACTACTACTACATCCTTGCAAACCCCTCCTGCCAATGCCCACAGCTTCTGGGTGTCAACCTTTTTTAAAAAAACATCTACTGTCTCAGCCCAAAGGTTGTTGCTAGGTGATGGCAATAGTTAGGCCTAGACAACCCTAATGGATCTGCCTATTTCCTCAACATTAGTTTACTTGCTGTGTTTCTTCCCCCCCCCCCCATTTCCTTTTGACTTTCCAGTTCCAACAATGCATGATAAGTTATTTGCAACCCAATATCTCAAATTTCATAATCTAAGTATATGCATTCCTAGCAACTGTAGGATGAAAAATGCGATCATGCTAGGAAGGGTATGGAGGGATATAGGCCAGGTGGGACAAGACTGGGTTGGGATATCTGGTCGACATGGACGAGTTGGACCAAAGGGTCTATTTCTGTGCTGTACATCTGACTCTATGCTAAGAAATCAAAGGGCTAATCACTCCACAACAGAACACAGCAACTATAACACAAGGTCTCTTGCACCTTGTCCAGTGTGTCGTGCAAGTAAAAATACAGTATTTTGAACAGATAATTATGATTTAATATTGTGGAAATAAGTGATTAAAATTACAAACGTGAATAGGTGAAATGTCAATTTTATTTTCTGATCCGGAAAAATAAAGATAAACAGCAGATATACTCATTATTGGCTGATATCATACAATGAAATTTGGCTGATTTGTAAGGCCCAAAGCACGTTGATCAGTTTAATGAAATAGAAAGCTCTAAGCAAAAGATCTAGCAAGTGCAAGGCATAGTACTTCCTAACTGAGATTACTTTTTTCAGAAGTGTAATCATGTGCAGAACTGGGCTCGAGATAATTATACTGCAACTGACTTTTCAATGTTAATTATTCAAAGATCAGTAGATAGCATAGTAATTCCATAAAACTTGGAGCTGCAGTTGTCATATTTCATAACCAGTCATAAATCAAAAGTAACTTGGGAAATAACCGGTTACATTGGAACTTAGAGGCACAGTATTTTGTCTTAATTAGAGTGTTAATACAGCAAAAATATGTATCACCACATTAATATTGGAATAGCCGCCTCCATATTGAATCACTGTCTTTTGGCATCTTCTGCTTCCTGTCGATTCTCCTCTTTCCACCTGGCTTTTTTTGCCATATTGATAGCTGTCAAAGATTCATGTCTATTTGCAGCCTGCAGTCAAAGATGGAAAATAAAGTTGGTGCACTCAGTTTTAACTAATCAATATATTCAGCCTTTGAAATATTCAATGTTTGAGTTTAATAGCCTCAGTGTTAGCATTTCTGTGATTGAGCCACATCGTAAAACTTAATTTGAATCTTCAAGCATATGCACCAGTGTCAAAGTGAAGAACTTTGAAAGGGAAACAATTTTTAAATTTTTGATCAAAACCTGCTCATTTACGTGATCTTTTACAATACACTCCGCCACAAACATTATCCACTTGAGGCAAGATATCAAATTCAGTGATTTTAAAGTTACCATTCTGATCAATATTAGAAAAAGATCCACAGTAGAGTTCAGCACTGTATACAGAAGTGCTGATTAGCCTGTCTTACAAAGTCATAGAGATGTAAAGCACAAAAACAGACCCTTTGGTCCAAATAGTCCACGCCGACCAGATATCCTAACCCAGTGTAGCCCCACCAGCCAGCACACAGCCCATATCCTCCCAACCCTTCCTCCTCAAAGTTTTTAGCAAAATAGCAAGGAATAATAACTTTTGTTCTATCCTGGTTGGTTTGCAATGCAGAGTGACGCCAGTGTGGGTTCAACTCCCATTACCACAAAGGATTCTTCTCCTCTTGAGGTGTGGTGATAGTCAGATTAAAGCACCAGCAGGCATCTGAACATTAGCTCTATGGTCTGATAAGGCTATGGTAACTTTACCTTAACTGCACACTTCAAAACCACCCCCACTTCCTTATGCTTTTCTGACTGCATTTGATTATCTTAGCCTAGCACGTGCTTCATTACTTGAACGTCCAGCTTTGAGTCTATAGATTATAGATAGCTGCTATTGATTACCCACAACACCCTTCAAATGCTCAGGTTTAAACTAAGTGATTGGTCCATGATGCACAGCAGTAAAATCACAGTACACTGTGGTAGTGATTGGTCCCACAACCTGAAGACAGACTTTGGGGTGTGAGGGAGTGGGCTTGCTCCAATTACTGCCGCATTGGCCTGAAGTTGAAATGCTACTTGAATGGTGTTTCAGAACTTCAATGGAGTGGGGAAGTGGTGCCACTGGAGGCCAGCCCAGTTTGAGAAAATTTCTACCACCCTAAGGGTTAAAGAAAAAGTTTTCCAAAGATCAATTAATTTCTAGTACTTAATCATCCAAAACATCTGCTGCTATTTCATCTGTAGCAATTGATAGTGGAGCTTGAAAGATTTTAATTTTGGGATATAGGCCACTCACTGTTGAGGAAAATAGTATTTTCATGTGAAGGTATTGGCACAAAGTTTGAATTAACCAACATGGCTAAATAACTACAGTAGATTCTGAATCAGTAACTTCTACATTAAATTCTTATAAAAGTGATGAAGGTTAAAGAATACACAAGATGCTTGCAAACTGAGGAGCAGAGTAGTGTGGGGTAACACCTAAAATCCCATTGTGTTCTTTAAATTTTTTTAAAAAGTTAGTAGCCAGAATCATAGTGCATAACAACAGACCCTTCAGTCCAACCAGTCCATGCTGAATAATCCAAAACTAAACTAATCCCAGCTGCCTGCAATTGGTCGATATCCCTCTGAACATTAACTGTACCCACATATGCCACTTCCTTGGAAGATCATTTCGTACACTAAACACCATTTCAAAAAAAATTGACCCTCACCTCTAAGGTTAGAGGAGAAAGATTTTAAAAATATGTTCCATAAGCTTAATCCCCCAGCCTAGCAAAAAGACCTGCCATTCACATTATCTATATTTGTCATGACTTTAAATCTTTAAGGTCACACCCCTCTTAAGCTCTTACACTCCAGTGGAAAAAAGTCCCAGACTATCAACCCTCTACTGTAACTCAAACCCTCCATTCCCAGCAACTTCCTAAATCTATTTTGAATATTTTCCAGCTTAATAATATCCTTCTAATAACAGAGACCAAGACTGAATGCAGAACTGCAGAAAAGGCCTCATCAATTCCTAACTTAATGGTCTGAGCAATGAAGGCAAGCATGCTAAACACCTTTACCACCCTACGTATGTGATGCAAATTTCAGTGTTACGTACCCAAATTCTTAGGTCTGTCCTACAGTGCTACCCAAGGCCCTACTTTTAAGTATCAGCTTCATTTGTTGTGCCAAAATGAATATGCCCATTGACCCAATTGTTTAAGATCTCTTTGTAATCTTGGATAACCTTCTTCACTGTCCACTAAAACTACCAATCTTGGCATCATTCACAAACTCATGCTTTCTATGTTCTCATCCAAATAATTTTACATTAATGACAGACAAAAGTGGACCCAGAAGCGATCCCTGTGGAACACCATTGGAAACTGGCCTCTGGCCTGAAAAACAATTTTCTATCATCACTCCTGCCATTAAACCAGTGTTGTATCCAATTAGCAAGCTCATATGAATTAGTTTACCATGCAGAACTTTGTCAAAGGCTTTACTCTAGTCCAAGTAAATTATTTGAGCTATAGAGAGAGTTTGAATAGGCTAGGACTGTTTTCCCTGGAGTGTCTGAGGCTAAGGGGTGACCCTATAGAGGTTTATAAAATTATGGGTCATGAATAAGATAAATAGACATGGTCTTTTCCCTGGGATGTGAGAGTCCAGCACTGGAGGGCATAGGTTTGGGGTGAGGGGAAAGATATAAAAGACCTAAAGGGGTAACTTTTAGGCAGAGGGTGGTACATGTATGGAATTAGCAGCCAGAGGAAGTGGAGGCTAGTACAAATGCAACATTTAAAAGGCATTTGGATGGGTATATGAACAGAAAGGGTTTGGAGGGATATGGGCCAGGTGCTGGCAGGTGGTACTAGATTGGGTTGGGATATCTGGTCGGCATGGATGGGTCATGAATAAGATAAATAGACATGGTCTTTTCCCTGGGATGTGAGAGTCCAGCACTGGAGGGCATAGGTTTGGGGTTAGATGCTCTGCATCTCTCCGTCTACTACTCTGCCCTCAATCATCTTGGTTACTTCCTCAAACTCCGGTTTGAGAAACATTGTTTGCCCTTGCACAAAACCATGTTGACTATCCCTAATCATTGCTGTTCAAAATGTATATAAATCTTATCTTTCAAAATCACTTCCAACAACTTGCCTATCACTGAAGTCAGAGTCACAGATCTTTAGTTTCCAGGCTTCTCTTTACATCTCAAAGGGCACAACATTAGTTACTTTTCAACTAGTCATTTGGCAACTCACCCGTATTAATAAATGTCAAAGATATTTCTGCAAAGGGCCCTGCAATTTCCTCCCTAATATCCCTCAAAGTCCTGGGATACCTTGATCAGGTAAGGTCCCAGAGATTTATCGACCTCTATATTTTCAAAGACCTCCAGCACTCTTTGGTAATGTTCATTTAATGTCTCTCCTGAGGTTTAATACAAATACAGCCTCTGATCTTGAAGGGGCCCTACTCTCTCGCTCTTAATGTATTAATAATCTCTTTTTGGATTATCCTTAGCCATGGCAAGTAACCTTCTCATATCCTCTCTTTCCCTTGCTGATCTCCCTCTTAAAAGTTCTGCTACACTCTCTATACCACTGGAGAGATTCATTTGAATCCAGTTTTATATCTAATATGATTTTTTTTTATTCCTGACTCTAACCTCTCTCTTCATCCATTTATTCTCAAATACTACCAACTAGTGGGTAGTACTGGTGTTTCACTAAACAGGAAAGTAATTCTGAACTCTCATCACACTTTTGAAAGCTTCCCACTTATCAATGTCCCTTTACCTACAAAGTCTTCTCTAATCAATCTTTGAAAGTTCTTTGTCTTATGAAAAACTTTAATTTTTATGGAATGCTGTTTAAAAAATAAATTATGATCACTCAGCCTAAAGTGTTTCCCTATAATCACTTCAGTCACTTGCCCTATTACCCAAGAGCCGGTCAAGTTTTGTTCTTTCTGCAGTAGGAATATTTACAAACACAAAGGTTTTGATGGTGAGAAATTTACTTTTCCAAATGTTGACTGGGACTGCGTAAAGTCACTGATTATTACAACCTTATTATTATAAAGCTCACTGATATTACCTAGCATAGTGACAAAACGTTCAAGAACAAACCCATCAGCTCAGTGAGCAAACAGACAATCTGAACTTTCTTATTCTTGCATATATACAAGATCTCTCTATATATTTGTTCCTCAATTTCCCTGACTATTGGGGATCTACAGTACAATCCCAAAGGGATTTTTTTATTTCTAATTTCAATCCATATTCCCACATATCTGTTCCTTTCCAGTACAGGTGAAACCCACCCTCTGAACAAAATAAGCAATTGGAAAAATTTGAGTCCTGCTACATGAGAGGCTTAGGACTAGTACAAGTACTTTAAAAACTCAATTTATTCAATTGAGAATAAATCACAACCAACTATTCACATCATATGGTATTTTAAAACTTTTATGCCTAAACCAAATCACATGAGCCAAAACAAGTACAATTATTGGTTGTGTCACTGACAGGCTAGGTATAAGGTAAAGAAAACTGAACTCTGCCAATTCTGAACAAGCTAATAAGATTTCCCCTTACCTTCTTCCCAGAGATAATTGTCCCAATACAGGCCACAATTGTCACGACCACCATTATATAACTTGCTTTCACTCTCATCTTGTTCCTTGCAGCATCAATCATCTCAAATCTGAAACAAATTACGTCAGTTTATCCACAAACCTCATTATCTATCATGATGTCTTTAAATTGAGAAGCATTTCTTTAGAGAAGGCTGCTTTATCAGAGTAGCTTAAGCAGAGATAATGCATAGTGTAAGAAAGGAAAAAGATCTTAATCACAAATAGAGGACTGTGGAAAATACAGATAGCAGGTTTGCACAAATTGAGGCAAGTGATATTATTCCATTCTCAACTTAGAAGATTTCACTAGATCCCTAGAAATTGAAATTCCATGTCAAATTTTAAGAACTGCCAACTTAAAGGCTGCACTGATTTTTTTTAATGCTGCAAAATGCTAATGATATAGTAATGGAAGTCTTGCACTTAGGACCTCAATACATACATATTATCCCTTCTATTAAAGATTAACAGACAAAGAGAACCTTCCTGTGAAAAGTTTAGTACACTCTCTGAAAGGTAGACCTCATCGGTGATAAAATGATTGTGATATTTTACTTTTGGAATTGAGAAAATACATATCAACTATTTCTGGAGAGGAGGAAGGTCAGAGTAACCCTGACAAGTTGCTTTATTGTTGTGGTTCTGTTCGCCGAGCTGGAAGTTTTTGTTGCAAACGTTTCGTCCCCTGGCTAGGCGACATCATCAGTGCTTGGGAGCCTCCTGCGAAGCGCTTCTTTGATGTTTCCTCCGGTGTTTATAGTGGTCTGTCCCTGCCGCTTCCGGTTGTCAGTTTCAGCTGTAGTGGTTGGTATATTGGGTCCAGGTCGATGTGTTTGTTGATGGAGTTTGTGGATGAATGCCATGCCTCTAGGAATTCCCTGGCTGTTCTCTGTCTGGCTTGCCCTATGATAGTAGTGTTGTCCCAGTCGAATTCATGTTGCTTGTTGTCTGCGTGTGTGGCTACTAAGATAGCGGGTCGTGTCGTTTCGTCCACAAACTCCATCAACAAACACATCGACCTGGACCCAATATATATACCAACGACTACAGCAGACAGCTGAAACTGACAACCGGAAGCGGCAGGGACAGACCACTATAAACACCGGAGGAAACATCAAAGAAGCGCTTCGCAGGAGGCTCCCAAGCACTGATGATGTCGCCTAGCCAGGGGACGAAACGTTTGCAACAAAAACTTCCAGCTCGGCGAACAGAACCACAACAACGAGCACCCGAGCTACAAATCTTCGCACAAACTTTGAAGTTGCTTTATTTCTGTTTTTAAATTAGGTCTCCCAAATAGAATGTCCAGCTTTAAAAAAAATTGAATAGTATGAAACAAAAAGGCTTTGTGAATAATATGCAAAGGTTTTGGTAGTGCAAATTACTTTACATTTTGACAATGATATCTGGGACTAAATTATTAGGCACTGGTAGAAAATTATATCACCAAATTTAAAACAGTACAGGGTGTGCTTAAGGGGAAGTTGCATTTAACTAGTTGGGAGTTCTTCAGAAGTAATAGTCATAGAGATGTACAGCATGGAAACAGACCCTTCGGTCCAACCCGTCCACGCGGATCAGATATCCCAACCCAATCTAATCCACATGTAATGGAAAGCATTGAAGACGCTAATGCTTATGAGGTCGTAAAACTGAATTTCAGGGGCACTTGATACAGTATTAAGATTTTTAGGAAACTTGTAGGTCATGTTATAAAAGCAATGGTAAGATGGATACAAAATGAGCTTAGTGATATAGAAAACAGTGTAATGGTCAATTGATATTTTTGGGGCTGGAGAAAGTATATAGTTCAGTTACCCAGGGACCCTTTGTTATCCTGATATATATGAATGATTTGGATCTTGGGTGCAGGGGATATATTTAAGTTTGCAGACGACATTAAAGTTGAAAGAATTTGTAAACTGAGGAGGATGGTGTGAAATTCCAAAAAGGACGTTGACAAGTTGGTGGAGTGGGTAAGAGGTGGCAATTGAGATTCGATGCAGAGAAATGTAGGGTAATACCTCTGCATCCAGTCTATTCAGCCTGATCATAATGTGACATTCCAAAGATGTCCCCACTTATTCTTTGAAACTCCAGAGAATCCAGGCCCAATCAACCCAATCTTTCCTCCGAAATCAGCTAGGTGAGCCTTTGCTGCTCTCCTAAAAACAAAACTACACTCCGTAGTCCAGGTGTGGTCTCACCAAGGTGCAGTACAATTGCAGTAAGACTTCCTTGTTCCTCTACACAATCCTTTTCTTACTGCATTTGTAAGCTTGCTTTCACTGGTATGCAAGGACAGTGTAAGTAAACATGTCCCAATCTATTCCAATTTAAATAATACTGCTAACATTGTTATTTACAATGAAGTGGTCAAATTCATGTTTATTCATGTCATGCTGTGTATTCATTTCTTTAAAATGGCTCCAAAGCCTCTTTTTACATCCTCCTTACTGCCAAGTTTTGTGTTGTTAGAAATTTTGGAAATTCTACACTTCATTCCATCATCCAAATTTATGATGATATTTTTGATACATATTATAAATACGTGTAGATGTGGTCCCGAAGTACAGATACCTGTGGTATTCAGTTTGTCACCACCTTCCACTCCAGAAAAGACTTCATTTTTCCTAATGTTTCCTGTCTGTTTAACCAATTCTATCCTTACCAATATTTTACCAACATAGAGTCATAGAGATGTAGAGAAACAGACTCTTGGGTCCAACCTGTTCATGCCGACCAGATATCCCAACCCAATCTTGTCCCATCTGCCAGCAGCCGGTCCATATCCCTCCAAACCCTTCCTATTCATATACACATCCAAATGCCTCTTAAATGTTGCAATTGTACCAGCCTCCACCACATCCTCTGGCAGCTCATTCCATACACGTACCACCCTCTGCGTGAAAAGGTTCCCCCTTTGGTCTCTTATCTTTCCCCCCTCACCCTAAACCTATGCCCTCTAGTTCTAGATTCCCCAACCCCAGGGAAAAGACTTTGCCTATTTATCCTATCCATGCCCCTCAATTTTGTAAACCTCTAAGATCACCCCTCAGCCTCTGCTCCAGGGAAAACATGCCCAGCCAGTTCAGCCTCTCCCTGTAGCTCAGATCCTCCAACCCTGGCAACATCCTTGTAAATCTTTTCTGAACCCTTTCAAGTTTCACAACCTCTTTCTGGTAGGAAGGAGACCAGAATTGCACGCAATATTCCAACAGTGGCCTAACTAATGTCCTGTACAGCTGCAACATGACCTCCCAACTCATTTACTCAGTACTCTAACCAATAAAGGAAAGCATACCAAACGCTGCCTTCACTATCCTATCTATCTGCGACTCCACTTTCAAGGAGCAATGAACCTGCACTCAAAGGTCTCTTTGTTCAGCAACACTCCCTAGGACCTTACCATTAAGTGTATAAGTCCTGCTAAGATTTGCTTTCCCAAAATGCAGCACCTCACATTTATCTGAATTAAACTCCATCTGCCACTTCTCAGCCCATTGGCCCATCTGGTCCAGATCTCTTGTAATTGGAGGTAATCCTCTTCGCTGTCTGCTACATCTCCAATTTTGGTGTAATCTGCAAACTTACTAACTGTACCTCTTGTGTTCGCATCCAAATCACTTATGTAAATGACAAAAAGTAGAGGGCCCAGCACCGATCTTTGTGGCACTCCACTGGTCACAGGCCTCCAGTCTGAAAAACAACCCTCTACCACCACCCTCTGTCTTCTACCTTTTGAGCTGGTTCTGTATCCAAATGGCTAGTTCTCAGTGTATTCCATGAAATCTAAGCTTGCAAATCCATCTCCCATGGGGATACAGTAACTTAATGAGAGTCTTTATCCAAAGTTTTCTGACATATCACATGCTGGCTCTCCCTTTTTGTAGTTACAGCCTCAAAACTCCAGTAGGTTTGTCAACAGTATTTATCTTTCATAAGTCAATGTTGACATTGCTGTTAGTATTCTAAGGTAATAGATTCCAGCATTTTCTCTATAAGATGTTAGACTAACTAGTCAGTAAGTACTTTTTTAAAAAAAAAATCCCTGTACAATCTTTGGTCTTAAACAATTCTTTTCCCATTTCAGTCCACAATAAAAAGACAGTCTTTACACTTGTCATTGGGTCAAAATCCTGGCACTCTAACAGCACCTTGGGTGTTCCTATGCCACGTAGGCTACTGTGATAGAAAAGCGTGACTCACTACCCCCTTTAAGGTAAGAGAAATTGTAATAAATGCTGGCTTTGCTACCAGTTAACGTTCCATGAACAAATAGAAAAAAAATGCTTGCACCAAGTTGAAAAGCAATTCTATTGAAAGATTAGGAATAGGTCTAAAATGACAGCACCAATACACACACAAAATCTCATACCTAACAAAAAAAAACACTAGAAGAGACTCCCTTCAGCACTTGCCCCCACAAAGGCACTAAGTATTTGATTGTGTAAAGCAAAAGAAACTCAACTCTTCCAGTACATTTGGCCTCTGCACTACACAGTTAATATTTATTACTTAGGGAGAATGCAGTTTGTGAAACTGGAGGGACTGCTGAAACGCTTGTGATTTCTAAGGAAGTGGAGTATGCAGTGAGAGTGGTCATATATAAGGAATGGCCTTTTAATCTGCATTACTGCAGCAGAGTCAAGGGAGAAGTTCAGTATAGAAGTGACAGTAGAAAGAATCTTACCATTTGTTTTCAGCTGTTGTTTGCACAGAGGATGATTTAAAAAAATTGTTTACCAAGGAAAGTAGTATCAACATCCCAATTTAAAAAGTCACCAACCAATAGGATCCCATACCCGTTTCATCACTTACGAAACCGCAGCTGGTATATCTGCTTCTCGTTTGAATCGACCACTCCACACCAACATCTTTTTATCAAAACTTGAGGGTTTGTATCCTGGCAATTTGAAAGCTGGACGTCCTGGAAAAAAAAACAATATTTTCATGGGTCACAATTTCCTTGTAAACGAGCTTGCATTATACAAAACTTGTAGACTATTTAAAATGTCAAAATACATGCTAACTTCAGCTCAGCGATATATTCTCAACTTGGAATCAGAAGGTTGTGGGTCAAGTTCTGATACATTTAAGTATATAAAATCTAGACTAACACTTCAATACTGAGGGAGTGCTGTCAGAAGAAACATCTTTAGGTCTCATTTAGTATTTTATCTAATGTCTTCTCAAATGAATGCAAATACTTCTATTCAAAGAGTAGCAGTGTCCTGGTCAGCAGTTATTTCGCAACCACTGTCAGAGTACTGTTATTTTCTGGTTATTTCAATGCTATTTGTGGGACCTTACTAAGTGCAAAGAGGAGATTTACCAGGATGTTGCCAGGAATGGAGGGTTTGAGTTATGTAGATAGGCTAGGATTTTTTTCATTGGAGTGTAGGAGGTCAGGAGGGTGAACCTTCAAATTATAAAATTGAGAGGTCTGGATAAAGTGAATGGTAAATTATTTTCTGTAGGGTGGGGTCTTTCAAGACTAGGGGGCATATTTTTAAGGTGAGGAGAGATTAAATATGACCTAAGCAAATTTTTATTAAGTGTGGAATGAACTTCCAGATAAAGTGGTGGATGCAGGTACAGTTAGTGTTCAAAAACATTTCAATGAGTAGATAAAAATATTTGGAGGAATATGCACCAAGTGCAGGCAGGTGGGACTAGCTTAGTTTGGGATTATGGTCAGCATGGACTGGATGGACCAAAGGGTCTGTTTCTGTGCTGTCTGACTATGATTGCAGTGTCTCTAATAACACTAACACCACATCAAAAATACCTCATTGGTTGTAAAGCAATTTGTATTTCTTATCCTTAGGATATCATCATGTAAATGTGAATCCTCTCCTTCAGTATAGATGTTACAATTTCAAGCCTGATACAGATAACTTTTTGGTTTCTGTTCTTTCCCAATAGCTCACCCAAGTCACTCAAAGTTTACTTTCATAGCACAACATAAGCGTTATCTGGGGGTGTGAAGATCATATCTTTATTACATGGTGGACACTACAATTCTTACATGTAACAGCACGTTGATCTAAAAAGGTCTGAGTCAAAAATTGCTAAGTCAGTCCTGGAACTACTCCCCATTTACACTTTGCACACCTCCACCACATGAACTTCCTCTGGGGAAGTTGGACCTACAATAAGCAATATTCAGACTCCATGATTTTACCAGATGAGGTCTGGTATATTTTTAAACTTCCATTTAAGACAACTATGGACCATAAAACAAACTTCCATTCAACGTCATTGCATTTTATCTTAGAATTTTCAGTAATACAATAAAGGTGTGCCATGTTGACTGGGCATAAGAACTTTGAACAGAATTTAATTTTGTTTGTTATCCTTATCAGAAGTGCTCAATCTGGGCCTCTTGTATTCTATCCCACTTCACTTAGCAAACTTTATCAATTGACCTTGAATACGTTTCCCTCTATTGTATCTAAGCACTTTTAAATGAATATTACTTGGTGGGTATGATGACCCTGTAGGAAGAGTGAGGAGTTGAAGGCGTGAAGAATAAAGGAGGGTTTATTCTAGAATATTGTAGTTTTGATTTATTTATTGTCATATTTTGTTCCAAAGTAGTAAAAAAGTATTGTCTAGTGTCACCACTTTCTAGTTGAAACTTTATTGCTGGAACAGCACAGGTCAGGCAGCATCCAGGGAACAGGAGATTCGACGTTTCGGGCACAGGCCCTTCTTCAGGGCATGTGCCCGAAACGTCGAATCTCCTGTTCCCTGGATGCTGCCTGACCTGCTGTGCTGTTCCAGCAATAAAGTTTAAACTTTGATCGCCAGCATCTGCAGACCTCACTTTCTCCTCACCACTTTCTAGCCCCATCTTAAAACATTAGTCTGTGTTTTGATTTACTTACTTGAGAGGTAGAAGAAAGAAATAAAAACATCAAGATCTAGAGAATCAGCTGTTGAATTATTTGCTGCAGAACTTCCAGCCTCTGCCTTGGTGACATAGCCATATAATTTCCATAACTGATCCACTTCAGTTTCTGGCCAGTGTTCACCTTCAGGATGTGGATTTAATGATTAGGTTCTCTCGCTGCTGCAGACCTGGTACTTGTGCATCAAAAAATGCTATTTGTTTCAGTACCTGAGAAGTCAGAAGCATTGCATAAAGTGCTGCAGCTTCTGGACATCTGAAACACAGAGTCTGGCAGCATTTATGGAGAGAAAAAAAACATAGTTAACGCTTCAAGTTTGTATGACTCTTCAGATGACGAAGTCGAAACAGACTCAAAGCGTTAACTGTTTTTCTCCCTCTCCACAAATACCTACTGAGTTGCTCTAACATTCTTTGTGATTCTGGAATCTCACAGGAGAAAGATCAAGCAACTGAGTTCGGTTGGGCCTAAAGCATTAACCTGTAGATACACCTGTAAAAATGTCCTGCAGAGCGGAGAAGACTAATATCAGCCCCAGTATCCACATCCCCGTTATTCCTTGACTCGGGCCCTCTGATGCCACGCCGTGTCCACCCCTCTGGTGTTCCTGACCCCGGGCCCGCAGCTTACCTTCAGGCTGGACTCTGGCCGGCGTCGCCGGGCCTCCCCCCTGCGGGGATTTCCCGTCCCCGGGTTTGCTGCAAAACCCCTGCAGCCGCTCGCGGTTGGTTCTGAACGTCAGGCTCAGGCCTCCGGCCACCGAGCCCGCGTAACTCCACATCCCGAGGCCGCACCGCCTGCCCACGGCGGACTCTAATCCCCTACTCCAGAGGTCACGGGAGCCCAGTCTGCCATCGGACCGGTGTTTAGAAGGAGCCGGGGTAGGCCCGCCTATCCATGCGAGAAAGGGGCGGATTTTTGAAGGAAGGAGACGAATAGAATCGAGTTTTTTTATCGAGAGGGAAATAGATCAGATTTAAACCCGTGACTGGTTACTGGCAAGCAACTTCCTCGGCGGTACAATATGTTCTTGTATCATATTTTTTTTTAAAATTCTCAGTCGGTTGACAAGTAGCCGCCCTCTCCCCGGTCCGCGCGCGGGCGGTGACGCTCCGCCGCCGTCTCTGGGGTTTCTCTTCCCCCTCCATTGTCTTGTTCCATCAGGCGGTGCGGCGGCCAGCCCTCAGGCCGGAGTCCTCGGAAGCGGCGGCAAGATGGCGGCGCCCAGTGAGGAGCTAAATTGTCAGGATTTCTCTGAGTTCCAGGTAAGGGCTGGGAGAACGGCAACGGGGAAGGGGATGGGAACTGAAGAACGGGCCGGGCTGAAGGGCGCTGCTCAGCGGCCCGCTCGGAGGCGGCTGGTGTGCTCGCTGGGAGGGTTGCGTCCTTCAGGAGCCCCCTACCCCAATCCCATGGGCAGCAAATACCCTTTGGGGAGGTTGGCGGGAAGGTCGGGGTCTGAGTCGAGGACTGAGGGAGGGCATTCGACAGCAGCAGCGATCAAGAGCCGTCGCCAATTCTGCACGGTCCCGGCCGATGTCCAGGGCTTTTGGACTTTGTCTTCCCCCGATTCGGTTCAGTGAACTCTGCACAACTCTCACATTTCACTTTTCGATGCACGGTTTCATGAATGTAATACTTGTCATACTCGGAGTTTTCACAACGTGGAAAGAGGCCCTTTGGCTCATTGTGTTCGTTGGTTTTCATCTTGAATTGGCAGTTTTGTGAAATGTTCTGATGAGTACAAATTTCGACAAAATGTGCCCTTTTTCAGAAGCACTTACTTCATTTGCACCACATCATGTTTTTTGCTTTCGTGGTCTGCTCCCTGGAAAGTACGTTTACCCATTACAGCCACCAAAAAAGTAGAAAACGTTGTTTATTTAAATTAACTCAGCAATATTAATGTTCAGTTCGGTTTACGGGGCTACGTGTGCTGCCGGTTAGCTGTTCAAGAATTTACAGCAAAACCATTTGCTGCTTCCTGTAGATATCCTAATGAATACTGTGGTAACAAAGTGTCTTAGCCTTTCTCACAACCACTGGACATTGTAGTAATTGTATTGTGAAGCTTCAAGAGATTACCCAGTCTGGGGAAAACAGATGGAATAGTTGTTACTTTCCAGTTTAAAATTTTAATGAAGCAAAGGACTCCAGATTCATGTGAGCTAGTGCTATGGACCCAAATGTGATGCATTCCCAGGCTGCCTATGTGTGGAGCTGCAGGAGATGGGGGAAAAAATGAACGCGTATTTTACTAAACAAATGTTTACTGTATACAGAAGATATAGAACGTGGGGACATAAATAGTGGTATCTTGAAAATCTCCATATTACATAGGAGATGGTGCTGGATAGCTTAAAACGCGTAAAGGTAGATAAATCCCCAAAATCTGATTAGATCATAGATGTACAGCATGGAAACAGACCCTTCAGTCCAACTTGTCCATGCTGACCAGATAGCCCTACCTAATCTGGTCCCACCTACCAGCATCCGGCCCACTTCCCTCTAAACCCTTCCTATTCATATACCCATCCAGGTGCCTTTTAAATGTTGCAATTGTACTAGCCTCCACCACTTCCTCTGGCAGCTCATTCCATACAAGTGAAAAAGTTGCCCCTTGGGTCTCTTTTATATCTTTTCCCCACTCACCCTAAACCTATGCCCTCTAGTTCTGGACTCCCCCACCTTTGGGAAAAGACTTTATTTATCCTATTAATGCCACTCATGATTTTATAAACCTCTATAAGGTCACCCCTCACGCTCTGATGCTCCAGGGAAAACAGCCCTAGCCTATTTAACTGCTCCCTGTAGCTCGAATCTTCCAACCCTGGCAACATCCTTGTAAATCTTTTCTGAACCCTTTCAAGTTTCACAACATCTTTCTGGTAGGAAGGAGACCAGAATTGCATGCAATATTTCAACCATGGCCTAACCAATGTCCTGTACAGCCGCAATATGACCTCCCAACTCCTGTATTCAATACAGGAGTTAGGTAGGGCTATCTGGTCAGCATGGACAAGTTGGACTTTGGCAGCACGGTGGCACAGTGGTTAGCACTGCTGCCTCACAGCGCCTGAGACCCGGGTTCAATTCCCGCCTCAGGCGACTGACTGTGTGGAGTTTGCACGTTCTCCCCGTGTCTGCGTGGGTTTCCTCCGGGTGCTCCGGTTTCCTCCCACAGTCCAAAGATGTGCAGGGTCAGGTGCTAAATTGCCCGTAGTGTTAGGTAAGGGGTAAATGTAGGGGTATGGGTGGGTTTCGCTTTGGCGGGTCGGTGTGGACTTGTTGGGCTGAAGGGCCTATTTCCACACTGTAATGTAATCTAATCTAATCTAATACTCTGACCAATAAAGGAAAGCATACCAAACGCCGCCTTAACTATCCTATCTACTTGTGACTCCACTTTCAAGGAGCTGTGAACCTGCGGTGCAAGGTCTCTTTGTTCAGCAACACTCCCTAGGACTTTACCATTAAGTGTATAAGTCCTGCTAAGATTTGTTTGCCCAAAATGCAGCACCTCACATTTATCTGAATTAAACTCCATTTGCCACTTCTCAGCCCATAGGCACATCTGGTCAAGATCCTGTTGTAATCTGAGGTAACCCTCTTCGCTGTCCACTACATCTCCAATTTTGGTGTCATCTGCAAACTTATTAACTGTACCTCTTATGATCGCATCCAAATCATTTATATAAATGGCAAAAAGTAGAGGACCCAGCACTGATCCTTGTGGCACTCCACTGGTCACAGGCCTCCAGTCTGAAAGACAGCCCTCCACCACCACCCTCTGTCTTCTACCTTTGAGCCAATTCTGTACCCAAATAGCTAGTTCTCCCTGTATTCCATGAGATCTAACCTTGTTAACCAGTCTCCCATGGGGAACTTTTTCAAATGCCTTACTGAAGTGCACATAGATCACATCTACCACTCTGCCCTCATGAATCCTCATTGTTAATTTTTCAAAAAACTCAAACAAGTTTTTGTGTGTGGGAAATCATGTTGACTTTCCAAATATATATACATCCTGTCCCTCAGGGTTCCCTCCAATAACTTGCGCACCACCGACGTCAGGCTCACTGGTCTATAGTTCCCTGGCTTGTCCTTACCACCTTTCTTAAACAGTGGCACCACATTAGCCAACCTTCAGTCTTCTGGCACCTCACCTATGACTATCGATGATGCAAACATCTCAGTAAGAGGCCCAGTAATCACTTCCCTAGCTTCCCACAGAGTTCTAGGGTACACCTGATCAGGTCCTGGGGATTTATCCACTTTTGTGCATTTCGAGACATCCAGCACTTCCTCCTCTGTAATATGGACATTTTTCAAGATGTCACCATCTATTTTCCTACATTCTATATCTTCCATGTCCTTTTCCACAGTAAATACTGATGCAAAATACTCATTTAGTATTGCCCCCCCATCTCCTGCAGTTCCACACAAAGACCACTTGCCCTATTGTCTCTCTAGTTACCCTTTTGTCCTTAATGTATTTGTAAAAACCCTTTGAATTCTCCTTCACTCTATTTGCCAAAGCTATATCTTGCTGAGAAATTTGTATCATCAATAGCCACCGTGAGGTGCCGAAGACTGGAGGTTGGCAAAAGTGCCACTGTTTAGGAAAGGTGGTAAGGAAAAGCCAGGGAACTGTAGACTGTCGAGTCTGACATTGGTGGTGGTTAAGTTGTTGGAGGGAAACCTGAGGGACAGGATTTACTTGTATTTGGAAAGGCAAGGACTGATTATGGATAGTCACCATGGCTATGTGCATGGGAAATCATGTCTCATTAACTTGACTGAGCTTTTTTGAAGAAGTAACAAAGAGAATTGAGGGTAGAGTAGTGGACATGGTCTCTGTAGACTTCAGTAAGGCTTTCAACAAGGTTTCTCATGGTAGACTGGTTAGCAAGGTTAGATCACTTGGAATACAAAGAGAACTAGCCATTTGGATACAGAACTGAATCGAAGGTAGAAGACAGAGGGTGGTGGTGGAGGGTTGCTTTTCAGACAGGAGACCTATGACCAGTGGAGTGTCATAAGGATCGGTATTGGGTCTGCTGCTTTTTGTCATTTAAATAATTTGGATGTGAACAAAGAAGGTTAGGAAGTTTGCAGATAACAGAACAATTGAAGGTGTAGTGGACAGTGAAGAAGGTTACCTCAGAGTTGGTACCTGCGACTTCGATATTGTGGCTATTACGGAGACATGGGTAGGACAGGGACAGGATTGGTTGTTGCAGGTTCCAGGGTTTAAATGTTTTAGTAGGGTCAGAGGTGGGGGTAAAAGAGGGGGAGGTGTGGCATTGCTTGTCAAAGATCGTATTACAGCGGTGGAAAGGACGATGGATGAAGACTCTGAGGTAGTTTGGGCTGAGGTTAGGAATAGGAAAGGTGAGGTCACCCTGTTAGGAGTTTTTTACAGGCCTCCTAATAGTCCTAGAAATGTAGAAGAAAGCATTGCGAGAATGATTCAGGAGAAGAGTGAAAGTAATAGGGTGGTTGTTATGGGGGACTTTAACTTTCCTGATATTGATTGAGAAAGCTATAGCTCTAGTTCGTTAGATGGGTTGGTGTTTGTCCAATGTGTGCAGGAGAGTTTCCTGACACAATATGTAGATAGGCCAACAAGAGGTGAGGCCATACTGGATTTGGTTCTGGGTAACGAACCGGACCAGGTGTTAGAATTAGATGTAGGTGAGCACTTTGGGGACAGTGACCACAATTCTAGTGATGGAGAGGGATAAGTGTACACTGCAGGGCAAGAGTTATAGCTGGGGGCAGGGAAATTATGATGCGGTGAGGCATGACTTAGGATGCGTGGCTTGGAAAAGTAGGCTTCAAGGCAAGGGTGTAATTGATATGTGGAGCTTGTTCAAGGAGCAACTATTGAGTGTCCTTGATAAGTATGTACCTGTCAGGCAGGGAGGAAAGGGTCGTGTGAGGGAGCCGTGGTTTAATAAGGAATTGAAATCCCTTGTTAAATGGAAAAGGGCGGCCTATGTAAAGATGAGGCGTGAAGGTTCAATTGGGGCGATTGAGAGTTTTATAAGGTAGCCAGGAAGGACCTGAAGAGAAAGCTAAGAGCAGCAAGGAGGGGACATGAAAGGTCCTTAGTTGGTAGGATTAGGGAAAACCCAAAGGCGTTCTATAGGTATGTCAGGAATAAAAGAATGACAAGGGTAGGAATAGGTCCAGTCAAGGATAGTAGTGGGAAGTTGCGTGTGGAGGCTGAAGAGATTGGAGAGACGCTGAATGAATACTTTTCGTCAGTATTCACTCAGGAACAGGACATTGTTGCCGATGTGAATACTGAGTCACAATTAAGTAGAATGAATGGCTTTGAGGTATGTAGGGAAGAGGTGTTGGAAATTCTGGAAAGGGTGAAAATAGATAAGTCCCCTGAGCCTGATGGCATTTATCCTAGGATTCTCTGGGAAGCAAGGGAGGAGATTGCAGAGCCATTGGCCTTGATTTTTATGTCCTCGTTGTCTACAGGAATAGTGCCAGAAGACTGTTAACAGTGAGGAAGGATGTGGCAGGTTACAGCAGGATATAGATAAGCTGCAGAACTGGGCAGAAAGGTGGCAAATGGAGTTCAATGTAGCTAAGTGTGAGGTGATTCACTTTGGTAAGAGTAACAAAAAGACGGGGTACTGGGCTAATGGTCGGATACTTGGTAGTGTGGATGAGCAGAGGGATCTTGGTGTCCATGTACACAGATCTTTGAAAGTTGCCACCCAGGTAAATAGTGCGGTGAAGAAGGCATATGGCGTACTGGCTTTTATTGATAGAGGAATTGAGTTCCGGAGTCCTGAGATCATGTTGCAGTTGTGTAAGACTCTGGTGCGGCCGCATCTGGAGTATTGTGTGCAGTTTTGGTCGCCATACTATAGGAAGGATGTGGAGGCACTGGAACGGGTGCAGAAAAGGTTTACCAGGATGTTGCCTGGTATGGTAGGAAGATCGTATGAGGAAAGGCTGAGGCACTTGGGGTTGTTTTCATTGGAGAAAAGAAGGTTTAGGGGTGACTTGATAGAGGTGTACAAGATGATTAGGGGTTTAGATAGGGTTGACCGTGAGAACATTTTTCCACGTATGGAGTCAGCTATTACGAGGGGGCATAGCTTTAAATTAAGGGGTGGTAGGTATAGGACAGATGTTAGGGGTAGGTTCTTTACTCAGCGAGTCGTGAGTTCATGGAATGCCCTGCCAGTAGCAGTGGTGGACTCTCCCTCTTTATGGGCATTTAAGCAGGCATTGGATAGGCATATGGAGGATAGTGGGCTAGTGTAGGTTAGGTGGGCTTGGATCGGCGCAACATCGAGGGCCAAAGGGCCTGTACTGCGCTGTATTCTTCTGTGTTCTATGAGTACAACAGGATCTTGATCAAATGGGCCAAAGGGCTGAGGAGTAGCAGATGGAGCTTAATTTAGATAAATGTGAGGTGCTGCACTGTGGAAAGGCAAATCAGAGCAGGACCAATACACGTAATGGTAGGTCCTGGGGAGTGTTGCCAAACAAGAGATCTTGATATGCAGGTCCAGAGTTCCTTGAAACTGGAGTCACCAGATAGTGAAGAAGGCACTTGGCATGCTTTCATTTATTGGTCAGAGTATTGAGTATAGAAGTTGGATGTCATGTTGCAGATGTACAGAACATTGGTTTGACCACTTTTGGAATACTGTGTGCAGTCCTGGTCTCCCTGCTATAGGAATGATATTGTGAAACTTGAAAGGGTTCAGAAAAGACTTAGAAAAGCGTTGCCGGAGTTGGAGGGTTTGAGCTATAGGTAGAAGGTGAATAGGTTGGGGCTATTTTCCTGGAGCATCAGAGGCTGACAGGTGATGCTATAGAGGTTTATAAAACCATGAGGAGCAAGGATAGGGGGAATAGTGAAGGTTTATTCTCTGGAATGGAGTGTCCAGAATTAATAGGGCATAGGTTTGGGTGAGAGGGGAAAGATATTTAAGGGACCTAAGGGCCAACGTTTTCACACAGAGGGTGGTGCATGTATGGAATGAACTGCCGGAGGAAGTGGTGGAGGCTGGTACAATTACAGCATTTAACAGGCATCTGAATGAGTCTATGACTAGGAAGGGTTGAGAGGAATATTGGCCAAGTGCTGGCAAATGGGGCTAGATTAATTTAGGATATCTAGTCGGCATTGACGAGTTGAACCAAACGGCATGTTTCCTTGTGTTCATATATTTTAACACTGCAATGGAGAAGGCAGAGGCATGGACATTTTGCTGCAGTGTCCAGCAGATGTTTAGAGAACTTGATTCAAATTTCAAGCATTGTGCAAGCACCCACTAAGCTGTTGTCCGATACCTCCTGCTTCAATATTCTTGGGTTGGTTTGCCCCTTATCTTTTCTAATATCCAGCCATTACCAGTGCATGTCAGAAGATGTTGTTTGTTGATGTAAGGTTTATCATTTTAGTATTTTTCCTGTCCCATAGACAGAACAGAACCATTACAAGTGGTGACATAATTGTGATCACTCCAGAGGGAATGGCTCTGGAAAGTCTTAATGTTAATTCTACATCGGATCTAGTTGTAGCGAAAGTGGCAAGGAAACATTCCACCCATGTTGAACATCATGGGAAAAAAACCCACTGGAAATAGAAAGTGCACAAAATGTGTTCTCATTGGAAGACTTCAGTATTAGTGAAAGTGCCTAAGTAGCAATTTTGCTGATGTACTGGCCAAGTCTTAAAGGACATCTGTGCCAGACTACATCTGTGGCAGATGATGGAACCAGTAAGAAGGAAAAACCTTTTTTTTTCTCCTCATCACCAGTCTACTTGTTGAAGGTATATCCAAAGGTAAATTTTCCAATGTCTCAGAGAACCATAGAAATAGAGAAACAACTACTGTTTAACCTAAGGGTTACCGCACCTCAGCTGAGGGGCACTGTTGAGATAATGAGATCTTCATGGAAATCTCATAACAATGATTGTCACAGTTCTGTAGAAACTGTGTTCCCTGTTCACACTGAGGACACATTCTACCAGTGTGATGCTACCATGATTAAATGGGATGGTGGAGACAGCATGCCATTAATATCTAAGTAATGCCACAACCAATGGATTCGATCAAAATTCTGTAGTCCTCCCATATTCAGTTGTGAACTATAGTGTGCAATTAAACAACTAACCTTAGGAGAAAGTTCCACTTACATCCCCATCCTCAATATGGTTGAAGTCCAGTGCATCTATGAAAATATCAAGCTGCAAGCATTTGTAATCACTTTCAGTCAGAATTACGGGGTAGCTGATCCATCTTAGCTTCTTCCTGCCACTTTGTCATCAATTTGATTCACTCCATGTGATATGATGGAATGCCTGAAGAGTCTAGAAGTAGCAAAGGCTATGGCCCTGACACCATCCCAGCATTAGTATTGAATATTTGTGTACCAGAGTTACACATGCTCTTAAACAGGTTTTGTTTCCAGAACAGCTTGAAGGCTGGCATCTGTGCAATATTCCAGAAAATTGCCCAAGTACACATGACCACAATAAGTCGAATTTTGTCAATTACTACTCGATCAATCTACTCTCAATCGTCAGACAAGTGATGAAGGGATTGTCTAGGATGATATCAAGGAGCATTTATGCAATAATAACCTGCTTCGTTGGTGCTCAATTTGAGTTTTGGCAGTGCCAATCAGTACTAAAATTCATTACAGCCTTGGTCCTGACATAGACACAGAGCTGAATTTCAGATACAAAACGAGAGACAGATTACCCTTGGCATCAAGGCAGTATTTGATTGAGTACAGCAAAATTTCAAGTAAATGTGAATCGAGGGGAAAATAAGCATCAAGGAAGATTGTTATGATCTTTGAAGACTAATCATCTTCGCTATAGAACATTGTTGCAGGAGTTAGTCCAGATCGTCTCCTACATTCACAACGTTCAACTGCTTCATCCGTCATAAGGACTGAAATGGGAATGTTCACTGCACAGTGCTCATTTCCATTTGAAATGCACATATATAACAAAACATGGTTAATGTTCAAGCTTGGACTAAGTGGCAAATAACATTTGTGCCAGGTAAAGACCATTCTGATGACATTCTGTTTGGCACCATTAATGAGAAACTTAAATGGATCAGCCACATAAATACTGCTCTATAAGAGCAGGTCACTGCTGGGTATTCTGTGGGAAGGGACTCATATTTTCTTCATTCCTCAAAGCCTTTACAACGACTACAAATAACAAGTAAGAAGTTTAATATAATCTCTGATTCACTGGATGAATGCAAGGCTGGCAATATTTGAGCTTGCACACCACCTCTCGGGCAAAACAATGTGCTTGATTGGCATCCCATTACCAGTTTAAAAGTTCACTGTCATCCCAACCAGTGCATCAAGACTATAGGATGTACCATAGAAAAGATGTGCTGCAGCAACTTCCAAAGTTGTGAACTCCACCAGCTAGAAGGAAAAGGTGGCATGTATGTGGGAACACTACCACTTACAAGTTTCCCTCCAAATTGCATCTGAACCTAGAAGCACTTTGTTGTTCCTTCATTGTTATTGGGTTAATATTCTGGATGGATATCCAATGGTATTTCACCATGTGGACTGCAGCTGTTCAAGAAGGCAGCTAATCACTATATTCCCTTAGGCAATAAATTCTAACCTTATCAGCTACACTGTTTCAGGAGAATGAATAAATATGTTCTTTTAGAAGTGTCTTCACCATAGAAGAGCTGCATTTAGTCAATTGTGCTTTTAAAGTTCTATTCTTTCACCATAACCATGTAGCTATTTTCTTTTTGAAGCACATATCCAATTCCTTTTTAAAAGCATTGCATTTCAAATAATAACTACTTGTTTCATTTTTTAAAAAACTCTACTCTTTCCTGTCAGTGGAAACAATTTTTTTCAAAGAAAACATCACTTGAAATAATTCTATTAAGTTTCTCAATTTTGTTCTCAGAGTGGAGAATCTCCCACCTCTCCAGTCTGCCAATATAATTAAAGCCCCTAAAATCCTGTATTTCCATCTAGAAGGACAAGGGCAGCTGATGCATGGGGACACCATCACCTGCAAGTTCCCCTCCAAGCCAGTCATCTTCCTGACTTAGAAATATATCGCCGTTCCTTCTCTGTCACTGGGTCAACAAGCCTGGAATTTCCTCAAATAGCATTGTGGGTCAACCTGTGGCAATTGGACTGCAGCAATTCAAGAAGACAGCTCACCACAATCTTGTTAAGGACAACTAGGGACAGGAAATAAGTGCCATCCAGCTAGCAACACCCACAGCCCACAGGTGAACTAAAGAAAATCTCTGTAGCATGGGGCAGCAACAACGCACAATGGTTAGGACCACTGTCTCAACAGCAGGGACCCAAGTTTGATTCCACCCTTAGGTGACTGACTGTATGTTTTCCCCATGTCTTGCATGGATTTCCTCATAGTACTCAAGTTTTCACCCACAGACTAAAGATGTGCAGGTTATGTGGATTTGCCTTGGTAAATGCAGAGTTATGGGGATAGGTTTGGGGCTGTTCTTAGGGTCAGTATGGACTTGGTGAACTGAGCAGCCTGCTTCCACACTATAGGGAGTCTATGACCAAGACCGTGACATTCTCCTAAAAGCATGGCTCTCATAATTGTACACAATATTCTGGCCAAGGCCTCATCAGTGATTTATGTTAAAAAAAAAACATGTAGTCTTCATATAGTCTTTAGCGTAAATGACAATAAATCAGTTTATTTGGCTATCAATTATGCCTAGACTTTGTCTAACTGCATCAGTGAATTTTTCAGTATTATTAAAGCAAAACCTCCTTCTTTGTTTCTATCAATAGGATGCATTGCGGGTGATGCGACAAATTGACGATAGGATAGTTCACGAATTAAATACTATTATCCCTACAGCATCCTTTGCTGGAAAGATTGATGCAAGTCAGACGTGCAAGCAACTTTATGATTCTGTAAGTAATGTCCTATTCATTTTTTTGCAAGAAAACTTGTTTTTTGTGGAGTCCTTTTACTTTGTGACCAGCTCGGTAATAAGTTTAAAAATAAAGTTGAAGTTTGATTTATAATGTGCAACTCATCACGTGCTAGGCCTTTTAAATTTTGATGGCTAAAAAAGTGACTAATTCCTTCACAGTATGGGACTTGGGGGTTCAAGTGCATAAATCTTTAAAATCTCATAAACAGATGCAGAATGTAATTAGGAAAGCTAATGGAAAGCTGGCCTTTGTCTCGAGGACTCAAGTTTAAAGATGCAGATGTTATGCTGCAATTATACAAAACTTTGGTTCGAACCCACTTGGAATGTAAATCTTGCCACCACACCTTAAGAAGGATATTGGCCTATGAGGGGATACAACTTCAGTGTTCAAGTTATGAGGAGAGATTCTACAAATTAGATTTATTTTCTCAAGAATTTAGAAGGTTAAGCAATGATCTGGTCAAAGTCTTCAAAATATTAATAAGGAACGATAGGGTAGTTGAAGAGAGAAACTATTTCCATCGGTTCGGTATTCTGGAAGTAGGGGTATAGTCTGAGAATTAGAATTATAGAATTGTTCAGCAGAGATGTTAGGAAGCACTCCCACATGTAAGGGTGCTGGAATTTTGGAACTCTCTTCCACAAACTGCAGCAGATACTGGATCAGTTGGTAATTTGAAATCTGAGCTGGATAACTTTTTTTGTTAAGCAAAGGTATAAAGCAATATGGGCCAAAGGCAGGTATATGGAATTAAGCCACAGGTCAGCCATGATCTCATTTAATGGCAGAATAGGCTCAAGGGACTAAGTGACCTACACTTGTTCCTATGTTCCTGTATACCTTTGGTCATGATGATTTCATATTTGTCCATTTTTTTTAGTGGGTATTTAATAAATATTTTTCTAATTATTGCATGTTTATGTGAACTGGACCTAAACAAAGTGTTTTGGGGGCATTGTATTGTAAGCTGAAAGATTCCACATACAGTTCCACTGTAAAGCATGGCCCTTCGATGCTATGTTTAAATAGCTGAGCTCAAATCTGAGACATTTAACCTTGTTGCAGTTGTAGCCAGCTTCATTTTATTGGTATTTAATTAAAGCCATAAGAGAAAAATCCTTGGATCCTCAAAACCTTTATTTAAATCCTGTTGAAATTAAAGTATGTTTGACCTAATTATCTTAGTTAAAATAAGCTTGTATAGTACAAACTCATGTATAGAGTCATAGAGATGTATAGCATGGAAACAGACCCTTTAATCCAACCCGTCCATGCCGACTAGATATCCCAACCCAATCTAGTCCCACCTGCCAGCACCTGGCCCATATCCCTCAACCCTTCCTATTCATATACCTATCCAAATGCCTCTTAAATGTTACAATTGTACCAGCCTCCACCACTTCCTCTAGCAGCGCATTCCATACCCGTACCACCCTCTGTGTGAAAAAGTTGCCACGTAGGTCTCTTTTATATCTTTCCCCTCTCACCCTAAACCTATGCCCTCTAGTTCTGGACTACCCGACCCCAGGGAAAAGCCTTTGCCTATTTACCGTATCCATGCCCCTCATAATTTTGTAAACCTCTATAAGGTCACCCCTCAGCCTCCGACGCTCTAGGGAAAACAGCCCCAGCTTGTCCAGCCTCTCCCTATAGCTTTAATCCTCCAACCCTGGCAACATCCTTGTAAATCTTTTCTGAACCCTTTCAAGTGTCACAACATCTTTCTGATAGGAAGGAGACCAGAATTGCATGCATTATTCCAACAGTGGCCTAACTAGTGTCCTGTACAGCCGCAACATGACCTCCCAACTCCTATAATCAATATTCTGACCAATAAAGGAAAGCATACCAAACGCCGCCATCACTATCCTATTTACCTGCGACTCCACTTTCAAGGAGCTATGAACCTGCACTCCAAGGTCTCTTTGTTCAACAACACTCCCTAGGACCTTACCATTAAGTGTATAAGTGCTGCTAAGATTTGTTTTCCCAAAATGCAGCACCTCTCATTTATCTGGATTAAACTCCATCTGCCACTTCTCAGCCCATTGGCCCATCTGGTCAAGATCCTGTTGTAATCGGAGGTAACCCTCTTCGCTGTCCACTACACCTCCAATTTTGGTGTCATCTGCAAACTTACTAACTGTACCTCTTATGCTCGCATCCAGATCATTTATGTAAATGGCAAAAAGTAGAGGACCCAGCACCAATCCTTGTGGCACTCCACTGGTCACAGGCCTCTAGTCTGAAAAGCAATCCTCCACCACCATCTTCTGTCTTATACCTCCGAGCCAGTTCTGTACCCAAATGGTTAGTTCTCCCTGTATTCAATGAGATCTAACCTTGCTAACCAATCTCCCATGGGGAACCTTGTTGAGTGCCTTCATGAAGTCCATATAGATCACATCTACAGCTTTGCCCTCACCAATCCTTTTTGTTACTTCTTCAAAAAAATTCAATCAAATTTGTGAGACATGATTTCCCACGCACAAAGCCATGTTGACTATCCCTAATCAGTCCTTGCCTTTCCAAATAAATGTACATCCTGTCCCTCAGGATTCCCTCCAACAACTTGCCCACCACCGAGGTCAGGCTCACTGCTCTATAGTTCCCTGGCTTGTCCTTACCACCCTTCTTAAACAGTGACATCACGTTTGCCAACCTCCAGTCTTCCGGCACCTCACCTGTGACTATCGATAATACAAATATCTCAGCAAGAGGCTCAGCAATCACTCCTCTAGCTTCCCACAGAGTTCTCGGGTACACCTGATCAGGTCCTGGGAATTTATCCACCTTTACTCGTTTCAAGACATCCAGCACTTCCTCCTCTGTAATCTGGACATTTTGCAAGAAGTCACTATCTATTTCCCTACAGTCTATATCTTACATATCCTTTTCCACAGTAAATACTGATGCAAAATATTCATTTTCTGCGGCTCCAGACAAAGGACGCCTTGCTGATCTTTGCGGGACCCTATTCTTTCCCTTGTTACCCTTTTGTTCTTAATATATTTGTGTAAACCGTTTGGATTCTCCTTAATTCTATTTGCCAAAGCTATCTCATGTCCCCTTTTTGCCCTCCTGATTTCCCTCTTAAGTATACTCCTATTTCCTTTATACTCTTCTAAGGATCCATTCGATCTATCCTGTCTATACCTTACATTTGCTTCCTTCTTTTTCTTAACCAAACCCTCAATTTCTTTAGTCATCCAGCATTCCCTATACCTACCAGCCTTTCCTTTCACCCTGACAGGAATATACTTTTTCTGGATTCTCGTTATCTCATTTCTGAAGGCTTCCCATTTTCCAGCCGTCCCTTTACCTGTGAACATCTAACCCCAATCAGTTTTCAAAAGTTCTTGCCTAATACCATCAAAATTGGCCTTTCTCCAATTTGAACTCGTACATTTCCTGGTATAACTACCATATAGCTCCCAATCTGACACAATTCTCAGAGACCTCACGCTTCTTCTGTGTAACTGGAAATATGATCCGCTGGAAAAGAGTATACGTTTCTGCTGTAACAAATTTTGTTGGGATACGAGAAAGAAGCTCGCTGTGCCTGATCGAGACTCGGGAAGCACCTTGTTTCAGGTTGCAACAAACTTATACAAGGTTGATGTCATGATCCAATCCATACTTGGTCAAACATTTACATTTCCTAAGGCTAGCATCAAAATGCAACATTTCGTTTCACAACAGATAATTATGTCTCAGCAGCAATCTGCCGCAGAGTGAATGCTTTAATGACAGTATTATTCAGATTATTGACTGGCAGTCTCTATCTTTCAAAAATTCTGTTAGAGACTTCAGAAGGAACCAGGAGGGTTTGCCTGCCAAGAGTATTCATCTGCAAACAGGATGCAGAAGTAAGACATTCTGCCCCATGAACCTGCTCTGCTATTTAATAAGATCATAGTTGAACTGATTGTAACCTCAAATCTACAATAACCATTCATCCTCTTGCTTATCAAGAATCTGTCTGGGTCTGTGAGTTCTTCTGGCGCAGGGGTCAAGCCCCTGCCTTTAAGGTGGCTGCAGAGGTATGTCCAAACATATCTGAACATGTTGATTTAAAAGTCCATCTCTGACTTTAAAATGTTCAAAGTCTCCATTCACCATCTATTCAGGAAGAGAATTCTAAAGACTCGCCATCCTCTGTGAGAAGCAATTTTGTCTCATCTCTGTTTTAAATGGCAACCCCTTATTTCAAATAGTGACCTACAATTCTAGATACCCCTAGAACAAGAAATATCCTTTCTAAAGCTATCCCTTTCATGACCCTCCAGGATCTTAACTTTTTCAATCAAGTTGCCTCTTATTCTTCTAAACTCCAGTAGCAACAAGCTTAGCATGCCTAACTTGTCCCTCATAAGACAGTCATAGAGATGTACAGCGCGGAAACGGACCCTTCGGTCCAACCCGATCACGCCGACCAGATATCCCAACCCAATCTAGTCCCACCTGCCAGCACCCAGCCCATATCGCTCCAAACCCCTCCTATTCATATATCCATCCAAATGCCTTTGAAATGTTGCAATTGTACCAGCCTCCACCACTTCCTCTGGCAGCTCATTCCATACACGTACCACCCTCTGCGTGAAAAGGTTGCCCCTTAGGTCTCTTTTATATCTTTCCCCTCTCACCCTAAACCTATAACCTCTAATTTTGGACTCCCCCACCCCAAGGAAAAGACTTTTTCTATTTATCCTATCCATGCCCCTCATAATTTTATAAACATCTATTAGGTCACCCCTAATCCTCTGACACTCCAGGGAAAACAGCCGTAACCTATTTAACCTCTCCTGAGAGCTCAAATCCTCCAACCCTGGCAACATCCTTGTGAATCTTTTCTGAACCCTTTCAAGTTTCACAACATTTTCCTGATAGGAAGGACACCAGATTTGCATGCAATATTTCAACAATGTTGTAACCAGTGTCCTGTACAGCTGCAGCATGACCTCCCAATTCCTGTACTCAATACTGTGACATATACAGGACAGCATACCAAACGCCTTCTTCACTATCCTATCCACCTGCGACTCCACTTTCAAGAAGCTACGAAGCTGCACTCCAAGGTCTCTTTGTTCAGCAATACTCCCTAGGACCTTACCAAGTGTGTAAGTCCTGCTAAGATTTGCTTTCCCAAAATGCAGCACCTCGCATTTATCTAAATTAGTATCATCTGCAAACTTACTAACTATACCTCTACGCTCACATCCAAATCATTTATATAAATGATGAAAAGTAGTGGACCCAACACCGATCCTTGTGGCACTCCACTGGTCGCAGGCCTCCAGTCTAGCAAACAACCCTCCACCACCACCCTCTGTCTTCTACCTTCAAGTCAGTTCTGTATCCAAATGGCTAGTTCTCCCTGTATTCCATGAGATCTGACCTTGCTAACCAGTCTCCCGTGGGAAACCTTGTTGAACGCCTTACTTAAGTCCACATAGATCACATCTACCGCTCTGCCCTCATCCATCCTCTTTGTTACTTCTTCAGAAAACTCAATCAAGTTTGTGAGACATGATTTCCCACGCACAACGCCATGTAGACTATCCCTAATCAGTCCTTGCCTTTCCAAATACTTGTACATCCTGTCCCTCAGGAGTCTCTCCAACAACTTGCCCACCACCAAGGTCAGGCTCACTGGCCTATAGTTCCCTGGCCCAGCAATCACTTCCCTAGCTTCCCACAGAGTTCTAGGGTACACCCTATCAGGTCCTGGGGATGTATCCACTTTTATGCTTTTCAAGACATCCAGCACTTCTTCCTCTGTAATATGGACACTTTTCAAGATGTCACCATCTATTTCCCCACCTTCTATATCTTCCAAGACCTTTTCCACAATAAACACTGATGCAAACTATTTGTTTAATATCTCCCCCATCTCCTGTGACTTCACACAAAGGCCGTCTTGCTGATCTTGGAGGGGCCCTATTCTCTCCCTAGTTACCTTTTTGTCTTTCGTGTATTTATGAAAAACCCTTTGGATTCTCCTTACTCTATTTGCCAAAACTATCTCATGTCCCCTTTTTGCTCTCTTGATTTCCTCCTTAAGTACACTCCTATTGCCTTTATACTCTTCTAAAGATTCACTCGATCTATCCTGTCTATACCTGATATATGCTTCCTTCTTTTTCTTAACCAACCCTCAATTTTTTTAGTCATCCAGCATTCCCTATACCTACCTAATTAGTTTGCTAAATTTTCTTTGAACCTGCTTAAGTTAGGGACACAATGCTGAACATACAGGAGGGTATAAGCTGGTCAGATGGGCTGATGCGTTGCTAGTGAAATTACATCTGGATCAGTGGGAAGTGGAGTGTTTGGTCAGGATCATTGGCCAGTGTATTTGGCTGTTAACCGATTTTAAACATTTGTGATCTGAGGGCTTTTCTGGTAAGTTGGCGATGGAGTAGGGCTTCTCACTGTCTCTATTTTTTTTCTTTTCTCTTTTATTTTACTTATCTCTTGTTGAAGAGCTCAGTCTGGGCGACAGCATTGGCAATTGGTGAGTGGGCCCAGCACCGATTCATGGCGCTACAGACACGTGGCAGTGGTGTCAGCGAGAGTTTGGGTTTCCGGTGGCTTCTGCATCAATGAGGCAGTCCTAATGTTGACTCATGATTGCTGCAGCGGAGGAGAGTTTGGGCCCAGTACAATACCCTGTGATAGCGACAGCTGCTGCATTGGTGAGGTGGTCCCAAAGCGGACTCATGCCAGCAGCTGCTTTGGCGTGAACTTAAATTGGCGAGGGAGTTTTTAGAGGCAAGATAGCACTGAAGAGTGACAACTTTCATTCCAATAGTAGCAGCATTGTGAAGGGGCTTATGCCTGGCCAATAGGTCCATGGCCCATGGCAGAGCACTAAACGAGGAGGACTGTAAAGTTGAACACTCTCTTTATTTATATATTCTTCTACCTTTATATTCTATTTTTAAGTTCATGTTTCTGTGTTTTAAGATGGCGCTGGAGAGTGGCAGCACTATGCAACACTTTTCGCTATATTTTGTAACAAAAATACACGGGACAATAAATGAATCAAAATCAGATGTGGTTTCTCCAGTGTCCCATAAAGCTGAAACATAACCTCCCTAATTTTGTATTCAATTTCCTTTACAATAAATAAGAGAATTCTGTTAGTTTTCTTAATGATATAGATGATTTCGGGGTGCTTATTCCACTCCAAACATTACTCCAATTGTTAAAGATTCACATAAAATCTAGTCAACATTTTTTTTGAAAATTGCTCAGAGATATAAAGCACGCTCTAAAGTGTGTGCTCTATTTCCAAACATGTTGATAAGCTGCTTAGTGTATATTTTTTTTTCATAAGACTTGTCTACTTGTTTCTCTGCAATTTACTTCTGGGTGGTAAAATGTACTTGTATATTGGTCCATTTTCTGGGATATCTGTCGACTGCATCAAGGCAAAACCAAATGAAAATATTTTATATTACAAGGTTGGTAAATTTTGTGGTGTACCTATCTTCCTCTTTTTTTTCCCCCTTTTTAGCTAAAACAGGCACACGTTAGTAGGGAAAAAGCCATAAAGACGTGCATAAACCAAAGTTCCAGTAGGGTGAACAAACTACGAGAAGAGAGAAATAAAGATATGGACAATTTAACGCTACTAAAACGACTTCGGAAAGAACAAACAAATGTAAGGCATGCATAGTCATATCAGCCACTCCCACAGTTTCCTTCCTTTGAAACTTTGTTTTAAAATATACTTTTGATGTGGATGTGCCAAACTTAAATGTTTTTAATAAATAATGCAAAAAACTTAAAATAGAATTGCACATTTGAAGTGTTCTTTTGTTTCAGAGAGGCTGCTGACCATTAGCATTAGAATTAAGCTTATTGGTTTTGGGTATTATATGACATTGCTCAGTTGCCCAGTAATACAGCAGAAATAATGTGTGCTCTGCTGCTGAAGTTTTTTTAAAAAAAATCTAATACTTAATTGAACAGTTTGATGTATTAAGAATAATAAATAATATTTGTAGTTCTGAACATATTTATTTACTGTAAATAATGAGACTTGAAAAAACAATTTGGCTCCAGCCCTTTCTTGCTAAAGAAAGTTCCAGATATTTCCCTTTTTAAATAAGTGGAACTATGTTTTTTGTGAAACAAAGTGTACTCCACAATGGTTGTGGGAGTGAACTGTAGAAAAGTGTGAGGTCATGCATTTTGGTAGCAAGATTAGAGGCATGGACTATTTTCTAAATGGGGAGAGAAGTCTGAAGTGCAGAGAGACTTGAGAGTTCTTGTCCAGAATTCTCTCACAGTAAACTTCAGGTTGAGTAAGTCGTTAAGAAGGCACATGCAATGGTGGCACTTATTTTGAGAGGACTTGAATATCAAAGAAGGGATGTACTTCTGAGGCTCTAGAAGGCTCTAATCAGGTCGCATTTGGAGTATTGTGCGCAGTTTTAGGTCCCATATGTCAGGAAAGATGTACTGGCCCTGGAGCATGTTCAGAGGAGGTCCATGAGAATGATCACAGGAATGAAAAACTTAACATATGAGGAACATTTAAGGACTCTGGATCTATACTGAATGGAGCTTAGAAGGATGAGGGGTGATCTAATTGAAACTTACAGACAGAGTGGATGTTGGTAGGAGAGACTAGGACTGAGGGCACAGCCTAGAGTAAAAGGAACAGAGATAAGGAGAAATTTCTTCAGACAGAGATAAGTGAATCTATAGAAATTACTGTCACAGAAGACTCTGGAGGCCAGGTCATTGAGTATATTTAAGACGGAGATAGGTTCTTGATTGTAAAGGGTATCAAGATTACAGGGAGAAACTGGGAGAATGTGTTTGAGAAACTCATCAGCCTTGATTGAATGATGGAGCAGACTCATTGTGTCAAATGGCCTAATTTCTGCTCCTATGTCTTTATGGTCTTACTAATAAATACAGAATTCTTGTTAGTTGCAACTTCAACAAATTTTGAGTGTATTTAGCTGAAAGATGAAAACATGCACATATTAGTTGCTGTGCTAATAAGGCATTCATTTGAATGTCTTAATTAGTCACAAAACTTTTTTTAATTATAGATTGCCAGAACTTGGACAAGTTCTGAGGTGCAAAAACAAAAACCTGCAAGTTTAGCACTTGCCAAGGGGAAGGACATGGCCTCATTGGGGGAGGCAATGGCTAGTGGTATTGTCACTAGCATTTTAATCCAGCAACTCAGTGAATGTTTAGGGCAGCATGATGGCTAAGTGGTTAGCACTGCTGCCTCACAGGGCCAGGGACCCATGTTCGATTCCAGCCTAATGCCACTGTCTGTGTGGAGTTTGCACATTCTCCCCATGTCTTCGTGGGTGCTCCATTTTCCTCCCACAGTCCAAAGATGTACAGGTTATGTAAATTGGCCATGCTAAAATTACCCATAGTGTCCAGGGATGTGTAGGCTAGGTGCATTAGTCAGGGGAAATGTAGAGTAATAGGTTGGGAAACGGGTCTCGGTGGATTACTCTTTTTGGAGGGTCAGTGTGAACTTGTTGGGTCAAAATGGCCAGTTTCCGCATTGTAGGGATTCTACAATTGATTGTTGACTAGATGCATTTTATATGGAGCACTTATTTCCTCATCTCTTCCCCAACCCCACCTCACCCCAACCCCACCTAATATAAGAATGTAAGAAATCAGAATAGAAGTAGGCAATTCACCTGCTCAAACCTGCTCTACATTTGATTGATCGCGGCTGATCTCATCTTTCCTTCCTGCTCTCCGTAACCCTTCACCCCATTACTAATTTAAAATATCTATCTCCTCAATGTCTCAGCGTCCACACACTCTGGGGTAATGAATTCCACAAATTCAAGATTTGTTGAGAGAAGTAATTTCTCCTCACCTCTATTTTAAGTCTGCTACCCCTTTTCCTAAAATATTGCCTTCTTGTTCTAGATTTCCTCACATGAGGAACGATCTTCTCTTTGTCAATTCCCTTGAGCATCTTATATACCTCAAATAGATCTCCTCTCATTTTTCTAAACTCCAGAAAGTACGATCCTAAACTGTTCAATCTCTCCTCATAGACAAAGCCTTCATCTCTGGAATTAGTCTGATGAACCTGAATTCAATATGACCAGTGTGCTGGCTGGCACACAGTGTGCTGCACTGACCGAGAGAGAACACAGATCTCTGAATTGTTACACTAGTTCGAGAGAAGGAGAGAAAGTTTGTACCTGTTCTAGTACTCCAGTTGTAGAGGGTCCCAAAAGCTGCTGTCTCTGTCCATGTGTTGTCCTCCCATTCCTTACAGACCACGGGGCTTCTTTGTAAGATTCCCTTGACTGAGCATTTCCTTTCTCCTGTAGACTTTTTATATGGTATCCAGTATAGTAGAATAACACCGGGCATAATTGCAGAATGAATAGGGAAAGAACGCTGGTAAAATCTTGGCAAAACATTCTGGAGGTCCTCTTCACAACTTCAGTAGGAAGTGAACATTAAATGACAAGTACCCCTTTCTAGTAACACTTGAAATTCACCTCAACACTCTATTTACTTCCAAACAAGAAAGGTCTTTAAGACAAGTAATCATTTCTGAAATGCTGTACTTCCTCCTTAATGAACACCAGTTGATATTTTATTTGGCAATTATCCCCCATCAATCACCTATTTGTCACAGAGACTTCACTTCTTTACTAAAATGGTACCTTCAAGGCCTCATGTTGGAGTTGTTAGTACCTGAACATACTGTTGGAAGTATCGCATTACATGCTCTTCTTAGTTTTATCAAATCTAGCCAATGTGAGTTGAATGTTATTGTATATCAAGTTAAAAATCACATAACACCAGGTTATAGTCCAACAGGTTTACTTGGAAGTACAAACTTTCAGACTGCTGGTCCTTTGTCAGGTAGCTAGTGGAGTAGAGTCATAGGACACAGACTTTATAGCAAAAGATCATAGTGTCATGCACTGATGTGATCTATTGAACAAACCTAGGTGAAAGACTTAACAGCAATCCAGGTTTGTTCCATATATCACATCAGTGCATGACACTATGATCTTTTTGCTATAATTCTGTGTCCTGCGATCCTAATCCACTCGTTACTTGACAATGGAGCAGCGCTCCAAAAGCTTGTACTTCTGAACAAACCTGTTGGACTATAACCTGGTGTCATTTAATTTTTAACTTTGTCCACTCCAGTCAAACATCGGCATCTCCACATCATTATATATTAACATATTGCATTTATTTTGTTAATTTGAAGTTACACTTGTGAATACTAAGATCACAAAATAAAATGAGAGGTTGTAACTAAAGGAGCTCTCCTTTCATTTCACAAGTACAAAGTTAAATTGAAAATAATAAATATGTAGGATGCTTTAATTCCACTTTTAAGTGAACTCTAAGTATTATTGTCACTTTGTTAATATTACAAATTAATATTACATAGGGGCTTAATAGTTTACAAAACATTATCAAAATAATCAACCTTCTTTCAGGCCAACGTCCATGCACAAATTATTCAAATCTTTGCAAAAATTGACAAGATTTCAATGATGAATCCATACAAGTATTTTTATCTCTTCAATATTCTCCCATTCTGAAGGTGATGATCTATGCTGGCATAATATTCCACCAATTCTGAGTGACTTATAGTAGCTTTTCTACTACTCATTTATCACATTTTCATCTTAACAGTCTTGGTTCACAGGTTGTGGTGAATTTCTCAGCTGGCCTTAATTCTACTCTTACCTGAAGTTCTCACAATTACACTTTCCAGCAAATGTTACTGGCTGACTTTCCCTAATCGGCACAACTTGAGCTGCTAATTGTAGCTTCAACATCATCCTGGTTCTGATGATGAACTCAAATAAATCCTTCCTCTTTTACAAAGTTGAAAAAGATATGCTGGTAGTAAAGAAAACACTTGTATGAAAACAACTTTATCTCAGTTAGAATTATTTGTGAGAAGACCATCACAAGCCCTTGTTCATTTGTATTTCTCTTGACTTGTTAATGAAAACTCAGCACATTCTGTTACCTGTGATTAGTAACACTCCGATCCAAGTTCAGCATTATAAATAGAGCTCAGCTGTTAGTAATGTGAACCAGAAAGAGAGGGAGGAGGAAAGAGACAATACAAAAAGCCTCCGATTTCTATAATGCGCATCATATATGGAAAGCATTTTACAGGATGGTTGATTAAAATTATCCTGAACAAAAGTACTTTTGTTCAGATGTTACGTAAATATTGTAATGCAGAGGGATAGAGGATATTGGAGTCTCTGTATGGTTATATAAAACACATTGAAATATCTGCAATCAGTGTACTTGTCTGTATAGAAATGGTGATGTCTCTGTCTCCGTAGATAGGCACAAGATTTGGACTGAATCTATCTCTTTAATGTGCTTAAACCTTATCAGCATGGTGGCACAATGGTTAGTACTGCTGTCTCACAGCACCAGGGACCAGGGTTCAATTCCAGCCTTGGGTGACTGTGTGGAATTTTCACATTCTCCCTGTGTTTGCATGGGTTTCTTCCATGTGCTCCAGTTTCCTCCCACAGTTGAAGATGTGCAGTTTAGATAGGTTAGTTATGGCAAATGCAAGGTTATGGGGATAGGGTGGGTAAGATGTTTTGTGATCAGTGGGTCAAATGGCCTCCTGTGATATTATAAATCACTCTGTCTGCTGTAACGTATTTATATTTGCATTCTGAGTGTCTGTTTATGTTTCAGTTGAAATTGATGCAGTCCGAATTAAATGTTGAGGAGGTTGTCAATGACAGAAGTTGGAAGGTAGGGACTGTGCTTGCATTTCTCTTTTAATAGTATTTATTGGAAAACAGTACAATTATATAAAAATTAATTCATCATCCAAATGATTATATAAGCTGTTTAATTTCTTTTGTCACCTAGATCAGTAGTTCTTAAACCTTTTTGAAGTGTCCCTTTTCAATGAATTAATTATCAGAGACACCCCACCAAATTATAATAAAACAAAGAACTGAGGACACTGGAAATCTGAAACAAAAACAGAATTTGCTGGAGAAATTCAGCAGGTCTGGCCGACTCTGTGGAGAGAAAGTAGAGTTAATATTTCAGGTCCAGTGACCCTTTTTCAGAACTGATAGTAACTGGAAAAGGTTGTTTATGTACTGCAGATAGAGCGGTTGAGGGGGGTAAAGGAGTAGGTGATAGATATAGATGAAGCCCAGAGTGGGAGAGAGTGAAACAGACAAAGGAAAGGATAATGGTAAGCAAGGGAGAAACAAAAGCTTGAAAATAGTGACTATAAGTAAGTGAAAATATGTCAGCTGAGCTGAAAGCAGCTCATGTCATGATTGGGTGTGGAAATGGATAAAGGACATGATGTGGATGTGGAGGCTGGTGAGGAGCGGGGGATCTTTTGGTGTGGTGGGAAATGGGCCCTATTAACCACGGTAGGAAATCCTTGGTAGACAACAAATATGAACATTTCTGAGGATCTCCTACAGAAAGTGGCATTATCAGAACAGGTGCCACAGTGATGGAGAAACTGAGAGATTGGAAAGGACTCTTCACAGGTAGCAGGGTGTGAGGGCATATAGATGAGGTAACTGTGGGAGTAAATGGGTTTGTAGTGGATATTGGTGGCCAGTCTATCTCCAGAAATGTAGAGGAAGGGAAGAATCAGATGAACCAGTTGAAGGTGAGAGCAGGGTGGAAACTGGAAGTGAAATTGACAAGTTTTTTCCAATTCAAGACAAGAGGAAGAAGCAGCAGCGATAACGTCATTAATGTATTGTAGAAAGTATTTACCCCACCCAACCATCCCATCTAAATAAAACACAAGTGAGTCAAATTCTGGAGTAATCACTTCAGTTTTTTTTTAAGGTCTTCAAGGAACGCTGCAGAAATCATTACAAGCCCTCAACCAGCCTGTGACACTAAAGCACTGTGAAGACAAGCCAATTCCTGCCTGCCTGTGGCTTGTGAAGTATGAATCAGATGATAGTTGTTGAGAGTAAAGTGCAGTGGACCATTTCAGGGACCGTTTATAGGTATAATGATTAAGATGTTTTGAATTTGATGGACCTATGATTGTGGGGAAACTGGCAGTTCCAGCAACAACTTAAAATTGCCTCAAACAAACTTACTATGATGTAAACTTTGTGAGCTTTACACAAACATGCTTGTCCATCTTGAATATCTTAAGACAGTTTCATGCATGGTTTAAACTTTTTTTTAATTGCATAATGAAACAGATCATGTCAGATGTTGCAAAGCAAAGTATCTGGAAGGTTTTCATAGCCTCATTTACTAGAATGTTTTTCCCTCTGTCCCGTGTAGGATTATTGGACAATTTTGGTGATGTCATGACAATTTTAACAAGTTTTATCTCCCTCAAATTGCCCAATCCAACTTTAATTTGCAATAAAAGATATCAGACTTGCTATTTGTTTCAATGTTTATTCAATTATAGGCTGCATTTTATTCAAAAAAACCTACCCTTCAGAACTGGATTCCCATTTAATCACAATTGGAATTGCTACTACATCACTCAGACTGTCTGAGTTGAAGTGAAAGGAAATACTCAAATGCCAAAACCTCTGGCTCGGTTTATATCTGGTAATCAGGTAGGTGCACAGTACAAATACCAATGATTAAGCTGCACAGTTTTAGAAGCCTGAGAGTTTAATTTCTAATTTAGACATTAAGAGTTTAGAATTTGAACCTGTGCCATTCAGGCTAGGGATTAAACATTTGCTCTGACTTTGTTGTTAAAATGCCATTTACAGTTATGTCAAATTTTGCAAATGTTTCCCTCTGGCTGCCTCATCTACAGTTCAAAACATTCGATTTGTAAGTACAAGTTAGTGTCTTGTGTGTTCAATTTAAAAAGAGTCCTCAAGTAACTTATTCCATGCAGTAGGGCAGAAACAAGAGGGGCCAAATCTGCCAGCAATTCAGCATTCTTTAGAGCTTGCTGGGAAGTATGTTTGAATGGGACTGGGGCACCAGAAACTTTTTTTTCTTTCCCTGATGCCAAATACCTAGGCAAGTGTTCCTTCAGAGCCTGAGCGCTGCTTAAAATGGTTGCTCTTTCTTACAAAACGTATAATGATCTGTTCAAAATCTAAAGGTATTTTTTAATCATTCTTGCTATTCACCTTAATTTCTAGTGTCACATGGGCAATAATGGTCTGCTTAGCCATGTTTTGGGTGATAATTATTTTCCATTAAAGGTAAACAAGATGGGGAGAGTAGTGTATGCCAAAGCCATCTAGAAAATCTTTCTAGTAAAATCTGCCCTATCTGACAGTAATACTTTTTATAAAGATCATGAATTGTCTCTACCATGGGTAAAAGGAACATTATCTGTATTATTGTATTCGTGGAAACAGTGATTCTATTCCAACTCAAGTGTCAAGGTTCCTTTTGTTTTAACTCAAATCAACAGTTTTTAAAATTTAGATAAAATATGGTTCTGTTCCTGTCTATTCATGTGTATTTAAATATTGGACATGTTCTGTTGTGTGCAATCTGGAGTTTGAACTTCTGAAGAAACCACATTGAAACAATGTTTTATTTCTGGAGATTGTGTCCCATTAGTAATAAAAAAAATCCACTGATGCTTTTAGTCTTGTGTGCATAGATGTAATACCAACTATACATGTTAGATACACCTCCAAAGAACTATCACACTCACCACACACCCAAAGAACATTGCTATCGGTCTGAATGTTTGGTAAAGATTGCTGAGAAAAATCTAGCAGCAACTGCACTATAAAAAAGGTTGTATTATGGATGTGGACTAGTCACAAAAGACTTATGCATTTCAGTAGTAACTGTTCCTTAATCCAGAATTTTAGTTGTAGAAATTGTCTAGAAACGGAGTCACAATTAAATGACAATCAAAATAACCTTTGTTGGATTGTGCATTTACAATTTCCGAAAGCAAAAAATTTATTGGATGTTTCTCAGGAATGACTCTATAATTAAAAAACGATACTGTTTCAGATTTCCAGCATCCAGTGTTGAAGAAACTCTGGTCTGACAGCAGCTGTGAAACACTAGAGTTAATGTTTCAAATTCAATATGATTTTGAGTTTCTCCAGATTGTGAATTTATAAATTTTCCAAGATTTTCAAAAATACTGCAGAGATAAATGTTGTAAGATTTAAGTCCAGTTCTCATGTTATTAAAAAGGTCAGACACAAGGGAGTGCATAATTTAGTTTAAAAAGTAACAGCCAGTGTGATACTATACTGATACAGTAGTTAAGGAACAAATTGTTTGGGTAAGGAAAGACCATAAACAGTGTTTCCTCTAATTGAGGAATTTCAGTAATTTCACATTTTAGTGGAACTTATTGCTGAGATATGCTTCTACCTTCTCAGTGAGTCAATGTTTTCTTTCCTCTACCTGTCAAAAAGCCTATTTGAGACTGTGTACATCATGAACTTTGTTATTTCACTGGATAAATGCAAATGAGTTTATATTTAATGTTGAATTGAATGCTCAATTGACTACTGTACAGCTTACCAAAATTCGAGAGACTAATGATTTGCAATGAACCAATTAAGCAACTAGAAGACTTTTAAACATTAAATAATCTGACCAGTTTCACTTTTATAAACCACAATCAAAACCAATAAAGGTGGGAACTAAAAGACCTTAAAACCAGTAATTGCACTCCAATTACAAATAGTTGCTTGATTGGCACAATAGCCAACCCACTTAATGTGGCATCTTCATAGTTGAAGGCAATGGCAATGGCAATTTGCACAAGAAGCCCCTGTTCTAGGTTAAACGGCAACTGTTACTGCATATCTGAATTTGTTCTATTAACATGAAGTCTCTAGGGATAAACATTGTCTAGGATATTGGCTACAACTCCCCTGATCCTGTCAACAGTGCTACAACATCTGTTACATGCAACTAGGAGAGCAGATGTGGTTTCATCCAAAACTATCCACCACTCAGGGAAACATCAGTGGCACACTGGCAGTGTGCTCAAGTAACTGCAATAGCTATTCTACGTTGAATCAAAAATTAACATGCATAATTGCTATGCCATCCCAAGTCATGTAAAACAGTGGTGTTTGTTGTGTACTTTCTCCTCCCACCAGCATTTGGATTTTAAAATTAAATCCACACTTTGTATTTTAAATACTTGTGCTAACATCTAATACTGTCATTTTAAAGGAGAATTTAAAATAATGATCTACACAAAATATGGAACAGCAGTTGCGCCAAGTGTAAAACCAATCCAATCCTTATTGGATTCCCTTTGTCCTCAGTAAAGATGTTGCTTTTAAAATAAAAATTTCAGCAAACTGGAAGAATGCATGTACCTTAATTTACAATATTGCTTTCTAGTGTGATGTTTAGAAATATTTATTTACTATTACAATGCAAAATTATCCAATACAAGCATATTTGAATGTTTCTCATTTCAATCTACAGTAAAAGATTTACAACAAAAAGGCCTGCCTGTGTTTTCATTGTATTTAGATTACTCAAACATTTTCCATCAGGATTAAAATGGTTTAATAAAAAAAAGGCATTTTCTTTTCTAAAGTGTAGGATCTCCATAGTTAAACCTAGGATGGAGCAAAACCAGCTAACCAATCAACATTTCTGGCTACTTGGACTTGATTTTTCTGGATTAAATAATTTGATTTTCCAAACACACCCGTAACCTTTGAAGGAAACATAATTTCCATTGTAACTAATTTTCCATTTGTTAAAAATTATGAAATGGAATGGAAGGAAATCAGTTTACTTGTTAAACATCTCAGTTGGCACTAGAATTAGGGTGGGGAGAAAAACATTTAGAGCATCCATAAATTGTCTCCATCACTTCCCCATATCAAGATAAAATGGCACTGACAAAGTGCTAGCGATTATACAAGCTGAGAAACTGCTTTTGCTCCAGCCTAGCAACCTAAAATAAAGGTTTGTTTTAAAAGTACACTAAATCATCAGTGTGTAATTTGTTGGTCTTTATATCAGATACTTCCTTTTTGCTATTCCTGCAAGGAAGATCTTCATATATTTTTACATGTATGTAGTCATCACCACCAACGTGGATCTAATTAACAGAGAAAGAAGTTAGGTTAGTAAAACTATAATCTATGTATATATTAAATCTCAACATTCTTAAATGCATTTTTTGTCTCAACAGTCTAGGAATCAAAAGCCTAAGCAGCTTTCCAGCTGCTATTCTGTCAAACAGTAAATATTTTAGTCATGACCATGCTTTGAATGCAGTTCTTGTCTATTCCTCCAACCTGGTTCCATAAACCCATCAAATCTGTAAATAGAGTTTTGTAGCCAGTTTCCCAATATGAATTGGAAGTCATTGAGGTGGAACTACTAAGCAATAAAATAATTGTACTTAAAGTGCCTTCATCTCTCACAGTAACTTTATGCTTGAGAAAGCAAAGTTAAACCAAGCTGAAGTCTTCAAATACAGCAAAAGTTGTTTGCACTGGCACTCTATAAACTAGCAAACACTATATGCCTCAAATATTGGAAGTTTACTATATTTTTGCAATCTCTGCAATGTCTGAGTAGTTAATGGCAGAACATCTTCTCACCTGCAACTAAGTTTTATTTAAGGCAAAGTTTGTATTATTTAAGTAACTTATGCTGTAAATAAAGTGTAACAGTGATGTATTTACCCTGCATTATACTATTACTTAGTGTGTTTTAAGATTGGTTATGTGGACCTCTTGATCAACCAGAATATTTAATTAACTGGTACATTCCTGGTTCTATAGGGGCTGGTTAATAAAAGTTTGCTGTATATGGAAACCAGCCTGTGGTAGAGATGATATTATTCAAGTTAGAGAGGCTACAAAAGGTATCCAGCCATACCACACAGGAGACAAACCATGTGTGTTAAAGTTATGTTTGTAAGACACATCCAAAACATTTGAAAGCACAAACAAACTTACTTTCATGAAATAATTGATCCCAGCTACAATTTGAGTCTTAAAAGATTTTACAACAAACACATCATATGTTCTGTTTGCCTTTTCTTCGATCTCAGATTTCATCTGGAAAAGAGAGAATTATCAAGGACATAGAACAAATTATATTTATATAAAGTGTATTCTGAATGTGCCAAAAAAATGTCCAAGAGCCCTCAAGGCTTAATAAAGAAATGAAAACAGAGCTGCAAGAGCAGTTTTTAAAAGCTAATTTGATTTCATGTCACATCTTTTGTGACTTCAAGATGTCCCAAAAGCACTTTTGTAATCAAAATGTAGTCATTTTAAAACAGAAGTTTTAAGGAGGCATCCAAGAAAAAGGCAAGAAAGGGCAAGTAATTTAGTTAAAGAATTCCAATTTGTGTATGGGGGAGGGTCACAGGCTTTTGCAATGGGATGCAAAGGAAAAACCTGCTCAGAAACAGTGCTCCAAGGAGGAAAACATTGGGCTGCATGAAATAGAGACAAAGGGTAAGGTTATGAAATAATGTAGAGAATTAGCATTTTGAATAACATTGATGTCAGAAACCATAGTAGATCATCCCAGAATGGTGGTGTGGATAGGGCAATACAAAGAACATGATAGGATAGAGTTAGCATACATTAATTTGAAGATTTGAATTTAATACTTTTTGATCTGGAAAATCAATAGTTAATTTCACACCATCTTTCAGCCCTTTCTTCCCTCCCTCACCAAATAACTTCATAACATTAAGCTGTGTCATGTCAATTTAAAAGTCCCTAGCATCAAAAGTGAAAATTTAGCATCCAACTAAATAAGGAAATATCAAGGCAAATGACCAAACACCTTGGTCAGAAGTAGGTTTTAAGGAGTGTCTTCAGGGAGGGAGGAAGGAGCGGTAGACAGGCAGAAGGGTTTTGGGATGAAATGCCAGAGTCTTGACCACTGAAGGCTTTGTAATCAATGGCTGAACACAATCAAGATGCTGAAGAAGCCAGAATTGCAGAAGTGTAGAAAACATGAATGGCTGCATAACTAGAGGTGAGAGACAGAGAAAGGTTCAAGGCCACAGGCAGATCTGAAAACGCAAATGAGAATTTTAACTAATGCATTTCTTGAGCCAGTGAGCACAGGAGTAATTGGTGAACAGGATCTGGTGCAGGTTAGGGTGTAGGCAGCAGTTCTGGATGATCTAATTTCTGCTAACTTGGAAGCTAATAAGGGAAGTTGGTTGTACAACAGTTTCATGTGAATTGGGTTGAGGGAACAGGTGGATGGGTCTCAGGGATGACAAGCTCAGTGGAATCATGAGGGTATACAAGACCGAAATGAATATATTACTTCAGGGCTAGGTAATGCGGGAATCTTAGGGGAAATTTGGCCCTGTCGGTAATGGGGAAAACAGGTCAGTGTTAACGACGGCTGATAAAATGGTTTCAATCTTTGTTTCTCAAAAAGTCCCTGAGTTTCATGCATTTGCTGGAAATGAGGGTGGTTAATCTGTGGAAATGATTGCCCCAGAGGGCTTTGGAAGCTAAGTAATTCAGTGTCTTTAAAACAGAGATTGATAGATTCTTGATTGGTAATGGGATCAAGGGACACAGGGAGGAGGCAGGAGAATGGGGTTGAGAAATCTCTATCGTGACTCGATGATTGATCAGGCCAGACGTGCCAATTCTCCTCCTATAGGTTGTTATGGTCTGTCACATCACAGTATCCAGACTTCAAAAAACATCAAGTGGGTGTAGCACTAAAATGCAAGATGGTTTCCTTCTGTGTACAATTCGAATTTAGTTTCTACCAAATTAATCATGATTTTTGAAGAATCTGAGTAGGCAAAAGATGAATTTTACGGTTCACCTCTTTAAGAGGCCTACGTTTCCTACTTAGATGTTGAGCGGTGAGCAAAATCTGCAACAAATCCAAAAAAATAAAGATTGAAAAAGATTGTGTAATACAACTAAAATATTAATATTCCTTCACTGTTCTGGTCAGCATTTCAGGTTAAATAAAAATCCCTAACATTGTAAACGTTACGTAACGTAGAGAGGGAGGCGTGTAGTTCACTCTCTTAAAGTGAGAAAACTAGTTTTAAATACTGCCAATCTGACTTTAAGCTCTTACACCCACCTTATCTTTTGCTAATTCTGGCATTCCCCCTCCCCCAGACAGTTCAATGTTTTCGAACCTATCATTTGAAAATCCATGTGATACTTCGAGAGAGTTAATATTTCGGACCTTTTTTGAAAAAAAAGATACTACCCTCCCTCTTGAGTTTGTCGAGTTTATTTCCTGTCCTTACTTTAGATTTCTAGTATTCGTAGATTCTTATGTAAACTCATCTATCATTTTACCTCCTTCTCGACCTCTAACTCTTAGGAGCAAGGATTTGGTTAGCTCTGTGTTTGGGCCAACACGTCACTTATTTCTCACCCCCCTTAGGCCACCCTGATGAAGAGTTCATGCTCGAAACGTCGACTCTCCGGCTGGTCGGATGCTACCTGTCCGGCTGTGCTTTTCCAGCATCGTGCTTTTCGACCGCTGGTTCCTCAGTTTGGGTAAACCATTGATTCTGCAAAGCTTGTACTCACCGAATAAGCGATCTGCTGCACCTCTGGCGTAACAGTTTTCTCAGAGCTAGTGCCTCCACACAATTGCCGACTCATTGTTAGTCTCTCGGTGTTGCTACCACAGCTTCTACCCTGATCACAATGTGGCGACAGAATGTTACAGTGTAGCTGCGGACTGTTACAAAACTCAGACTCTCCGCCCACTTACCCGCCTTCATTCTCAAAAAGCCAATCCATGAAGGGTGGGGAGACCGGTTTGGATTCTTACAGTCTGGCCTAACACCGCAAAGCATTCGAAAATAAAACCAAGCTTGCATGTTTTATTCAATTAAGTGTATCAAAAAGTTAAAAGACCTTTCAAATAATCAGGGATTCGCTTGCTTCTGAAGATTCATTAATTCCACCACCCCCGCCTTACATTAGTACTTGCTGCCATTTTCGTTTGCTCAGTAAGGTGGCTGCTCTAAGACATAGGTCAAACCACTATCACAACAATCGAGTCAATTCGTCTTTTTGTTAACGGATTTAACTTAGGATGCTATAAAGTGCATAGTTTTAGTTTTTGCAGTTTGAAATGCGAGCCTATCAAAAACCATTCTTCAGTACACCAGGCGCTGGTCACGCTGTCATTACTCACACCTGCTGACCAAATCCGCAATCCGGGGTTGCCCAGTGACAAAGAAGAAACATATTTCCAAACATTTTCGTTTCTGGGTGTTTCATGAGGTTTTGGAGGAAATGAAGATGACACATAGTGCAGAGCTCAGCACCAACCACTCCCTGCCTTTTAACTTAATAAAGGTGTTTTCGGAGTATGATGGAAGTTAAAACACATAACTTCATAATCGCCAACTTTGTATTTTAATCAATCTCACTCCCTCCTAATTTATCTGATTTGGAGATGCCGGTTTTCGACTGGGGTGGACAAAGTTAAGAATCGCATAACGCCAGGTTACAGTCCAACAGGTTTATTTTGGAAACACTAGCTTTAAGTTGTGGAGCAGAATCATAAGACAACATTTATAACAACAGGATTGCAGTGTCATGGAATGTAATATTAAACAAATTTAGCTAAAGTGTTTCATCTTTAGAATGATCACGTGACAGATACTTGGAAGGGCTCAAGGATGCCCTCATAAGAACTCGGTATAATGCTCAATTCATCGACTGCCAGTTCCAACATGCCACAGCGAGAAATCATAATGACCTCCGCAGGAGACAGACATGAGCTGCAACTGACAGGGTACCATCCATTGTCCAGTACTTCCCAGAAGCCGAAAAACTACGCCATGTTCTTCACAGCCTGCAACACATTATCAATGAGGCTGAGCACCTCACCAAGACCTTCCTCACGCCTCCACTTCTTGCCTTTAAACACCCACCAAACCTCAAACAGATCATTGTTCGCAGTAAACTATCTGATCTTCAGGACGACACCATATAACCCTGTCATGACAGACGTGTCAGAGTGTTGAATGGATACCACCATTACATGTGGGGATTCCACCCATGCAACAGGTACTCATGTGACTCGGCCAACATTGTCTATCTGATACACTGCAGGCAAGGATGCCCTGAGGCATGGTACATTGGCGAGACTGAGCAAAGGCTAATGCAACAGATGAATGAACATTGCACAACAATTACTAGGCAGGAGTGTTCCCTCCCACTCGGAGAACACTTCAGCGGTCCGGGGCATTCAGCCTCTGACCTTCGGGTGACCATCCTCCAAGGCAGACTTTGGGACAGGCAACAACGCAAGGTGGCCAAGCAGATGCTGATTGCCGAGTTCGGTACCCATGGGGATGGTCTCAACCGGAACCTTGGATTCATGTCATACTACAGGTGACCCCACTGCATTATACACTCCCACACATATGCACACAAGCACTCCTACATATCTACACACTCATGCAGACCCTCTCTCATACACAAGCTCTCTCTCGTATGCTGACACATACACCCCCCACACTCACACCCACACACGTACCCTCTCACAGACTTATACCCTGTTATACTCACACACATACACATACTCTCTCACAGACGCTCACACACCCACATGCACACACTCAATTGGTCTCCCCTGCATGCACACACATATAAGTTTGTGGGGTGAATTTGTACTTACAGAATTACATTTTCTTTTGCTCAAAAACTGCATAAATCCATGTAAGATTCTGTAAATCCCACCTTAGAGATAGAATCAGTCTGATCTAACTTTGGGACACAGACAGAGTTTAACCTCACACCTTCAATACATTATCTGAGCTGAGATGGCACCTATTGTTAAAGCTATTTTAAGAATGTAACTTTAAAAAAGTTCTGGAATTTACATTTGAAGGAACCGAAATTAACTTGATCGTTCTAAAAGATGAAAGACTTAAGCTAAATTTGTTCAATATTACATTCCATAACACTACAATCCTCTTGCTATAAGTTCTGTGTCTTCTGATTCTGCTCCACAACCACCTGATGAAGAAGCAGTCCTTCAAAAGCTAGTGCTTCCAGATAAACCTGTTGGACTTTAATGCGGTGTTGTGATTTTTAACCTAGTTATCTGAACTCTTTCTGGATTTCTGTCTGTCTTATAGACATGGCACAGGATCGAACGAGTTTTTAAAAAAATCATGACAGGCTTTGATAGAGTAAGAAAGAGTGAGATGTTTGTGGCGGAGCTCAGTAGAGAACAGACAATTCTGGATTTAGCAATGTGCAATTAGGCAGACTTGGTAAGGGGTTTTAAGGTGAAGGAACCGGTTGTGGGTAAGATTTTAAAGTCAATTGTGAAGAATGAGATTTCTGAATGCTTGCAAGTGTATGGTAAAACAAGGTAAAGTCAGTGTGGTTTCATCAAGGGGAGGTCATGCCTGACAAATCTGCTAGAATTCTTTGAGGAGCTATTGAGAAGGTTAGACTAAGGAAAGCCAATGGATGTTATCTACCTGGACTTCAAGAAGGCCTTTGACAAGGTGCCACAGAGGAGGCTAATGAGTAAGATAAGGGCCCATGGTGTCAAAGGCAAGGTACTAGCATGGATAGAAGATTGACTGTCTGGCAGAAAGCAGAGAGTTGGGATAAAAAGGTCTTTCTCAGGATGGCAGCCAGTGACTAGTCTGCAAGCATCAGTGTTGAGGCCACAACTTTTCACTTTATACATGAATGATGTAGATGAAGGAACTGGGAGCATTCTGGCTAGGTTTGCAGATGATACAAAGATAGGTGGAGGGACAGCTAGTATTGAGAAGGCAGGGAGGATGCAGAAGGATTTGGACCAATTAGGAGAGTGGCAAAAGAAGTGGCAGATGGAGTGCAATGTAGGAAAGTGTGAGGTCATGCACTTTGGTAAGAAGAGTGGCGGCATGGGCTATTTTCTAAATGGGGAGAAAATTCAGAAATCTGAAGTGCAAAAGGACTTGGGAGTCCTAATCCAGGATCTCTTAAGGTTAATTTGAAAAATGGATTTCCTGGCTAGGAAGGCAAATACAATGTTGGCGTTTATTTTGAGAGGACTTGAATATAAAAGTAGGGATGTACTTCTCAGACTTCATAAGGCTCTAGTCAGACCCCATTTAGAATATTGTGAGCAATCTTAGACCCCATATCTCAGGAAGGATATACTGGCTCTGGAGTGGGTCCAGACGAGGTTCACAGGAATGATCCCAGGAATGAAAGGCTTAACATGTGAAGAACATTTGAGGATTCTGGAGTTTAGAAGGATGAGGGTGGATCTAATTGAAACTTACAGAATACTGAAATTGTAGATTTTGGGAAGATATTTCCATTGGTAGGACAGACTAGGACCCGATGGTACAACCTTAGAGTAAAGGGAAGACCCTTTAGAATGGAGATGAGGAGAAACTTCTTCAGCCAGAGAGTGGTGTATCTATGGAATTCATTGCCACAGAAGGCTGTAGAGGCTAGGTCATTTAGTATATTTAAGACTGAGATAGATAGGTTCTTGATTGTTAAAGGGAACAAGGGTTATGAGGAGAAGGCAAGAGAATGGGGTTGAAAAACCTGTCAGTGGAGCAGACTCAATGCTCTGAATGGCCTAATTTCTGCTCCTATGTCTTATGGTCTTATCGTTTATTTTCTTTGGGGTGGCAAGAGGAGTGGTCACTATAATTTTAAGGTTGCAACTGAAGTGTGAAAAAATTGTTTTTATGCAGAAAGCATTTGGAGGAGCAATGCTTTACCAGTGCAGGTAGTTCCGATACTGCATCTTTAGATCGAGAGACAATAATCAAAGAGCTATTAATATGTTAAATGGGATGAGTTTCGGCTAAAGGTACTGCAATAGGTTGGGTAGAACAGGTTTCTGTTGCGTTAACTTTGATTTAATCAGATAAAAAGAAAAGAAGGTGAAACAGAAAATTCAGAAGAATGGAAGGTCTATAAATGAGAGTGTAGAAATATTTTGAGAAATAAGACATTGAAATGTTGAAAGAGGATCTGCGACAAGTGAACTGGACTCCAAGGAGATTATTGGGTAAAACAGTGAAGGAGCAACGAATAGGGATAATTGAATAGCCTTTTAATTGGATCATTATTTCTAAGCAAAATGGCCTCCCCCTGTATTCTAATCCATTCTATCAACTCTGTTTTAAACTGAAACTGACACAGAAAGGAAGATTGCAAAACCAAATAGAAAAGCATGAAGTAGAGGAAAGGACATCTGCAAGTTGAAAGAAAAATTAAAATGTAATATAACCCAGTTGCATCAAAGTTGGGTAATCATGAATTAATTTTTATAAAGTGGAAAGAAGTGACTAACTGTTATGTCAGATTAATCTTGCTGACTAAACAACACTCAAATGCCACCAGATTAGGCAGCTGCTCAATTCACCACATGTGACTAATTGTCCTTTGTCTACTTTGTAAGCAGTTTGTTTTCGCCACGTATCTGTTTTCACTACAAAACTGTTTCAAACTATTGAGAAACCTAATCTTAAACAACAAGCATTGATAGTCTTATCGATTTTATTCATCTACATTATTGGTATTAGTGATAACTTGTGCCTTTTGTTCAGCTTGCCTCCTGATGTAATTCTGTTGGAAGATTCAGATTATATAAATGCATAGCATTTGAGTCACAGAACTAGCCTCAAAGGAATATTGGCAAAGAATACTGAATTGCAATGCTCCTGCTTGTGAAATTGGAGTTGTTTCAAAATACAAATTAACTTCTCAATTTTGTCATATACGTTTTTACAAGTTTAAATGTTTTGAAGATGACATGTGCACACCCAAGACGTTATAACCAGTCTTTTTTCCTTTAAAATTATAACTAACCTTTGTGTATTTCCCGAATTTTATGTTATTATTTTTAATTCTTGTATACTTGAGAATTTATAAAATTCAAGCATAGATATTTACACAGAAGTTTGAAAAATTATTTCTTATAATCATTTCTACATGCAAACCTTCCAATGATTCTTTCCTCTGGCCTTTATCTTCCTTTCTACCACCTCTGCCCTTTCCGACAAAAAAATAAATCAGATTAGCTACCTGCAGATTGCCCAGGTTTCTCAAAACAGTGATGAATTAGACAAGCCTTTCAAACATTCCTACTAGGCAATAATCATTCATGTTCAGTTCTATAAATCTATATTCACCCACTTGTCCTAAGTTTTAAATAGTCTGAAACGTCATCATGTGGCTTTATGATTATTAACAGATGTTAATACAATTTTCGGTCTCATTAAAATGGAATTGACGCACAAAGAAACTTATTGCTCCTGAGTTGTGCAGTCTTACAACCTGATGCAAAAGAAGTATCAAAATATTAAGCGTACAAAACTTCTGTGGTGAAATAAAACCTCAGGGAATTGTCTCATGCAACAGAGTCAAACAGGGACAGAATGTACACACTCAAGTGTTGTGGGGAGCATGATGATATGTTCCTACTTTTGGTTTTTTCTCAACTCCCTCTGCACCCATAATCTGTTATCTTGGGTATGAAGTGAATGCTGCAGATGGTGCAACCATGGGCATCATGCTCATACCCAACCTCATGGCATTCCCTGATTCCCCCTGCCCTCACCCCAACCCTTTCCTCCTTCTGTTATGTTTTAGGTCCCCAAGACCTGCTCCTAGCAAACCACAGTAGAGTCATAGGGATGTACAGCACAGAAACAGACCTTTCGGTCCAACTCATCCATGCTGACCAGATATCCCAACACAATCTAGTCCTACTTGTCAGCACCCGGCCCATATCCCTCCAAACCCTTCCTATTCATAGCCACCCAAATGCCTTTTAAATGTTGCAATTGTATTAGCCTCCACCACTTCCTCTGGCAGCTCATTCCATACACGTACCACCCTCTGCGTGAAAAAGTTGGCCCTTAGGTCTCTTTTATATCTTTCCCCTCTCACCCTAAACCTATGCCCGCTAGTTCTGGACTCCCTGACCCCAGGGAAAAGACTTTGCCTATTTATCCCCTCCATGCCCCTTACGATTTTGTACACCCAAGAGGAACAGAGAGAGAGCAGTGTCACAGTTGTGATGAGGAAGTACCCATCAATTGATTTGACTTTGATAATCATCGATTTAGATTCTGACATTGTGTGTATCTCATAGGGTGGTATGGAGTTGGAATCAGTACAAGGGGAATCACCAGGCATGAGTGTGCTGCTGTCCAGGCAGGAGTAAAGAGTTAGTTTGTCTGCCACTACTTTAGATGATGAGGTCACCAAGAAGCTTTACAATGTGGACTCATAGGCCATTGATAGGACAGCCTATTGGAAAACACTGATGAAGATGCAAACCAAGACACTTGGTACTTTGGCAAGCCTGTTAGATAGCTTGTTAGATAACTCTCAAGGACCATGGAGATGCCTGGATCAAATGTGGCTCAGAGACCTTAGAGTTTAGCATTGTTTGCACTCTGGAATTGGTAACCAACTCCTTGCAAGCACTAACAGATTCAGTTATGATGGAGAGTTTAAGTGCCATCTCAGCTTTCACTACAAAAAAGGCACAGCTACTCAGTGACTGAATGATAGAGTGGAAGCTCAAATTGATTACAAGAAATCATGTTTGCTCTCATGCAACTCAATGTTCCCAACCTGGCTGCAGTTCAGTTTTCAAAAGGTGCTTAGTGTCATAGAGTCATAGAGGAGTACAGCATGGACACAAACCTTTTGGTCTCTATTTGCCTCACCGACAAATGAAGGTTGCCCATGAGTCAGTGGGATTCCCTTCAGGGAGATTTTGAGGAGATTCCTAAATAGTTTCTGCTCTTGCAATTCTGGTCTCCTGCCTATCGGAAGGATGTTGTGGAACTTGAAAGGGTTCAGAAAAAATTTACAAGGATGTTGCTAGGGTTGCAGGATTTCAGCTTTTGGGAGAGGCTGAATAGGTTGGGGCTGTTTTCCCTGGAGTGTCGGAGGCTGAGGGGTGACCTTGAGAGGTTTATAAAATCATGAGAGACATGGATAGGATAAATAGACAAGGTCTTTTCCCTGAGGTGTGGGAATCCTGAACTAGAGGGCATAGGTTTAGGGTGAGAGGGGAAAGATATAAAAGGGAACTAAGGGGCAACCTTTTCAGACAAAGCATGCTGTGTATATGGAATGACCTGCCAGAGAAAGTGGTGGAGACTGGTACAATTACAACATTTAAATGGCATTTGGATGGGTATTGGAGCCTTTTAGAACAGGTGAGCAATCTGGCCTCCAGCAGGTTGGTGAGATGCTGCTCCATGTGAGTGGCAGTGACCCTGTGGATGACAGTGATTTATAGAGTCATAGAGCACAGAATCCGACCCTTTTAATCCAAGCAGTCCATGCCAACCATAATTCCAAACTAAACCAGTCCCACCTGCCTGCGGTTGGCCCATATCCCTCTAAATATTTCTTATTCATGTATCATCTAAATGTCTTTTAAACGTTGTAACTACCCAAATCTGCCACTTCCTCTGCAAGTTAATTCTACACACAAGTCACTGTCTGTGTAAAAATATTGCCTCTTATGTATTTTAAAAATCTTTCTCCCCTCACCTTAAAAATATGCCCCCTCATCCTGAAATACCTCACCCTAGGGAAAAGACATCTGCCATTCCCTTATTTATACCTTACATGATTTTATAAACCTCTATAAGGTCACCCTTCTACCTCCTACTCTCCAGTGAAAAAAAGGTCCCAGCCTTTCCTTATAACTCAAACCCTCCATTCCTGGCAATGTCCTGGTAAGTCTCTTCTAAGCCTTTTCCAGCTTAATATCCTTCATATAACAGGGAGACCAGAACTGGACTCAGTACTCCAGAAGAGCCCTCATGTTACCATCACTGCTCCTTCACCAGTCTGGTCTTCTCAACGAACTAGCTGAAAACTCCTGGCACCTATGACAAGGTGGTGCAGTCTGAAGTCAGGCTTCAGAGCCTGGCACTACTCAAATTGTTATGCAAGATGATCTCTGGTTCTCTCCACTGAAAGTTAGCAGCCTTTCACCAACCATGCTGTGGTCATTACAGTAACATCACATATGAATGCTGGATATGTAGACAATCCCCAAGACAGACGTTATGGAATTCCATAAGGGTGAATAATTTAATGCTGTCCAAAGAAGTGGATGTTGATTATCAAAGATCTTAATGAGAACGTTATCATCATGACTTTTAATGTTGAATAGTGGCCAAAGGAATGTTGAAGTGGACTCTGTCAGATAGATGTGACCATTGGGAACAATTGTCAGGTGAACAATCGCATTAAAAATGGAGCGTAAGAAGAAAGCCCCCTTCTAACCTGTTTAGAGTGAAAGGGGTTCAGGATATATATCCCTGTCACCTCATCAATGTTCTCCCGTAACTCCCCCTCCTTTTCCTAGTTCCACAGGGGTCTTTGGATTCCCAAAGTCAATGCTTGCAATCTCACTTTACCTGTACTATCTAACACATATTATTTAACCGTTATTGTACTGTCTTCATTCTCTTTTTGTTTCTGAACTGTTATTAAAACTATTATTTTCATCAGAGCTCTCAGGCATAGAGGATGAGCAAAGGGAGAAAAATTAGAGTGATGAAGAGAAGCTGAAGGGTAGTGGATGGGAAGTGGGAAGAGGCTGAAGATGTCAGAAAAAAATAGGCAGCGGAAAAAGATTGGGCAAAAGAGGATGAGATGGGAAGAGAAATCAGAGACGAGGAAAGAAGATCCCGAGGAGAATGTGAATGAGAATCCAGTAAGATTGAGGTTAGAACATAAGTGAAAGAAAGCTGGTTTGGAGGAGGAGCCAATACCAGCTTTCTTTTTCTGTACTGTCGACCTCAATGACTTTTATGATTTAGGAGTGATATGAAGACATTTGAGAATGTGCAGAAGAGGTTCACAAGAATGGTTCTAAGGATGAGGAATTTCAGTTAAGAAGATAATTTAGAGAAGTTGAGACTATTTTCCTTGCAGAAGATGAAGCTGAAAGGAATTTTAATTGAAGTATTCGAAATCATGAGAGGTCTGAACTGAGCAAATGGGAGAAAATGTTCCCACTCATGAAAAGATCGAGAATGAGAGGGCACAGATTAAAATAAATAATTCAAGAAACAGAAATGATATGAGGAAAAGCTTTTTCATAGAATGTGTGGTTGGAGTCTGGAATGCACTGCCTGAGTGTGATGGAGGTAGGTTCATATTACAGAGGAGGAGGTGCTGGATTTCTTAAAATGCATAACGGTGGATAAATCCCCAGAACCTAATCAGGTGTACCCTAGAACTCCGTTGGAAGCTGGGTAATGATTGCTGAGCCCCTTGCTAAAATATTTGGATCATCGATAGTCACAGGTGAGGTGCCAGAACAGTGGAGGTTGGCTAACATAGTGTCACGACTTTAGAAATGTGGTAAGGAAAAGCCAAGAAACTATAGACCGGTGAGCCTTACATTGATGGTGGGCATGTTGTTGGAGGGAATCTTGAGGGACAGCATTTACATGTATTTGGAAAGGCAAGAACTGAGTAGGGACAGCAAACATGGCTTTGTGTGTTGGAAATCATTTCTCACTAACTTGATTGAGTTTTTTGAGGAAGTAACAAAGAGGATTGATGAGTGCAGAGTGGATGGATGTGATCTATATGGACCTCATTAAGGTGTTTAACAAGGTTCCTCACAGTAGACTGGTTAACAAGGTTAGATCACATGGAATACAGAGAGAACTGGCCATTTGGATGCAGAACTGGGTTGAAGGTAGAAGACAGAGGATAGTGGTTGAGAGTTGCTTCTCAGACTGGAGGCCTATGACCAGTGGAGTGCCACAAGGATCGGTGCTGGGTCCACTGCTTTTTTGAACATAGAACATTAGAACGTAGAACATCACAGTGCAGTACAGGCCCTTTGGCCCTCAATGTTGCACCGACCTGTGGAAACAATCTGATGCCCCTCTAATCTACACCATGCCATTCTCGTCCATATGTCTCTCCAATGACCACTTAAATGCCCTTAAAGTTGGTGAGTCTACTACTGTTGCAGTCAGTGCATTCCATGGTTTACTACTCTCTGAGTAAAGAAACTACCTCTGACATCTGTCCTATACCTATCAAAAGCAATGTCCCATCATGCTAGCCATCGCCATCCGAGGAAAAAGGCTCTCACTGTCCACCCTTTCTAACCCTCTGATTATCTTTTATGTCTCAATTAAGTCACCTCTCAACCTTCTCTTTAACGAAAACAGCCTCAAGTCCTTCAGCTTTCTTCATAAGACCTTCCTTCCATACCAGGCAACATCCTACTAAATCTCCTCTGAACCCTTTCCAAAGCTTCCACATCCTTCTTATCATGCAGTGACCAGAACTGTACGCAATACTCTAAATGTGGCCACACCAGAGTTTTGTACAGCTGCAGCATGACCTCATGGTTCCAAAACTCTATCACTCTACCAATAAAAGCCAACACACCATATGTTTTCTTAACAACCCTATCAACCTGGGTGGCAACTTTCAAGGATCTATGTACCTGGACTCCGAGATCTCTCTGCTCATCTACACTACCTAGAATCTTATCATTAACCAAGTACTCTGCATACCTGTTATTCCTTCTAAAGTGAATCACCTCACACTTTTCTGCATTAAACTTCATTTGCCACCTCTCAGCCCAGCTTTGAAGCTTATCTATGTCTCTCTGTAACCTACAACATCCTTTGTCACTGTCCACAACTCTACCGACCTTAGTGTCATCCGCAAATTTACTGACCTATCCTTCTATGCCCTCATCCAGGTCATTTATATAAATGACAAACAACAGTGAACCCAAAATAGATCCTTGTGGTACCCCACTAGTAATTAAACTCCAGGATGAATATTTCCCATCAACCACCACTCTCTGCCTTCTTTCAGCTAGCCAATTTCTGATCCAAACCGCTAAATCACCCTTAATCCCATGCCTCTGTATTTTGTGCAATAGCCTACCGTGGGGAATCTTATGAAATGCCTTACTGAAATCCATATACATCACATCAACTGCTTTACCCTCAATCACCTGTTTGGCCACCTTCTCAAATAACTCCATAAGGTTTGTGAGGCATTCCATACCCTTCACAAAACCGTGCTGACTATCCATAATCAACTTATTCCTCTCTAAATGATTATAAATCCTATCTCTTATAACCTTTCCAACACTTTACCCACAACTGAAGTAAGGCTCACTGGTCTATAATTTCCAGGGTTGTCTCTACTCCCTTTCTTGAACAAGGGGACAACATTTGCTTTCCTCCAGTCTTCTGGCACTATTCCTGTAGACATAAAGATCAAAGCCAATGGCTCGGCAATATCCTCCCTGGCTTCCCAGAAAATTGTAGGGTAAATCCCATCCAGCCCAGAGGATGTATCTACTATTACACTTTCCAGAATTGCTAATATCTCCTCCTTATGCATCTAAATCCCATCTAGTCTAGTAGTATGTACCTCAGTATTCTCCTCGATTACATTGCCTTTTTCTAGTGTGAATACTGACGAAAAGTATTCATTTAGCACTTCCCTTATCTCCTCTGACCCCACACCCAACTTCCCACTACTATGCTTGATTGGCCCTGATCTTACTGTAGTGATCTTTTTATTCCTGACATACCTGTAGAAAGCCTTAGGGTTTTCCTTGATCCTATCTGCCAATGACTTCTCATGTTCCCTCCTGGCTTTTCTTAGCTCTCTCTTTAGGTCTTTCCTGGCTAACTTGTAACTCTCAAGCTCGCTAACTGAGCCATCACATCGCATCCTAACATAAGCCTTCTTCTTCCTCTAGGCAAGAGATTCAATTCCTTAGTAAATCACGGCTCCTGCACTCGGCAACTTCCTCCCTGTCTGACCAGTACATAATTATCAGGACCCGCAGTAGCTGGTCCTTGAATAAGCTCCACATTTCAATTGTGCCCATCCCCTGCAGTCTCCTTCCCCATCCTATGCATCGTAAGTCTTGCCTAATCGCATCGTAATTGTCTTTCCCCCAGCAATAACTCTTCCCCTGCGGTATATACATATTCCTTTCCATCACTCAAGTAAACATAACCAAATTGTGGTCACCATCACCAAAGTGCTCACCTACCTCCAAATCTAAGACCTGGCCGGGTTCATTACCCAGTGCCAAATCTAATGTGACCTTGCCCCTTGTTGGCCTGTCTACATACTGTGTCAGGAAATCCTCCTGCACACATTGGACAAAAACTGATCCATCTAAAGTACTTGAACTATAGTATTCCTAGTCAATATTTGGAAAGTTAAAGTTCCCCCATAACAACTACCCTGTCACTCTCGCTCCTATCAAGGATCATCTTGGCTATCCTATCCTCTACATCTCTGAAACTATTTGGACGCCTATAGAAAACAATAGAGTAACCTCTCCTTTTCTGTTTCTAATCTCAGCCCATACTACCTCAGTAGATGAGTCCTCAAATGTCCTTCCTGCAACCGTAATACTGCCCTTGACTAATAGTGCCACACCTCCCCTTCTTTTACCATTTTCTCTGTTCTTACTGAAACATCTAAATCCCGGAACCTGCAATAACCATTCCTGACCCTGCTCTAACCATGTCTCTGAAATGGCCACAACATCAAAATCCCAGGTACTAACCCATACTGCAAGTTCCAGATGCTCCTGATGTTGAAGTAGACATACTTCAAACCAACTTCTTGCCTGCTGGTGCCTTCAAGGGATGCTGAAATCTTAGTTCTGAGTTCACTACTCTCATCCTCCCATCTACTCAAACTACAATTTTGGTTCCCGTCCCGCTGCTGAATTAGTTTCAACCCACCTAAAGAGCATTAGCAAATTTCCCCCCAAGGATATTGGTACCCCTCTGGTTCAGGTGAAGACCACCCTGTTTGTAGAGGTCCCACCTTCCCCAGAAAGAGTTACAATTATCCAAGAATCCAAAACATTCCCTCCTGCACCATTCCTGTAGCCATTCCTTTCTCTCCCTATGTGGCATGGGTAACAAACTAAAGATAACAACTCTGTTTGTTCTAGCTCTAAGCTTCCGCCCGAGCTCCATAAATTTCTGCTTTAAATCCCCATCTCTCTTCCTACCTATGCGATTCATATCTATGTGGACCACGACTTGGGGCTGCTCCCCCTTCCCCCTCAAGGATCCCAAAAACATGATCAGAGACATCACAAACCCTGGCACCTTGGACGCAACACACCAACCGTGAGTCTCTCTCGTTCTCACAGAATCTCCTCTCTGTCCCCCTAACTATGGAGTCCCCAATAACGAGGATTCTGGGTAATCCAAGATGGAGGACAGGAAAAATTTCTGGCTGTAACAGGCTGCTCATTGTTTTTGGAATTTTAGGTGTTGGAGGTGATTTCCTCAAATTCTAGGAGCAGCACTTACTGTTTTATATGCTGTTAGATTGTTTTGGAACTTTGGAGAAAAAAATAGTCAAAACAACATCACTTTTAAAAGGGAGAGGAACAGACAAAGAAAGCACATGTGAGGTTAGTGCAGGAGAAATGGTGAGAAAGAAACCCAGCAGTGACACAGCAGTGAACCTGCACAGTTACTGCCTTTGCTGTTTGAATTCATGTATTGCTGGACATCGGAGTGCGCCTGGGAAAATTAACAAACAGTGAAATTCACAACTAATCATGGAGGAACCTGTTTGGGAGAGGTCACAGCACAGAAACAGATAAGCGAATATTTTAAGAGTGTCCTTACAGTAAGTCTGCAGTAGTGAGTAGACATACTTCAAACCAACTTCTTGCCTGCTGGTGCCTTCAAGGGATGCTGAAATCTTAGTTCTGAGTTCACTACTCTCATCCTCCTTGATTATATGATTTATTGAGATATGTCTCTTGATTAAACTTAAAATGCGCCCCATAAATATTAATTTAACCTGGAGTAGTGTTTTGTAGAGAAATAACATAGTGCTATTTTCTGGGGCTGGAGATTGAAAGAAGCATAAATGGCCCTTAGTAGAGTGATGTGCTCTTCTTGTCGGATGTGGGAGTTAAGGAGAGTTTACTAAGGATTATATCTGCAATAAATGCCTTTGGTTGCGAATCCCCTCTGATCGAATGGATCTGTTGGAGTGACAGAGGCAATGAGGAATTTACAAGAACAAGGGGATGTGATGTATGGCAGTTACAGGAAAGGGGGAAAGTCACAGATATAGTCATATAAATGGGTTAACTCCAGGAAAGGTAAGAGAGGTAGGCAGTTCATGCAGGAGTCTTCTGTAGCTATGGGAGAAAGTGAGGACTGCAGATGCTGGAGATCAGAGCTGAACATGTGTTGCTGGAAAAGCGCAGCAGGTCAGGCAGCATCCAGGGAACAGGAGAATCGACGTTTCGGGCATAGACGTTTCGGGCTATGCCCGAAGAAGGGCTTATGCCCGAAACGTCGATTCTCCTGTTCCCTGGATGCTGCCTGACCTGCTGCGCTTTTCCAGCAACACATTTTCAGCTCTGATCTCCAGCATCTGCAGTCCTCACTTTCTTCTAGAAGATTTTACCCTACTCCTGAAGAAGGGCTTATGCCCAAAACGTCGATTCTCCTGCTCCTTGGATGCTGCCTGACCTGCTGCGCTTTTCCAGCAACACACTTTCAGCTCTTCTGTGGCTATCCCCTTTTCAAACAAGTATGCTGTTTTGGAAAATGTAGGGGGTGATGGATTCTCAGGGGAATGAAGCAAGAACAGCCAAGTTTCTGGTATTGAGACTGACTCTAATGCAATGAGAGTTATGATGTGTTCCAAGAGATCAATTGTTTTATGTGACTCTGTAGTCCGAGGTACAGACAGACGTTTCTGCAGCCAGCAGTGAAAAATCAGTTTGGTGTGTTGCTTCCCTGGTGCCAGGATCAAGGATGTCTCAGAGAGGGTGCAGAATGTTCTCAAGGGGGAGAGGGGCCAGCAGGAGGTCATTGTCCACATTGGAACCAACGATATAGGAAGGGAAAAGGTTGAGATTCTGAAGGGAGATTACAGAGAGTTAGGCAGGAATTTAAAAAGGAGGTCCTTGAGAGTAGTAATATCTGGATTACTTCCGATGCTATGAACTAGTGAGGGCAGGAATAGGAGAACAGAGCAGATGAATGCATGGCTGAGGAGCTGGTGTGTGGGAGAAGGATTCACATTTTTGGATCATTGGAAGCTTTTTTGGCGTAGAAGTGACCTGTACAAGAAGGACGGATTGCACCTAAATTGGAAGGAGTTTAATATACTGACAGAGAGATTTGCTAGAGCTGCTCAGGACGATTTAAACTAGTAAGGAGGGGGCTGGGAGATGGGGGGAAGGGGTCCCAGGGAGATAGTGAAGAAAGAGATCAGTCTGAGACTGTTACAGTTGAGAACAGAAGTGAGTCAAACAGTCAGGGCAGGCAGGGACAAAGCTGAGAACAAGGTATGACTGATAATTAAACTGTATTTATTTCGATGTAAGGGGCCTAACTGGGAAGGCAGCTGAACCCAGGGCATGGTTAGGAACATGGGACTTGGAAATCTTAGAAATTACAGAATCCTAGCTCAGGATGGACAGGACTGGCAGCTTAATGTTCCAGGATACAAATGCTACAGGAAGGATAGAAAGGGAGGCAAGAGAGGAGGGGAGTGGCATTTTTGATAAGGGAGCTGTGCTGAGGGAGGATATTCCCAGAAATAATCCAGGGAAGTTATTTGGATGGAATTGAGAAAGAAGAAAGGGATGATCACCTTATTGGGATTGTATTATAGACCCCCCAATAGTCAGAGGGAAATTGAGAAACAAACTTGTGAGGAGATCTCAGCTATCTGTAAGAATAATAGGGTAGTTATAGTAGGGGATTTTAACTTTCCAAACATCGACTGGGACTGCCATAGTGTTAAGGGTTTAGATGGAGAGGAATTTGTTAAGTGTGTACAAGACAATTTCCTGATTCAGTATGTGGATGTATACTAGAAAAGACGCAAAACTTGACCTAGTCTTGGAAAATAAGGCAGGGCAGGTGACTGAGGTGTCAATGGGCGAGCACTTTAGGGCCAGCTACCATAATTCTATTAGTTTTAAAACAGTGATGGCAAAGGATAGACCAGATCTAAAAATTGAAGTTGTAAATTAGAGAAAGGCAAATTTTGACGGTTTTAGGCAAGAACTTTGAAAAGCTGACTAGGGGCAGATTTTTGCAGGTGAAGGGATGGCTGGAAAATGGAAAGCCTTCAGAAATGAGATAACGAGAGTCCAATGAAAGTATATTCCTGTTAGGGTGAAAGGAAAGGCTGGAAGGTATAGGGAATGCTGGATGACTAAAGAAATTGAGGGTTTGGTTAAGAAAAAATAAGCATATGTAAGGTTTGAACAGGATACATCGAGTGAATCCTTAGAAGATTCACTCGATGAATGCAGTAGGAAAATCAGTAGGAAAATCAGGAGGGCAAAAGGGGACATGAGATAGCTTTGGCGAATAAAATTAAGGAGAATCCAAAGGGTTTTTACAAATACATTATCGACAAAAGGATAACTAGGCAGAGAATAGAACCCCTCCAAGATCAGCAAGGCTGCCTTTGTATGGAGTCACAGGAGATGGTGAGATTCTAAACAGGTATTTTGCATCAGTGTTTACTGTGGAAGATACAAAATGTAGGGAAAAAGATGAGAGAAGCTAGAAAAGTGATTGCTGGGCCTCTTACTGAGATATTAGTATCATCGATAGTCACAGGTGAGGTGCGGGAAGACTGGAGGTTGGCTAACGTGGTGCCACTGTTTAAGAAGGGCGGTAAAGACAAGCCAGGGAACTACAGACCAGTCAGCCTCACATCAATGGTCGGCAAGTTGTTGGAGGGATTCCTGAGGGACAGGATGTACATGTATTTGGAAAGGCAAGAACTGATTAGGGATAGTCAACATGGCTTTGTGAATGGGAAATCAAGTCTCACAAACTTGATGAGTTTTTTGAAGAAGTAACAAAGAGGATTGATGAGGGCAGGGATCCCTGTGGCCAATCCCCTCAACAACAAGCATACTGCTTTGGATACTGTGGGGGTAGGGGAGGAGGTTCCAAGACTAAGAAATGGGGAACAGATCTCTGGCAGAGTCTGTCCCTGTTGCTCAGAAGGGAAGGGGGAAAAGGAGCAGAGCATTAGTCATAGAGTGATAGAGTCATAGAGGTGTACAGCACGAAAACAGACCCTTCGGTCCACCTTGTCCGTCCCCTGACAGTAACCTTCATGTTTTACCTGAGGTGTGAGTACTTTCCTGTACCTCCTCTCAATAAACTACCCCCCTTCCCCCCCCAAATGATCCAAAGTTCATCCAGTTCCAGCTCTAGTTCCCAAATGCGGTTTTCGAGGAGCTGGAGTTGGGTGCATTTCCCCTAGATGCAGTCAGCAGGGACACTAGTGGTGACTTTTACCTCCCACATTCTGCAGGAGGAACATTCAACTGCCGTAACCTCCATTCCCACTATGCTTGATTGGCCCTAATCTTACTGTAGCGATTCTTTTATTCCTGACATACCTGTAGAAAGCCTTAGGGTTTTCCTAGATCCTATCTGCCAATGACTTCTCATGTCCCCTCCTGGTTTTTCTTAGCTCTCTCTTTAGGTCTTTCCTGGCTAACTTGTAACTTTCAAATGCCCTAACTGAGCCATCACATCTCATCCTAACATAAGCCTTCTTCTTCCTCTTGACAAGAGATTCAATGTCCTTTGTAAACCACGGCTCCAAAACCTTGGAACCTCCAAAACGTTCATCCAGTTCCAGCTCTAGTCCCTAACGCGATTTTCGAGGAGTTGGAGTTGGGTGCACTTCCCACAGATGCAGCTGGCAGGGACACTAGTGGTGACCCTTATCTTCCACATTCTGCAGGAGGAACATTCAACTGCCCTAACCTCCATTCCCACTATTCTAAATTCCCAGAGAGACTACTGAAAAACTAAAATAAAAGAAACAAATCAGCTTACCAATCGGCACACAGAGCCTTTCTGTTTTGGTTAGAGGAGGAGTCGGGAGGGAGACACTACTCACATAGTGTTTCGGGTAAAGTAAGCATCCAAATATAAATCCTCACTTACCCAGCAGTCCCATGTCCGCTCCTGCTCAGTGTGCGCTCTGAGGTAAACCTTTATATCTTTTATAATTGACCTTTCCGTCCGGCTTCTGGTCCTCACTGTCGCTCTTCCCACTCCAACTGCCTTTTGTCATTTAAAGAAATGATCTGGATGTGAACTTAGGAGGCATAGTTAGTAAGTTTGCAGACACATTTGCTTTTATTCAACTTTAATATGAAACCTGGCATTCTCAGAGAAACATGTTGCCATACTGCCTACCTGTGGTAAAGGTTAAGTACTGCAGTTCAAATTGACAATGGATTACCTGACATATTATTAGATGAAACTTTATTGCTGGAACAGCACAGCAGGTCAGGCAGCATCCAGGGAACAGGAGATTCGACGTTTCGGGCACAGGCCCTTCTTCAGGAACATAATGTAATGTAGTGGACAGTGAAGAAGGTTACCTCAGAGTACAACAGGATCTTGATCAGATGAGCCAATGGGCCTAGGATTGGCAGATGGAGTTTAAATTAGATAAATGTGAGATGTGCATTTTGGAAAGGCAAATCAGGGCAGGACTTATACACTTTATGGTAAGATCCTGGGGAGTGTTGCTGAACAAATAGACTTTGTAGTACAGGTTCATAAATCCTTGAAAGTGGAGTCGCAGGTAGATGGGATAGTGAAGAAGATATTTGATATGCATTTCTTTTATGGTCAGAGTATTGAATATAGGAGTTGGGAGGTCATGTTGCGCCTGTACATGACATTGGTTAGGCCACTTTTGGAATATTGTGTGCAATTCTGGTCTCCCTGATATATAAAGGATGTGAAACTTGAAAGGGTTCAGAAAAAAATTACAAGCATGTTGCCAGGGTTGGAAGGCTTGGACTATAGGGAGAGAATGAATAGGTTGGGGCTGTTTTCCCTGGAGTGTCGGAGGCTGAGGGGTGACCTTATAGAGGTTTATAAAATCATGAGGGGCATGGGTAGGTTAAATGGACAAGGTCTTTCCCTTGGGGTGGGGGAGTCCAGAACAAGAGGGCATAGGTTAAGGATGAGAGAGAAAATATTTAAAAGGGACCTAAGGGCAACTTTTGTATGCAGAGAGTGGTGCGCGTATGGAATGAGCTGCCAGAGGAAGTGATGGAGGCTGGTACAATTACAACATATTAAAGGAATCTGGAAGTGAATATGAATATGAAGAGTTTAGAAGGATATGGGTTAAGTGCTGGAAAATGGGACTAGATTAATTTAGGATATCTGGTTGGCATGGATGAGTTGGACTGAAGGGTCTGTCTCCATGCTGTACAGCTCTATGACTCTATAATTGATGCAGTCAAAATGAATGGGATGGCGATTTGAAAATGAGCAACATGCAGGTTTAAAGGACGATGGCACTGAGTGGGATGTACATTGGAGAGCTGGTACATGCACAATGGGCCAAATGTCCTCTTTCTGCAGCGTAACAGTTCTATGAAATCCATACAAGCACAATTGGCTTGCTTTTATTCAACTTTAATATAAAGCCTGGCATTCTCAGAGAAACATGTTGCCATACTGCCTACCTGTGGTGAAGGTTAAGTACTGCAGTTCAAATTGACAGCGGATTACCTGACATATTATTAGGTGACATAATGTTACGCTTAAAGCACCACCTAAAGATGTAATACCATGGAAATGTTGAGACGACTCACCATTTCTCAACCTGCAATTTTATTGTCAAAATATTGATGAGATTAGTGACGTTTATTGTTATTTGTGTGTGTATACTGCAGCTACTTTAGTCAAGCGGCTGCTGTATAATTAAATATCAGTGTCCTATAGTTTGCTGGCCCCAGTTGAATTGCACCAGTCTGCCATTAGCTTCATGACAATGCCATTGTGCCATTTGAATCATCATACATTGAAAGATAAATTTAGGACAATGGATTGAAAAATTCGCTTTTTAATTGAGAGGTTAGCTTTCCATCATTAAATATTGATTATACTAGTCAGCAGAAATAGTATCATATTCCCAGAGAAACCCTATAGTATCGTGGCTTCCCATGATGACACACATCAACTGCACTTGCCCAGTAAATCCTACAGAACATTATGAACATTGCTAATGAACAATAGTTTTGAGTGGTAACATAAAATTTTAGTGAGAAGTTTATATTGATGAAAGTGCTCTCATAGTGAGGAATGAATTGATTGAGTACGTTGGAGAATAGTTAATGCTTTCACATTGCTAGAGGGCATAGAGATTAAACAGCTGAAACTTTTCATTAATCAGATTATCTTTTTCATCAAAAGTAGTGAGGAAAGGTGACAGTCTTATGGAGGTGATGTACGTTGAGAGCAGCTAATTTTGAAACAAATCTTAGAATTTAAGTGTTGCTGTCAATGCTGGTTTCTGTTGCCTTTGCAGAACCTGCAAGTTCAGATCACTAAGGAGCAAAAATGATTGGCTTTTGCCCAAAACGTCAATTCTCCTGCTCCTCGGATGCTGCTGACCTGTTGTGCTTTTTCAGCACCACATTCTTGACTCTGAACTCCAGCACCTGCAGTTCTCAGTTTCTCCCCATGAGTAATTAACTTGCTCATTTTTAACTGACCTCAACATTATGTTTTCTCTGAGCTAGCAGGGTCAAACTTAACTGCTATTTCTGCTTGTTAGTCGGGCTAAACATTTTTCAGAAGGTGCTTCCATAAAAAAAAAGGAACAAGAGTAGGCATTTGCCCCCTAATGCCCACTCTGCCTTTCAATAGGATCATTGCTGATGCAACACTCAGAGAGCCATTGATCCATACAGCACGGAAACAGACCCTTCATCCATGCCAACCAGTTTCCCAAATTAAACTAGTCCCATTTGCTTGTATTTGGCACATATTCCCCCTCAATCTTTCCTATTCACATACCTATTCAAATATCTTCTAAATGTTGCAACTATATCTATATCTACCACTTCCTTTGGCAGTTTCTCCATCAGCTTTTATTCCCCAACTGATCAAGAACCAACTCATCTCATTTTTAAATATACACAAGGGCACTCCCTCACACATCTCTGTAGCAAGGATTTCCAAAGACTCTCAACACTCTGAGAGAAAAAATTCTTCTTCATCTCAAACTTAAGTTATCGCCGCTTTATTCTGAGACTATGCTCCCTTGTCCTAGACTCTCCCATGAGGGGAAACATCCTGTTAACACTTTGACCAGCTGATTCACACCTGGAATATCCACTTTATACCTCTTCAAAACAACAAGGAAAGGTAGGGTCTAGGATACTTCCTTGAAATGTTTTGAGGGGGGGTCTGGTCTGGTCCATAACAGATAGGGGGCCCTTTGTGGAATTTGTTCTATAGGTCCGATTTGAGATTAGGGTTGATGGACTCGAAAGCAGTGAGTGGTAGGTGTTAGTGTCTTTTGTTCCGGGTGTTGAATTCGATTAGCTTAAATATTGCTTGGGATAGTAAAGGCTCTTTCCATCACTAAGAGTTTTCTGGGGGTGGAAGAAGTGACCTTGGGGATTTTACTAAAGGTGAATAAGGCCAAGCTGCTGGAATTAGCAGACAAGCTGGAGTTTAAGCTGCCTCCTTCCGTGAGGAAAGGAGAGATAATTACAGCATTAAAATTTGCTGGAAACATCATCAGAATCTTTACAGATGGCTAAAATTTAATTGAAAATGAAGCAGCTTGAGTTAGAGGCAAAAGAGAATGAAAGGGCAAGAGAAATGAAACTGTTTACATTACAATTAAAAGCAGGAAAAAGAGAAAAAGAACCAATCACTTTAGCAGAACAAAAAGAAAAGTAAAGAGAAGAGAGAGGAAAGGAACAAAGAGAGGGAGTTTGAACTTCAGAAATTGGCACTTAGGAAAGTCAGCTTAAAAGGATGGAGGTGAAGGCTGGAGGTAAGCTCAGTGAGGAAGAGCAGTGAGTTAAAACAGCAAGATTAGCAGCTGAAATGGCTGATGATTATGAGTTGGTTCATAAATCTAAGTTTGTCTTTCAACAACAATTTCAATCCATGAGGAATAGAAATGGAGGAAAAGAGAAATCCTCACGTGGAAAAGGAAAGGTTGATCTTGGTGAAGATCATAAGGATAACTTAACACAGGGTAAAAAAGGAAACCCTTGAAGGGGAAAAGAGAAGTTAAAAAGCTCCAGTGTTTTCACTGCAATAAAGTAGAACAAATGAAATGAGAGCGTTGGTGGGTTAGAAGAAGCACTGAGAAGCCAGATGTAGGAAAACAGGATAAGCCAGCGAATTTTGTTGGAGTGGTAATAGAAAGCACAGTGGAGGCTAGAAACCTGCACCAGAATGTACAATCTGGTCGGAGATTGTTTAAGGAGGAAGTGCCAGATCTTCTTAAAACAAATACCTGCGAAGGTAAAGTTTACTCACATAGGCCAGGAGCAGCAGGTAAAGAGGTTACAATATTAAGAGATACAGGATCCTCTCAAGCTTTGATGTTGAAAGATGAGAAGATATGCACCTCTGAAGGACTATTGCCAGAAAAGGTATTAGTAATGGGAATTCATGGTGAGACAAGAAGCGCTAAATTATGTAAAGTGAGGTTAGAGTGTCCAATCAAGAATGGATAAGTCATGGTAGGAGTACTGGACAAACTCTCAGCTCCAGGAATACAATTTGTCCTTGCTAATGATATAGCTGTTTCACAGGTAGGAGTGCTGCCTACTGTGGTTGAAAAGCCAGTGGAAACTATTAAAAAATGCACATCCTAGGATTTTTCCCAACTGTGTGGTAATGAGGTCAAAAAGTCACTAGTTGAAACAGGAGAGATCAAAGAGCACAGATACGAAAGTTAAAGTGGAATTAGCAGAAACCCTGTCAAATGCTTGACACAAAACAGGAGGAGATAAATGACACAGCAGACAACTTTAGTTCAGAGAAATTAATTGAATTGCAGCAGAAAGCTGAGCAACTAAACCAATTATATCAAAAAGCATACACAAAAGAAGAATCTAGGTGTATCCCAGTGTGTTAATTTCTAAAAAATGATGTCTTAATGAGGAAGCGGAGACAATCACATTCAGGCAGATGAGAAATGGCCAGATGTTCATCAAGTCGTATTGCCAGTGAGTTATAGAACGAAGGTGTTGCGGGTGGAGCATGAGCTATCAGTAGGGGTTCATTTAGGGGTGAGAAATTGATTGCGTAGGACCTCTAAAACATAAAGTGGGAATCAGTATTTGCTAACAATAATGAATGTGTCCACTAGATTTCCGGAGGCCATACCATTATGTAATATCACAGCTAAAAGGATTTTAGAGGAGTTACTCAAATCTTTCACTAGATACGGACTACCCACAGAGATACAATCAGACCAGGGGTCAAACTTCATATTGAAATTATTCAAGGAAGTTATGGACAGTTTAGGAATAAAACAATTCAAATCTACAGCGTACCATCCAGAGTCTTACAGAGCATCGGGTGAATTTGTACTTGCAGAGTTAGTCTGTACTTTGCTCAAAAAATGCATGATTCCATTGTAAGACTCTGTTAACTCATTTTTTAGATCAGAATCAGTCTAAACATTATGGCACAGACAACAGAACGCAGAGGGCTAACACCTTCAACATCTTATCTGGCTGACACCTGAGAATGTAACTTTTTAAAAACGTTTTGCGATTTACATATGAAAGAAGTGAAACTATCACGGTCATTCTAACAGATGAGAGACTTAACAAACAATCAAGGTATTCTTCAATGTATAATTTCAGTTACATCACACTGTAAACTTTTGCTATAAATTCTGTGTCTTACAATTGTGTACTCCATAACCAACTGATGAAGGAGCAGCGCTCCGAAAGCTAGTGCTTCCAATTAAGTCTGTTGTACTATAACCTGGTGTTATGTGATTTTTAACTTGAGATCACAACTCCTTTTAGGCATGATCACCACCTACAGGTGGAAAACTGCTACTACGTGTATGCAATTCTAAAAGGAGCTGCAACAGTGAAAAATAAAAAGGGAGCAAAAGCAAAAAAGTGGAAAGCAGAAGGAGAGAGAAGCAAAACCAGAAAAAAAAATACACATAAAATGCACTGCACTCTATTTCTAAAAGAAAAATATCTGTAAGGTGAAGTGGACAGTGAATACTTACTTAAGGATTAAGCAGCAATGATGCCTATTGAACTACACTATTCCAATTACATCTCCTTTAATTCCAACTGGTGTTACTACTGGATAAGTCAGATTCCAGACTGAAATCTGGCTTGATAGATTTAAAAAAAAAATTATGTGGTGCTCTTTCACTGAAATATAAGCGTGCAATGCTGCAGAATTGTTTGTAATGATAAAACAGATGTTCATTACACAGAAAAAGGACAATTGAACATATATATAATATACAAAATAGAACAAATCATGCTATTTACATATGATACATTTTGAAAGACTTTTCAAGACATATGGCATGATAAAATTCCAGTTGTCCAAACAACATCATTTTACGTACTCTTGAGGACTTGGTAGCCTTTTCCTTAATTTTTTACAGAAGCTTAAACTTTTGCAACTTCAAATAACCCCTTCAGGGTTCTAACTAAAATGCAGAGCTGGCAAGACTGAACTGGGAAAAGGAGTTATAGTAGCAAAGTCAGTTGAGGGACTGATGTTTAAGAAAATAGTTCATGGTTCACAGCAAAGGTATATTACAGTGAGGAGGAATGATTCTAGGAAGGGGATACACTAACCATGGTTAACTAGGGAAGTTATTAATAGCATCAAAATTGAAAGGAATCTACAATGTGTCAAAGATTAGCAGTAAGACAGAGGATTGGGAAAGTTTTAAATGCAATAATTTATGACAAAAAAAAGAAAAGAAAATTTGAGGGTAAGCTTGTAAGAAATATCAAGATAGACAGCAAGATCCTTTTTAAATATACAAATTGAAAGAGAAAAGCTAAGGAGAACACAAGCCCGTTAGAAAACAGTACTGGGGAAATAATAATAGGGAAACAGGAAATGGCAGAGCAATTGAATAAATATTTTGTATTAGTCTTCACAGTAGAAAACCCAAATAGTTTTCCAAAATTGCTAAATATTGGAGGGTCAAAAGGAGAAAAAGTGCTAGGAAAAATAATGTGTCTAAGAACTGATAACTCCCTTGGAACTGATGGGATGCCTCTTAGGATATTAAAGGACGTATCTGCAGTGATAATGCATGCAATGGTGGTAATCTTCCAGGAATCCTTAGGTTCTGGGAAAATCCCTGAGGATTGGAGAACTGCCAATGCAATACTTTGATTAAAAAGAGGGGAACAAGATTTAAAAAAACACACACAGCTCTGGACCAGTTAGCATAATATTTGTTTTTAGGAGAAAGTTAGAATCTAGTGTAAAGGATGTAATAGCAGAGCATTTAGAAATACATCAGTTGATCTAGCAGAGTCAGCTTAACTTCATGAAGGAGAAGGAGAAATACTTGAATTCTTTGAGGAGTAACATGCAGAATAGATAAAGGATAAGGAGTGGATGTAACATATTTGGATTTTCAGAAGGTTTTTGTTAAAGTACCATGCATTATGCTACCTAATAAGATAAAAGTCTCCATTAGAGGTAGTTTATTAACATGGATAGAAGCAAAAACAGAAATTGCTAGAAGAAAAATTCTGAAGAAAGGTCACTGGACCCGAAACTTTAACTTGCTTTCTCTCCACAGATGCTGCCAGACCTGCTGAGTTTTCCAGCAATTTCTGTTTTTGTTTCTGATTTCTAGCATCCCTGGTTCTTTCAGCTTTTTTGGTTAACATGGATAAAGTATTCATTAACTAATAGAAGATAGAGAATTAGGATAAGTGAGGCATTTTTCAGAATCCTGTAACTCGTGGAGGTCCACAGGGACCAGTACTGAAGCCACAATTATTTACAATATATTAATGATTTGGATGAGGAAAGTGAATGTAGTGTAGTCAAGTTTGCAGATGACACAAAAATAACTTGGAAGTCAAGTGGTGGGAATGACACAAAGAGTCTGCAGGGGAATGTAAACAGGTTAAGGAAGTGGATTAAATCTTGGCAACTGAAATATAATGTAGGAAATTGTGAGGTAATGCACTTTGTTGGAAGAGTAACATTGATTATTATTTAAATGGAGGAAGATTTCAGAAAGCTTGGGAATCCTTGTGCATAAATTACAAAAAATAAACTAGCATCCACATTCATCAACTAATAGGGAAGGCAAATGGAATGCTGGCCTTTTTTTCAACGGGAATGGAGTTTGAAAATAGAGACATTTTGCTAATACTATACAAGACATTAGTCAGACCGTAGCTGGAATACAGTGAGTGATTTTGGGTCCTTTATCTAAGGAAAGATACTCTAGCACTGGAGGCAGTCTGGAGAAGCTGATCCCAGGTATGGAGGGACTGTCTTACATTGGGTGAGTACTTATTTGCGTTTAGAAGAATGAGAGGAAACCTTATTTAAAAATGCAAGATTCTTCAAGGATTTGACAAGGTAGATGCAGGAAAGTTGTTTCCTCTTGTGAGAGAGTGCGAACCAGAGGTTTGTATGACAGAGGCAATGAAGAATTATTTCTCTGAGAGTTGTGAATCTTTGAAACTGCTTGGCAGAGAGAGAGAGAGAGAGCAGTTGTGGTAGAGTCCTTTGTGTATATTTAATGCTGTGATAGATTCTCAGAGGGTAGTAAATCTGCAGGATTCTTTACTGTACAGGACTGTTGAGGTTGAGTCATTAGTTATATTCAAGGCTGAGATAAACAGATTTTCAAGTAGTAAAGGAAATTAGGATAATGTGGAAAAGGTAGAAAGGTGATGTTAAAGTTTATGAGATCAGCCATGATTTCATTGAATATTGGAGTAGACTCAATGGGCTGAATGGCCTGTTACTGCTTCTATGTCTGATGGTCTTACTTCTGGCCTGAAATGTTTGAACTAAAACTCTTACACTGAGGTAATTAGTTATTTATTAACTGTTTTCAACTCATCCCCTTTTCCATGAAAAACTGCTTACATCTGATCCCAATCAAGTTTTCTGCAAACTAAAACCAAAAACTTTCCAATCTGTAGGCTTTTCTGAAACAAAAATCACTCCCTGATTGTTCTAAACTAAGATCATTTCAAAGATTGCTCTCTTTGATTTTAAAATTAGAAGGGCTTCACAGAAATAATAATCTGATTATTCCTTAGACAAGCAGAAAGATCCATAAAAGATCTAGAACATTCTCAAAGACCAGTGCACTATAAGAATTGACTTCAGGATTAACAATCTCTGACTCATGTCAAACAGATGGCAACCTTTAGGCTTTATTGTGTGACAATATAATGGCCCTAAAGGTGCATTATGTCATTTTTTTGTGAAGAGAGATTGAGACAGAGGTGATGAATAATCTTTTTCAAACCAATAAAATAGAAAGCTTATGAAGCCTTGGGTATTTTTTTAGAAGTTGGAACAATAGAAGTGACATGAATGGATAGTCAGGCAGTCACAGAACTAAGGTTCTAATTTAGCTTTCAGTAATTGTTGGGGTTTTAAAGCTGCCATACATCTCTCCGTGCCACAGAAAAACGCTTGAGTTCTCTCTTTCTCTGCCAGAATTTTCATTGATGTTCTTTCCTCCTGGACGGGAGATACATTGCATGTGAGACAATGTATTTTATTGAATTTGCCTTTGCCAAGAGTATGCTTATGTGATGTTACTATATTGGAACAGTTACTGTTTAGTAGTTAGATAATCTATTATTCTGTTAAGTTTTCCAATAGAGTTAAAATTACATCAATTCTAATTTATTTTATTTGTATTTTAACAACAGGGTAAGAATAAAATGTGCTTTGCTTAAAACCAAGTAGTGTAACCCATTGAATGACATCTGGAACACAGTGCCTTACATTTGTCTTTAATTAAGATAAATGTTAGTGTCTCAGCTACCTCCTTTATATATTTGGGTGGTTTGGTTTGGTCCATAACCATTGACTGGGTTACTAGTAGATACTACAGCAAAAGGCATGTATAGCTTTTCAGAAGAGGAGGGATATTATAAATTGGTGAGAGTTCAGAAAGATTTAGTAGGATGTTGCTGGGAATGGAGTGTTTGAGTTACTAAAATAGGCTGGATAAGCTGGGATCTTTTTCACTGGATGTAGGAAATTGAAGGGTGTCTTTATAGAGGTTTATAAAATCATGAGGGGCATATATAAGGTGAATGGCAAGGGTCTTATCCCTACGGTGAGAGTGTTCAAAACTAGAGGGCAATATCTTTAAGGGGAGGGGAGAAAGGGGAGGTGCAACTTCTTTATACAGAGAGTGGTTTGTGTGTGGAATGAACTGCCAGATAAAGTGGTGGATGCAAATACAATTATAACATTTAAATGACATTTGGATAAATACATGAATAGGAAAGGTTTGGAGGGATATAGGCCAAACTCAGGCAAGCGCGAATAGTTTAGTTTGGGAACATGATTGGTGCTGACAAAATGGTACATGATTCTGACTCTATGAGAGGCTGATTGTGTTTGTCAATGTCTTCCAACCAATTAAAACCTTTAGGAAGGATTAGTTGAGGGTGGAGGCAAGGATGAAATCATAACAGCAAGCCAACAACAACAATTAATGACTTGGAAAAAGGAAGCAAATGTACTGTAGCCAAATTTGCAGATGAACAAAATAAGTGAAAAAAAACAAGTTTCAAGAGGAATGCAGCCAGTTTGCAGAGAGATATTGAGAGGCTAAGCAAGTGGGCAAAAAGTGGACAAATGAAGTATAACATGGGAAATATGAAGTTGTTTATCTTGGAAGGTAGAACAAAAGAACAGAGTATTATTCAAATGGAGAAAACTGCAGAAAGTTGCAACGAGGCTGTTTTTTGTCGTTTATATAAATGCTTTCAATATGAATGTAGGAGGTATGGTTAATAGGTTTGTGGATTACATCAAAATTGGTGGTGCAGTGGACAGTGAAGAAGGTTACCTCAGAGTACATTGGGATCTTGATCAGATGGACTGAAGGGCCGAGGAGTGGCAGAGGGAGGTTAATATAGATAAATGTGAGATGTTACATTTTGGTAAATCAAATCAAAGCAGGACGTATACACTTCATGGCAAGGTGCCGGGGCGTGTGGCCAAACAACGAAATCTTGGGGTGCAGGTTCAAAGTTCCTTGAAATGCTTGGTATGCTTACCTTTATCGGTCAGTGCATTGAGTGTAGGAGTTGGGAAGTTACATTGTGGCTGTACAGGAAATTGGTTAGGCCACATTTGGAATACTGCATTCAGTTCTGGTTTTCCTGCTATCAGAAAGATGTTGCTAAACTTGAAAGGGTTCAGAAAATACTTATAAGGACGTTGCCAGGATTAAATAGTTTGAGCTACAGGGAGAGGCTGAATAGGCTAGGGCTACTTTCCATGGAGCTTTGGAGGCTGAAGGGTGACGTTATGGAGGTTTGTAAAGTCACTAGAGGCATGGATAGGATAAATAGTCAAGGTCTTTTCCCCAGTGAAGGGGAGTCCAAAACTAGAGGGCATAGATTTAAGATGAGAGAGGATAGATTTAAAAGGGACCTAAGGGGCAACATTTTCATGCAGAGTGTGGTGTGTGTATGGAATGAACTGCCAGAGGAAGTGGTGGATGCTGGTATAATTGCAACATTTGAAAAGCATTTGGATGGGTTTGTGGATAGGAAGGGTTTAGAAGGGCATAGGCCAATTGCTGGCAAATGGAACTAGATTAATTTTGGATATCCGATTGGCATGGATGAATTGGACCTAAGGAACTGTTTCCCTGCTGTGCATTTCTATGACTCTGTAACATAAAGAGACTTAGGGATGCTTGTGCACGAAACACAGAAAGCTAGCTACAGGTACAGCAGGTAATGAGGAAGGTTAATGGAATGTTGGCCTTTATTTCAAGAGGATTGGAATATAAGAGTAGGGAAGTCTTACAGCAACTGTACTAGGTCCTGATGAGAGAGACCTGGAGAACTGTAAACAATTTTGGTTCCCTTATTTCAGGGAGGCAATTGGAGGCAATTCAGAGAACATTCTCTAGGATGATGGCTGGTATGGAGGAATTGTCATATGAGCAGAAAATAAATAGGTCGGGCCTCATTGGAATTCAGGAAAATTAGATGTGATCTCATTGAAACATCTAGGATTCCTACAGGGCTTGGCAGCATAAATGCTGAAAAGATGTTTCCCTCATAGGAGAGTCCATCACCAGAGAGAATAGTCTCAGCATAAAGGGGCACCAATTTAATTTTGAGATGAGAAGGCATTTTTTTACCTTACAGCGTTGCGTATCTTTGGAAGTCTTTGCTACAGCCAACTGTGTATTTAATGCTAAGATAGATGGATTCTTGGTCATTAGCAGAATCAAGGGTTATGGGGAGAGGGCAGGAAACGGATATGAGGAAATATGGGATCAGCCATATGAATGTCGAAGCAAGCTGAAGGGGCTGAATAGTCTATTCCTGTTCCAATTCCAATCCCTTATGGTCTCTTTGCTTTAGATGTGCTGAACATTTTGCTGCAGCCAGCGAAGCAGACCAACCAAACAAAATCTGAAACCGATGACCAGTTTTTCTTGAAAACTTCAAAGCATCTAGCATGAAGGAACACTGGTTTGATTTGATTTGATTTGATTTGATCTATGATTGTCACATGTACCTAAGTACAGTAAAAAGTTTTGTTTTGAATGCAGTACATGCAGATCATACTGTACGAATTGCTTTGAGCAAAGAATACAATGCTACAGCTACAGCTGCAGACAAGGTGCACAAAGGTCGAAATCAATGTTAAATTTAAAAATTTGAGAGGTCCATTCAGAAGTCTAATGACAGAGGGTAAGAAGCTGTTCTTGAATCTATTTGTACATCTGTACTTATACATATGTACATATATCTTCTGCCTGATGGAAGAGAGTGCATTTGGGGTGGGAGGGGTCTCTGATTATGTTGGTTGCTTTCCCGAGACAGTGAGAAGTATAGATGGAGTCAATGGATGGGAGGCTGGTTTGCACGACAGACCGGACTATGCTCACGGCTCTCTAGTTCCTCGTGGACTTGGAAAGAGCAGTTGCCATACTGCACTGTGATGCATCAAATAGGATGTTTATACTCATAAAAATTGGTAAAAGTCTTTCTGGATATGCCGAATTTCCTTAGCTTCCTGAGGAAGTAGAGACGGTATTGTGCTTTCTTGACCATTACGTCGATATAAGTGGACCGCAACAGATTGTTGGTGATCATCACTCCCAGGAATCTGATGCTCTCGACCATCTCCACCTCAGCATCATTGATGCAGACAGGGCCATGCCTTCCACTCGACTCCCTGAAGTCAATGACCAGCTCCTTCATTTTGCTGAATTTGATGGAGAGTTTGCTGTCTTTATACAATGCCACTAAGCACTTAATCTCTTTCCTTATTCTGTCTCATTGTTGTTTGAGATCCACCCTACATCAGTGTGGTGTCATCAGTGAATTTGTAATTGATGTTTGGGTGGAATTTGATCACACAATCGTGAGTATATAAGGAATATAGGAGTGGGCTGAGTTCGAAGGCTTGTAGGGCACCAGTGTTGAGGAGTATGGTAGAGGAGGTGCTCATAGAACCCCTACAAAGTCGAAACAGGCCATTTGGCCCAACAGGTTCACACTGACCCTCCAAAGAGTATCCCATCCAGACCCATTCCTCTACCATATTATTTACATTTCCTTTGACTAATGCACCTAACCCACACATCCCTGAACACCAGGGGCAATTTAGCACAGCCAATGCACATCTTTGGACTGCAAGAGGAACTCTGAGCACCCAGAGGAATCCCACACAGACACTGGGAGAACATGCAAACTCCACATAGACAGTCGCCCAAGGCTGGAATCGAACCCGGGTCCCTGGCGCTGTGAGGCAGCAGTGCTAATTGCTGAGCCACTGTGCTGCCCCGTATTGTCACCTATTCTTACTGATTGTGGCCTTTGGGTCAAGAAGTTGAGGATCCAATTACAAGATGGGCAGCTGAGACCCAGGTCTTGGAGTTTAGAGCTGAGTTTGTTTGGAATCATGGTATTGAAGGCAGAGCTGCAGTCAATGAGTAGGTATCCTGGACTAGCAAATGCAGGAATCTCGTCCCAATGGCAAATTAGACCCTATACCAAATGACCACGAAGATGGAATAAGACACAACATTGGCAGCAAGGCAATGTTAAGAAGGTGCATAAAGGCAAATACATTCATGAGGTTCTGTGTCAACACTTCAGACAACAACCAAGCTTTCCATAATGTTAATCTCACACTCTATGTTGATGCTATAAGGTGATCAGAAAATTTTACAACCATTAATATAAATCTTGGAAAGCCAGGATGAAACATACTAAAAGCTAAAGTTGACAGGCGCTAGATCCAATATATTACCACTATGCATCTGAGAGACATGTATCTCAGCAATTGGTGATCCATGGTACAGCCTATCAGATGCCACCTCAGATACAGTGGCAGGACTATCAGTATATACAGAGCTCAATGTAATCACAATTCATTAGATTTAAACTGTGCACTATGTGGTGGATCAGATCATGTGTATGCAATGGAATCAGTCATCAATTTCTAAAGAAATGACTTTGAAGTGAAATACAAGCCAGGTATCAGGATGCTAACAGCTGACATACTGCATGGATTAGCTAAATTATTTGAAGACTGAGACATCCCTCTTGATCTACATTCATTCTCTTGACTATGAAATTGAAGACATTTTCAGGTAGTTCTGGTATACTTTGACAAGGGCCAGTATCTGCAGTACATACACTTGCCGAAGATGAATAACTGAATAATAAGAGCTGCAAAGGTTCACTATTAAAGAATGGTCTGATAGTATTAAAGAAGTGCCTGAGAAGAATTGTTCATTTTAGCAATTCAGGGATAAATTTGATATATCACCACAAATCATTTTCAGCGCAAACAAATCCTAATATGAATATTATGCCAAGGTATCATGTCTATGTCCATGTTCCACCAGGGACATGTAAATATTGATGCACTGGTGATCTGGCAAATGTACCAATCCCAGCAGTGGAGGAAGCTTCTATATCTACATTTACCTAATCCTGGAACAAAAGTAACAACAGACTTATGCACAGTGCATGGGAGGATTATATTCCTGTGACTCCTTTAAATTTTCAATTATTAGATGGAAAGTGCATGACCATTGCTAACAAAATAAGCATCAGTTTCCATGTATTCAGTATTCCGGATCCAGTAGTGTTTGACAATGGACTGGAGTACACTGTTTTAAGACAAGTGCTAAATGGGGAGATCACATCAAGGCAAAAGTGAGTACTGTAGATGCTGGAAATTAGAGTCGAGAGTGTGGTGCTGGAAAAGCACAACAGGATTCCTGATGAAGGGCTTTTGCCCAAAACGTTGATTTTCCTGCTCCTTGGATGCTGCCTGACCTTCTGTGTTTTTCCAGCAACACACTCTCAACCTCGATCACATCAATACCACACTATCCATGCTCAAACAGTCTCCCAGATGGTACAGTGCATTCTACAAAGCAAAGATCACTACTTGCCGAACAAGATTTTCACATTGTGTTTTCATGTAACACCAATGGAGAAGGGGTTACCCAGCAGAATATATGCTCTGAAGGAGTGATTTTGCTCAGCAACCAATTGTCTAACCATTCTGAGAAACTGGGTATTCTACTTGAAAGACACAAAAAAAAAATGAACTGTGTATATCGATAGAAAGTGCACTGGGCATTGAGTGGGAGTCAAGAATACAAATACAACTACTTGGATGGTAGCAAAGGTTTCTAGGAAATGCAACCTGTCCAGATCAAATGAAATCATTACTGATCACGGTGCTACATTGCAAGGAAGAGAAGCCAGCTCAGACCAACGTAAAGCACAGCATCCAAACACAAAGAAAGTGAGGAAGTACAGTCTAATGAGCAGTGATCTTGGGTAACAGCAAACAACAGCAAGACAAACAAATTGCCAAACAAGTGCAATAAAGAACAAAACCTGCCTCTCTCGACGGACATATGATCAGCAGGTCAGGACGTGTTGTCAAATCTCTCAAATGTAACATTGAAATTTGAAATTGTAGTCTTGTCAATCTTGTTATACCCTGCCCTGTGTGTATAATTATCAAATTGCCAACATTGGCACCATGGAGATCTGTTTGAGATAAGTTTTTTTTAGTCTTTTGAAAGATGGAAAGCTGTATCTGTCATTTAGTTGACATGCCTTTAAGAGATATGCTCATGATATTGTCACTGCAACATAGCATGTGGCCTGAGGGTATAAAGATCTCATACCCCATATAACCCTGAAATCACCTGAAGCATGAGAAGCTATTGGAAGATGCTGCTCAGTCATAGTTTAATGTTTGTGCATAATGATTAGTTAAAATAGCAATTGCTGATTCCTCAATACCACAATATTCATATCCTGTTTCTTAGGTAATGAGGGACTATGTAAGCATTGATGCATCAGATAAAACACCCTGCTCAAGGTAAACCCGTATTAGGTGTTACTATGACCCCAGGTTGGAATACCTCAAAATGATGGCACTGTTTATTGGCAGAAATCAAAAGTTGAAAATGGCTGAGGGCAATGGGTGCCATCAGACAGAGAGGAAACATGTCAGGGGTATTGGTGGAGTTACCATGAGTACCCATGATCTCCTCTGGGGGTCATGGGGCCACTACCTCTAAGGCCTTCCAGGGTTACTGCAGGGAATCAATTTCCATGAAGCTGACAGCAGTTAGGTGTAGCTGGAGACTGTGCTGCAGTTGATCAAATGTTGTGAAAATGGGTCTTTAATCCTCAAAATTAACTGTCTACCTCTATAGAATGGACAGTGATAAGTCTGCCATTGGGAAACTCTCCCAGGCAGGGACAATGAAAATGAACCATCCTCATTATCTTATCTGATCCGCCACTATCTGACCAACTGGGACCTGCTGCCAGTAAACTTAGCCCCAAGTATTTGCTCCATTGAGATTTTCTTTAAGTTAACACAGCTACCGATGAGGGAAAAAGTGAGGACTGCAGATGCTGGAGATCAGAGCTGAAAATGTGTTGCTGGAAAACACATTCCTGAAGAAGGGCTCATGCCCAAAACGTCAATTCTCCTGCTCCTTGGATGCTGCCTGACCTGCTGATGAGGGAAGTCAACTATTCTAAGGGCTGGCAGTGGAAACTGAATGCTTAGACTGACAGCCCCATGTTCTATAATAAACCAGGGAGCCCAGGCACCACAATGAGATTGGCTATGAGCTCGTCCGTGAGGTCATTGCTCCAAACGTATGTCTTCAAGATTTTGCAAACTGATGCTTCTCCAATCAGAGGCCACTTCACAACAGTGACTGCTGACAGGCTCAGCAGGGAAAGATTCAGCATCAAACATAAGAAAGAAAAAGCCTTTCACTGGAAGAGCAATGTAAAACTCAACAAGATTGGTATTCCTGATGAAGGGCTTTTGCCCAAAATGCCGATTTTCCTGCTCCTCAGATGTTGCCTGACCTGATGTGCTTGTCCAGCACCACTCTAATCAAGACTCTGATTTCCAGCATCTGCAGTCCTCAGGTTTGCCTTAGCTCAGCCTGAACTTGAGTTCACAATGCAAGTCAGGGCTGGGTGCTGAAAATGAGAGTCAGTGCTGGGCAGTGAGGGTCAGTGCTGTGCGGTGTGTGTCAGTGCTGTGCGTTGTGGGTCGGTGCAGTGCGGTGAGGGTCAGTGCAGTACGGTGTGGGTCAGTGCTGTGCTGTGTGGGTCATTATTAGGTGGTGTGGGTCAGTGTTAGGTGGTGTGGGTCAGTGCTGTGCGGTGTGGGTCAGTGTTGGGTGGTGAGGGACAGTGCCGGGCGGTGCAGGTCAGTGTCGGGTGGTGCAGGTCAGTGCCAGACGGTGAGGAACAGTGCCGGGCAGTGAGGGTCAGTGCTGGAAGGTGAGGGTCACTGCTGGATGGTGAGAGACAGTGCTGAGCAGTGAGGGACAATGCTGAGCGGTGTTGGTTAGTGTTAGGTGATGTGGGTCAGTGCCAGGCAGTGTGGGTCAGTGCTGTGTGGTGCGGGTCAGTGTTAGGTGGAGCGGGTCAGTGCTGTGCTGTGTGGCTCAGTGCTGTGCAGTGTGGGTCAGTGCCAGGCGGTGAGGATCAGTGCTGGGCAGTGTGGGTCAGTGCTGTGCGGTGAGGGTCAGTGCTGGGCAGTGTGGGGCAGTGCTGTGCGGTGAGGGTCAGTGCTGGATGGTGAGGGACTGTGCTTGACAGTGAGGGTCAGTGCTGGACGGTGAGGGTCAGTGCCCGGTGGTGAAGGTCGGTGCTGGGCGGTGTGTGTCAGTGCCGGACGGTGTGGGTCAGTGCCGGGCGGTGTGGGTCAGTGTTAGATGGTGTGGGTCAGTGTTAGGTGGTGTGGGTCAGTGTGGTGTGATGTGGGTCAGTGCGGTGCGGTGTGCATCAGTGCTGGATGATGAGGGACAGTGCTGGGTGGTGTGGGTCAGTGCTGGGCAGTGTGGGTCAGTGCTGGATGGTGTGGGTCAGTGCCAGGTAGTGAGGGTCAGTGTTAGGTGGTGTGGGTCAGTGTTAGGTGGTGTGGGTTAGTGTTGTGCGAAGTGGGTCAGTGCTGTGCTGTGTGGGACAGTGCTGTGTGTTGAGGGTCAGTACCAGGTGGTGTGGGTCAGTGCCGGGCGGTGTGGGTCAGTGCCAGGCGGTGAGGAACAGTGCTGGACGGTGAGAGACAGTGCTGGACGGTGTGGCTCAGTGCGGTGCGGTGAGGGATAGTGCTGGGCGATGAGGGTCAGTGCTGGGCGGTGAGGGGCAGTGCTGAGCGGTGTGGGTCAGTGTTAGGTGGTGTGGGTCAGTGCTGGGCGGTGAGGGTCAGTGCTGGGCGGTGAGGGTCAGTGTTAGGTGGTGTGGGTCAGTGCTGTGCTGTGTGGGACAGTGCCGGGCGGTGAGGGACAGTGCTGGGCGATGTGGTCAGTGCAAGGTGGTGAGCGTCAGTGCTGGGCGGTGTGGGTCAGTGTTAGGTGGTGTGGGTCAGTGTTAGGTGGTGTGGGTCAGTGATATGTAGTGTTTGGTCAGTGCTGTGCTGTGTGGGACAATGCTGGGCAGTGTGGGTCAGTGTTAGGTGCTGTGGGTCGGTGCTGTGCGGTGTAGGTCAGTGCTATGTGGTGTGGGTCAGTGCTGTGTGGTGTGGGTCAGTGCTGGGTGATGAGGGTCAGTAGTGGGTTGTGTGGGTCAGTGCCGGGTGGTGTGGGTCAGTGCTGTGCGGTGTGGGTCAGTGCTGGGCAGTGAGGGTCAGTGCTAGGCCGTGAGGGTCAGTGCTGGGCGGTGAGGGTCAGTGCTGGACGGGCAGGGTCAGTGCCGGGCGGTGTGGGTCAGCATTAGGTGGTGTGGGTCAGTGCTGGACGGTGTGGGTCAGTGCTGTGCGGTGTGGGTCAGTGCTGGGCAATGAGGGATAGTGCTGGGCGGTGTGGGTCAGTGTTAGGTGGTGTGGGTCAGTGTTATATGGTGTGGGTCAGTGCTGTGCGGTGAGGGTCAGTGCTGGGCAGTGAGGGTCAGTGCTGGGTGGTGTGGATCAGTGTTAGGTGGTGTGGGTCAGTGCTGTGCGGTGTGGGTCAGTGCTGGATGGTGAGGGTCAGTGCTGTGCGGTCAGGGTCAGTGCCGGGCAGTGAGGGTCAGTGCTGGATGGTGAGGGACAGTGCCGGGCGCTGTTGGTCAGTGTTAGGCGGTGTGGGTCAGTGCTGGGCAGTGTGGGCCAGTGCTGTGCGGTGCAGTTCAGTGTTAGGTGGTGAGGGTCAGTGCTGTGTGTGTGGGTCAGTGCTGGACAGTGAGGGTCAGTGCTGGGCGGTGAGGGTCAGTGCTGGACGGTGAGGGTCAGTGCTGGACAGTGAGGGTCAGTTCCGGGAGGGGAGGGTCAGTGCCGGGCGGTGTGGGTCAGTGCCGGGCGGTGTGTGTCAGTGCCGGGTGCTGTGGTCAGTGCTGTGCGGTCAGGTTCATTGCCGGGCAGTGTGGGTCAGTGCTGGATGGTGAGGGACAGTGCTGAGCGGGTGGGTCAATGCTGTGCGGTGCGGGTCAGTGTTAGGTGGTGTGGGTCAGTGCTGGGCAGTGTGGGTCAGTGCTGGATAGTGAGGGTCAGTGCCGGGTGGGGAGGATCAGTGCCGGGCGGTGTGGGTCTGTGCCGGGGCGGTGTGGGTCTGTGCCGGGGCGGTGTGGGTCAATGCTGTGCGGTGTGGGTCTGTGCTGGGGGGTGTGGGTCAGTGCTGGACTGTGTGGGTCGGTGCCGGGCGGTGTGGGTCAGTGCTGTGCTCTGTGGTTCAGTGCGGTGCGGTGTGGGTCAGTGATGGATGGTGAGGGACAGTGCTGGGCAATGTGGGTTAGTGCTGGGCAGTGTGGGTCATTGCTGGGCAGTGTGGGTCAGTGCCGGGTGGTGAGGGTCAGTGTTAGATGGTGTGGGTCAGTGTTAGGTGGTGTGGGTCAGTGCGGTGCGATGTGGGTCAGTGCTGTGCTGTGTGAGACAGTGCCGGGCGGTGTGGGTCAGTGCCGGGCGGTGTGGGTCAGTGTTAGGTAGTGTGGGTCAGTGTGGTGCGGTGAGGTACAGTGCTGGGCTGTTAGGGTCAGTGCTGGGCGGTGTGGGTCAGTGCTGGACTGTGTGGGACAGTGCCAGGCGGTGAGGGACAGTGCCGGGCGATGAAGGACATTGCCGGGCGGTGTGGGTCAGTGCTGTGTGTGTGGGTCAGTGCTGGGTGGTGTGGGTCAGTGCTGTGTGTGTGGGTCAGTGCTGGACAGTGTGGGTCAGTGCCAGGCGGTGTAGGTCAGTGCTGGGCAGTGTGGTTCAGAGCTGTGCGGTGACGGTCAGTGCTGGATAGTGAGGGTCAGTGCTGGGCAGTGAGGGTCAGTGCTGGACGATGAGGGTCAGTGCTGGACAGTGAGAGTCTGTGCCGGGTGGGGAGGATCAGTGCCGGGCGGTGTGGGTCTGTGCCGGGGCGGTGTGGGTCAGTGCTGTGCGGTGTGGGTCTGTGCTGGGCGGTGTGGGTCAGTGCTGGACTGTGTGGGTCTGTGCCGGGGCGGTGTGGGTCAGTGCTGGACTGTGTGGGTCTGTGCTGGGGGGTGTGGGTCAGTGCGGTGCAATGTGGGTCAGTGCTGTGCTCTGTGGTTCAGTGCGGTGCGGTGTGGGTCAGTGCTGGGGGGTGTGGGTCAGTGCTGGGGGGTGTGGGTCAGTGCCGGGCGGTGTGGGTCAGTGCGGTGCAATGTGGGTCAGTGCTGTGCTCTGTGGTTCAGTGCGGTGCGGTGTGGGTCAGTGATGGATGGTGAGGGACAGTGCTGGGCAGTGTGGGTTAGTGCTGGGCAGTGTGGGTCATTGCTGGGCAGTGTGGGTCAGTGCTGGATGGTGTGGGTCAGTGTTAGATGGTGTGGGTCAGTGTTAGGTGGTGTGGGTCAGTGCGGTGCGATGTGGGTCAGTGCTGTGCTGTGTGAGACAGTGCCGGGTGGTGTGGGTCAGTGCCGGGTGGTGTGGGTCAGTGTTAGGTAGTGTGGGTCAGTGTGGTGCGGTGAGGTACAGTGCTGGGCTGTTAGGGTCAGTGCTGGGCGGTGTGGGTCAGTGCTGGACTGTGTGGGACAGTGCCAGGCGGTGAGGGACAGTGCCGGGCGATGAAGGACAGTGCCGGGCGGTGTGGGTCAGTGCTGTGTGTGTGGGTCAGTGCTGGGTGGTGTGGGTCAGTGCTGGGTGGTGAGGGTTAGTGGTGGGTGGTGAGGGTCAGTGCTGTGTGGTGTGGGTCAGTGCTGGAAAGTGTGGGTCAGTGCTGTGCGGTGTTGGTCAGTGCTGGGCGGTGAGGGTCAGTGCTGGGCGGTGAGGGTCAGTGCTGGGCAGTGAGGGACAGTGCCGGGCGGTGAGGGTCAGTGTTAGGTGGTGTTGGTCAGTGCTGTGTGGTGTGGGTCAGTGCTGGATGGTGAGGGACAGTGCTGGGCAGTGAGGGTCGTTGCCAGGCGGTGTGGGTCAGTGCCAGGCAGTGTGGGTCAGTGTTTGGCGGTGTGGGTCAGTGTTAGGTGGTGTGGGTCAGTGCGGTGCAGTGTGGGTCAGTGCCGGGCGGTGTGGGTCAGTGCTGTGTGGTGTGGGTCAGTGCTGTGTGGTGTGGGTCAGTGCTGTGTGATGTGGGTCAGTGGTGGGTGGTGAGGGTCAGTGGTGGGTTGTGTGGGTCAGTGCCGAGTTGTGTGGGTCAGTGCCGGGTTGTGTGGGTCAGTGCCGGGCAGTGTGAGTCAGTGCTGTGCGGTGAAAGTCAGTGCTGGTCAGTGAGGGACAGTGCAGTGCTGTGAGAGTCCGTGTTGGGCAGTGTGGGTCAGTGCTGGTCGGTGAGGGTCTGTGCTGGACGGTGTGGGTCATTGCCGGTTGTGAGGGACTGTGCCGAGCGGTGTGGGTCAGTGCCGGGTAGTGAGGGTCAGTGTTAGGTGGTGTGGGTCACTATTAGGTGGTGTGGGTTAGTGCGGTGCGATGTGTGTCAGTGCTGTGCTGTGTGGGACAGTGCTGTTTGTTGAGGGTCAGTACCAGGTGGTGTGGGTCAGTGCCGGGCGGTGTGGGTCAGTGCCAGGCGGTGTGGGTCAGTGCCAGGCGGTGTGGGTCAGTGCCGGGTGGTGTGGGTCAGTACCAGATGGTGTGGGTCAGTGCCGGGCGGTGTGGGTCAGTGCCAGGCGGTGAGGAACAGTGCTGGACGGTGTGGATCAGTGCGGTGCGGTGAGGGACAGTGCCGGGCGGTATAGGTCAGTGCTGTGCGGTGAGGGTCAGTGCTAGGTGGTGTGGGTCAGTGCTGTGTGATGTGGGTCAGTGCCGGGTTGTGTGGGTCAGTGCCGGGTTGTGTGGGTCAGTGCCGGGCAGTGTGAGTCAGTGCTGTGCGGTGAAAGTCAGTGCTGGGCAGTGAGGGTCAGTGCAGTGCTGTGAGAGTCCGTGTTGGGCAGTGAGGTACAGTGCCGGGCGGTGTGGGTCAGTTCCGCGTGGTGTGGGACAGTGCTGTGCAATGTGGATCAGGGCTGGGAGATGTTGGACGGTGAGGGTCAGAGCTGGGCGGTGTGCGTCAATGCTGGATGGTGAGGGTCAGAGCTGGGCGGTGTGGGTCAGAGCTGGGCGGTGTGGGTCAGTGCTGGGCGGTGTGGGTCAGTGCTGGGCAGTGAGGGTCAGTGCTGGGTGGTGAGGGTCAGTGCTGGGTGGCGTGGGTCAGTGGTGGGATGTGTGGGTCAGTGGTGGGCTGTGTGGGTCAGTGCTGGACAGTGTTGGGTCAGTGCTGGGTGATGTGGGTCAGTGCTGGGTGGTGAGGGTCAGTGCTGGGTGATGACGGTCAGTGCTGGGCAGTGTGGGACAGTGCTTGGTGGTGAGGGTCAGTGCTGGGTGGTGTGGGTCAGTGGTGGGCTGCGTTGGTCAGTGCTGGACGGTGTGGGTCAGTGCTGTGCGGTGTGGGTCAGTGCCGGGCAGTGTGCATCAGTGCTGGATGGTGAGGGTCAGTGCTGGGCGGTGTGGGTCAGTGCTGGGTGGTGAGGGTCAGTGCTGGGTGGTGAGGGTCAGTGCTGGGTGGTGTGGGTCAGTGGTGGACTGTGTGGGTCAGTGGTGGGCTGTGTGGGTCAGTGCTGGGTGGTGAGGGTCAGTGCTGGGTGGTGTGGGTCAGTGGTGGGCTGTGTGGGTCAGTGCTGGACGGTGTTGGGTCAGTGCTGGGTGATGTGGGTCAGTGCTGGGTGGTGAGGGTCAGTGCTGGGTGGTGGGCTGTGTGGGTCAGTGCTGGGCAGTGAGGGTCAGTGCTGGACAGTGTTGGGTCAGTGCTGGGTGGTGAGGGTCAGTGCTGGAGCTCTCTCTCTCTCTCTTTGTCCATCTCTCTCTCTGTGTCCCTCTCTGTCTCTGTCCCTCTCTCTCTGTCACTTTCTCTCTCCCTGTCTCTCTGTTGGGTCAGTGCTGGGCGGTGAGGGTCAGTGCTGGACAGTGTTTGGTCAGTGCTGGGTGGTGAGATTCAGTGCTGGACAGTGTTGGGTTAGTGCTGGACGGTGTTGGGTCAGTGCTAGACAGTGTTGGGTCAGTGCTGGGTGGTGAGGGTCAGTGCTGGGTGGAGGGCTGTGAGGGTCAGTGCTGGGCTGTGTGGGTCAGTGCTGGACAGTGTTGGGTCAGTGCTGGGCGGTGAGGATCAGTGCTGGTCAGTGTTGGTCAGTCCTGGACAGTGTTGTGTCAGTGATGTGTGGTGAGGGTCAGTGCTGGGTTGTGTGGGTCAGTGCTGTGCGGTGTGGGTCAGTGCTGGGCGTTGAGGGTCTGTGCTGGGCAGTGAGGGACAGTGCCGGGCAGTGAGGGTCAGTGCTGGATAGTATTGGGTAAGTCGATTCTCCTGTTCCTTTGATGCTGCCTGACTTGCTGCGCTTTTCCAGCAACACATTTTTAAGCTCTGATCTCCAGCATCTGCAGTCCTCACTTTCTACCAGTGTTGGGTCAGTGCTGGACAGTGTTTGGTCAGTGCTGGCTTGTGTGGGTCAGTGCTGGGCGGTGAGGGTCAGTGCTGTGTTGTGTGGGTCAGTGCAGGACAGTGTTGGATCAGTGCTGGGTGGTGAGGGTCAGTGCTGGGCAGTGTGGATCAGTGCTGGACAGTGTTTGGTCAGTGCTGACTTGTGTGGGTCAGTGCTGGGCGGTGAGGGTCAGTGCTGGGTGGTGTGGGTCAGTGCAGGAGTGTTGGATCAGTGCTGGGCGGTGAGGGTCAGTGCTGGGCAGTGTGGATCAGTGCTGGGCGGTGAGGGTCAGTGCTGGGTGGTGAGGGTCAGTGCTGGGTGGTATGGGTCAGTGCTGGACAGTGTTGGGTCAGTTAAGGGCAGTAAGGGTCAGTGCTGGGCAGTGTTGAGTCAGTGCTGGATGGTGAGGGTCAGTGCTGTGTGGTGAGGGTCAGTGCTGGGCAGTGAGGGTCAGTGCTGTGCGGTATGGTTCAATGCCGGGCAGTGAGGATCAGTGCGGGGCAGTGAGGTACAGTGCCGGGTGGTGTGTTTCAGTTCCGCGTGGTGTGGGACAGTGCTGCGCAATGTGGATCAGGGCTGGGAGGTGTTGGACGGTGAGGGTCAGTGCTGGACGGTGAGGGTCAGAGCTGGGCGGTGTGGGTCAATGCCGGGCGGTGTGCGTCAGTGCTGGATGGTGAGGGTCAGTGCTGGGCGGTGTGGGTCAGTGCTGGGTGGTGAGGGTCAGTGCTGGGTGGCGTGGGTCAGTGGTGGGATGTGTGGGTCAGTGGTGGGCTGTGTGGGTCAGTGCTGGACGGTGTTGGGTCAGTGCTGGGTGATGTGGGTCAGTGCTGGGTAGTGAGGGTCAGTGCTGGGTGGTGACGGTCAGTGCTGGGCAGTGTGGGACAGTGCTGGACGGTGTGGGTCAGTGCTGTGCGGTGTGGGTCAGTGCCAGGCAGTATGCATCAGTGCTGGATGGTGAGGGTCAGTGCTGGGCGGTGTGGGTCAGTGCTGGGTGGTGAGGGTCAGTGCTGGGTGGTGAGGGTCAATGCTGGGTGGTGTGGTTCAGTGGTGGGCTGTGTGGGTCAGTGGTGGGCTGTGTGGGTCAGTGCTGGACGGTGTTGGGTCAGTGCTGGGTGATGTGGGTCAGTGCTGGTGGTGAGGGTCAGTGCTGGGTGGTGGGCTGTGTGGGTCAGTGCTGGGTTGTGTGGGTCAGTGCTGGACAGTGTTGGGTCAGTGCTGGTCAGTGCTGGGCAGTGAGGGTCAGTGCTGGACAGTGTTGGGTCAGTGCTGGGTGGTGAGGGTCAGTGCTGGACAGTGTTTGGTTAGTGCCGGTCAGTGCTGGGCGGTGAGGGTGAGTGCTGGACAGTGTTGGGTCAGTACTGGGTGGTGAGGGTCAGTGCTGGACCTCTCTCTCTCTCTTTGTCCATCTCTCTCTCTGTGTCCCTCTTTGTCTCTGTCCCTCTCTCTGTGTCCCTTTCTCTCCCCCTGTCTCTCTGTTGGGTCAGTGCTGGGCGGTGAGGGTCAGTGCTGGACAGTGTTTGGTCAGTGCCGGTCAGTGCTGGGTGGTGAGATTCAGTGCTGGACGGTATTGGGTTAGTGCTGGACAGTGTTGGGTCAGTGCTAGACAGTGTTGGGTCAGTGCTAGACAGTGTTGGGTCAGTGCTGGGTGGTGAGGGTCAGTGCTGGGTGGAGGGCTGTGAGGGTCAGTGCTGGCTGTGTGGGTCAGTGCTGGACAGTGTTGGGTCAGTGCTGGGCGGTGAGGGTCAGTGCTGGTCAGTGTTGGTCAGTCCTGGACAGTGTTATGTCAGTGTTGTGTGGTGAGGGTCAGTGCTGGGTTGTGTGGGTCAGTGCTGGACAGTATTGGGTCAGTTGATTCTCCTGTTCCTTTGATGCTGCCTGACCTGCTGTGCTTTTCCAGCAACACATTTTTAAGCTCTGATCTCCAGCATCTGCAGTCCTCACTTTCTCCCAGTGTTGGGTCAGTGCTGGACAGTGTTTGGTCAGTGCTGGCTTGTGTGGGTCAGTGCTGGGCAGTGTGGTTCAGTGCTGGGTGGTGAGAGTCAGTGCTGGGTGGTGAGGGTCAGTGCTGGCCGGTGAGGGTCAGTGATGGGTAGTGAGGGTCAGTGCTGGACAGTGTTGGGTCACTGCTGGGCGGTGAGGGTCAGTGCTGGGCGGGGAGTGTTAGTGCTGGGCAGTGTAGGGTCAGTGCTGGGCGGTGAGGGTCAGTGCTGGAGAGTAAGGGTCAGTGCTGGACAGTAAGGGTCAGTGCTGGGAGGTGAGGATCAGTGCTGGGCGGTGAAGGTCAGTGCTGGACCGTGTTGGGTCAGTGCTGGGTGGTGAGGGTCAGTGCCGGGCGGTGAGGATCAGTGGTGGGTTGTGTGGGTCACTGCCGAGTTGTGTGGGTCAGTGCCGGGTTGTGTGGGTCAGTGCCAGGCAGTGTGAGTCAGTGCTTTGTGGTGAAAGTCAGTGCTGTGCGTGAGGGTCAGTGCTGGGCAGTGTGGATCAGTGCTAGTCGGTGAGGGACGGTGCTGGTCGGTGAGGGTCTGTGCTGTATGGTGTGGGTCATTGCCAGTTGTGAGGGACTGTGCCGGACAGTGTGGGTCAGTGGTGGGCTGTGTGGGTCAGTGCTGGACAGTGTTGTGTCAGTGCTGTGTGGTGAGGGTCAGTGCTGGGTTGTGTGGGTCAGTGCTGGACAGTATTGGGTCAGTTGATTCTCCTGTTCCTTTGATGCTGCCTGACCTGCTGCGCTTTTCCAGCAACACATTTTTAAGCTCTGATCTCCAGCATCTGCAGTCCTCACTTTCTCCCAGTGTTGGGTCAGTGCTGGACAGTGTTTGGTCAGTGCTGGCTTGTGTGGGTCAGTGCTGGGCGGTGAGGGTCAGTGCTGTGTTGTGTGGGTCAGTGCAGGACAGTGTTGGATCAGTGCTGGGCGGTGAGGGACAGTGCTGGGCAGTGTGGATCAGTGCTGGGCGGTGAGGGTCAGTGCTGGGTGGTGAGGGTCAGTGCTGGGTGGTATGGGTCAGTGCTGGACAATGTTGGGTCAGTGCTGGACGGTGAGGGTCAGTCCTGGAAGGTGAGGGTCAGAGCTGGGCAGTGAGGTACAGTGCTGTGCATTGTGGGTCAGTTCCATGTGGTGTGGGTCAGTGCTGGGCAATGTGGATCAGGGCTGGGAGGTGTTGGACGGTGAGGGTCAGAGCTGGGCGGTGTGGGTCAGTGCCGGGCGGTGTGCGTCAGTGCTGGATGGTGAGGGTCAGTGCTGGGTGGCGTGGGTCAGTGCTGGATGGTGAGGGTCAGTGCTGGGTGGCGTGGGTCAGTGCTGGATGGTGAGGGTCAGTGCTGGGTTGTGTGGGTCAGTGCTGAACAGTATTGGGTCATTTGATTCTCCTGTTCGTTTGATGCTGCCTGACCTGCTGCGCTTTTCCAGCAACACATTTTTAAGCTCTGATCTCCAGCATCTGCAGTCCTCACTTTCTCCCAGTGTTTGGGTCAGTGCTGGACAGTATTTGGTCAGTGCTGGCTTGTGTGGGTCAGTGCTGGGTGGTGAGGGTCAGTGCTGGGCGGTGTGGGTCAGTGCTGGGTGGTGAGGGTCAGTGCTGGCTGGTGATGGTCAGTGCTGGGTGGTGTGGGTCAGTGGTGGGATGTGTGGGTCAGTGCTGGACGGTGTTGTGTCAGTGCTGTGGTGAGGGTCAGTGCTGGGTTGTGTGGGTCAGTGCTGGGTGATGTGGGTCAGTACTGGGTGGTGAGGGACAGTGTGGGCGGTGAGGGTCAGTGATGTGCGGTGTGGGTCAGTGCCGGGCGGTGTGCATCAGTGCTGGATGGTGTGGGTCAGTGCTGGGCGGTGTGGGTCAGTGCTGGGCGGTAAGGGTCAGTGCTGGGTGGTGAGGGTCAGTGCTGGGTGGTGTGGGTCAGTGGTGGGATGTGTGGGTCAGTAGTGGGTTGTGTGGGTCAGTGCTGGACGGTGTTGTGTCAGTACTGTGTGGTGATGGTCAGTGCTGGGTTGTGTGGGTCAGTGCTGAACAGTATTGGGTTAGTCGATTCTCCTTCTCCTTTGATGCTGCCTGACTTGCTGCGCTTTTCCAGCAACACATTTTTAAGCTCTGATCTCCAGCATCTGCAGTCCTCACTTTCTCTCAGTGTTGGGTCAGTGCTGAACAGTGTTTGGTCAGTGCTGGCTTGTGTGGGTCAGTGCTGGGCGGTGAGGGTCAATGCTGGGCGGTGTGGGTCAGTGCTGGGTGGTGAGGGTCAGTGCTGGGTGGTGTGGGTCAGTGCTGGGTGGTGTTGGGTCAGTGCTGTATGGTGAGGGTCAGTGCTGGGCGGTGTGGGTCAGTGCTGGTTGGTGAGGGTCAGTGCTGGGTGGTGAGGGTCAGTGCTGGGTGGTGTGGGTCAGTGGTGGGATGTGTGGGTCAGTGCTGGACGGTGTTGTGTCAGTGCTGTGTGGTGAGGGTCAGTGCTGGGTTGTGTGGGTGAGTGCTGAACAGTATTGGGTCAGTTGATTCTCCTGTTCCTTTGATGCTGCCTGACCTGCTGCGCTTTTCCAGCAACACATTTTTAAGCTCTGATCTCCAGCATCTGCAGTCCTCACTTTCTACCAGTGTTGGGTCAGTGCTGGACAGTGTTTGGTCAGTGCTGGCTTGTGTGGGTCAGTGCTGGGCAGTGAGGGTCAGTGCTGGACGGTGAGGGTCAGTGCTGGGCAGTGAGGGTCAGTGCTGGACCGTGTTGGGTCAGTGCTGGGTGATGAGGGTCAGTGCTGGGCAGTGTTGGGTCAATGCTGTGTGGTGAGGGTCAGTGCTGGGTGGTGAGGGTCAGTGCTGGGCATTGTTGGGTCAGTGCTGGGCGGTGAGGGTCAGTGCTGGACAGTGTTGGGTCAGTGCTGGGTGGTGAGTGTCAGTGCTGGGCAGTGTTGGGTCTGTGCTGGACGGTGAGGGTCATTGCTGAGAGGTGAGGGTCAGTGCTGGGCGGTGAGGGTCACTGCTGGACAGTGTTGGGTGAGTGCTGGGTGGTGAGGGTGAGTGCTGGGCAGTGTTGGGTCAGTGCTGGGCGGTGAGGGTCAGTGCTGGACAGTGTTGGGTCAGTGCTGGGTGGTGAGGGTCAGTGCTGGGCAGTGTTGTGTGAGTGCTGCGTGGTGAGGATCAATGCTGGGCAGTGTTGGGTCAGTGCTGGGTGGTGAGGGTCAGTGCTCGGTGGTGAGGGTCAGTGCTGGGCAGTGTTGGGTCAGTGGTGGGTGGTGAGGATCAGTGCTGGACAGTGTTGGGTCAGTGCTGGGCAGTGAGGGTCAGTGCTGGGCAGTGTCGGTGCCAGGCGGTTTGGGTCAGTGCCAGACTGTGTGGGTCAGTGTTAGACGGTGTGGGTCAGTGTTAGATGGTGTGTGTCAGTGCGGTGCGGTGTGGGTCTGTACTGGGCGGTTTGGGTCAGTGCTGGACAGTGAGGGTCAGTGCTGGGTGGTGTGGGTCAGTGCTAGGTGGTGTGGGTCAGTGCTGGGTGGTCTGGGTCAGTGCCAGGCGGTTTGGGTCAGTGCTGTGTGGTGTGGGTCAGTGCTGGGTGGTGTGGGTCAGTGCTGGGTGGTCTGGGTCAGTGCCAGGCGGTTTGGGTCAGTGCTGTGTGGTGTGGGTCAGTGCTGTGTGATGTGGGTTAGTGGTAGGTGGTGAGGGTCAGTGGTGGGTTGTGTGGGTCAGTGTCGAGTTGTGTAGGTCAGTGCCGGGTTGTGTGGGTCAGTGCCGGACAGTGTGAGTCAGTGCTGTGGTGAAAGTCAGTGTTGGGCGGTGAGGGTCAGTGCAGTGCTGTGAGAGTCTGTGTTGGGCAGTGTGGGTCAGTGCTGGTCGGTGAGGGACAGTGCTGGTCGGTGAGGGACAGTGCTGGTCGGTGAGGGTCTGTGCTGGACGGTGTGGATCATTGCCGGTTGTGAGGGACTGTGCCGGGCGGTGTCGGTCAGTGCTGGGTTGTGTGGGTCAGTGCTAGACAGTGTTTGGTCAGTGCTGTGTGGTGAGGGTCAGTGCTGGGTTGTGTGGGTCAGTGCAGGACAGTGTTGGATCAGTGCTGGGCGGTGAGGGTCAGTGCTGGACAGTGTGGATCAGTGCTGGGCGGTAAGGGTCAGTGCTGTGTGGTGAGGGTCAGTGCTGGACAGTGTTGGGTCAGTGCTGGGTGGTGAGGGTCAGTGCTGGGCAGTGTTGGGTCAGTGCTGGACGGTGAGGGTCAGTGCTGTGCGGTGAGGGTCAGTGCTGGGCAGAGAGGGTCAGTGCTGTGCGGTGTGGGTCAATGCCGGGCAGTGAGGATCAGTGCAGGCCAGTGAGGTACAGTGCCGGGCGGTGTGGGTCAGTTCCGCGCGGTGTGGGTCAGTGCTGGGCAATGTGGATCAGGGCTGGGAGGTGTTGGACGGTGAGGGTCAGTGCTGGATGGTGAGGGTCAGAGCTGGGCGGTGTGGGTCAGTGCTGGGCGGTGTGGATCAGTGCTGGGCAGTAAGGGTCAGTGCTGTGTGGTGAGGGTCAGTGCTGGGTGGTATGGGTCAGTGCTGGACAGTGTTGGGTCAGTGCTGGGTGGTGAGGGTCAGTGCTGGGTGGTGAGGGTCAGTGCTGGGTGGTGTGGGTCAGTGCCGGGTGGGTGCACCAGTGCTGGATGGTGTGGGTCAGTGCTGGGTGGTGAGGGTCAGTGCTGGGTGGTGAGGGTCAGTGGTGGGATGTGTGGGTCAGTGGTGGGCTGTTTGGGTCAGTGCTGGGCGGTAAGGGTCAGTGCTGTGTGGTGAGGGTCAGTGCTGGGTGCTGAGGGTCAGTGCTGGACAGTGTTGGGTCAGTGCTGGGCGGTGAGGGTCAGTGCTGGACAGTGTTGTGTCAGTGCTGTGTGGTGAGGGTCAGTGCTGGGTTGTGTGGGTCAGTGCTGAACAGTATTGGGTCAGTTGATTCTCCTGTTCCTTTGATGCTGCCTGACCTGCTGCGCTTTTCCAGCAACATATTTTTAAGCTCTGATCTCCAGCATCTGCAGTCCTCACTTTCTCCCAGTGTTGGGTCAGTGCTGGACAGTGTTTGGTCAGTGCTGTGTGGTGAGGGTCAGTGCTGGGTGGTGAGGGTCAGTGCTGGGCAGTGTTGGGTCTGTGCTGGACGGTGAGGGTCAGTGCTGGGAGGTGAGGGTCAGTGCTGTGCGGTGAGGGTCAGTGCTGGGCGGTGAGGGTCAGTGCTGGACAGTGTTGGGTGTGTGCTGGGAGGTGAGGGTCAGTGCTGGGCAGTGTTGGGTCAGTGCTGGGCGGTGAGGGTCAGTGCTGGACAGTGATGGGTCAGTGCTGGGTGGTGAGGGTCAGTGCTGGGCAGTGTTCGGTCAGTGCTGGGTGGTGAGGGTCAGTGCTCAGTGGTGAGGGTCAGTGCTGGGCAGTGTTGGGTCAGTGGTGGGCTGTGATGGACAGTGCCAGGCAGTGTGGGTCAGTGTTAGGTGGTGTGGGTCAGTGCAGTGCGGTGTGAGTCAGTGCTAGGCGGTGTGGTTCAGTGCTGGGCAGTGTGGGTCAGTGCTGGGCGGTGAGGGTCAGTGCTGGGTGGGGAGTGTCAGTGCTGGGCAGTGTTGGGTCTGTGCTGGACGGTGAGGGTCAGTGCTGGGAGGTGAGCATCAGTGCTGGGTGATGAGGGTCAGTGCTGGGCAGTGTTGGGTGAGTGTTGGGTGATGAGGGTCAGTGCTGCACAGTGTTGGGTCAGTGCTGGGTGGTGAGGGTCAGTGCTGGGTGGTGAGGGTCAGTGCTGTGCGTTGTGGGTTCAATGCCAGGCAGTGAGGATCAGTGCCGGGCCGTGAGGTACAGTGCCGGGCGGTGTGGGTCAGTGCTGGGTGATGAGGGTCAGTGCTGGACAGTGTTGGGTGAGTGTTAGGTGGTGTGGGTCAGTGCAGTGCGGTGTGTGTCAGTGCTGGGTGGTGAGGGACAGTGCTGGGCGGTGAGGGTGAGTGCTGGGCATTGTTGGGTCACTGCTGGGCGGTGAGGGTCAGTGCTGGACAGTGTTGGGTCAGTTTTGGGTGGTGAGAGTCAGTGCTAGCCAGTGTTGGGTCAGTGCTGTATGGTGAGGCTCAGTGCTGGGAGGTGAAGGTCAGTGCTGGGCGGTGAGGGTCAGTGCTGGGTGGTGAGGGTCAGTGCTGGGCGGTGAGGGTCAGTGCTGGACAGTGTTGGGTGTGTGCTGGGTGGTGAGGGTCAGTGCTGGGTTGTGTGGGTCAGTGCTGAACAGTATTGGGTCAGTTGATTCTCCTGTTCTTTTGATGCTGCCTGACTTGCTGCGCTTTTCCAGCAACAAATTTTTAAGCTCTGATCTCCAGCATCTGCAGTCCTCACTTTCTCCCAGTGTTGGGTCAGTGCTGGACAGTGTTTGGTCAGTGCTGTGTGGTGAGGGTCAGTGCTGGGTGGTGAGGGTCAGTGCTGTGTGGTGAGGGTCAGTGCTGGGTGGTGAGGGTCAGTGCTGGGCAGTGTTGGGTCAGTGCTGGGCGGTGAGGGTCAGTGCTGGACAGTGTTGGGTCAGTGCTGGGTGGTGAGTGTCAGTGCTGGGCAGTGTTGGGTCTGTGCTGGACGGTGAGGGTCAGTGCTGGGAGGTGAGGGTCAGTGCTTGGCGGTGAGGGTCAGTGCTGGGCGGTGAGGGTCAGTGCTGGACAGTGTTGGGTGTGTGCTGGGTGGTGAGGGTCAGTGCTGGGCAGTGTTGGGTGTGTGCTGGGTGGTGAGGGTCAGTGCTGGGCAGTGTTCAGTCAGTGCTGGGTGGTGAGGGTCAGTGCTCGGTGGTGAGGGTCAGTGCTGGGCAGTGTTGGGTCAGTGGTGGGCTGTGAGGGACAGTGCCAGGCAGTGTGGGTCAGTGTTAGGTGGTGTGGGTCAGTGCAGTGCGGTGTGAGTCAGTGCTAGGTGGTGAGGGACAGTGCTGGGCAGTGAGGGACAGTGCTGGGTGGTGAGGGTCAGTACTGTGCGTTGTGGTTCAATGCCGGGCAGTGAGGATCAGTGCCGGGCAGTGAAGATCAGTTTCAGGCGGTGTGGGTCAGTTCCCGGCGGTGTGGTTCAGTGCTGGGCAGTGTGGGTCAGTGCTGGGCGGTGTGGCTCAGTGTTGGGTGGGGAGTGTCAGTGCTGGGCAGTGTTGGGTCTGTGCTGGGCGGTGAGGGTCAGTGCTGGGAGGTGAGCATCAGTGCTGGGTGGTGAGGGTCAGTGCTCGGTGGTGAGGGTCAGTGATGGGCAGTGTTGGGACAGTGCTGGGTGCTGAGGGTCAGTGCTCGGTGGTGAGGGTCAGTGATGGGCAGTGTTGAGTCAGTGGTGGTTGGTGAGGGTCATTGCTGGACAGTGTTGGGTCAGTGCTGCGCGGTGAGGGTCAGTGCTGGGCAATGAGAGACAGTGCCAGGTGGTGTGGGTCAGTGTTAGGTGGTGTGGGTCAGTGCAGTGTGGTGTGAGTAAGTGCTGGGCGGTAAGGGACAGTGCTGGGCAATGTTGGGTCAGTGGTGGGCGGTGAGGGACAGTGCCAGGCAGTGTGGGTCAGTGTTAGGTTGTGTGGGTCAGTGCAGTGCGGTGTGAGTCAGTGCTGGGTGGTGAGGGTCAGTACTGTGCGTTGTGGGTCAATGCCGGGCAGTGAGGATCAGTGCCGGGCAGTGAGGATCAGTTTCGGGCGGTGTGGGTCAGTTCCCGGTGGTGTGGTTCAGTGCTGGGCAGTGTGGGTCAGTGTTAGGTTGTGTGGGTCAGTGCAGTGCGGTGTGAGTCAGTGCTGGGTGGTGAGGGTCAGTACTGTGCGTTGTGGGTCAATGCCGGGCAGTGAGGATCAGTGCCGGGCAGTGAGGATCAGTTTCGGGCGGTGTGGGTCAGTTCCCGGTGGTGTGGTTCAGTGCTGGGCAGTGTGGGTCAGTGCTGGGCGGTGAGGCTCAGTGCTGGGTGGGGAGTGTCAGTGCTGGGCAGTGTTGGGTCTGTGCTGGACGGTGAGGGTCAGTGCTGGGAGGTGAGCATCAGTGCTGGGCGGTGAGGGTCAGTGCTGGACAGTGTTGGGTGAGTGTTGGGTGGTGAGGGTCAGTGCTGGGCAGTGTTGGGACAGTGCTGGGTGCTGAGGGTCAGTGCTCGGTGGCGAGGGTCAGTGATGGGCAGTGTTGAGTCAGTGGTGGATGGTGAGGGTCATTGCTGGGCAATGAGAGACAGTGCCAGGCGGTGTGGGTCAGTGTTAGGTGGTGTGGGTCAGTGCAGTGTGGTGTGAGTAAGTGCTGGGCGGTAAGGGACAGTGCTGGGCAGTGAGGGACAGTGCTGGGTGGTGAGGGTCAGTGCTGTGCGTTGTGGGTCAATGCCAGGCAGTGAGGATCAGTGCCGGGCCGTGAGGTACAGTGCCGGGCAGTGTGGGTCAGTGCTGGGCGGTGAGGGTCAGTGCTGCACAGTGTTGGGTCAGTTCCGGGCGGTGTGGGTCAGTTCCGGGCAGTGAGGATCAGTGCTGGGCAGTGTGGGTCAGTGCTGGGCGGTGAGGGTCAGTGCTGCACAGTGTTGGGTCAGTTTTGGGTGGTGAGGGTGAGTGCTAGGCATTGTTGGGTCAGAGCTGCGCGGTGAGGGTCAGTGCTGGTCCGTGTTGGGTCAGTGCTGGGTGTTGAGGGTCAGTGCTGGGTGGTGAAGGTCAGTGCTTGGCAGTGTTGGGTCAGTGCTGGGTGGTGAGGGTCAGTGGTCGGTGGTGAGGGTCAGTGCTGGGCAGTGTTGGGTCAGTGGTGGGTGGTGAGGGTCAGTGCTGGACAGTGTTGGGTCAGCGCTGGGCGGTGCGGGTCAGTGCTGGGCAATGAGGGACAATGCCAGGCGGTGTGGGTCAGTGTTAGGTGGTGTGGGTCAGTGCTGTGCGGTGTGGGTCAATGCCGGGCAGTGAGGATCAGTGCCGGGCAGTGAGGTTCAGTGCCGGGCAGTGTGGTTCAGTGCCGTGCGGTGTGGGTCAGTTCGGGGCGGTGAGGTTCAGTGCTGGGCGGTGAGGGTCAGTGTTGGGTGGTGAGGGTCAGTGCTGGACTGTATTGGGTCAGTGCTGGGTGATGAGGGTCAGTGCAGGACAGTGTTGGGTCAGTGCTGGATGGTGAGGGTCAGTGCTGGACGGTAAGGGTCAGTGCTGGACAGTGTTGGGTCAGTTTTGGGTGGTGAGGGTCAGTGCTGGGCGGTGAGGGTTACTCCTGGGCAGTGTTGGGTCAGTGCTGGACGGTGAGGGTCAGTGCTGGGAGGTGAAGGTCAGTTCTGGGCGGTGAGGGTCAGTGCTGGACTGTGTTGGGTCAGTGCTGGGTAATGAGGGTCAGTGCTGGGCTGTGTTGGTTCAGTGCTGGGTGGTGAGGGTCAGTGCTGTGTGCTGAGGGTCAGTGCTGGGCAGTGTTGGGTCAGTGCTGGGCGGTGAGGGTCAGTGCTGGACAGTGTTGGGTCAGTGCTGGGTGGTGAGTGTCAGTGCTGGGCATGTTGGGTCTGTGCTGGACGGTGAGGGTCAGTGCTGGGTGGTGAGGGTCAGTGCTGGACAGTGTTGGGTGAGTGCTGGGTGGTGAGGGTCAGTGCTGGGCAGTGTTGGGTCAGTGCTAGGTGGTGAGGGTCAGTGCTCGGTGGTGAGGGTCAGTGCTGGGCGGTGAGGGTCAGTGCTGGGCAATGAGGGACAGTGCCAGGCAGTGTGGGTCAGTGTTAGGTGGTGTGGGTCAGTGCAGTGCGGTGTGAGTCAGTGCTGGGTGGTGAGGGACAGTGTTGGGTAGTGAGGGTCAGTGCCGGGCAGTGAGGTACAGTGCCGGGGGGTGTGGGTCACTTCCGGGCCATGAGGTTCAGTGCTGGGCAGTGTGGGTCAGTGCTGGCCGGTGAGGGTCAGTGCTGGACCGTGTTGTGTCAGTGCTGGGTTGTGAGGTTCAGTGTTGGGCGGTGAGGGTGAGTGCTGGGCATTGTTGGGTCACTGCTGGGCGGTGAGGGTCAGTCTGGACAGTGTTGGGTCAGTTTTGGATGGTGAGGGTCAGTGCTGGGCAGTGTTGGGTCAGTGCTGGGCGGTGAGGGTCAGTGTTGGGTCAGTTTTGGGTGGTGAGAGTCAGTGCTGGCCAGTGTTGGGTCAGTGCTGTATGGCGAGGCTCAGTGCTGGGAGGTGAAGGTCAGTGCTGGACAGTGTTGGGTCAGTGCTGGGTGGTGAGGGTCAGTGCTGGACAGTGTTGGGTCAGTGCTGGGTGATGACAGTCAATGCTCGGTTGTGTGGGTCAGTGCTGGGCGGTGAGGGTCACTGCTGGGCAGTGTTGGGTCAGTGCTGGACGGTGTTGGGTCAGTGCTGGGCGGTGAGGGTCAGTTCTGGGCGGTGCGGGTCAGTGCTGGACCGTGTTGGGTCAGTGCTGGGTGATGAGGGTCAGTGCTGGGCTGTGTTGGTTCAGTGCTGGGTGGTGAGGGTCAGTGCTGGGCGGTGAGGGTCAGTGCTGGACAGTGTTGGGTCAGTGCTGGGTGGTGAGGGTTACTCCTAGGCAGTGTTGGGTCAGTGCTGGACGGTGAGGGTCAGTGCTGGGAGGTGAAGGTCAGTTCTGGGCGGTGAGGGTCAGTGCTGGACCGTGTTGGGTCAGTGCTGGGTGATGAGGGTCAGTGCTGGGCTGTGTTGGTTCAGTGCTGGGTGGTGAGGGTCAGTGCTGTGTGCTGAGGGTCACTGCTGGGCAGTGTTGGGTCAGTGCTGGGCGTTGAGGGTCAGTGCTGGACAGTGTTGGGTCAGTGCTGGGTGGTGAGTGTCAGTGCTGGGCATGTTGGGTCTGTGCTGGACGGTGAGGGTCAGTGCTGGGTGATGAGGGTCAGTGCTGGACAGTGTTGGGTGGGTGCTGGGTGATGAGGGTCAGTGCTTGGCAGTGTTGGGTCAGTGTTAGGTGGTGAGGATCAGTGCTCGGTGGTGAGGGTCAGTGCTGGGCAGTGTTGGGTCAGTGCTGGGCGGTGAGGGTCAGTGCTGGGCAATGAGGGACAGTGCCAGGCAGTGTGGGTCAGTGTTAGGTGGTGTGGGTCAGTGCAGTGCGGTGTGAGTCAGTGCTAGGTGGTGAGGGACAGTGCTGGGCAGTGAGGGACAGTGCAGGGTGGTGAGGGTTAGTGCTGTACTTTGTGGGTCAATGCCGGGCAGTGAGGATCAGTGCCGGGCAGTGAGGGTCAGTGCCGGGCAGTGAGGTACAGTGCCGGGGGGTGTGGGTCAGTTCCGGGCGGTGAGGTTCAGTGCTGGGCAGTGTGGGTCAGTGCTGGCTGGTGAGGGTCAGTGCTGGACCGTGTTGTGTCAGTGCTGGGTGATGAGGGTCAGTGCTGGGCAGTGTTGGGTCAGTGCTGGGTGGTGAGGGTCAGTGTTGGGCGGTGAGGGTGAGTGCTGGGCATTGTTGGGTCAGTGCTGGGCGGTGAGGGTCAGTGCTGGACAGTGTTGGGTCAGTTTTGGGCGGTGAGGGTCAGTGCTGGGCAGTGTTGGGTCAGTGCTGGGCGGTGAGGGTCAGTGTTGGGTCAGTTTTGGGTGGTGAGAGTCAGTGCTGGCCAGTGTTGGGTCAGTGCTGTACGGTGAGGATCAGTGCCGGGCAGTGAGGGTCAGTGCCGGGCAGTGAGGTACAGTGCCGGGGGGTGTGGGTCAGTGCTGGACAGTGTTGGGTCAGTGCTGGGCGGTGAGGGTCAGTGCTGGACAGTGTTGGGTCAGTGCTGGATGGTGAGTGTCAGTGCTGGGTGGTGAGGGTCAGTGCTGGACAGTGTTGGGTCAGTGCTGGGTGATGACAGTCAATGCACGGTTGTGTGGGTCAGTGCTGGGCGGTGAGGGTCACTGCTGGGCAGTGTTGGGTCAGTGTTGGACGGTGTTGGGTCAGTACTGGATAGTGTTGGGTCAGTGCTGGGCGGTGAGGGTCAGTGCTGGGCTGTGTGGGTCAGTGCTGGACAGTGTTGGGTCAGTGCTGGGTGGTGACGGTCAGTGCTGGACAGTTTTGGGTCAGTGCTGGACAGTGTGGGTCAGTGCTGGACAGTGAGGGTCAGTGCTGGACAGTGTTGGACAGTGTTGGGTCAGTGCTGAGTGGTGAGGGTCAGTGCTGGACAGTGTTTGGTCAGTGCTGGACGGTGAGGGTCAGTGCTGGGCAGTAAGGGTCAGTGCTGGACAGTGTTGGGTCAGTGCTGGGTGGTGAGGATCAGTGCTGGATAGTGTTGGGTCAGTGCTGGGTGATGAGGGTCAGTGCTGGGCAGTGTTGGGTCAGTGCTGGGCTGTGAGGGTCAGTGCTGGACAGTGTTGGGTCATTGCTGGGTGGTGAGGTCATTGCTGGGCAGTGTTGGGTCAGTGCTGGGCGGGGAGGGTTAGTGCTGGACAGTGTTGGGTCAGTGTTAGGTGGTGAGGGTCAGTGCTGGGTAGTGTTGGGTCAGTGCTGGGTTGTGTGGGTCAGTGCTCGGTTCTGTGGGTCAGTGCTGGACAGTGTTGGGTCAGTGCTGGGTGGTGAGGGTCAGTGCTGGGCGGTGATGGTCAGTGCTGGACAATGTTGGGTCAGTGCGGGTCAGTGTTGGGCAGTGTAGGTCAGTGCTGCACAGTGAGGGTCAGTGCTGGACAGTGTTGGGTCAGTGCTGGACAGTGTTGTGTCAGTGCTGTGCGGTGAGGGTCAGTGCTGGACAGTATTGGGTCAGTTGATTCTCCTGTTCCTTTGATGCTGCCTGACCAGCTGCGCTTTTCCAGCAACACATTTTTAAGCTCTGATCTCCAGCATCTGTAGTCCTTACGTTTTCCCAGTGTTGGGTCAGTGCTGGACAGTGTTTGGTCAGTGCTGGCTTTTGTGGGTCAGTGCTGGGTGGTGAGGGCCAGTGCTGGACAGTGTTGGGTCAGTGTTGGGCGGTGAAGGTCAGTGCTGGGTGGTGAGGGTCAGTGCTGGGTGGTGAGGGTCAGTGTTGGACAGTGTTGGGTCAGTGCTGGGTCGCGAGGGTCAGTGCTGGCTTGTGTGGGTCAGTGCAGGGCGGTGAGGGTCAGTGTTGGGTGGTGAGGCTCAGTGCTGGGTGCTGAGGGTCAGTGCTGGACAGTGTTGGGTCAGTGCTAGGCGGTGAGGGTCAGTGCTGGACAGTGTTGGGTCAGTGCTGGATGGTGAGTGTCAGTGCTGGGTGGTGAGGGTCAGTGCTGGACAGTGTTGGGTCAGTGCTGGTGATGACAGTCAATGCTCGGTTGTGTGGGTCAGTGCTGGGCGGTGAGGGTCACTGCTAGGCAGTGTTGGGTCAGTGCTGGACGGTGTTGGGTCAGTGCTGGACAGTGTTGGGTCAGTGCTGGATGGTGAGGGTCAGTGCTGGGCGGTGAGGGTCAGTGCTGGGTGGTGAGGGTCAGTGCTGGATAGTGTTGGGTCAGTGCTGGGTGGTGAGGGTCAGTGCTGGGCGGTGAGGGTCAGTGCTGGACAGTTTTGGGTCAGTGCTGGACAGTGTGGGTCAGTGCTGGGCGGGGAGGGTCAGTGCTGGACAGTGTTGGGTCAGTGCTGAGTGGTGAGGGTCAGTGCTGGGCAGTGTTGGGTCAGTGCTGGGTGGTGAGGGTCAGTGCTGGGCAGTGTTGGGTCAGTGCTGGGTGGTGAGGGTCAGTGCTGGGCAGTGTTGGGTCAGTGCTGGGCGGTGAGGGTGAGTGCCGGGCAGCGTTGGGTCAGTGCTGGGTGGTGAGGGTCAGTGCTCGGTTGTGTGGGTCAGTGCTGGGCAGTGTGGGTCAGTGTTGGGTCAGTGCTGGGTTGTGTGGCTCAGTGCTGGACAGTGTTGGGTCAGTGCTGGGCAGTGTTTGGTCAGTGCTGGGCAGTGAGGGTGAGTGCTGGGTAGTGTTTGGTCAGTGCCGGTCAGTGCTGGGCGGTGTAGGTCAGTGCTGGACGGTCCACATTCCTGATCAAGAGCTCATGCTCGAAACATTGACTCTCCTGCTCCTTGGCTGTGCTTTTTCAGCATCACACTGTTTGAGCACAACTGATTTGGAGATGCCGGTGTTGGACTGGGGTTTACAAAGTTAAAAATCACACAACACTAGGCTATAGTCCAACAGGTTTAATTGGAAGCACTAGCTTTTGGAACGCGCTGATGAAGGAGCAGTGTTTCGAGAACTAGTGCTTCCAATGAAACCTGTTGGACTATAACCTGGGTTGTGTGATTTTTACCTTTATGCACAAATGATTAGCCAATCAATCAGAATGCTCCAATTGGCTAACCTGTGCTTCCAAGTACACGCTCCCTTCATAACTGTAGTTACTGTTTCTCACCAACATTAACCAGCAAATATTCCAGGGCTTGGACAGTGACTGGAGTGAAGGCTGGGTGCATGGCTGAGTGTAGTGACTGTACAGGTGGGTAGGTGAGTGAGTGAGTGACAACAGGATGGATGGCTGGATGGATGAGTGCGTGTAGAGACTGTAGGGAATATTTCATATGTTTTGTGAATGGAGAGATAAGCAGATATATGGAACTGGAAGGAGAGGGGGTTGACACATCTACCCTTCCAGTTCACCTCCAGTATTCCCAGCCCTCCAGCTATGAGGTTATGCCCTGTGAGATATGAGCAAATCAAAGCAGGTAAAAGCTAACTCCATAGTTCAGCCCTAGTCTCCACTCAGTTTCTTGGTGATCAGGACTTTGAAACATGATCATTTTTTCTCTCTCTCTCCCTCTCTCTCCCTAGCTCTGCTTCTTAACCATAAAAGGAGAGGTTTTATTATTTAAGCCATGGTAATTTTGAATGGTCAATTGTTTACTCGTTTAAGTGATCAATTAATTACTTATTATTTTTATTATCTGCAAGTTACTATTTTGGATTGTTGCTGCCACTCTAAGTTACTGGGAAACCTTATATTTCTGATATTGTTTCCACTGATGCCCAGAATAAGAGAAATTGAAAAGTGCCTCCAATGCAAAATGGCTGGAAAAACCTGTTTGACAACTAAGAGACAAATAAAGTTGTTTACTCGAGTGAGCTTTAAATCCTTTACAATGCCTTTCTGTTATTATGCTTGGTAAATGAAGTTTTGACTTTTGTGCTGATGAAAGGAAAATATCGGTTTATTTGCCTTGCTCTTAGAAATTTCAATGAATAATCTACTAAATTTTTAATCATACACTCCCAGAGCATCAGTGTTCTGCACACATATTGCCAGACACAGCTGTCACCTCGCATTTTAATCATCAACACGTTTATTTTTACTTTAGTTTTGTGAATAACAGCTGGGATACCATTATTATTATGCAGTATTCTGGGGCACATTTTTATTTTCTAGATTTATACAGAAAGGTGAATTATAAAGTCTGAATTATAATGATTCTTCACAAGAAAGAATGAAATATGGAAAACCTGGGAGGCCATTTTGTAAAACCACAGGATGAGGATGAATTATACAGAAACAGTTCCCCTTGGGACAAATGTAATGTGCTGTGTATGTGTTAATGTTAGTACTTGGGAATAATGACTCAAACCAGTTATGTGCTGTTTGTGCTGCTTTCTTTTTGTTAACAGCGTGTCAAAGGTTTACCAGAGCCCTGAGGCCACTAATTGGCAAAAGACGACTTAAAGCAATAATACACAAGTGAATGCAGAAGAAAAGCAACAGATTGAACTCTGTTGGGTGATTAAAATAGTGTTAGCGATAATAAAACAATGTTGAAATCAGCTTTTTAAAGGACTCGCAGATTCTGTGATCCAGTTTGTAAATGGCAGAACTATTTCTCCACTCCAAGTTCTTCATCTCTGGTTTATGGCACAGTTCTGTCCCACCAGAAACCGCTGAGTAAATGCATTCAACTTAAAGCACAAAGTTAAAAAATAGCGCAACTATACGAGAAAAACATGGAATGCTTTTAATGCTGGAATTCTGAAATAAAAGTCTGAAATAATGCAGATCTTCCAGAATGTGAAAAAGCATTTCCAAGAGGATTTTCAGCAGAACTACCACAGTCAGTCCTTCTATCAGTGAGACATGATGTGAAAGCAACCTCAGAACCTTGGTGAGGTCAGGTGAGTTTATTTGCAGCACTCCTTTTATTCTGGAAAGACAAGTCTCCATTAGTGCCGCACCTGAATTTGTCCATCACCCTCAGTAAAGGGTGATCTTTACTGATGCATTGTCTGCAGGGCTGGTGTCTGTTTTGGAGCTTCAGAAACCACATGTTGCAGCGGTTTGCCATTCACATCTATTGCCATAATGTCTGCAGCTAGAGACTCTCATCTGTCTTGAGTTAAAGTTTTGGGAGCTTCGGTGGTCTCTTGTTATGAGTTACTTCCCTGTTAAGCACATCCTTGGGGATGAGGCCATCTTCCATGCTGCACCATGCCAGAAAAGTCTTCTTCCTTTAGATGGACCACACCAAGTTTTATAAATGAATAAAGGAAGAGTTGAGGGAAAAACGCTGAAATATGCAAACTGCCTCTTAACTGCCATTTTGTGTCTGTCGTTAGCATATTTGACCTATGGGTCTTTAGACCTGTTCTCCTTCTCAGTTTAAGTCATCTCATTAAAAATGACAGCCTGATCATTGTCAGTTTAACTAAAGTATTAATATATTTTTCTTTCAGATTCTGACTGACCCAAAAATTCTCAGTGTTTATTGCATGATTTTCAAGTTTTGGTCTTAAATAGGAATGTTATAAATATGGATGAAAGTACAGAAAGAGTAAAAAAAAAGTTCAGTGAAATAAAACAAAGAACTACAGACGCTGGAGATCTGAAACAAACAAAAACTGAAATTGCTGGAGCAACTTAGTAGGTCTGGCAGCCCATCTGTGAAGAGAAAATAGTTAATGTTTTGAGTGAAGAGTCACTGGACTCAATGTTAACTCTGTTTCTCTCTCCATAGTTGCTGTGAGACTTACTGAGTTTCTCCAGCAATTTCTATTTTCGTTTGTTAAAAAACTTCAGCGCTGAAGCAAAAGCAGCATAAATCTTTTCCAAAGTATATTTCTGTCCAGTAACACACTACCCTTTCATAAGTTAGAGTCATAGTTTTACTGAACAAAATTAGACAATTTCACCCATAAAATTCATGCTAATATTATTCATCATATGCAAAACACTGTAATCCCACTCTCCTGCTCATTCTCATGACATTTAATACCCTCATAGGAGAAAGTGAGGCTGGAGATCAGAGTCGAGAATGTGGTGCTGGAAAAGCACAGGAGGTCAGGCAGCATCCAAGGAGCAGGAGAATTAGTGTTTTGGGCATAAGCTCTTCATCAGGAATGAGACTTGTGGGCCGGGAGGCTGAGAGATAAATGGGAGGGGGGTGGGGTGGGGTTGGGGGGGAAGGTAACTGAGAAAGTGATAGGTAGATGAAGGTGAGGGAGAAGGTGATAGGTTGGAAGGAGTGGTGGAGCAGATAGAGGGGAAAGGTGATGGACAGGTCAGAAGGGCATTGCTGAGTTGGAGGCTTGGGACTGGGATAATGTGGAGGGATTCTGGATTAGAGTGGTGCTGGAAAAGCACAGCAGTTCAGGCAGCATCCGAGGAGCAGGAAAAACGACATTTCGGGCAAAAGCTCCTGATGAAGGGCTTTTGCCTGAAACGTCGATTTTCCTGCTCCTCGGATGTTGCCTGAACTGCTGTGCTTTTCCAGCACCACTCTAATCCAGAATCTGGTTTCCAGCATCTGCAGTCATTGTTTTTACCATAATGTGGGGAGAGGAGAGATGAGGAAACTGTTGAAATCCGCATTTATCCCGTGTAGTTGCAGGGTCCCAAGGCAAATATGACATGTTCTTCCTCCATGCGTTGGGTGGTGAGGCTTTGGCGCTGGAGGAGGCCCAGGACCTCCATGTCCTTGACGAAGTGGGAGGGAGAGTTAATGTGTTCAGCCACGGGACGGTGGCATTGGTGAGTGCGGGTGTCCCAGAGATATTCTCTGAAACGATCCACAAGATGGCGACCTGTCTCCCTGATGTAGAGGAGACCACACCGGGTGCAACGCATGCAGTAGATGACATTGATAGAGGTACAGGTAAATTTCTGTCGAATGTCGAAGGATCCTTTGGAGCCTTGGACAGAGGTGAAGGAAGTGGTGTGGGCGCAGGTTTTGCATTTCTTGCAGTGGCAGAGAAAGATGCCAGGAGTGGGTGTGGGCTGGTGGGGGTGCGTGGACCTAACGAGGGTGTCGCGGAGGGAATGGTCTTTTCAGAATACTGATGGGGTGGGGAGGGAAATATATCTCTGGTCGTGGGGTCTGTTCGGAGGGGCGGAGGATGATGCGAGGTTGGTGGGGTGGAAGGTGAGGACCAGGGGGGTTCTATCCTTGTTGCGTTTGGTGAGGTGGTTTTCAAGGATGGTGGTGAGGGAAGTGGAGGAGATGAGCTGGAGGGCATTGTCAACCACATGGGAAGGGAAATTGCGATCGAGGAAGAAAAAGGCCATCTGGGATTTTCCAAGGTGGAATTGGTCATTTTGGGAACAGGTGCGGCGGAGGCAGAGGAATTGGGAATAAGGGATGACGTTTTTGCAGGAGGTAGGATGGGGGGGAGGCGTAGTCTTGATAGCCGTGGGAGTCGGTGGGTTTGCAGTATATGTCTGTGGTTAGTCAATCGCCAGAGACGGTGATGGAGAGGTCCAGGAAGGGGTGTGAGGTGTCAAAGATGGTCCAGGTAAATTAGAGGTCGGGTTGGAAGGTGTTGGTAAAGTTGATGAACTGTTCAATCTCCTCATGGGAGCAGGAGGTAGTGCCAATACAGTCATCGATGTAGCAGAGGAAGAGGTGGGGGGTGATGCCGGTGTAACTGTGGAAGATGGCTGGACCTCTCCATCACCGTCTCTGGTGACTGACTAACCACAGACATATACTACAAGCCCACCAACTCCCACAGCTACCTAGACTACACCTTCTCCCACCCTACCTCCTGTAAAAACACCATCCCTTATTTCCAATTCCTCCGCCTCCGCCACATTTGTTCCCAGTTGACCGATTTCACCTCAGAAAATCCCAGATGGCCTCCTTCTTCCAAGATCACAATTTCTCTTCCCACGTGGTTGACGATGCCCTCCAGTGCATCTCCTCCACTTCCCATACCACCGTCCTTTAACCCCACCCCTCTTAACGCAACAAGGACAGCAACCCCCCCCCCCAGTCCTCACCTTCCATCCCACCAACCTCTGCATATTGCATCATTCTCTGCCACTTCCACCGCCTCCAAAAGGACCCCACCACCAGAAAGATATTTCCCTCCCCACCCCTATCAGCATTCCGGATAGACCATTCCTCCACGACTCCCTCATCGGGTCTATGCCCCCCCACTCCACTCCACTCCTGGCACCTGTCCTTGCCACCACAAGAAGTGCAAAATGTGTGCCCACACCACTCCCTCACCTCCATCCAAGGATCCTTCCACATCCGACAGAAATTTACCTGTACCTCTACCAATGTTAACTACTGTATCCATTGCACCCGATGTGGTCTCCTCTACATCAGGGAGCCAGGTCGCCGCCTTGCAGATCATTTCAGAGAACATCTCTGGGACACCCACATCCACCAACGCCATCGCCCTGTGGCTGAACACTTCAGCTTCCCCTCCCACTCCATCAAGGATATGGAGGTTCTGGGCCTCCTCCACTGCCAAACCCGCACCACCCGACGCCTGGAGAAAGAAAGCCTTTTATTCTGCCTTGGGGTCCTGCAACCACATGGGATAATTATGGATGTCAACAGATTCCTCAATTCCCTTCCCATTTATCCCAGTCCCAAGCCTCCAACTTAGCACCGCCTTCCTGACCTGTCCATCACCTTTCCCATCTATCCGCTCCAACCACCCCCAACTTATCACCTTCTCCCTCACCCTCATCTACTTATCACTTTCTCAACTACACTCCACCCAACCTCACCCCACTCCCATTTATCTCTCAGCCTTCCAGCCCACAAGCCTCATTCCTGATGAAGGGCTTATGCCCAAAACATCGATTTTCCTGCTTCTTGGATGCTGCCTGACCAGCTATGCTTTTCCAGCACCACACTCTCGACTGTAATACCCTAGTGGCAAAGAACAACGCAAGTGTCATCTAACAATCCTCAAAATACATAGCTTAATTTATACCATACTTCCCAAGATTACAGCTCGACAAATTATAGTATTTGACCTTCAACATTAAAGGCAAGGAATGAGATTGTAATTCCCTTTATTCCAAATCTTAGTAAGGTCTACAGGCCTGGTCAAAGTGCTGCTGTAGGCTCCCATTCTCAGATCAAGGCAATTATTTTAAAATCTGGGTCATTTTTCTTAATTTACCTTTAGCAAGGCTCTTACTAACTACCCATCTCATATGTAGGTAGATTTGCTGGCTCTGAATTTGCTTGGTCCAACATGGTGACTTGGGAAACAGGGTCAGGGGACTGGTACTCCTTCCAGTTTGATTATATTCGGTCTCATCCACATTCCGTTAATGAGGCCCAAAAGTCTTACCCCACTCCCTATTGCCCAAGAGTCCTTCACGCCTTCCCTCTCATTGACATGGACTTCCATCTGTTTCTGATGGTCACATAATTTTTTTTCTGACAATGCAAATGGAAGAACTTTCACAAAAGATTGCACATTCCAATCTAAATTTATGAATTCATTCATGCATAAGATACAATGAATCAAATTATCTTTGATACATCCCCTGTGTGTGTCAATGTCCCTCCTCATGCTCCAACAAGGTCATTTCCCAGTGTTTGCAGCACAGGTGCTGATCAAGGAGACTGTAGCTGGCCTCGGAGGGTAATCTCAATCTGCCCTGAGCCTTTGTCCTTCATCATCCTGGCCTGGATAACTGGCTAGATGCATACAACAGTAATGTGTCACAGAAATAATTGATTTATTCCTTTTCCTATCAATGATCAGTTTATTTATGTTTTTCTCGTACCCTCAGAGTGAGTACCCCAATTTAAAAATTCCAGCAGCAAACCTTTGAGAGCTTAAACATGAAGGCTATTTATCACACACTTTTTCCGAATTTAATACAGTATTTCTCTCACATATGTACTCTCACACATAGAGATTAGATGTGTATGAAGACAATTGGAAGGGACTGTAGGCCTGCCCAGGATACTGTTGCAGACCTCCCAACCTCAATTCCAAGCAATTGACCTAAAATTCCTAGTCAATTTCCTTCATCATTGTTTATTTCAGCATTGCCAGTTACCATGACTTCATTGATAACTAGTGCAGTCTTATTCATTGGAAATAAGACATCTGGGCATGATTGTCCTCCTTCAGCTCATTGCTGCCTCCTCCTATTGGTGTTATTTTCCCCTTTAAGAACAAGCAACGCATGTCAGTGAACATCTGTAATAAGTTTCCTGATGTTAAGTTTATGAAGGTGAAGTAAAGAACATGAATTTTAGGGTTGAAGTATTAATTAATAGAAATTGTTGATAAGAGGGTAATGGGGATGTAGTGCATTGAGCACTGAATAATCAAGCGCAAATTGGTAAGTTTTCTTGTGAATGTATCTATTATGTACAATTCATACCAAAGCATTGGATTTAACATTTAGGAAGGCAATAGCCAAGTGGTATTATTGCCAGACTATTAATTCGGAAACTAAGTTAATGTTCTGAGATCCTGGGTTCAAACCCCACCATGGGAGATGATGGAATTTGAATTCAATAAAAAAAATATGGAATTAGGAATCTACCAATGACCATGAAATCATTGATTGTCAGAACCTATCTGGCTCACAGATTCTCTTCAGGGAAGGTAATCTGCCATCTTCACTTGGTCTGGCCTAGAGTAACAGCAATGTGGTTGACTCTCAATTGCCCTCTGAAATGGCCTAGCAAGCCACTCAGTTGTATCAATTGTGACAAATTCTCAACAAAGAAATGAAACTGGATGGACCACCTGATATTGACCTACGCACCAGAAAAAAACAACAGCAGAAACAAACCCGTCAACCCTGCAATCTTCCTTACTAATATCTGAGGCTAGTACCAAATTGGGACAGCTGTCTCACAGACTAGTTAAGCATTAGCATGACATAGTCATACTCGTGAGTCCCAGACACCACTATCACAATCCCTGGCTATGTACTGGACAGATGCAGCGGAGGTGACAACACAGTGTTATACAGTCGAGAGTTCTCAACATTGACTGTGATTTCCCTGAAGTCTCGTGCCTTCAGGTTAAACATTAACAAGGAAACCTTCTGCTGGTTACAATGTACTGTCCTTACTTTGTTGATGAATTAGTACTCCTCCATGTTGAACAACACTTAGAGGAAGCACTGAGGATGGTAAGGGTGCAAAATGTGAGGTGGTGCACTTTGGGAAGAAAAACAGGAAGGCAGAGTACTGGGTCAATGGAAAGATTCTTGGTAGTGTGGATGTGCAGAGTGATCTTGGAGTCCATGTGCATAGATCCCTGAAAGTTGCCACCCAGGTGGATAGTGTTGTTAAGAAGGCATACGGTGTGTTAGGTTTCATTCGTAGAGGGATTGAATTCCGGAACCGCAATATCACGCTGCAACTATACAAAACACTAGTGCGGCCCACTTGGAATATTGTGTACAGTTCTGGTCGCCATATTTCAGGAAGGATGTGGCAGCATTGGAAAAGGTGCAGAGGAGATTTACCAGGATGTTGCCTGGTCTGGAGGGAGTGTCTAATGAGGAAAGGCTGAGTGACTTGGGTTTGTTCTCATTGGGAAGATGAAGGCTAAGAGGGGATTTTATAGAGACATACAAGATGATCAGAGGACTAGATAGGGTAGACAGTGAAAGTCTTTTTCCGAGGATGATGACGTCAGCTTGTACAAGGGGGCATAACTACAAATTGAGGGGTGATAGATTTAAGACAGATGTCAGAGGCTTGTTCTTTACATAGAGAGTGGTAAGGGTGTGGAATGCCCTACCTGCTAATATAGTCAACTCAGCCACATTAGGGAGATTTAAACAATCCTTGGATAAGCACATGGATGATGATGGGATATTGTAGGGTTGAGCTGAGAATAGTTCACAGGTCGGCACAACATCAAGGACCGAAGGGCCTGTTCTGCGCTGTATTGTTCCATGTTCTATGTAATAAATATACTCTAGATGAGGGATTTCAATGTCCAGCACCAAGAGTAACTGGGCAGCAGCAGTACTATTGATCGAGTTGGTTTGGGTCCTAAAAGACATAGCTGTTGACTGGATCTGTGGCAGTTGGTAAGAGAACCAACAAGAGGGAAAATCAAACCTGACCTCATCCTTACCAACCTGCCAGCTGCAGTTGCATCTGTCCATGACAGAATCGGTAAGCGTGACCACTGCACAGTCGTTGAGGAGACTATGTCCTACCTCCACATTGAGTATATCCTCCATTGTGTTGTATGGCACTATCGCTGGGCTAACTAGGGCAGACTTAGAACAAGATCTAGCAAATCAAGACATTCAACACCCATGAGGTGCTGTGGGCCATCAACTGCAGCAGAATTATACTCCAGCACAATTTGCAATTTCATGGCCCAGCATATCCCCCACTCAACCATTACCATCATGTGGAGGGATCAATCCTAATTCAATGGACAGTGCAAGAGGGTGAGCCAGGAGAAGGTTCAGGCATACCTAAAAATGAGGTGTCATCCTGGTGAAGCTACCAAACAGGACTACTTGCATGCCAAACAACAAAAGCAGCAGTGTTAGAGCTAAGTGATCCCACAACTGCATGGAGAGGACAGTGACCTGAGTTCATCTCAGGGATGGTAAAGAGCTCCACAGTTGAACAGGGAAAGACTAAAGGATGATGTCAAATGGGGCCTAAAGGGATCCAAAGTCAAGGCTGTAGTTCACCAAAAATGAAACAAATTCACTAAATGGTTAAAGCTAATTATAAAGAAGGTGATTTAAAAAAAAGAGAAACAAAGAAGACAAGGTCTTAACTTTGAACTCATATAGAATTATTAAAATGCCTGAATCATTTGAGAGAGCAAAAAAAATGTCCAAAGTAATGTCACCTGGGCCAGCCTTTTTGTGTTATAGCCCCTGAACTGAATGTCAACACTTTGTGGTCTGGTTCACATCCATTTTCACTGTTGGAATATTGTGTGCAATTCTGGTCTCCTTCCTGTCAGAAGGATGTTGTGAAACTTGAACAGGTTCAGAAAAGATTTACAAGGATGTTGCCAGAGTTGGAGGATTTGAACTATAGGGAGAGGTTGAATAGGTTGGGGCTATTTTCCCTGGAGCATCGGAGGCTGAGGGGTGATGTTATAGAGGTTTATAAAATAATGAGGGCCGTGGATAGGGTAAATAGACAAAGTCTTTTCCATGGGGTGGGGAGTCTAGAACTAGAGAGCATAGGTTTAGGGTGAGAGGGAAAAGACATAAAAGAGAACCTAAGGGGCAACTTTTTCATGCAGAAGGTGGTATGAGTATGGAATGAGCTGCCAGAGGAAGTGGTGGAGGCTGGTACAGTTGCAACATTTAAGAGGCATTTGGAAGGGTATATGAATAGGAAGGGTTTGGAGGGATATGGGCCAGGTGCTGGCAGGTGGGATTAGTTTGGGTAGGGAGACCTGGTCGACATGGATGGGTTGGACCGAAGGGTCTATTTCCATGCTGTACATTTCTCTGACTCTATGACTTGTTAAATGTTGTCTTGTGTAATTTATGTGCTTTCATTCCCTGGACCTCAAGATCTGGGGATACTTTGGGTTCAGTTTATGTTTTGGGATTGTATGATGATGTGAAAATGTGGTGTGTGTGGTTTTATCAGTTTGAAACATGTATGGTTATGACGAGGACCCCTTAAAGAGCTATCAGTGGTCATGTAAAAGAAAGACCTGCTATGGAATGTTGATTTAGAATTTCTTAAAAGCCTGGTTTTAAAAAAAGCCTTTTTGAAATCATTTGAATAAAGCCAATTGAAGAAGGAAATTCAAGTCAAATGGCATACCTTATTTCCTCTTTCCTTAAAATACTGTACAAACTGTGTTTTCTATAGCTTGCAGAAAGAGTCCTGGGTAAAAGTTTCATTTCAAAATCTTTATGATTGAATAATCATGTTTGGAATTTCATTTTCTGGCCAATGAATCTTTAATTTTAAATAGTGTTCTAGGCCCTACAAGCGTTCAGCTGATTCATCAATGACCTTCCCTCCATCATAAGGTTAGAAGTGGGTATGTTCACTAATGGTTGCACAATGTTCAACACCTTTCACAGCACCTCAGATACAGAAGCAGGCCATGTTCAAATGCAACAAGATCTGGACAATATCCAGTCTTGGGCTGACAAGTGGCTAATAACATTCATGCCACACTATGCCATGTTATGACCATCACCAATAAGAGAAAATCCAACCACCACTCCTTGAAAAACAACAGTGTTGCCATCACTATCACCATCCTGGGGCTTACCATTGATTAGAAACTCAACTGGACTCACCACATAAACACAGTGGCTGTAAGAGCAGGTAAGAGATTAGGAATACTGCGGTGAATTACTCACTTGCTGACTCTCCAACGTCTGTCCACCATCTAAAAGGCACAAGTTAGGAGTGTAATGGAATTCTCCCCACTTGCCTGGATGAGTACAACTCCAAGAACACTCAAGAAACTTGACACCATCCAGGTCAAAGCAATCTGCTTGATTGGTTCCACATTCACAAGTATCCACTCCCTCCACCACCAGTGCTTTTGCAGCAATGTGTACCATCTCCAAGATGCATTGCAGAAATTCCTCAGACAGCATCTTCCAACCTCATGACTCCTACCTTCTGGAAGGACTAAGGCAATAGATATATAGGGACACCACCCCTGCAAGCTCCCTTCCAATTTAGAAATATATCACCGTTCCTTCACTGTTGTGGTGTCAAAATCCTGGAATTCCTTCCTTGAAGACGTTGTGGGTCAACCCACATCAAATGGACTGTAGTGGTTGAAAAAGACAGCTCACCATCGCCTTCTCAAGGGCAACCAGGGATGGGCAATAAATGGTGACTAGCCAGTGATGCTCACATCCCAGAAATGAGTAAAAGAAAATACTAAATTCATTTTATTGCCTTGTGAAGCTGTACTAATGAAGCAAAAAAAAAAATGATAACCTGAGGAGAAATCGTCCTCAAGTAGGAGAGTTGACAACAATGAGACATATTTATCTGAAGCCTGGTTTAAAAAAACTTTCTATTGTAATATATTAATTCTAATTCCATAAATGTTATTATTACAGAACTTTCTTTTAAAATCTGGAAACAACAATAATGGTTTGAAATTTCTGTGTATTATTTTACATTTTGGCCAGTTCAATATTAACTGAAACAACCATACAAAACAGAAGCTCTGAAGGAACGTTAATCTACTATTGATATAGTTATGATTTCCTAGAAGTCTACGGGAGGTTTACATTCACAATCACTAGCAAAATAAGTGAGGGAGCTCTTTTTTTCGATTGGGCTTGGCATAGGAGATATAAATATCATTGGTCCAAGGAGGCTTGACTACCAGACGCAGGGTTGGGCTTTGATTTTGTGTTAGTCAGATTTAGAATTCTTGTATATAAATAGATGCCTTACTAATTGGTGTTTAATGGTAATGAAGAGATGCATGCTATCTTGAGATTCTTTTGTTTTGAAAAAGATGCCAAAACATTTCTTTCAACTTGAGATGATTGAACTGCAGCAGACCTGCAATTCTCAAATGCAATGTGCTTTTGAACAATGTCAGAGCTTTCCTCACTCCTTTGAAACACAAGATTCAACAACTTCACTAACAGGACGATCAAGATCAATCATTAACCAAGATTATATCGTTTTGACCTTTCTTAGAGCTTGGCGTGCATTGCATTAATGTGCAAAAGACTAAATTACATTGAATTAACCCCAAGGAAAATATTGTTAGCTGAACTTCCCCGAAATGCAAAACGATACTGCTGGTCACCATTACAGGAACATACATCTGTGTTAATGAAATATTTCCAGCTATTAGAAGGTTATTAAAATATTTCAGTAAGAATGTCCTCAGCTGAGGAAACTTTCCTGCAAGTCTCCCATTGTCAATTGCATGAATAGCTGACCAGGGTACCAAAGGTAAGAATTTGTTCGATCCCATTGCAGATCAGATGCTTATTTATAGTCTTTTTGGTAGAATTTGTAATTGCACTAATAGCCAACTGTCATTCTCTGTGGGTTTAAAATGAGATGAGATGAACAATAAACAGACTGCAGCTATAATAAATCGCTTTCAAGAGTGAAAGCGCACAGAATAAGTAATGACAGAGCTTAGAATATGAGAAGAATGCCTACCTATCAAAATCATTGTTACTTCAGTTAAAGCCAAAAATTACCAGAAAGTAACTGCATGTCCTCTTGAGAGCTCTTACATGAAGCACTGACCATCACTTCAAATTATTAATTGAACCCCAGATATTGAACAAATATAATCATAATGATATTTATGGAGATAGGGTTTAAAGGGGACTGAATAGAAACTTAAAATGATAGAATCTTGCTGGAAAAATTATGACTTTTATTTTGAAACTCAACTTGCAACAGGTATATTCATCTGATAATTTCAGTAGCTATGTGTGTTTGATGCGGTCTAAAGTTAAAAAGTTGAGATCTCAGTATAAGCATTTCTGGAATTTTCAACTGTCTGCCCAGGTGGGAAATAACCATCACGGAGCAATTGCTTAATTTTCACTTTCTTTTGTTTTGATGGAAAGGGATATTCAGCAGTTTCTCGAACAGATGGTCAATTCTAAATGTTGGTAAATATTTAATCAGCAACATTCTACTTCTATGCGTCAGTATAAATACTTAATTGAGCCAATGACTATTTCAGAAGCAGCTAAGGTGCTTTCTTTCTGGTTAGATACATTGAAGGGGAACGTTTTGAAGGTATTATAGGAACATAATGTAAGATTTTCAAATAGAGAAATATAACTTTATTCTGATGACTTTCTGCTGGAAATTATATGCAGAAGAGTTATACCATGCAGTGAGCAAAGGTCAGCTGCTTTCTACTTCTCTCCTACCCTGAGGTTGATTATCCAATTAGATCAACTACATAAATGTAACCTTTCTTCATCGTTTTCAACACTGTGAAAGCATTTTGATTAAGAATTTTCGTTATCACAAATACTCATTAAATTGAATTTAAAAGGAATTTTCACTTACACTATGAAGTAACATCATTTTGACTGTCATGAAATGCAAATAATTTCAGAACATTATTGCAATTCTGCAGTCCAGACTGTGAATTTACCTCTGTTATATAGGTCAAGAATATTAAAAACATTAAAATGGCCATAGGCTAAAATAATTACAACAATTTCAGATATTTAATATAGTGATGTGTTTCATTTAGTTACAACTCGCATTTATATGGATCGATAAGATCATAAAAATCCTGCATTGCTTCACAGCAGCATAACCAGACAAAAATTGGAGCTAAGGCTAAAAAATAAATTTTGGAGGGGTGGGGGGAGGGGGATGACTAAAAGCTTAATCAAAGAAAAAGAAGGGACTTACAAAAAGAGGAGGAGCTAGAAAAGTAGTAAGGGTTGGGAAGAGAATTCCAAAGGTCAAAGCCCAGATGGTTAATGCTGTTGCCATGAATGGTGGAGTCAAGAAAGTAGGGTTGGCATAACAGGCCACAGTCAATGCAGATGAATCATGTGGACCATAGCAAAACTCAATCATTGCTATTGAGTTTTTGCCTAATGGGCAATGTTTAAATCAACACTTGAATTTTTTTCTAAAAGGATCTGTGGTGACATAAGTTGCTTGCAAAGCTCTCCCCCAATCATAATTTCCTGTTAGCAAAACTCAGATATCACAATGGTCTTATGCAATGGGAAACGATGTACAATATGTTGGCATACATTTATCACCAATATCTTTAAATTTAAACTAACAAATAAAGTGCTTTGAAGAAATAGATGCATATGGTTGGCTTGTTTGACTGAGCAGTTATTACAATTTGGATTCTTCACCTGTTAATTGAAGAGCTACTTGTCTGCATACAGCTATACACTGTAAACTTTAATCTTAAAATGTAACTATAAATCAACCAACTTAGATAAGGGTCAACATTTCAAAAATAAAAAGTTAAATAGCTCAAATGTTTAAAGAGTGAGTTATAAATAGTTAACTCATTGACTCTTGAAAAAAAATCCCTTATTCAAGTGAGTTCATGATCGGTGATATTTTTTGGATGTGATGTGGGTATACTTCTTCGTTCCAAATTGAAAGAACAAAGAACAATACAGCACAGGAACAGGCCCTTCGGCCCTCCAAGCTGGGCTGACCCATCATTGAAGGCCCAACATTCTTCCTATGCACTATAAAAGCACCTATTAATTCAGAATTTAACAGGGTAGAGCTAAACCCAACACTATCCTGATTGAGAAAATGTATTTTTCTACTATAGTGATGAGGAAAAAGAATACATAATAAATGATTAAAGGCAAAATACTGTGGATGCTGGAAATCTGAAACAAATGTAGAGAATGCTGGAGAAACTCAGCAGATCTGGAACTATCTGTGGAGAGAGAAACAAAGTTAATGTTTCGAGTCTGATATGATTCTGAAGAAATCAGACACAAAATGCTAACTCTGTTTTTCTCTCTCCTGATGTTGCCAAACTTGCTACGTTTCTCCAGCATTCTGTGTTTGTTACATTAAAAAAACTATTATCGTTTATTTTAAAGAACAAGAAATGCAGCATTTTCCTATAATTTCTTTACTTCTGTACATATCCAACTTCTCTCAATTTTGTAGTTTTTGCTGTTTGACATCTTTTATTAATTTGTTTTCGAGCTTGTTTGTAGCCACTAAGATTGCCTGATCACATGAGTAATCCTGGTTCATACTATAATTCTTGTCCTTGTTAAACTACAACCTGTAGTTTGCCTTCTATCTCTGTCTGTACAGCTACCATTTGACATCCACCTCCTATTAATAAGATTCCTCTCAAGGTGTTTGTGATCTCTTTCTAGGGGCATGTTCACTCTTAGACTACATCTAGCCGAAGAAAATGATTGACTTTGCTATTTCACAAGGAATGACCACTCTTTTCAAAGGTTTTAACGTGCTGTCATCTCCAAATCTGAAACTGGTGAAGTCTCAAATTCCTTAACTTTGTCCCACTCATTATTACTCAGAGAGTCTAGGCAGCCCTTCAGCCAGTCTAGTCCACAGGTTGTAGATGTGCATTCACTGTCCAATGCAGCTCAATTGAAAGACTGCCACCAACACATTTGTTGACGGTTGAAACTTCTTATGGCATATACCATGTTACTCCTTGATCCATATAGATTCATAGAGTCATAGAGATGTACAGCATGGAAACAGATCCTTCAGTCCAACCTATCCATGCTGACCAGATATCCCAACGCAGTCTAGTCCCACCTGTCAGCACCTGGCCCTTATCCCTCCAAACCCTTCCTACTCACATACCTATCCAAATGCCTTTTACATGTTGCAATTGTACCAGCCTCTACTACTTCCTCTAGCAGCGCACTCCATACACGTACCACCCTCTGTGTGAAAAGGTTGCCCCTTAGGTCTCTTTTATATCTTTCCCCTCTCACTTTAAACCTATGCCCTCTAGTTCTGGACTCCCTGACCCCAGGGAAAAGACTTTGCCTATTTATCCTATCCATGCCTCTCATAATTTTGTAAATCTCTAAAAGGTCACCCCTCAGCCTCCGATGCTCCAGGGAAAACAGCCCCAGCTTGTTCAGCCTCTCCCTGTAGCTCAGATCCTCCAACCCTGGCAACATCCTTGTAAATCTTTTCTGAACCCTTTCAAGTTCCACAACATCGTTCCGATAGGAAGGAGACCAGAATTGCATGCAATATTCCAACAGTGGCCTAACCAATGTCCTGTACAACCGCAACATGACCTCCCAACTCCTGTACTCAATACTCTGACCAATAAAGGAAAGCATATCAAATGCCTTCTTCACTATCCTATCTACCTGTGACTCCACTTTCAAGGAGCTATGGACCTGCACTCCAAGGTCTCTTTGTTCAGCAACACTCCCTAGGACTTTACCATTAAGTGTATAAATCCTGCAAAGATTTGCTTTCCCAAAATGCAGCAGGTCACATTTATCTGGATTAAACTCCATCTGCCACTTCTCAGCCCTTTGGCCCATCTGGTCAAGATCCTGTTGTAATCTGAGGTAACCCTCTTCGCTGTCCACTACACCTCCAATTTTGGTGTCATCTGCAAACTTACTGACTGTACCTCTTATGTTTGCATCCAAATCATTTATATAAATGACAAAAAGTAGTGGACCCAGCACCAATCCTTGTGGCACTCCACTGGTCACAGGCCTCCAGTCTGAAAAACAACCCTTCACCACCACCCTCTATCTTCTACCTTGATCTGTATCCAAATGGCTAGTTCTCCCTGTATTCTGTGAGATTTAACCTTGCTAACCAGTCTCCCATGGGGAACCTTGTCAAACGCCTCACTGAAGTCCATATAGATCACATCTACTGCTTTGCCCTCACCAATCCTCTTTGTTACTTCCTCAAAAAACTCAGTCAAGTTTGTGGACATGATTTCCCACACACAAAGCCATGCTGACTATCCCTGATCAATCCTTGCCTTTCCAAATACATGTACATTCTGTCCCTCAGGATTCCCTCCAACAATTTGCCCACCACCGAGGTCAGGCTCACCGGTCTATAGTTCCCTGGCTTGTCCTTACCACCCTTCGTAAACAGTGGCACCACGTTAGCCAACCTCCAGTCTTCTGGCACCTCACCTGTGACTATCGATGATACAAATATCTCAGCAAGAGGTCCAGCAATCACTTCTCTAGCTTCCCACAGAGTTCTCGGGTACACCTGATCAGGTCCTGGGGATTTATCCATCTTTATGTGTTTCAAGACATCCAGCACATCCTCCTCTGTAATATGAATATTTTGCAAGGTGTCACCATCTATTTCCCTACCTTCTATATCTTCCATATCCTTTTTCACAGTACATACTGATGCAAAATACTTGTTTAGTATCTCCCTCATTTTCTGCGACTCCACACAAAGGCCACCTTGTTAATCTTTAAAGGGCCCTATTCTCTCCCTAGTTATCCTTTTATCCTTAATGTATTTGTAAAACCCTTTAGATTATCCTTAATTCTATTTGCCAATGCTATCTCATGTCCCCTTTTTGCCCTCATGATTTCCCTCCTAATTATACTCCTACTGCTTTTATACTCTTCTAAGATTCACTCGATCTATCCTGTCTATACCTTACATATCTCCATCTTTTCCTTCCAAATCTTCTGTTTGGTTTGGAATACTTTATTATAACATTTGGGTCAGTTCACAGTTCATGGTACAAAGGTACTTGGATTTGGAATTGAAACATTGACTGACTACACCTTGGGCATTTCTGTGGTTCATTCTTTTATTGTAAATCCAAATTTTGTTTGCTTCTCAAAATTATCAACAGTATTTCTCTACTCATTTCTCTGGGTTACAGTTCTTCTTCCATACTATTGCTTCTGAACTGTATTTAGATGATCATGCAAATTTTTCAACATTATATCCTCCATTTTCTGTCATACTTTCAATTGTTCCCTTTTGTTGCTGGAAAGGGATGCTTTCCTGGGGAATTGTTTTTAGGGCTTCCAACACTTTTTTCTAACAGTGTATGTTTTTCCACAAATTTATCTCCCATCAAAACCAGAAGTCTATCTACACATGATACATTGGCATAGTCCAATAACTTAAACACTGATTTGACAGTTTCCAAATGAAATTTCTGCAAACAACCGATTCAATTCCATCATGACATTTCCATGGCACTAATCTTAGTCTTTCTAACTTTCTATCTCCTTGAAAGTGGCCACACAAGTAGAAAGGGAGGTACAGAAGACGTATGGTGTACTTGCCTTTATTGGTTGGAGAATGGAGTACAAGAATCAGGATATCATGTTGCAGCTTGAAAAGACTTTAATTCGGCCACATTTGGAGTATTGCATTCAATTCTGGTCACCACATTACAGGAAGGATGTGGAGTCTTTGGAGAGGCTACAGAAGGGGTTTACCAGGATACTGCCTGGATTAGAGGGTATGAGCCACAAGGAGAGGCTAGAAAAACTCAGGTTGTTTTCTCTGGAGCAGCAGCGGTTAAGAGGAGACGTGACAGAAGTCTATAAAATTTTGAGATGCATAGACAGGTTTGATGATCAGAATCTGTCTCCCAGAGTTGAAATGTCTACTAATAGGGGACGTGTGCATTTAAGGTGAGAGAGGGAAAGTTTAAAGGAGATGTGAGGGGCAAGCTTTTTACGCAGAGAGTGGCAGGAGTCTGGAATGCGCTGCTAGGGATGGTGGTTGAGGCAGATACAATAGGAGCATTTAAGGGACTTTTAGATAAGCACACAAATTTGCAAGGAATGGAGGGATATGGACCAAAGGCAGGCAGAAGGGATTAGTTTAATTTGGCATCATGTTCAGCACAACATTGTGGGCTAAAGGGCCCATTCCTGTGCTGTACTGTACTGTTCTATGTTCGATGTTGTGACCATACCTCAGTCAATAATTGAATGTTTTGCGAAATTTCATTGATGAAAGTTTTCAAACAGTCCAAATATTCACCTATGTTTACATCATCAGGCTTCAATTCCAAAAGAATCTTTTCTTCTTATTCAGCTTCTGTATAGTAACAAAAAATGCCAAGGCTGTACCTTGTTTCCTGTTTGGTAAAGAGGTAATCCAGATCCACATTGTAACTTCATTCTTTCACGGTCTTGTATTATGGACTAGGCCAGACCATTCAAAACATTCTTAAGCAGGCAGACCATAACTTTGCAATTTGTTTTGGTAAGTGTACAGTGAAAATTACCCGCATTAAGATAGCTAGATTGACCACTAGATTTTAAAACAGACAAAAAATGTATTCACAAAATTACAGTATGGAACACAAAGAACAGAATCAAGAACCCCTGTAGAACTCAAACTATCCAACTGGACTTAATTATGCTGTTCCGAATATACACAACAGTCCCAATAAGCAAACTCCCTTTAAAAAACAGTGTGAATGGATCACATACTTACAGGTTAAGGTTGAAGGGCAGAAAAGAGAGAGAATTTCCATACAGCTTCCTGTTGAACTCCTCAACCAGTTCAAGTCTGAACTGAAACTGTTCAGCCCACTCCCCTTTCATTATACAGGTCAATGTCATTCTAAAGCATGACCACTTTGGCCAGAAGTCCCATCTATTTACATATAAACAAAAGGCCTCTCAAAATCCTTTTAATTTCTGTACCAAACCAGACTGATTGGAGCCCAGCCTGGTTTGTTGCCTCTCTGAAAAAAATATCAAGGACAGAGTCTCCTTGAGCCAAGGAACAGCTTTTAGAAAAAAAGGGACTAGCTTTGTGACACTTGAAGCTCATTTTCAGAATACAGATCATCATACTCCAAAAACTTACATTTTGGCTCACCCATCCTTTGCCACCAATATTCTACATTTGGAGATAACTGTTTTTAAACAGAGTCCATGTTCACACTTTGAGTGAGAGCTGTATTTTAGTTAACCACAATCCATGAAACTCACACTCCACTGACTACTAGCTCTCCATATTTATACAACTATTTAACCCCTAATTAGTAGATACACAACTGTTCCCTCATTCCATTGAATATTAGACATTTCTTCAGACCATGTTAGATGATAACAACCTCCAAAGAACTCTAATGCTCAAACTCAGCCTGGTAAAGACAAAAATGTTCAGTCCCACTAGCAAATGCCAGTAGTATTGAAACAGACATTTTAACTCCTTGTCTTGTGTTTTCTTCAAAGTGAAAAACACAAAATCTGTCTTAGTTTGGGACATACTCCACAGGCTTGTTGTTGAGCAGTGGTCATCAGTCCCTTGGTACCTTCATAGTCACAAGAGATCTCAGTCTCATACATTCCAACATTCCTCTTACCCACTTTGAAGGCTGTTGTTGGAAGTTCCCTTTGCATCAATAGGTGTAACATTCCATTCTGTCCATTCAGATGACCATTTAATTTATATCTGCACCCACTTTTGGTTGTATTAGTGCTCCTTTAGAAGATACTTTTGGAATTAGAAGTTAAAAATGTTCACTGTGCTTCTCATTTCTGTCCTGTAGTGAAGACAGGAGTGACACCTGAAACAAAAATTCAGTGTTAGCACTGAGGTGCAAGGAACCCTTGTGGGATGAAGCTGTGCCCAACTATTATACAAAAGAGTTTGCTATCCGTAAGGCAATAGGTAACTTTCAGAAAATGTGCTGATGTAGGGGACAGTTATAGAGCAGCAAGACAAGTAACTACTTTCACAAAGCAGTTAATGAGAATAACAGCCTACAATAGAACAAAAGCCCAAGGTATCCCAAGGGGAAATGGTGATCCAGACTTGACCTCTTCATAGAAAGATATATATGCTAATGAATACCTCACTAATTTTAAGCTTAATACAGGAGTGAGTTCATTATATCATCAATGTATCACAGTTGGAGAAACATTGTTTACAGTCTATACCATGCAAATACATGGACTAGATATCACACTTAATGATAAAAGATATGTTATAAGTAACTCTGCAATGTATGGTTTGTCAGACATATTATGCATATTTCTCAATCACAAATTCTTAGATTTGAGGATAAATGTATATTTAGATCTGAAACTTCTTCAAGTGGCCAAAGGAGCCAAATTAATGCAAGTCAAGAAAATGCTATTCAAGAAACAGTCAGTTATGGAACAACTGCTCAAAGAAGAAAAGATCAAAGAAATTTCAGTTACTAAACCAACAGTCAAGGGACAGCCATAGGATTTCATAAGATTTCCTGAGAAACCCAAAGTCAGAATCCACTGAAATTATGATGTAACAAATTTGCATTAAACTGTTAGCAAGCCAGAAAACTGTGCCTATAAGGGGTTGGCAGAAATGTTTTCTACCCCTGTCAACATTGTTCAACAGTGTCCACTCCTATCGACAGTGAGTTCAGACTGCATAAATCAACAACATTTGAGGAAACACCAATGATGAGGTATCAAATGAGCTACACTTATGATTTGGAGATGCCGGTGTTGGACTGGGGTGTACAAAGTTACAAATCACACTACACCAGGTTATAGTTCAACAGGTTTAATTGGAAGCACTAACTTTTGGAGCGACGCTCCTTCATCAGGTGGTTGTCCTGATGACCACCTGATGAAGGAGCGGCACTCTGAAAGCTAATCCTTCCATTTAAACCTGTTGGACTATAACCTGATGTCGTGTGATTTATAACTTTGAGCTATCACTTGATCTCATTTTTGAATCCTCATCTATTGCAAGTCAGACTGCAATCCAACTTTATAAACTGACAGTGATCAATGAGGTTGAAAAGACACAAATTCAATCAGAACATTTTATTCCTGTATCTTCTCAGGAAGAATCGTCAGTATCAGTGACAGAGATTATGTCAAATAAGAAGCAGTCCTCAAGCAGTATGGAGTGAACTTATTGTTTTCCTCAGAATGCCATCACTGAGAGTGAATGAAAGCAGCCATCCTAAATAACAATTAGAATTTAAAATTCTATATACTTCAACATAGATTTGCTGGAAAATTGAGAATAAAGTTCTGCTGACTCAGTTTGAGGATGTGATGCATGCAATTCTATGGAAAGCACCACTGCAATGGGATGACTCAGTGTCTACAGACTCAGGACATGGTCAAGAAGAAGTTGCCTGGCACAGGAATGCAAAATGTTGTCAAGCCAAAGCTGCCAGATTCATAGATCCATATGAATAGCAAAAAACACTTTTCCAGAAATCCAAGATACAGCAAAAAGTAAAGTATGTGTTTCAACTCTGTAAAGGTAATAACAGTATATTTCTGCAGGAATGATATTCCCAGCAAAGAGTATGGTCCTAAAGGAAGAATGCTAAATTGGGGGAATGCCGACTATACCAAAATTCGGCAGGAGCTGGGGAATATAATTTGGGAGCATCTATTTGAAGGGAAATCCATATTCGATATGTGGGAGGCTTTTAAAGAGAGGTTGATGAGAGTGCAGGATAGGTATGTTCCTGTGAAAATGAGGGATAGAAATAGAAATTAGGGAATCATGGATGACAGGTGAAATTGTGAGACTAGCTCAGAGGAAAAAGGAAGCATACATAAAGGTCTAGGTGACTGAAGACAGACAAAGATTTGGAAGAATATCAGAAATGTATGACCAATCTGAATTGAGGAATTAAGAGCACTAAAAGGGGTCATGAGATATCCTGAGCAAGCAGGGTTAAGGAAAATCCCAAAGCCTTCTATTCATATATAAGGAGCAAGAGGGTAACTAGAGAAATGGTTGGGCCACTCAAGGACAAAGGAGGAAAGATATGCATGGAGTCAGAGAAAATGGGTGAAATTCTTAATGAGTACACTGTTGTTTGTGATATACATAAATGATTGTACATCATTTGATTTGGAGGAAGGTGTAAGTTGTCCCATTAACAAGTTTGCAGGTGACACTAAAATTGGTGGAGTAGCAGATAGTGAAGGGGACTGTCAGAGAATACAGCAGAGTATAGCTAGATTGGAAAGTTGGGCACAGAAATGGCAGATGGGGATTCAATCTAATCAAATGCGAGGTGATGCTTTTTGGAAAATCCAATTCAAGAGTGAACTATACAGTAAATGGAAAAGTCCTGGGGAAAATTGATGTACAGAGAGATCTGGGTGTTCAGGTCCATTGTTCCCTGAAGGTGGCAACGCAAGTTGATAGAGTGGTCAAGGAGGCATACAGCATGCTTTCCTTCATCGAACGGGGTATTGAGTAGAAGAGTTGGCAGGTTATGTTACAGTTGTATAAGACTTTGGTTCAGCCACATTTGGAATACTGCGTACAGTTCTGGTCACCACATTACCAAAAGGATGTGGATGCTTTGGAGAGGATGCAGAGGAGGTTCACCAGGATGTTGCCTGGTATGGAGGGTGTAAGCTATGAGGAGAGGTTAAATAGATTAGGATTATTTTCATTGGAAAGAAGGAGGTTGAAGGGGGACCTGATTAAGGCCTACAAAATCATGACAGGTGTAGACAGGATGGATAGCAAGAAGCTTTTTCCCAGATTGGAGGACTCAATCACTGGGGGTCACTAGTTCATAGATGGTGGTGGGTGCTGGGAATGTGTTGCCAGCAGAGGTGGTAGGGGTGGGAATGATAGCACCATTTAAGATGTATCTAGACAGATACATGAATGTGCAGGGAGCAAAGGGATACAGATCCTTAGAAAATAGACAGCATGTTTAGATAGAGGATTGGGATTGGAGCAGGCTTGGAGGGCCGAAGGGCCTGTTCCTGTGCTGTAATGCTCTTTGTTCTTTGTTCTTTAAATAAGAGGTCCCCAAGCTTAAAGGGATTTATAGACCCCATATTGTCACGAACAGAATCAATGTCAACAGTCTTCAACCCAGTGATTTATCAATCACCCAGATCTAAAAATAATTCTCTCTAGGAGAACAGAAAAACTTACAATGTGCGAAATTAGTGCCTTGAGGGGAAATGAGTTAGTGGGAAATGTAATTCACATAAATGTATAGAATAGGGAAGAAAGGTCGTGGAGAGATGTTAAAATAGGGTGTACAGATCTGAAAGGGTTAATGCTGAGGAATGCATTAAACATTTCCCAATCTGATGCTGTCATATGTACCTGGGCTAAGAGAAGAGCTCTGTATCACAAGAGAGTGAAACCTAAGGGCAGCACGGTGGCTCAGTGGTTACCACTGCTGCCTCACAGCACCAGGGACCTGGGTTTGATTGCAACCTTGGGCGACTGTCTGTGTGGAGTTTACACATTCTCCCCGTGTCTGTGTGGGTTTCCTCTGGGTGCTCTGGTTTCCTCCCACAATCCAAAGATCTGCAGGTTTGGTGAATTGGCCATGTTAAATTGCCCATAGTGGGGTTAAGTGCTTAAATCAAATGTACAGTGATAGGCTAGGGGAATGGGTCTGGGTGGGTTACTATGTGTGGAGTTGTTGGGCCAACTGGCCTGTTTCCAAACTGTAGGGCTTTTATTCTATTCCAATATTGAGGCCTCCCTCACTGTTAAAGTATCAATCTAACTTCTACCCTAGCTGCTATAATGCAATAAACTATATTTGTTTCACACTGGAGCCTCTTCTCATCAGACAATTAGGTGTCTTTTCTCACTAGACCAAGCAGGCTCTGTCGATCCTATCTGGAAAGAGAATGGTGGCAGTAAATCTACCAGATGGATCCTACAGCACGATAAACTGCGATAAGAATTCATCACCTGACATGACCCACTTGGGAAAGTGCACAAAACTTGAGCAAAACTACTTCAGAATCATAATAAAAGTTGAAAATTTATCAAGTTTCTCTAAGTTCACCATTTTAACTGTCTGATAGATTCGGGTTAACAACAAAATACTGACTAGGTTTCTGTAGTTAACATGAAGTACTTTTTATTATAAGTAAATTAATTCTAACTACAGACAAACAGAAGTATGGATTATCATCATATAACTTTACTAACTGAAAATCTAACCTTGCATACATATGCAGAAAGACCCAGAAAAATAAATAAACCAGGGATGTTTTGGGTGGAGGAAAAACTATTGGGAAAACACAATTCAGGGAGCAGTCTTTTAACAATTAACAGTAAGATGTATCTCATTATGTATCAGCATGATGCACCTCAGATTGCCATGGAAATAGTGTTTGGTATTAATAAGCTTTCTAAAGAGGTCTACACTTCAAGACAATTCTTCACCTTGCTTTGATCCTCAACCAGTTTGTCTAAAATCACACTCCAAAAGATGGTGGCAGCCATGGGATCGACTACTTGGAAGATTACGGAAGCAGTAAAGCTCAAAAAGCAGACCTGAAAATGTCCAAGAGACAATTTTAAAAATTCACTCTTCCAAAGCATCATGAGTACAGCTTTAAGACCGGCTAGCAGCCAAAAGAGCCACAGAGCTGAAAAGCTGCAGGGAAGGAAAGAACAGAAAACTTCTGCAGTGAAACTACTGAAGTCATTTTCAGTACAGTCAATCCCTGGGTTGTGAACATGTTTTATTCTGGAGTCCATTCGCAAGTCAATTTGTATGTAAGTCAGAACACAATGCAGCCATTCAGTAGGCACAGGGAATGTTTGTATATCAGGTCTTTAAAATTACACCCCTGTATGGCTCAAATTCATAAGTATGAACATTTGTAATTTGGACGTTCATAAATTGGGAACCCTGTAATAAGGAAACAAACCTGTAAGGGGAAAGAAAAAACCTGACAACAATAAACGACCAATAGCAGCCAAGGAGATAAATGTAGATCAAACACTTGTGAAAAGAGGTGGATCAGCGCAGATTGGATCCCTTAGAGAAACATTCCAAAAGCCTAAGGTGGAAAGCAGAGTTAATATTTTGGGCAGTGATTTAGCAGTTTTCGACTATTTACTTGATGGCAAATTTATCAACAATTTAAGAAAGAGTTAAGAAATTTATTCAGAAAAAGGCTTCAGGTAATCAATCGAAAAGATCAGAAATAAAGACCATTCCCTGGAATTGGAATTTTAAGGTACTGGGGAAACTGAAAGGTCTGAAGTTGGAGAAATCACTTGTCCAGAATTGACTACACCAAACAGTTCTGAAGGAGATAGCTGAGGAAACTGTGGTAGCATTGGTGATAATCTTTCAGGAATCACTGGAGTCACAAAAGTCCCAGAGGACTAGAAAATGGTTAATATAACACGCCTGTTTGAAAAAGGAGGGAGGCAGAGGACAGGAAACTACAGGCTACAAGTTAGCCTAACATTGGTTGTTGGTAAGATTTTAGAATCCGTTAGTAAGGATGAGATTGCAGAATATTTGGAAGTACATGGTCAGCACGGCTTTGTCAAGAGGAGTTCATGTCTGACAAACCTGTTAGAATTCTTTGAGAAGGTAATGAGTAAATTAAACAAAGGAAAACCAGTGGTCATGATGTATTTGAATTTCCAGAAGGCCTTAGACAAGGTGCCGCATAGGATGCTACTAAATAAAATAAGAGCTTATGGTGTTATGGGCAAGGTACTGGCATGGATAGAGGATTGGCTAACATGCAGAAGGTAGAGTGTGGGGGTTAAAGGGCTCTTTTTCAGGATGGCAGCTGGTGTCTAGTGGTGTTCCGCAGGGATCTGCGTTGGAACCACAACTGTTAACGTTATATGTTAATGATCTGGTTAGAAATCACATAATACCAGGTTATAGTCCAACAGGTTTATTGGAAATCAAGCTTTTTGAGCACTTTATCAGGTGTAATAATTTCTGACCTTGTCCACCCCAGTCCAACACCTGCACCTCCACATCATCGTTAATGATCTGAATGAAGGAACTGAGGGCACTCCTGCTAAGCTTTCAGATGACACAAAAATTGGTGGAAGGACAGGTGGCATTAAGGATGCAAGGAGGCAGCAGAGGGACTTGGACAGGCTAGGAAAGAAGTGGCAGAGAAGTGGCATTTGGAATGCATTGCGGGGAAGTGTGAGGTTATGCAATTTGGTAGGAAAAATACAGGTATAGACTAAATGGGGAAAGGCTTTGGAAATCTGAAGCACAAGGGACTTAGGAATCCTAGATCAGGATTCTCTTAACATTAACATACAGGTTCAGTTGGCAGTAAGGAAGGCAAATGCAATGTTTGCATTCATTTTGAGAGGGCTAGAATATAAGAGCAGGGATGGAATTCTCCCCACTTGCCTGGATGGGTGCAGCTCCAACAGCACTGAAAAGCCTTGACACCATCCAGGACAAAGTAGCATGCTTGACTGGCACCACATCTTCAAGCATCCAGTGCCTCAGCCATTGATGATCAGCAGCAACACTGCGTACGATTGACAAGATGCACTGCAGAAACTCACCAAAGATGGTTAGATAGCAACTTCAAATCCATGACCACTGCCATTTAGAGGACACCTGGGAACACCACCACCTGCAAGTTCCCCTCCAAATCACTCAGCCAGTCTGGCTTGGAAATACATTACAGCTCTTTCACTATCCTGGGATTCTCTCCCTAAGGGCATTGTGGGTCAACCTGCAATACATGGACTGCAGCAGTTCAAGAAGGCAGCTCACCACTACCTTCTCAAGGGTAACTGCAAACAGGCTATAAATGCTGGCTGGCCAGCAATTCCCATGACCTGTGAGTGAATATACAAAATATCTACTACTGAGGCTCTGACCAGACTACATTTGGCACATTGTGAGCAGTTTTGGGCCCAGTATCTAAGGAAAGATGTGCTGGCATTGGACGTGTTTACAAGAATGATTCCGGGGATGAAGAGGTAATCATATAAGGAGCAATTGAGGACTCTGCATCTGTACTCAATGAAATTTACAAGGATGAGGGGGATCTCATTGAAACTTACAGAATATTGAGAGCCCTAAATACAGTGAATATAGAAAAGATGTTTCCACTAGTAGGAGAGACCAAGACAGAGCCTCAGAGTGAAGGGATGACCCTTTAAAATTGAGATGAGGAGGAATTTTGTCAGCCAGAAGGTGGTGAGTTCCACAATGAGTTCCACACAGTCATTAGCTTCTGGCTGAAGAAATTCCTCCTCATCTCAGTTCTAATGTTTTGAATGCATTGCAGGGCTGTGGAGGCTAAGTCAATGAGTTTATTTAAGATAGAGATAGAGAAGTTCTTGATTAGGAAAGAAATCAAGGGCTACAAGGAGAGGATAGCAGAATGGGGTTGAGAAACATATAAGCTATGATCAAATAGCCCAGCAGATTCAATGGTCTGGGCTGAATGGTCTAATTCCATACATGTATCTTACAGTTTAATGGTCACAGCAGCCATCTTTGATTCAGAATTACAACAATGTTTCAAACAGCAAAGACTTAACAATAATTTTAATCAATAAAGATACAAGGCAACAAAGTGAGTATTATAAAAGGAGATCAAATCCTAATTATCATTATTCAAATCAGGAAAATAACCAACACCTTCAGTCAGCTAATGCAACAATACTAATCAGTACTGATCTTTTCCCCAGAGAAATGGTGAAAGGTTATCAGATCCATTTTTACAAATGTGGCAAGTACAATTCCTAAGGTTTTGAGCTACTTCAGCAATGTACTGCAAATCGAATTCATACTTGTCTACTAAATGGGAAGAACATCAAATCATGTGTTACATAGCCAGCAGATCATTGAGAAACAAATTACTAACAGTCCTGGTATTCCATTTGGAGTCCTTTTGCAAGTCAAATTGCATGCAATTAGAACACAATACAGGACAATAGAAAGCTTGTTGTTCGTAACTACAGGAAATTTTTGTGTGTCAAAGTCTTTAAAATTACAACCATGTGCGGGATTGCATTCATAAGTACGAACATTTCTAAACTAGACATTCACAAATCAGGGAATTCTGTATATCTGACAGCCTCATAACAGGTTTTGATCAATATTTCACTTCAAGGACAAATAAAAAATGAGATAAGGTGAGTCCAGAGACTGTATGTTCCTGTTAGGGTGAAGGGCAAGGCAGGTAGGTATAGGGAAGGACTAAAGAAATTGAGGTCTTGGTCAAGAGAAAGAAGGAAACATGTGTCAGGTATAAGCAGCAGGGATCGAATGAATCCCTCAAAGAGTATAAAAGAAGTAGACATATGCTTAAGAGGGAAAACTGGACTGCAGAAAGGGGGCATGAGATAACTTTAGCAAACAGTGTTAAGGAGAATCCAAAGGTATTCTACAAATGTATTAAGGATAGAAGAGTAACTAGGTAGAAAATAGGGTCCCTTAAAGATCACCAAGGCTGCCTATGTGTGGAACCGCAGGAGATGGGGAAAATACCAAACAAGTATTTTACATTGGTGTTTACTCTGGTGAAGGGTATGGAAGCTGGAGAACTTGGGGAAATAAATAACAAAATCTTGAAACATGTCATATTCCAGAGGAGGAGGTGCTGGCTGGCTTAAAATGCATAAGGTGGATAAATCCCTGTCACTGATCAGGTTACCATAGAACTTTGTGGGAAGCAAGGGAAGTGATTGCTAGGTCCTAGATATTTGTATCATTGATAGCCACAGGTGAGGTGCCAGAAGACTAGAGGTTGGCTAACGTGGTGTCACTGTTCAAGAAAGGTGGTAAGGACAAGACAGGGAACTGTAGATCAGTGAGCCTGACCTCGGTAATGGGCAAGATGTTGGATTTACCTGTATTTGGAAAGACAAGAACTGATTAGAAATAGTTAACATGGTTTGTGCATAAGAAATCATGTCTCACTAAATTAATTGAGTTTTTTGAAGAAGTAATGAAGAGAATTAATGAGGGCAGAGTGGTGGAAGTAATCTAAATGGACTTCAATAAGGTGATCATCAGGTTCCCCATGGCAGACTAGTTAGCTAGGTTAGATCATATGGAATATAGGAGTTACTAGCCATTTGGATAAAGAACTGGCTCAGAGGTAGAAGACAAAGAGTGGTGGTGGAAGGTTGCTTTTCAGACTGGAGGCCTGTGACCAGCAGTGTACAATAAGGATTGGTCTGAGTCCACTGCATTTCGTTATTTATATAAATAGTTAACATGGTTTGTGCATAAGAAATCATGTCTCACTAAATTAATTGAGTTTTTTGAAGAAGTAATGAAGAGAATTAATGAGGGCAGTTTGGTGGAAGTAATCTAAATGGACTTCAATAAGGTGATCATCAGGTTCCCCATGGTAGACTAGTGGATGTGAACATAGGAGGCATGGCGAGTAAGTATGCTGATGACATCAAAATTGGAGATATAGTGGACAGTGAAGAAGGTCACCTCAGAGTACAAAGAGATTTGATCAGATGGGTCAATGGGCCAAGGAGAGGTAGATGGAGTTTAATTTAGATAAAGGCAAGGTGCTGTATGTTGAAAAGGCAAATCAGGGCAGGACTTATACACTTAATGGTAAGGTCCTGGGGAGTGTTGCTGAACAAAGAGACCTTGGAGTGCAGATTCATAGCTCCTTGTAAGTAGTCACAGGCAGATAGGATAGTGAAGAAGGCATTTGGTATGTTTACCTTTCTTGATCAGTGTATTGAGTATAGGATTTGGGAGGTTATGTTGCAGCTCTGTAGGATACTGGTTAGGTCACTTTTGGAATACTGCGTGCAATTCTGGTCTTCCTGCTATAGGAAGGATGTTGTGAAACTTGAAAGGGTTCAGAAAAGACTTACAAGGATGTTGCCAGGGCTGGAAGGTTTGAGTTATGGTGAGAGGCTAAATAGGCTGGGGCTACTTTCCTTGGAACATCAGAGGCTGTGGCATGACCTTATAAGGGTTTATAAAATCATGAGGGGAACAGATAGGTTGAAGAGCTAAAGTCTTTTCCCTGTGGTGGGGGAGACTAAAACTAGAGGGCATAGGTTTGAGGTGAGAGGGGAAAGATTTAAAAGGGACCTAAGGGACAACATTTTCATGCAGGGGGTGGTGCACATATGGAATGAGTTGTCAAAGGATGTATTGGTGGCTGGTGCAATTACAACATTTAAAATACATCTAAATGAGTATGTGAATAGGAAAGGTTTAGAGGGATATGGACTAAATGCTGGCAAATGGGACTAGAACAATTCAGGATGTCTGGTTGGCACGGACAAGTTGGACCAAAGGGTCTGTTTCCATGCTGTACATCTCTATGACTGTAAGACACTGGCAAGATCATGCTTCACCAGCAGATATCAACTTTCATCGGAGGTTTTTCACTGTTTGCTGAGGTGGTCCTTTTTGCTTGTAAGGACTTGCTGTTCCTTGATTTCCTTCCCCAAACACTTTCACTTGTTTGGAGAAGGTACAGTGAGATTGGCTGACTTTTATAAAGTCTCTTGCTTATAGATTAAGAGCCATAGTTTACAGCAACTGCTGCAGCAAAGTAAACTGCAGGATTAGGTTCTTTTAAACACTGCAGATGAATGAAACAGAATTTGCTATGCAAAGATCTGAAACAAAATCAGAAATTGCTGGAGAAAACTCAACAGGTGTGGTAACATGCATGGAAAGAAAGCAGAACTAAAGTTTGGTGACTCTTTGTCAGTCACGAGACTCAAAACACCAACACTGCTTACTTCCCACAGACCTTCATTAATTCACAAGACAGTGTTAATTTTGTTTCTGAAAGCTTTCCCATCATGAGGAAATCTCATTACCCTTAGTTGCTGGGTCTGTTATCAAAACCTTTGTCTTAAAAAAAACATAATGTTTGTAATTCTCCAGTTCTTTAATACCACCCTTATATCTGAGAACAATTGGCAGATTACAGCCAGACTATACTATTTCCAAACTTACTTCCTTCAGTATCTTTGGATGCAGTAGATCAGATCCTGTTGGCTGATTATAGTTAAATATACAGCCTTCCTAACCTCATTATCAATTGTTAACTCATCCAGCATCGTAACTATCACTTCTTCCACTCATACTTTAGCAAAATGACTCACTTAGCACCTCAGCCATGTACCTAGCTATATTTTTAAAACTCCTTTTTCATCCCTTATCTATCATACACTTTTACTATACTCATTTAAAGCTCTTTCATGTTATCTGCAGTTACTTTTCACTATTTATTTGCTTCTCTTATTTCCTTTTCACTTCCACTTTGAATTTTTAAAATTCAGCCTGGTTCTCACTTGTATTATCAATTAAACGTCTAGTATACATAACCTTTCACTGCTTCATCTTTACACTGTCTTTCCATCATTGAAGGAGGTCCAAGTATGTTTGCTGCACCTTTTCACCTTGTGGCAATATACTTCAATTGTACACAAAATATTTCCTTTCTAATGGCAGCTCATTGTTCTGTTAACCTTTGTCTGACCATCTTTGATTTTGATTTATCTGAATCAGGTCTGTTCTCATCCCACTGAAATTTGAAATTAAGCATGCTTTACTTTAGATTTTTCTTGTCATTTTCCATAGCTTACCCAAATATTGTTAGACAATGATGTCTGATTCTTAGTTGTGTTGACGTAACAAGTAATTAAGCAGATGATTGAAGCTAAGTGATACACTATTTGACTAGGTCAAAATAAAGAGTTAATAGCACTTAATAGCCTTTGCATGTAAATTAATCAATTAGAAAACATGGATGATTTATTGGTGGTGGTTAATTGATTAAAAAGAACCATGGGTGATTTGGTAACGAGAAAAAAGTTCAGTTGTGTATCAGAGCAGTTCTGGATATAAAAAAATGAAGGGGTAGGAAGTGGGGTTGGAGTGTGGAAGGAGTGGTAAGACTGAGTAGTCAATAAACTTGATCCATGTGTCTTGATTTCTTGCTTACTGATTGGCTTGGATATTAATTGACATTGATAGCACAGGATGGTTGCCTAGAGGTAAAATTTGGTAGCTAAGAGTTCTTTCTCAAACAGAGAATTGTAATTTGAGTTATGTTGGAGAAACCAAGTGTAGTGTCTGGCTATGACTTCCCATAGATAAATTGTGAGGCTGAACCTTATGATCAATGGGAAAATAAAGTGATATGTGAGCATGGGTTATGTCTTCACCAAGGGGAAAAAAAAACAAGGTATGTCACTTCTTAGTAGAAGCAAAATTAGATATAAAATATTCAGAGTTAGAGGCTGAACAATTTTAATATTGAGGAAAGTTTGGAAACTCTATGATAAATTATGGAAAAATACATAAGGAAGTTGTATGTTTAAATGTGTGAGACATGTTCAGAAATAGATAGATAAGATAGATATCCAAAGAAGTACCTATATATTGTAATTCAAATGAATTCAGTGCTTAGCTTTAAATTGGACTGTGGATAGACTCCAGTCAAATCTTCAGAACAAAACACTTTTTTAGAAAAATCCTGGGTAGACATTCATTCCTAACAGACTCAAATAAGATATTAGCACTAGCATTAATAATGGAAGTTTCCATGGTAATGTGGCACAATGCTCAGCTATAGGGTAAAAACATCAATGCAAAAGGAAAATTATATCTCCTATTCTCACTCCTCTTACATATCTGGCAATTATAACATATAACAACAGGTAATAGAATATAGTCAACAACTGTTTTAGATGCAATTTGAAATGCCACTATGCAATGAATTGGCCTGTATGGAATATCAAAATTAAGCATGACAGCAGTTTTGGAAGGATAAAATTGTGATAATGATCAGGGCAAAGGGAATTGTGCAAAGTTACCAGAAACTTCAGCTCAGTAGTGGATCTTTTAGTTGCCAACTCAGTCAATTGTGATGTTTGGACAGTGGACATATGTCTATAGTGTGTAATGTGGATTTAAGATGTTACCTAGATTCTTTAAGCAGTAAGAACCAAATTAAGGCTATGAATTTGAGAGTCCTACCTGCTTTAGGTTTAGGGATGCCAATGTGTTGAAAGTACTAATAAGAGTAGTGATTTTCCCATAACATAGCAGGGGTAAACCCCTACATCAGCATAGATGCAGTGTCAAGGGAAATACCCTTACTGCTGAGCAGGCCACCTATGTAAGAGACTCAAAATAAATTGGACAGTCCATATCAATTGGTTTTTGGAAGGAATCCAAAAATTCCTTTGGTAATGTGTGGTCATTGCCTGGCTTGGGGATGGTCTAAAGGTACTTTCATTTTTTCTGAGTACTTGAATAGGTTTACCTGATTTTACTACCAAAGTGGATAACCTCACAAATAATCATCTGCCATGCATTTTCCAAATTTGTTGCACTGAAGCATCTCTGCATCCCCCTTATAGTTCTGCATCCCCCTTACAGTTCATTATCCCTCCCAACTTTGTGTTGCCTGCAATTTTGGAGACATTACATTTAGTTCTCTCACTGAAAACTTTTAAAAACCATGAAAAGCTGGAGCCCAAACACTGATCCCTGTGGTGAAGGTGAAGTTGTCAGTCTTGTTGGATTATAGGCCTGCTCTCTCATCAGAGAGAGAAAGAGCAAGACGACTGGTAGTGGTTTAACCTGACGGTCATCATGCCTCAGGTGAAGGGAGAAGTTGATAAACAAAGTACTTCATCATAACCTCAATCGATAAGGGTATTGAACCTTACTCATATATCCTCAAAATGTCGATTCTCCTGCTGCTTGGATGCTGCCTGACCTGTGCTTTTCCAGCACCACACTCTCGACTCAAAAGATTCCAGTAGATTTGTCAAGCACCGCTTCCTTTTTGTAAATCCATGCTGACTCTGTCTGATCTTGTCACTGTTTAAGCACTCTGCTGTTAAACTTTCTATGATGGACTCTAGCACTTTCCCTACTTTTCCAGACCCAGTGATCTGTAATTCGCTGTTTTCGCTCTAGCTCCTTTTTTAAGTAGTGGGTTATGTTAGTTACTCTCTAATCCATAGGAACTCTAATCCATAGTCTATTAAATCTTGAATGATCACCACTAATTTCTCCACTATTTTCTTAAACGCTCTAAGATGTAAATTATCAAGCAGTAGGGATTTATCAGCCTTTAATCCCAACAAATTCCCCAAAATCATTTCTATACTAATACTGATTTTCTCAGTTCATCCCTCAACGTGAGGCACTGTTCCAGAACATCAAATGTAATTCTTCTTTATGAAGACAAATTCAGAACATGTATTCACTGTAATTGGTCTGACATCTCTCTGCTTTCTGTTATAACTTCCCCTGTTTCTGAAAAGGACAATCCCTTTGTTCTCCTTTGCTGAAGTATAAAGTACACCCAATTCTCAAGACTGTTGATTTTTGGGTCAATTTGGATGCCCTTGGATCTAATAGTATCCCTAAGTTCCCTTGTTAACCATTGTCGAGCCACCTTTCTAGTTTTAATTTTTGTACCAGACAGAAATGAACAATTGTTGCAATTCATCCTTGTGTTCCTTAGAGGATTAGTAATGCAATCATTTATCAACTCTTTAAATCATGTTTCCCATTTATCATAGCCAGCTCACACCTCACAGCATTGTAGTTTCCCTTATTTAAATTCAGGATGCTAGTCTCAGAGTCACTATCATCACTCTACATCTTAATGAAAATAATCTATCATATTATGTCACTCTTCCCAAGATACCTTGTGCAGCTAGATTGCGAATTATTCCTTTCTCATTAAACAATATCCAATGTAGAATGTCCTGTTTTCTAGTTGGGTCCTCAATGTATTATTCCAGAGAACCATCTTGTACATATTCCAGAACTCCCACTATTCATTGCTGCCAATTGATTTGCCCAATCTATTTGGGGATTAAAGTAACCCATAATTATAGCTTTACCTATATTGCTTGCAATTAGAGAAGCTGTCCCTTAACTTCAGGCTGTTCATCTGGAAGAAATGATCTCACCAATTGCAAAGAGTACAGAATGACTATCAGCCCCAGAGGTCTCCCATTCCCCAGAATCTGAAATAGATAAGTAATAACAGTTACGATGGTAACAACACTTATCATGGGAACAACACTTCTTGGAGAGGGAACATAACCTAGGAACAGATTCTAGAGGAACCGGCAAAGAAAATACATACAGATACCATTAAGAGGCATATGTTGTTTAAAACTTATATACCATTGCATCTGCAGAGACTAACGAAAATGGAACTGACTCGGGGTGGCAAGGTGGTTCAGTGGTTAGCACTGCTGCCTCACAGCACCAGTGACCCAGGTTCAATTCCAACCTCAGGCAACTGTCTGTGTGGAGTTTGTACGTTCTCCCCTGTTTGTGTGGGTTTCCTCCAGGTGCTCCGGTTTCTTCCGACAATCCAAAAATGTGCATGTTAGGTGAATTGGCCATGTTAAATTGCCCATAGTGTTCAGGGATGTGTACGTTAGATGCATTAGTCAGGGGTAAATATAGGTTAATAGGGTAGGGGAATGGGTCTGGGTGGGTTACTCTTCAGAGGGTAGGTGTAGACTTGTTGGGCCGAAGGGCCTGTTTCTACACTGTAGGGAATCTATGATTCAAGACAACAGTTTTGACTCAGGAATGATTATTTTCTTTGTGGGCGGGGTGGAGGAGAAGCAGGCCGGAGTGGGGGGGGGGCCGGGGGGGTGCCAGGGGATGGGGGGGTGAGCGGGGAGTGAGCCTAGTAGAGGGGAGGAGAGTGAACCTGGCACAGAGGGGAGAGCGAGCTTGGCGGGAAGGGGTTATTGGGAGCCCAGTGTGGGGGGGGGAGCTAACCCAACCGAGGGGGCATCTAGTCCAGTGGGTGGGGGGTTGAGCTTAGCAAGGGGAGTAGCCAGCCCAGTGGTGAGGGAGTGAGCCCAGCTCTGGGGGTGGGGGTGGGGGGGTCAGGGGAGTGACCCCAGCAGGGGTATGAGGAAACCAAAGTGAGCCAGTGGGCTATTGGGGTAGGGAATGGTAAGAACCAGCCTAGTTGTTGGGAGGGAGGGTGTGGGGGAAGAGCTGGCCCAGCTGAGAGGAGGGTTAGCCAAGCAAGGGTGGGGGGAGAGCTAGCTCAATGTAGGGAGAGTGAGCCCAGCTTAGGGTGGGGGGGGGGGGGGGTGCTTATGTTAGCGAGCCCAGCTGGGGGGCATTTGTGAGCCTAGCAGAGTTTGGCGGGGTGGGGGGGGTGTTTAGTGACAGGTGGAGCAAGCCTAGTGGGGAGGAGCATGAGCCCTGAAGTGGTGTCAGCAAGGTAGGCCTCGTGGCAAAATCTGGCAACTGAGGTTTGGCAACTGCATGGTTGACTTGGGTCCGATGCTGGCTGCAAAGAATCGGTGGCAACATTGACTGCAGCGATAGTCTCTGATGCTGGTGTGCCCAGCGTGGATGGTGAAGATGAATGGGCCCAAAGGCAAAAGATGCCACCTGAGGTTTGGCAACTTCAGTGTTAGTTGGGTCTGGCAAGGCAGTGGTGGTTCTGAACTGGCTCAGAACTCATACATAGATGGACTTCTTTTTAAACTTTATCTTTTCATTCTCTCTTATTCTTAAACTATAAAAATGGTGCTGGATTATGGTGAAAAATGACAGCTTTTCACTGTATTTTATTGTATTTCAGTATAAAATACATGTATCAATAAATCATTCATTCATTCATTCATTTGAAAGCGGGATTTTTAGAGAAATTCAATAATTAGTGTTCTGGCTGACTTGCCATGCTCCTCCATGCTGGGGTCACTCTCTCCTCTGTGCTGGGCTGAGGAGATTGTTACAGATTTGTCATGATCAGTTTATATATTTTCAGTATCACCAACAAAGTTTGCATTATCAGGAACTGTATCTTTGTATTTTAAACAGCTTCTATCTGCTTGGCAAATTTTAACAGGGGAAAATGTCCCAAGGCTCTCGGAATCATATGATCAGACACTTAAGGGCTAAAAACAGCAAATCAAGTTTACTGAGAAGTCAAATTTAAACAGACCTAAATAATGAGCAGTTCATAGTCAGGTGACAACACATCATGTAATTCACATTCCAGAAGAATAAAAGTCAACTTTAACAATGTTCTCTAAACATATTTTAGGAATTTTAATGCAAAACATTTTGGTGATGAATGAACTCCGTGGATTTCTTTGTTGCTCTGATATTAGTTCAGCAAGGGGTGAACCAAGTTAAGTGCTAATCTGGATTATATAATTCTGTTTCACTCAGGAGGGTGTCTTTCACAGTGAATCAGATCCTTCTTAAAGGTTTCAAAGATGCAAGTGCTGTCTGAAAGAATTCATGTTTGAAGTACAGTAGGATATGGGCTTCTCCTTGTTGAAATGGTCAATGCTGAAAATGACCTCTGTCTTGTGTCAGCTAAGCAACTTACATAATAAGAGGTCAACATCTACATCTTAAGTAAGAATGTAGATTTGCTCAAATCCTCCTTTGCATTTTTCTTGCCATGCTGTTGAGAAAATTTGAAGATTGCTCGGAATTCAATTAAAAATTGCTAGACTAGTTAAAAACATATTCAGAATATAACACTAACATTTAATGACTTCAAATGAATAGTGCATTCAAGATTTGTTCGTGGTTGGTAATGGTGGTACTTGTTACTTTAAGTATTGAAGTAAGTGATTTTATGTAATGCCTCAATGAAGGAAACACGTCTGTTAGTAATTAACCAAAACGTTTTGCAGTCCTCAAAAACAGGGAAATACAGTTCTATAAAAATACATTTCAAGTCTTACTTGATGTGGGTCAATGTGTTCCTTGTCATAGTGTCTAGAGGCAGATGAACCACTTTTGACTATTAAAGTACAAAAAAGAGCCACACATTCCAGTTTGTTGAGTTGCTTCATAATTTATCTGGCAGCAGAAGGAAATACAATGCAATGTGGAAATATTTGACGTAGATTACTCCCTGCCTCTTTCAGAAAAATTGAAATACAGTGTGGCAATTTTCCACACTGACTCATAGTCTGGCTTAGTGCATGAAAGACATTTGTTTGAAATCATAGCTAAACTGTATGTTTAGCGTTACTTTTACAACTTGTAGTTTATGTGGTGCTCCTTGAATGTTGAATTCTTCATTCTAACCAATCCATCTGCTCAACATCACACTGATTTCTTGACCCATATATTTTCGGAAACAAAGGTAGAAGCGCAAAGTGGATCAGCTACCCAGGACTTTAAACCAGTGGTCTGTGTGCCTTTATTTATCATTGAGGTGAAGCTTTTTTGGAATTAGTGTGAATAAGGTAAGTTATGTTATCCACCTTTTATTGTCTATAACCGAAAGAGATCTTTGTGCTTAAGATTGTCTCAACTAGTTCTATTCTTCTGATTCTATTTAATTCAACTTTACTTTTCAATGTTTCAGACATTTTTGTGCTTGAGAATCCTTTACTCTTCATCCACCAATTGTTTTAAGATCCCATGCAAAATCAGCTTTAATCATTTTCCCTTTTTATCTAACATGCACAGTATTTTAATTGGATATACATTCATATTTTTACCTTCTGAAGACTAAACAATATATACTCACGTACAGAATAATCACACAGATGGGAAAAGTGTAACAAATATAAAGTGAAAATGTCTGGAATTAACAACTAAGGCATAGATGCAAACAAAATAAATCTGAATATTCTTGGCTGGACTGTATATTGTAGAGTTTTGTGAATAGTAGAACTGTCCGGAGTGACTTTTACTGCAGTGAATACACTCAGTCATAAATCGGTTCAGAATGATCGAGTCAGAGGGCCAGCTGAAGGCTCTCCAACACATAATGGAGGATGAAGCAACATCTGAACCGATCACTCTAAACTTTGGTCACAACTTAGTTCAGAATTCTTTTAGGGTTAACACACAGATTCATTTAGCAGTTAGGAGGCCAATAGAATATTGACACTCATTTCAAGAGGGCAAGAATGCAAGAGCAGAAATGTACTACTGAGCTGTATAAGGCTCTGGTCACACCGCAATTAGAATATTCAGGGCAGTTTTGAGCTCTGTATCCAAGGAAAGATATTGGAGGGGTTCAGAGGAGATTTGCAAGAATGATCCCAGGGATCGCATGAGGAGCAGTTGACAACTCCGGGTCTTTACTCAATGCAGTGTAGAAGGATGAGGGGAAAGGGGGGTGATTTGATCGAAACTTACAGAACACTGAGAGGCTTGGACAGAGTGGATGTGAAGAAGATGTTTCCGCCAGTAGGAGAAACTAGGACCATGAGGCACAGACTCAGAGTGAAGGGACAAACCTTTAAAACTGAGATGATGAGGTATTTCGCCAGTTAGATGGTGGCTGATCTGTGGAACTCATTACTGCAGAAGACCCTGTGGGCCAAGTCAGTGAGTATATTTAAAACAGAGATAAATAGGTTCTTGATTGGCTAGGGGATCCAGGATTATGGAGAGAAGGCAGGAGAATAAGGTTGAAAAACATATCAGCCATGATCAGATACCACAGCAGACTCGATGGGTTGAATGGCCTAATTCTGCTTCTATATCTTAGTCTTATGGCCAAAGAGTGGGGAAATAGCCGGCGTGTTGTGACAGTATTTACAGTAGAGGAAGAGGTCAGCAAGCCTGACATCCTAAGGAAACTAATATTTCTTCAGGGTCAATGAGTCATCAAACAAAATAAAAATGCAGGACAAATTGCCATCACTAGATGCTTTGTATCCAAGGGATGTAAAGGGGATGAGCAAGAATATTGCAAATGTCCCAATTGTATTGTCCTAAAGTTCTCTCAGTTCAAGATCTGTTGTTTTAGATTGGAAATTGTGTATGTCGTTCTGCTACTTAAGGAAGATAAGAAGGGAAAATCTGTCTATAGCTATGGATTTGATGAGTGGGGAACTTGAAAACTTTCAGCTGTTTAGAGAGTGGGAGCAATATAGTTCTGTAAAGGCTACATTTTGTCTAACAAATACAACTGAATGTTTTGAAGAGGTGGATAAGATAATGGAAAGGGCAGTATCTGGGGATATTATTAATCTGGATTTTATAAAATTGCTCATAACAGACTCCCAGCTAATATTCTAGCTCTTAGAATTGGAGGCCGAATTTTAACCTGGTTAGAAAATTAGCCAAGCAATAAGGAACAGAGAGTAGTGATAATGGACATTATCCTAATTAGACAGAATATGATACATAAAGCTTATGTTTTATGCCCCATCAGATCAGGAATGAAAATGAGTGGGCGCAAAACAGCACTCCTGACCTCCAACCCTCCCCATGCCAGACGAGAAATAATGGCAGAGGGGTGATAAAAATCCATCTTTTGGGTGGCAATTAAACCAGCTAATAGTCTTTTTATCATGTGGCTGACTGAAGTTTTCCACTTAACTGCTCGGAACCCACAAGTCAGTTTAATTTGCCAACTAGCCATTAGTTGTTTGTGCGATGAAGGTTCATAATATATTGACGTTATATTTGGAACTTATGTACTAAGGTGAAGGGAAAATGGAATTTCGTTTTCAGTCCTCCAAAGATCTGATTTGTTTTGTTTTGGAAACAGCTGCAAATCATTTTAAATGATGAGCTTAAAATGGCATTTGCAAAGTTGTTAAAAGTTCTAAAAGTTGTTATTTTGACCAAATGACCAGCTAACTACCTAGGAGATACTGTACTTGATAAGGCTTTTGCAGACTTGAATTTTACAATTCAAAAAAAGAGCATAAGCCAGAAGTAAGTTCACACAGAGGTAAAAGTTCATACAAGTGCTCTTAGTAACAGCCTCAAAGCAGTCATTGCTGAGAAAGGTCCTGAGGAAATAGGAGTCTCGGTGGTGCAATCAGTTAGTGCAGTCGGCTGTTAACCAGAATGTTACAATCTGAGACTGGTACAGTTGAGAACAGAAGCGAGTCAAACAGTCAAGGCAGGCAGGGACAAAGTAGGACTAATAAATTAAACTGCATTTATTTCAATGCAAGGGGCCAAACAGGGAAGGCAGGTGAACTCGGGGCATGGTTAGGAATATGGGACTGGAATATCAGAGCAATTACAGAAACATGGCTCAGGGATGGACAGGACTGGCAGCTTAATGTTCCAGGATACAAATGCTACAGAAAGGATAGAACGTGAGGCAAGAGAGGAGGGGGAGTGGCATTTTTGATACGGGATAGCATTACAGCTGTACTGAGGGAGGATATTCCCAGAAATACATCCAGGGAAGTTATTCGGGTTGAAGTGAGAAATAAGAAAGGGATGATAACTTTATTGGGATTGTTTTCTAGACCCCCTAATAGTCAGAGGGAAATTGAGAAACAAACTTGTAAGAAGATCTCAGCTATCTGGAAGAAAAATAGGCTGGTTATGGTGGGGGATTTTAACTTTCCAAACATAGACTGGGACTGCCATAGTGTTAAGGGTTTATGTGGAGAGGAATTCCTTAAGTGTGTACAAGACAATTTTCTGATTCAGTATGTGGGTGTACCTACTAGAGAAGGTGCAAAACTTGACCTACTCTTGAGAAATAAGGCAGGGCAGGTGACTGAGGTGTCAGTGGGGGAGCACTTTTGGAGCCAGCGACCATAATTATATTTGATTTAAAATAATGATGGAAAAGGACAGATCAGATCTAAAAGTTGAAGTTCTAAATTGGAGAAGGGCCAATTTTGACGGTATTAGGCAAGAAGTTTCAAAAGCTGATTGGGGCAGTTGTTCACAGGTAAAGGGACGGCTGGAAAATGGGAAGCCTCAGAAATAAGCTAACGAGAATCCAGATAAATTATATTCTTGTTAGAGTGAAAGGAAAGCCTGGTAGGTATAGGGAATTCTGGATGACTAAAGAAATTGAGGGTTTGGGTAAGAAAAAGAAGGTATAAACAGGATAGATCAAGTGAAACCTTAGAAGAGTACAAAGGAAGTAGGAATATACTTAAGAGGGAAGTCAGGAGGGCAAAAAGGGGACATGAGATAGCTTTGGCAAATAGAATTAAGGAGAATCCAAAGAGTTTTTACAAATACATTAAGGACAAAAAGGCAACTAGGGAGAGAATACGGCCCCTCAAAGATCAGCAAGGCGACCTTTGTGTGGAGCCGCGGAAAATGGGGGAGATACTAAATGAGTATTTTGCATCAGTATTTACTGTGGAAAAGGATATGGAAGATATAGACTGTAGGGAAATAGGTGGTGACATCTTACAAAATGTCCAAATTACAGAGGAGGAAGTGCTGGATGTCTTGAAATGCATAAAACTGGATAAATCCCCAGGACCAGATCAGGTGAACCCTAGAACTCTGTGGGAAACTAGGGAAGTGATTGCTGGGCCTCTTGCTGAGATATTTGTATCATCGATAGTCACAGGTGAGGTGCCGGAAGACTGAACGTTGGCTAACGTGGCGCCACTGTTTAAGAAGGGTGGTAAGGACAAGCCAGGGAACTATAGACCTGTGAGCCTGACATCGATGGTGGGCAAGTTGTTGGAGGGAATCCTGAGGGACAGGATGTACATTTATTTGGAAAGGCAAGGACTGATTAAGGATAGTCGACATGGTTTTATGCATGGGAAATCATGTCCCACAAACTTGATTGAGATTTTTGAGGGAGTAACAAAGAGGATTGATGAGGGCAGAATGGTAGATATGATCTATATGGACTTCAGTAAGGCGTTCAACAAGGTTCCCCATGGGAGACTGATTAGCAAGGTTAGATCTCATGGAATACAGGGAGAACTAGCCATTTGGATACAGAACTGGCTCAAAGGTAGAAGACAGAGGGGGGTGGTGGATGGTTGTTTTTCAGACTGGAGGCCTGTGACCAGTGGAGTGCCACAAGGATCGGTGCTGGGCCCTCTACGTTTTGTCATTTACATAAATGATTTGGATGCGAGCATACGAGGTACAGTTAGTAAGTTTGCAGATGACACCAAAATTGGAGGTGTCGTGGACAGCGAAGAGGGTTACCTCAGATTACAACAGGATCTTGACCAGATGGACCAATTGGCTGAGAAGTGGCAGATGGAGTTTAATTCAGATAGATGCAAGGTGCGGCATTTTGGGAAAGCAAATCTTAGCAGGACTTGTACACTTAATGGTAAGGTCCTTGGGAGTGTTGCTGAACAAAGAGACCTTGGAGTGCAGGTTCATAGCTCCTTGAAAATGGAGTCACAGGTAGATAGGATAGTGAAGAAGGTGTTTGGTCTGCTTTCCTTTATCGGTCAGAGTATTGAGTACAGGAGTTGGGAGGTCATGTTGCGGCTGTACAGGACATTAGTTAGCCCACTGTTGGAATCTTACATGCAATTCTGATCTCCTTCCTATCGGAAAGATGTTGTGAAACTTTAAAGGGTTCAGAAAAGATTTACAAGGATGTTGCCAGGGTTGGAGGTTTTGAGCTATAGGGCAATGCTGAACAGGCTGGGGCTGTTTTCCCTGGAGCGTCAGAGGCTGAGCGGTGACCTTATAGAGGTTTACAGAATTATGAGAGGCATGGATAGGGTAAATAGGCAAAGTCTTTTCCCTGGAGTAGGAGAGAAGGGCTTATGCCCGAAACATCGATTCTCCTGTTCCTTGGATGCTGCCTGACCTGCTGCGCTTTTCCAGCAACACATTTTCAGCCCTGGAATAGGTGAGTCCAGAACTAGAGGGCATAAGTTTAGGGTGAGAGGGGAAAGATATAAAAGAGACCTACGGGGCAACTTTTTCACGCAGAGGGTGGGTACATGTATGGAATGAGCTGCCAGAGGAAGTGGTGGAGTCTGGTACAATTGCAACATTTAAGAGGCATTTGGATGGGTATATGAATAGGAAGGGTTTGGAGGGATATGGGCTGGTTGCTAGCAGGTGGGACTAGATTGGGTTGGGATATCTGGTCAGCATGGACGGGTTAGACCAAAGGGTCGGTTTCCATGCTGTACATTCTATGACTCTATGATTCTAATATCCAAGGAAATGCAATCAGATCAAGATTCAAATTTCATGTCACAAATATTAAAATAAATAAAAAATGTTAGGGAACAAAACAATGTACCTCACCATCATATCATTGGTAATGCATGCGTGCCCTCATGATTGAGGTAATGGAATTTAATTGTTACTGGTGCCATCAGGGATGTCTTTCATGGGTTGATTGGATTCAGTCCTTTTGAAAGGATACTCAAGTGTGAGGTGAGCATTTCCCTTAAATTAATCAAAGAAAAGTTTAGTATTCAATGCTCAGAGGTGACATTTCTGATGAATGTGTCAAGTTTCCAAGAAATATTGACAGAAGTGCGTGAGATGTCCATTAAGCATTTCAAGATTGCTCAATAAGCAATTAAAACCAAAGCAGGCAAAATCCCTAAGCTTGGAATTTTGTTACTGGAGACTAAATGGTAATATTGATTTGCATTTCTGGGGAACCATTAAAAGCACAGATCTTCTGTACCTTATCAAATCGAAAGGTAATCTCAGCTGATTTGGGAATTGAACCGGTGCTGTTTGTATCACTAACCAGCTATCCAGCTGATCCCTGAATGTAAATATATTGCTGTTGTCAAAATGAAGTCTGTACAACTAAAATAGAAAAAGCAATAAGAGAAAAAGAAACTGAAATATCTCTTAAAGATACATTTTCATTTATTTTTCTGCATGGAGGCTGTGATGAGTGTCCATAGCATATTATGACCATTTGGAAACCTGGGTTTTGAAATGGAGGAGAAATGGATTTTAGTTTTTAGTCCAGTGAAGTTCACTTTTTTTATTGAAAGATCAGAATGTAATTTTGAACAGTGAATTTGAAACAGCATTCATAAAATGGCTTATATTTTTACATAAATGGCCAGTAAGTAACCTGGAGAGGAAATTGCTAAGGTAATCACCTTAGTTTTATAACTCTCAGCAAGAGAGCAAAACAGATGCACATAGAAGCAGCCCACACAGCAGAGATGCAGTTAAAAGCAGTCTCCAAGCAGTTAGGGCTTGGGACAGGTCCTGAGAAGCTTAGGTATTGGTATAAAAAGTTCCAAAAGCAAAAAGCTATGGAAGTATTAGAGAATAAAATATCCTACAAGTTTGGTAAAGACCCAAGTTTTGGGAAATTCTTGTTGCATGAAAAGTAAGCTGAGTTAGCTGCTTGTTTTAAGGGCCTCCAAGAGTAACAAAAGAAAATGACATTGAATGAATGCTTAGAAATTTGCTGAAAGAAATTATTTACAGCTGTATCAAATGAGCAAGAAGCTTTATCGTAGAGAAAAGGGTGACATTACATTGAGGCCTGTGTAAGGATATTTCTGTGATGAAAAGGATTGTTTCCAATGTTTATATTGAATTATTCCAATAGTTACGTCTTTTAACATAGTTCATGCATTTTTTTCTTGTGTAGTTAACTTATATGTTCTCTTCTTGAAAGTACAGTGGTAGCATCATGTGAATATGTCCAGTGACCAACCTCTAAGGTAAACAAAATGAAAACTAAACCTTATGGTCTACCAAACTAGATTTAACTCTGGGATCTGGCTTGTCCAGGATTACTATTAACTAGGGTTACAAGAGCTGCTTCTGGAAATATCACATTGAATGACCATGTCCCAAATAGCTCTTGCTTCTGACCTCAATTTGCGTCTCATAGTAGAGTTCAGAAGCCCATGGGCAAAATTCTGCTCTTATTGTCCTGCAAAGAATTATATTGAAGCTTTAATATTCACTCTATTTTTGGCTACTTAATTAGATATAAAATGTGTATCCAAAATTGCCAATGATATATAGAGATATTGACAGCACTGTAGGGAAATATAGGGAAAAATATAGATACATGATTTCAACAATTTTGGATCTAAAACGGATGGAACAGATACTTTATTACGAATGTTGAAAAGCTAGAAATAATGGAGACCCAATAGGTTTGGGGTCCAGGTGTAAAGTATGTTAAAATAACATCAAATATTCAAAAAAGCTCATTGAATCTTGGCTTTTACACAGAGCAGACTAGAAAGCAAGGAGGTAGAAGGCATGCACTGGCTTTGCAAAGCCCTTGTTAGATATGTCCTGATGTACTGTGAGCAGATCTGGATCTCACTTTAAAAGAGACATATTTGTCTTGGAGGAAATGCAGCATAATTTTACCAGAATGTTACTTCTATGCCAAGAATTAAATCGCAAGGTGATTTTACTCAAATTCCCATTGTTTTCACCAGAATTCAAAGGTTAAGGGATCAACCCTTTCAAGATATAAAGGGAATCTGGTAGAGTAGTTGGAGAGTAACATCTTCTGCTGCTTGATGATTTCGGAATCTAAAAATTAGAGTCAAACTGAGGAATGAAATTAGCAAACAGTTCCAACTTCAAAGGGTGAAAGAAGTGTGGAATTCTCTTCTGCATGTGGCAATTGATGCTAGGTCAATTATTGATTTTATATCTGAGATTGATAGGTGTTAGTTACTCCAAGATATTTTGGCATATCGGAAAAAGGCAAATATTTTGCTGATCAACCATGACCTTACTGAATGCTGAATAGGTTCAAAGGATTAAATGGTCTACTCTTGTTTCAATGTTCCTAAAAGTATGGGCAAATCTCTTAAAGTGCTTTTGCATCTCAGGGGTGAAACAGAAAACAAATTTAACGTTCCAGACCTTTAAATTTGACTACAATATTACCCATTATATTTCAGTTCGGCAGTCTATATTTAGTGTACCCTTCTCCTTTTAATATACTAAAAGTAAGTTCCTTTTCTCGCAACATTGAACAATAGTACTCCAGATATCTAGCTGACTAGCACCATTCTCTAACTACTTACTTGTGATTTATTATTTGAGTATGCTAATTGGAAATAAATAATATATGCTGAATAACTATTTATATCTTGTCTCTTCTGTGCTATTGACACTGAATTGTCAAATTGCAGTTAGGCTTTCCAATCTTCAATAAGGATAAAAGAAAATGACTGATTTTCCTGAAGGTTAACTGAGAAACAACATTATAGAGCCATTCAATAGCTAAAAGAGCTAGATTGATGAGAATCTTTAAAGGTTATTTTTTGGAAATTTGAAAAAAACAATAATTTTTTTATTGCATGCTATTTTAGTATCAAATTAAAATGGGAGAAAACGGGCAGACTGAAAGTATGGATAAATACAGGGAAAATTATTGAACCAGACATTGCAGTGGTCAGCTGGAGCAGTGTTGCCTGAAGCTTCGCATCAAGGTCATGAGGAATTGCCAGTGCAGCTGACTCCAAGGGATGGACCCAGGACACTTCCATAGGCAATTCCCCTGCATATGGAGACTAGTGGAAAGCTCCTTAAAGCTGATGACTTTAAAAGGTTCCTAATCACATAAGCTTCATACTTACCCTGGAGAGGATTAAAACCCTACTCTGACCCCTAAGCAATTATTAAACGGGATCTCTGACTCATCACTGAATCCACACATGACCCTGAACTACACCCCACACAACCAGTGTGACAGCCCATCCACCCAACACAACACCCCAACTCATTAGCAAGTGGTCTCTGATTGGGAAAGATATTACCGGAGAGAGTGCACTATTAATAATGATTGGTGGCTATCAGCTAGGTTTTGCTTAACTTTGAAACCAGGCAGATTGACTTTGATTGATTAGGACATTACCCTGAGAAATGGCTCTCATCTATTTTGAGTTGAAATAGGTGCAATACTTATCATGTTCTTTCTGTCTGCAAAGATCCTACATATTAATATATGGAGCTTCCAGTCTATACAAGTGCATCACACTGTGAACCTGATTGAAAATCCAGTGTAATTCTTCACACACTTGGGATCATCCAGCAAAGTCTAATTATATAATCACATCTAACCTTGGATACTGTGGATGTAGGTTTGCTCGCTGAGCTGGATGGTTCATTTTCAGACATTTCATCACCATACTAGGTAACATCTTCATTGAGCCTCCGGACAAAGCACTGCTGGTGTTTTCTGCTTTCTATTTATATGTTTGGGTTGATGATGCCCAAGGTGGTGACATCATTTCCTGTGGGGATGTCGTTGCCTGTTCTTTTTCTCAGGGGGTGGTAAATGGAATCCAAGTCAATATGTTTGTTGACAGAGTTCTGGTTGGAATGCCATGCTTCTAGAAATTCCTGTGCATGTCTCTGTTTGGCTTATCCTAGGATGGATGTGTTGTCCCAGTCGAAGTGGTGTCCTTCCTTATCTGTATGTAAGGATACTAGTGAGAGAGGGTCATGTCGTATTGTGGCTAGTTGACGGTCATGTATCCTGGTGGTTAGTTTTCTGCTTGTTTGTCCAGTGTAGTGTTTGTTACAGTTCTTGCACGGTATTTTGCAAATGACATTAGTTTTGTTTATTGTCTGTGTGGGGTCTTTCAAGTTCATTAGCTGCTGTTTTAGTGTGTTGGTAGGTTTGTGGACTACCATGATGCCAAGGGGTCTGAATTGTCTGGCAGTCATTTCTGAGATGGTTTTGATGTAGGGGAGAGTGGCTAGGGTTTCTGCAAGTGTTTTGTCTGCTTGTTTGGGTTTGTTGCTGAGAAATCGGTGGACCGTGTCCATTCTTTTTGAATACATGGTATAGGTGATTTTCCTCTGCTCTGCACAGTTCCTCTGTGCTGCAGTGTGTGGTAGCTCATTGAAATAATGTTCTGATGCAGCTTCATTTGTGGGTGTTGGGATGATTGCTTCTGTAGTTCAATATTTAGACCGTACGTGTTGTTTTTCTCTAGACGCTGGTTTGAAGTTCCCTATTGGCTGTTTGCTGTACTGTGACATCTAGGAATGGCAGTTTGTTGTTGGTTTCCTCCTCTTTAGTGAATTTTATGCCATTAAGGGTATTATTTATCGTCTTGAAGGTTTCCTCTAATTTGTTTCGTTTAGTGATGACAAAGGTGACATCCAGAACCTCAACCTGAGCCAAAAATCTGCTCAAAAATTGGATACTGTGTTGTGAGTTTTGCAAGTGTGGACTGGTAGGGTTCAGACAGTGTCTTGTTTATTGTGAACAGTTGAATAAGTATGATCTGCCAGTCTTTGACATGTACAGCCTACATACCTGTTATCATACTAGCAGGGAAATTCATATACCACATTAATCGCTTATATGATAAGCAGTACATTTTTTGGCTTGAAAATAACACCTGATAGTAACAATCATCACTCATTTTGCAATTGCAAGGTAGCAGCATGAATCAGCTAACCACCTGTTGTTCAACTTTACTCTTGCACAGTTTTAAAGTCTTTCATGAGTCAAATACAGGGAGAAATTATTTGATCAGGATAGCCTCATAAAAAGGGCCCAATCTACTTGTTCACAAAAAACAAGTGGTCTATTTCGCAGGGCAATGCCCTGATCTATGAAAGCTCACCTGCCTTGTTTCAAATGTAAACAAAACCCAGCAGTTAATTATCAACATTAATAAATCCATTTTCTATGGCAACTGTTCAACCAATCAGTGCTCTCCTATCATACAATTTAAATAATGGTTTTCCCTATGAATTGATATTCTTTAGAATTGTTCTGATAGAGTCATAGTCATAGAATGAACAGCATGAAAACAGACCCTTCGGTCCAACTCATACATGCCGACCAGATATGAAAAATGTGTTGCTGGAAAAGCGCAGCAGGTCAGGCAGCATCAAAGGAGCAGGAGAATCGACGTTTTGGGCATAAGCCCTTCTTCAGAAACCATAAGCCCATTCAGATGAATGAGTAAATCCACTAAATTTTGGTTGATCATGGAGTGAGAAGGGCAAATATGAAAATGTTCAAAGGCCACAGTACCTTTAGAAGATGATGAGAAATTAGAAATTGAAGATCTAAACAGGGAAAACCATAAGAAAGAGAGGTAGCTATATTTTTAAATTTTGTTTTCATATATCATTTCTGCCCCACTATAGGTTTTGTGCAGTTCTGATGCAACTTGTTCACACGGCATGGTGATCCACATTGACTTTAGTAAAGCTTTTATTAAGGTCCCTCATGACAGACTAGTCAAGAAAGTAAGAGTCCGTGGGATCCAAGGCAAAGTGGTCCTAGATCCAAAACTGGCTGAGAGGTAGGAAGCAGAGAGTGATGGTCGAGGGTTTCTCTGACTGAAAATCTGTTCCTAGTGATGTTCCACAGGGATAGGTGTTGGGGCCCTTGCTAGTTGTGATGTGCAACAATGATTTGAACTTAAACGTAGAGGGTAGGATCAAGCAGTTTGAGCTTGACACACAAATTGTTGCAGCGGTAAATAGTAAAAATAGCGACAATCTGCAGAAGGTAATTCACTTGTTCATAAAGGTGACCTAATAAAAGTGTTTCATATTATCAGAGGCACAGTTGAGATAAATATGAAGGTAAGAGGTAGAAACCTAAGAGGAGTGAATTTTTCTCACCCAGAGGATGGTGGGAATTTGGAATTAATGCCTGAAAGGGTGGTTGAGTCAGAAATTCTAGTGACATTTAAACAGTATTTAGATATTTGTTAGCGTTGCCATAGCCTTCAACTTGATAAATTAAAGCAATAGTTGTGTAATAAATTAAACATTGTGTTTAAGACTGGAAAATGGAAATGGAATTCATGCAGTCAAACCTTTGGACTGGCGTACACATGATGGGCCAAATGGCCTCCTTCCATGCTGTAAGCTTTGTGTCTATAAATCTGTGATACATGTGTAGGAGGGTAAGTTTATATTTTGGCATGTTGGCAGGGCTGTACTTACAGTAACTAGAAACTACAGAATCAAGATAGTTCTTAATTCCTCACGGGAACAGCAAAGGCAGGTAAGAAAGATTGATCAGCTATGATCATGGACCAAGCTTGAAGACCAAGCATTCTCCTGCTTGTGGGGTCCAGTGTTCCTATGAATGCAGCAGTTAGAACAGTGCAATAGTTTTGTAACTCTGTAAGTTGATTAGTTATTTCTAGTATGGGGCTGAGCACCCCCATCTTCCAACTGCTGATATACCTTTACAAGAGACATTCAAAGAAATGAAACTCAAAAGGTCTCCATGATGACCATTGCAGCATACAAGACCAGCTTTACACCTGAGCAGCAAATTGAATACGTATTTTCAAAACCGCAATTGGCAATTCTGCAAAGTGATCTGTGAGCTATGAATTCATAAAGCTGTTTCAAAGTCTCCTTTTAATTTTTCAAGCATTGCAGTTTAAAAATAACCAACAAAGCTTTAGTCTTAAACACAATGTTTAATTTATTACGCAACTATTGCTTTAATTTGTCAAGTTGAAAAAACCAATACAAAGATTAAAAGTAGATATGAGCAAAAGGTAATTTTAAAGATGAAATTAAGTTCAATCCGTTATCATTGCAGGCCTATTCTTTGTCTGAAGAATTCTCTTTCCAAGGTGAGGGGTGGAAAGTTTGAAGTTAAAATTCAGAAGCTACAATGTCTTCTCCCACAGATTGGGAGGGGTGAAAACGCCTTCATTTTGCTTTTGCAACACAGAAAGACACTCTGGTTTTGTTCAGCAGTTCTTGAATTGCCTTTCTTTTGTATCCCCATTGAGAATCCTTCTCCTGCTGATGGTATCTCTTGTCTTAAGAGTTCTGCCTAATATGATGTCTCTTCATTTTGATCTGTATGAGGCACGCTAACTGCTTTGTGAAACAATGATTCATTCAGATGTTACGTCAATTATGTTGGAATACATTTCTGCATTTTCACAGAAACTTTGAATTCTCACATCTTGAGAAGGGCCATTTGTGTTGTCCAAGGGTTAATCAATTTTTTAGAAGTCTCTCTATGTGATTAAAACTGAGATAACATTTCACTCAGTTCGCTTTTCCTGGCTTTAAAAAATCAATGAATAGAGGCAAGAGACTTCTAGCAGCTAGTGTTTTAGATTCCCTCCTGATAATTCAAAGAAAAGTTCTTTTTAAACAAAATATACATTATTACAATTACACAGTCATGACAGTCTCTCAAAGTACCACAGATTTAATATGGTGTCTCTTCATTTTGATCTGTATGAGGCAAGCTAACTGCTTTGTAAGGGTACTGTTGAACAAATTTCACCATTTGTGGCATCTTTCAATGAAAGACTTTTTAAAAATGTAATGATGCCCTGTAAATTATCAAAGAAGTGAATCCCATATAATTGTGATAATAAAAATAGGAAGTAACTAGAGGCAAGATGTGTGCAGAGTCCTTCAGATCAATAATGATTAATAATTGACTTGAAATGTAAATTCTGTTCCTCTTCACAAATGCTGTCTAAATTTCTGAGGACTTTCTGCATTTTCTGCTTTTATTTCAGATTTATAATATCTGCAGTGTTTTTCTTTAATCCCATATAACTGTGATTCCTCAACTCCAAAGGTGACTTTCTAATGAGAGACATCAACAAATGTAATATTCCTGAGATATGAAAGTCCATCAACGCTAGTTTTTGTGGCTCAAGTCAATAGATATGAAAAGGAGATGCATGTACTATCAAAATATTAGCCACTCTGTGACAAACGTTATCACTGCATAATAATGAATTTGTCTTACAAAACTTTAACAATTCATTTGACTTTGTGGGTCATGGGAGCACTTTCAGTATAAATGTAGGAATTCTTGAAAGGAAAGAAAAAAGTATCTCCCTCACTCATGCTTCAATATTAATCCTGGGTTTTCCAACAATCAGAAGCCGCCTCCTAATCATTTGGTGCAATATAACACACTTGACATAGAACAAAGAACATTACAGCGTAGTACAAGCCCTTCAGCCCTCGATGTTGTGCCAACCTGTGGAACCAATCTGAAGCCCATCAACCTACATTATTCCATTCTCGTCCATATGCCTGTCCAATGACTATTTGAATGCCTTTAAAGTTGGTGAGTCTACTACTATTGCAGGTAGTGTTCCACACCCCTATTACTCTGGGTAAATAAACTACCTCTGATATCTGTCCTATATCTATCACCCCTTAATTTAAAGCTATGTCCCCTTGTGCTAGCCATCGCTATCCGAGGCAAAAGGCTCTCACTGTCCAACCTATCTAACCCTCTGATTATCTTATATGAATCAAACCCGGGTCCATGGCACTGTGAGGCAGCAGCACTAACCACTGAGCCGCTGTGCAACCCCTAAAATAGCCTGAAGTATTAATTGGTTGGGTCACCATAGTTTTACCAGACCATTGGGGCTGTTCTCTCATTAGACAGAGAGAGAAGTGACTGGTGGTGATTTAACTTGAGGGCCACCAGACCTCAGGCTAGGGAAGAGTTTGAGAAGGTGAGTCCTTCATGGTAACCTCAAACTCATGTTGGGAATTGAGCCCACACTGTTGGCATCACACTGCTTAGTAAATCAATGATCCAGCCAACTGAGCTAAACTGAACCTGGTGAATGAAATCACTGCAAGGCAAGTAGAGCTGTCTCTGCACACTAACAGCAAACAGAGATTCAAGTGTCAGGAAAGCTGAGTAATATCCTGTGCTATGACTGATCCCTGGGTGAGGGTTTGCAATTTGCTACAGTTCTGTGTGGAATGCCCCCAAATCTTTTGCTTTTGGCTGAGGAGGAATAAATTATCTCCACTTTTTAATTCAATCCCTGTCTTGGTTGACCCCAACAAGACTAATTTACAAAGATTCTCTTCCATCCTGAAAACATTTTCCCCAATCCAAATATATTAATATTTTAACAGGAGCCAAATTAACCAAGTATGCTTGAGTTAAAGAAAAGTTGAGTTTATTAGGTACTAAATATGAGAAATATAATAAAATGTGGCATGCATACTGACAAATTATAAATGGGAATTGTGTAAAAGATATCAGTTAAAAATATAAACAGATCAGTGTCTTGGTTCAGTGAAGAATAGATGGTGGGATGTTCTGGCTGTTAAGTTGGAAGATAACAGAATTACTTACAGTAGTAGCGAAGCTGTTGATTTCAAGATTCTAGACTTTGCAAGCTATTTGACAGGTTTTTGTCCTTTTTCCCTTTTGATGGTGACTTCACTGGATTACCTGGTTTCCACTATTCAGAGAGAAAAAGAGAGTCTTTCTTTATCTGCAACACAGGAGTGCCTAATGGCAGTCCTTAAGCAGTGACTTACACAGCACACTAGTCTGCACCAAAACATCAGCCCACTAACACACACACAGGTGAGGAGCTGTATCATGAAACCTTAACTATATTCCTCAGCATTAATAGCTCTTGTGAAAGTTTTCCCTAATCCCGCGTTGAAGAACTTTGGCGCAAACAATTGTTGCCCAACATATCTTGTTGTTAGGGCATGGTGGGGGGCGGACAAATTTCCCCTCAGTGAGGGGGGACAAATTTCCAGCTGAGACCTCCATTTGGATGCACTTTATAGATGCATTGTTGATTGCATGCCATTTCTCAAGATTGATTAAATATATCCAACATTGAAAACGTGAGCCAACTTCTAAATCAATTGCATGATTACAATGAAAGCTCAGAAATATTCACATAACAGCCCAACAAAGATAACCCAGTGATGATTGTAATTCTAAGCACTGTTGGTTCAGGGTCAAAATTCTGGAGCTCCCTTTCTAACAGCACTGTGGGTTGTGCCTCTATCAGTTAGATTGCAGTAGTTCAAGAACACAGTACAGCACCACCCTCTGGAGGGTAATTGGAGATAGACAATAAATGCCAAGCAAATAAAAACTAATTCTGTTTCATTAATTCCTTATGCAATCATCACTCCACCGCACCTATTTGACAGGAAGAATTCCTAATACTGCTCTTACAAGATTCTGCTGGAATGGACTCGATAGGTTAGGGGAAGGCTGCTGTTGGTCATGTTGAGACCTTAAAGATGCTGTAAGGATCTGGTTTTATACAGATGCACCTCAGTAGGGGAGATCTGGCCTAATTGGTTTCCCTTTACAATGGCAGATTTTGCTTGAAGAGGTAATAGAGGAGCTGTCAACCTGGCAAAGAATCTTGTTCAATTTCCATAGCTCTACATACAACATAGAACATTACAGCGCAGTACAGGTCCTTCGGCCCTCGCTGTTGCGCCGACCTGTCGTACCAATCTGAAGCCCATCTAACCTACTCTATTCCATGTATGTCCATATGCTTGTCCAATGACGACTTAAATGTACTTAAAGTTGGTGAATCTACTAACATTACAGTCAAAGTATTCCATACCCTTACTACTCTCTGAGTAAAGAATCTACCTCTGACATCTATCCTATATCTATCACCCCTCAATTTAAAGTTATGCCCCCCTTGTGCTCGCCGTCACCATTCTTGGAAAAAGGCTCTCCCTGTCCACCCTATCTAACTCTCTGATTATCTTATATGTCTCTATTAAGTCACCTCTCAACCTTCTTCTCTCTAACAAAAACAACCTCAAGTCCCTCAGCCCTTCCTCGTAAGACCTTCCCTCCATACCAGGCAACACCTTAGTAAATCTCCTCTGCACTCTTTTGAAAGCTTCCACATCCTCCTTATAATGCGGTGACCAGAACTGTACACAATACTCCAAGTGTGGTCGCACTAGAGTTTTGTACAGCTGTAGTATAACCTCATGGTTCTGGAACTCGATCCCTCTGTTAATAAAAGCTAAAACACTGTATGCCTTCTTAACAACCCTGAAATGTGTTGCTGGAACAGCGCAGCAGGTCAGGCAGCATCCAGGGAACAGGAGAATCGACGTTTCGGGCATAAGCCCTTCTTCCAGCATCACATTTCAGCTCTGATCTCCAGCATCTGCAGACCTCACTTTCTCCTCCTTCTTAACAACCCTATCAACCTGGGTGGCAACTTTCAACGATCTGTGTACCTGGACAATGAGATCTCTCTGCTCATCTACACTACCAAGAATCTTACCATTAGCCCAGTACTTTGCATTCTGGTTACTCTGACCAAAGTGAATCACCTCACACTTGTCCGCATTCAACTCCATTTGCCACCTCTCAGCCCAGCTCTGCAGATTATCTATGTCTCTCTGTAACCTACTACATCCTTCGTCACTGTCCACAACTGTACCGACCTTAGTGTCATCTGCAAATTTACTAACCCACCTTTCTACGTCCTCATCCAGGTCGTTTATAAAAATGACGAACAGCAGTGGACCCAATACCGACCCTTACGGTACACCACTGGTAACTGGACTCCAGGATGAACATTTCCCATCAACCACCATCCTCTGTCTTCTTTCAGCAAGCCAATTACTGATCCAAACTGCTATATCTCCCACAATCCCATTCCTCCGCATTTTGTACAATAGCCTACTGTGGGGAACCTTATCGAACACCTTGCTGAAATCCATGTACACCACCACAACCGGTTTACTCTCATCTACCTGTTTGGTCACCTTCTCAAAGAACTCAATAAGGTTTGTGAGGCACGACCTACCCTTCACAAAACCGTGCTGACTATCCCTAATAAAATTATTATTTTCTAGATGATTATAAATCCTATCTCTTATAACCTTTTCCAACACTTTACCAACAACTGAAGTAAGGCTCACTGGTCTATAATTACTAGGATTGTCTCTACTCCCCTTCTTGAACAGAGGAACCACATTTGCTATCCTCCAGTCTTCTGGCACTATTCCTGTAGACAATGACGATTTAAAGATCAATGCCAAAGGCTCAACAATCTCCTCCCTGGTTTCCCAGAGGATCCTAGGATAAATCCCATCCGGCTCAGGGGACTTATATATTTTCACATTGCAGGATTTCTAATACCTCCTCCTTGTGAACCTGTCACACCTAGTCTAGTCGCCTGTATCTCAGTAATCTCCTCGACAACATTGTCGTTTTCTAGAGTGAATACTGTTGAGAAATATTCATTTATTGCTTCCCCTATCTCCTCTGACTCCACACACAACGTCCCACTACTCTCCTTGATTGGCCCTAATCTTACTCTCGTCATTCTTTTATTCCTTAAATACCTATAGAAAGCCTTAGGGGTTAACTTGATCCTATCCACCAACAACTCCTCCTGGCTCTTCTGAGCTCTCTCTTTAGGTCTTTCCTGGCTACCTTGTAACCCTCAAGCACCCTAACTGAGCCTTCACATCTCATCCTAACATAAGCCTGCTTCTTCCTCTTGACCAGAGATTCCACTTCCTTCATAAACCACGGCTCCCGCGCTGTACAGCTTCCTCCCTGCCTGACAGGTACATACATATCTAGGACACACAGTAGTTTTTCCTTGAATAAGCTCCACATTTCTAATGTGCCTATCCCCTGCAGTTTCCTTCTCCATCCTATGCTTCCTAAATCTTGCCTAATTGCATCATAATTGCCTTTCCCCCAGCTGTAACTCTTGCCCAGTGGTACACACCTATCCCTTTCTATCACTAAAATAGATATAACAGAATTGTGATCGCTATCACCAAAATGCTCACCTACTTCCAAGTCTAACACCTGGCCGGGCTCATTACCCAGCACAAAATCTAATGTGGCCTCGCCCCTTGTTGGCCTGTCTACATACTGTGTCAGGAAGCCCTCCTGCACACACTGGACAAAAACTGACCCATCTATAGTACTCGTACTATAGCGTTCCCAGTCAATATTTGGAAAGTTGAAGTCCCCCATGACAACTACCCTGTCTCTCTCACTCCTATCGAGAATCATCTTTGCTATCCTTTCCTCTACATCTCTGGAACTATTCGGAGACCTATAGAAAACTCCCAGCAGGGTGACCTCTCCTTTCCTGTTTCTAACCACAGCCCATACGACCTCAGTTGACGAGTCCCCAAACATCCTTTCTGCAACTGTAATACTGTCCTTGACCAACAATGCCACACCTCCCCCTCTTTTACCATCTTCTCTGTTCTTACTGAAACACCTAAATCCTGAAACCTGCAACAACCATTCCTGTCCCTGCTCTAACCATGTCTCTGAAATGGCCACAACATTGAAGTCCCAGGTACCAACCCATGCTGCAAGTTCATCCACCTTATTCCGGATGCTCCTCGCGTTGAAGTAGACACACTTCAAACCAACTTCTTGCTTGCCACTGCCATCTTGTGTCCCTGAAACTTGATTTCAGACCTCCCTACTCTCAACCTTTTCTATACTCGAACAACAATTTTGGTTCCCATCCCCCTGTTGGATTAGTTTAAACCCACCCCAATAGCCTTAGCAAATTTCCCCCCCAGGATATTGGTACCCCTCTGGTTCAGGTGAAGACCATCCTGCTTGTAGAAGTCCCACCTACCCCAGAAAGAGCCCCAATTATCCACGAGTCCAAATCCTTCCCTCCTGCACCATCCCTGTAGCCATGTGTTCAACTCCGCTCTCTCCCTATTCCTTGCCTCACTAGCACGTGGCACGGGCAACAAACCAGAGACAACAACTCTGTTCGTCCTAGCTCTAATCTTCCATCCTAGCTCCCTAAATTTCTGTCTTAAATCCCCAACTCTCTTCCTACTTAGGTCATTGGTGCCTATGTGGACCACGACTTGGGGCTGCTCCCCCTTCCACTTAAGGATCCCAAAAACACGATCAGAGACATCACGAACCCTGGCACCTGGGAGGCAACACACCAACCGTGAGTCTCTCTCATCCCCACAGAACCTCCTATCGGTCCCCCTAACTATGGAGTCCCCAATGATTACTGCTCTGCTCCTCTTCCCCTTTCCCTTCTGAGCAGCAGGGACAGACTCTGTGCCAGAGCCCTGTGCCCCACTGCTTTCCCCTGGTAAGTCGTTCCCCCCCCCCCCCCAACAGTATCCAAAACGGTATACTTACTGTTGAGGGGAATGGCCACAGGGGATCCCTGCACTGCCAGCCGGTTCACTTTCTGTCCCCTGACTGTAACCCATTTGCCTTTTTCTTGTCCCTGAGGAGTGACTACTTCCCTGTAACTCCTCTCAATAACCCCCTCTGCCTCCCGAATGATCCGAAGTCATCCAGCTCCAGCTCCAGTTGCCTAATGCGGTTTTCAAGGACCTGGAGTTGGGTGCACTTCCTGCAGATGTAATCAGCAGGGACACTAGTGGTGACCCTTATCTCCCACATTCTGCAGGAACATTCAACTGCCCTAACCTCCATTCCCACTATTCTAAATTCCCAAAGAGACTGATGAAAAAATAAGGAATAAAAAAAAATTCGTTACCTTACCAATCTGGTGCACAGGTCCTTTTTTATTGGTTTGAGGAGGAGGATGGGTGGGAGACACGACCCGAGTAGTGTTTCGGGTAACGCAACCACACAAATATATGTCTTCCCAGAAGTTCTTCGCTCCTCCCTCGCCGCTCTGGCAAAATGGAGGCCCGACTCCCGAGGTAAGTCCCTTTTAATGTGGGAAAATTCACCCTTCCGGCAGTCCTCGCTTCACCACTCCTTCTCTCCTCGCTGCTCTGGTAAAATGTAAGTCCCTTTTAATGTGGGAAAACTCATCTCTACTATCCCATTGCAGAGGTCCATTATTTCCACCAATCTGACGGACAGCAGAATGTGGTAGAATAGTATTCTTTGGCAGCCCTTATCTGTCCACTAACCTATCCAAGGTGGTTTCCTGTTTCGCCTCGGTAGAGTCCAAACCTCAAGCATCTGCATGACAGTCATTTGAGCATCCTATAATCCTGCTAAGGCTGGCAACTTTGATTCCTTTTGTGAGGAGTCGGCTGGTATCTCTGATGGTTTCCATATTCTCCAAGAGTGGTTGCAGAGTGCAGTGACTGCTGAGTGCTGACACCAGGCAAACCAACAATGCGCAGACTGAAAGAGGACTCCTTCATAGTCACATTCATTGAGCTTCAGTCAGGAATGGAATATTTGGTTGTCTTACTATTAGTCATATATTTATAATCATATACAATCACAAGCATCCACTCCCTTCAACACTGACATTCGGTAGCAGCAGTGCGTATCATCTAAAAGATGCACTGCAGAAATTCTCCACTTAGGCAGCTCCTTCCAAACCCACAGCCACTTCTATCCTGAAGGACATGGGTAGTAGATACATGGGAACACACCACCTACAAGTTCCCCTCCGAGCTACTCATCATCCTAATTTGGAAAAATATTGCTGTTCCTTCAGTATCACTGGAATAAAATCCTGGAATTCTCCACTCAGCAGCATTATGGGTCTACCTAGAGCACACGGATTGCTGTGGTTCAAAGTGGCAGCTCCATCTTCTCGAGGCCAATTAGAGATGGGCAATATAATAATGCCCAACCAGCAATGCCACAACCAAAATATGAGAAAAGAAATTGCTTACACAGATCAGCACATCCTTTCACAGTTGAATCATGGATTTTATATTAATTCTTAAATAAAACACATTTCCCCTCAAGATAATTAAATTCTCGTTGTTATTTTTCAAAAGTACAGCTAGTAAGTCTTAGATTACAGGAGGGTATAGGTGGGCTGTTCAGTGACAAGTGGAATTTAATCCAGATAAATATGAATGATGCAACTGGACAGGACAAACACGGCAAGAGAATACACAATGGTGGTAGGATCCTGGGAAGCACTGAAGATAAGAGGGACTTTGGTGTGCATGTCCATCAATCCCTTAAGGTAACAAGAACAGGTAGGTAAGATGGTTAAGAAGGTTAACAGGGAGTTTATGCTGGAACTGTATAAAATGTTGGTCAGGCTACAGCTAGAGTATGATGTGCAGTTCCAGAGTCCATATTATAGGAGCGATATGATAGCACTGGACAGGGTACAGAGGAGATTTACCAGGTTCCAGGATTTACCAAGTTTCAGTTATGAAGAGAGATTGGACAGTCTGGACAGTTTTTCCTGGAAAAGACTGAAGGGGGATGTATAAAATTATGAGGAGCATAGACAGGATATACAGGAAGGAACCTTTCCCCTTGGTGAAGGCATTAATGACCAGGGGACATACATTTTAAGATAAGGGATAGGAAGTTTAGAGGGGATGTGAATGAAAATGTTCTCACACAGAGGATGGTGGAAACCTTAAACTCACTGCTTGTATGACAGTAGAGGCAGAAACCCTCATAATATGTAGTTAAAAATCACACAACACCAGGTTATAGTCCAACAGGTTTAATTGGAATCACACCAGCTTTCGGAGCGACGCTCCTTCATCAGATGATTGTGGAGGGCTCGATCGTAACACAGAATTTATAGCAAAAATTTGCAGTGTGATGTAACTGAAATTACACATTGAAGAATTGATTGTCTGTTAAGCCTTTCATCTGTTAGAATACAGTGATAGTTTCACTTCTTTCATGTGTAAATCACAAAACCCTTTTTTTTAAAGTTGCATTCTCGGGTTAGCTGTTAACAATGGTGATAGCTAGACAATATGTTGAAGGTGTTAGCCCCCTGTGTTCTCTGTCTATGACCTGTTGTTTAGATTGATTCTAATCTAAAAAGTGAGATAACAGAGTTTTACATAAATTCATGCAGTTTTTGAGCTCAGAGTTCTACATGAATGTATGTGGTTTTTGAGCAAAGTGCAATGTAACTCTGAAAGTACCAAACAAATTCACCACACAAAATATATGTGTGCATGTGGGTCTTTGTCTGTGTGTGTGTGTGTGTCTGTCTGTCTGGGGTGGGGTTTGTGAGTGTGAGAAAGTGTGTGTGTGTGTGTAGTGAGTGCAGAGTGTCTTAAGTCTGTGAGGGGGTGCATGTGTGGGAGTCTGTGTGTCTATAAGGGTGTGTGTGGGTGTATGTGTGCGCGTCTGTGTGTATCTGTGTCCGTGTGTATGTGAGAGTGTGTGTGTGTAGGAATATCTGTGTGTGTGTGTAGTGCAATGGTGATCACCTGTCATGTGACATGAACCCAAGGTCCCGGTTGAGGCCCTCCCTATGGGTACCGAACTTAGCTATCAGCCTCTGCTCGACCACTTTCCTCTGCTGCCTGTCCCGAAGTCCACCTTGGAGGATGGTCACCGGAAGGTCCGAGGCTGAATGTCCTGGACCACTGAAGTGTTCCCCAACTGGGAGGGAACCCTCCTGTCTGTTGATTGTTGTACAGTGCCCATTCGTCCGTTGTCGTAGCCTTTGCTCGGTTTCCCCAATATACCATGCCTCCGGGCATCCCTGCCTGCAACGTATAAGATAGACAATGTTGGCTGAGTCACATGAGTACCTGACATGTACACGGTGGGAGGTGTTCCCACGCGTAATAGTGGTATCTATGTCCACAATCTGACACGTTTTGCAGCGTCCACCGTGACAGGGTTGTATGGAGTTGTCCTGAGAGCCGGGCAGTTTGCTACGAACAATGATCTGTTTGAGGTTTGGCGGTTGTTTAAAGGCAAGTAGTGGAGGTGTGGAGAAGGTCTTGGTGAGGTGCTCATCTCATTGATAATGTGTTGCAGGTCACGAAGAACATGGCGTAATTTTTCAGCCCCTGGGAAGTACTGGACAACGAAGGGTACCATGTCAGTTGCAGCACGTGTCTGTCTCCTGAGGAGGTCATTATGGTTCCTTGCTGTGGCACGTCGGAACTGGCGGTCGATGAGTTGAACATCGTACCCCGTTCTTGTGAGGGCATCCTTGAGTACTTCCAGGTGTCCGTCACATTCCTCCTCATCTGAGCAGATCCGGTGTATGCGTAGGGCCTGTCCATAGGGAATGGCTGTTTTAATATGTTTTGGGTGGAAGCTGGAGAAGTGTAGCATTGTGAGGTTGTCTGTGGGTTTGCGGTAGAGTGTGGTGCTGAGGTGTCCGTCCTTGATGGAGACGCACGTGTCCAAGAATTAGACAGACAGTCGAGGGTAGTCCATGGTGAGTTTGATGGTGGGATGAAACTTGTTGATGTCACCGTGTAGTTTTATCAGTGACTCCTCGCCATGGGTCCAGAGGAAGAACATGTCATCAATGTACCTGGTGTACAATGTCGGTTGGAGATCCTGCATAGAGAAGAAATCTTGTTCGAACCTGTGCATAAAAATGTTGGCATATTGGGGTGCAAATTTGGTCCCCATGGCTGTTCCGTGTGTCTGGATGAAGAATTGATTGTCAAAGGTGAAGACGTTATGATCAAGGATAAAGCGGATGAGTTGTAGGATGGTGTTTGGAGACTGGCAGTTGTTGGTGTTGAGTACTGAGTCTGTTGCTACGATGCTATCCTTGTGGGGGATGCTGGTGTAGAGTGCTGAAACGTCCATTGTGACGAGGAATGTTCCCGGTTCGACTGGTCCATGGGTGCTGAGTTTCTGTAAGAAATCCGTAGTGTCGCGACAGAAGCTGGGGATCCCCTGTACAATAGGTTTCAAGATGACTTCCACATAGCCAGAGAGATTCTCACATAGGTCCCATTTCCCGACACGATGGGACGTCCCGGTGTGTTGGCTTTGTGTACCTTTGGAAGGCAGTAGAAGTCGCCTACACGAGAAGTACGTGGGATGAGGGCGCGTAGGGAGCTCTGAAGGACTGGATCCAAAGTTCTGATCAGTGTGTTTAATTCACGGGTGTGTTCTTTGGTTGGATCAACTGGTAGTTGCCTGTAGTGTTCCTGGTTGTTCAGTTGTCGGTACACTTCCTTGCAGTAATCTGTTCTATTCTGAATGACAACAGCTCCTCCTTTATCTGCTGGTTTGATGACAATGTTGTGATTGGTTTTGAGAGCCTGGATGAATCATAAGATGTAAGTAGTATGTAAATGTGCTATTGCAATGCAAGGCATACAAGACTATGGCCCAACTGCTAGAAAATCGAATTAGAAAAGTTAGGTGGTGGTTTTTGACTGGTACAGACTTGATGGGCCAAAGGGCGTTTTTCTGTGCTATGTCTCTGTCACTCTAATTTCAACATATTCACCGCCACAGGGAGTTTTTACTGGGGGAGCAAATGTGCAATTGCAAATAAACCCTATATTCTAATGTGTATATTGCAGAACTCATACCGTAACCTTACACAGAAAGATGAAGTGATTCAGATTGAAGTGGCAATGGAAACTGGATTGTGCCTCCAGCCTGCCTTTCTTGCTTAGTGTCGTTCACAATATTTGTGTTTGATGATGCAGTTGTCTACCTCTGTTCTAGCCGGCTGCACTGTTGTATTAAGTTTGATAAAAGTATTTAGAAACTGTTGTACCTACCGTAGTTGCTGCTACTATGGTTACCTTTTTTGTTACTGAGGTTGCCACAGTCTGTTGCATCCAATATAACTTCTTGGAACTGTTCTAGCTTTGAGAAATGGTCATGCTTCTGTTACAAGATGCCAACATTTTCAAGACCTCAGGTGACAGTATTTTCCATAGATAGTAACTTCAAGCAATGTTTGAACACTAATTTTATTTCTGGTTGGAGTTTTCTTTAACTTATACTGTTTCATGGAAATGTTTAGTTCATTAGAAGCGACTCTGTAACGACAGTCACAAAGTAGTTTTATTTGGTGTCATTTTTCTCTTGTATAAAACGCAAGAACTGTGTTCCTTTCTCCATGTGACCTTTATGTGTGTGATCATATTCTGGTTATTTTGTTTTGTACATTTACCAGCCATGTGCTTTTTGGTTAACTGATTGGCTATAATACTAGTGGAAAACAAACAACCCGAGTGATACATTGGCTTATTTGGTGCAATATTGGATTGGGCTAGTTAGCTCAGATGGTTAGAGTATGGTGTTCATAAAGCCAAGGTTATGGGTTCAGTCTTCACACTGGCGACTGTCGCTGGCTTCCCCAACAGACCTTAATTCTGGAGGGGTTATTTAGCTCCGTTGGCTTGACAGCTGGTTGTGATACAGAGTGATGCCAACAGTGTGGGCTCATTTCCCATACTGGGGTCGAGAGTGTGTTGCTGGAAAATCAATGTTCCGGGTGGGAGCCCTTCATCAGGAAGCATCATCTCCTGCTCCTCAGATGCTGCCTGATGCTGTGCTTTTCCAGCAACACACACTCGCCTCTGATCTCCAGCATCTGGAGACCTTACTTTATCCTCATTTCCCATACTGGCTGATGTTACCATGAAGGATGATCCTTGTTAACCTCTTTCCCTGCCTGAAGTGTGGTGGCCCTTAGGTTAAACTACCACCAGTTGTCTCTCTAATGAGAGAGTAGCTCTATGATCTGGTAAGACTTTATCTTTATCAATCAGTTATAGAGACCACGATAACGTCAGGTACTGAATTGGAGTGTGTCTTGGTAACGGAGAATTAATTGTGGCAGAAAAAGCAAGTTGTAATTGGGATGCACAGGTAAGGCAGTGGGAAGATGTGGTGAGGGACAAGGAGGACTAAACAGTCAGATATAGTGAGGGACTAGGTGTGTTGGAGGGAGAGATATGGTTAGGGACCAGTTGTACTGGAGGGTGAGATACGGTGAGGGGCCTGTTGTACTGGAGGGTGAGATATGGTGAGGGACCAGGTGTGTTGGACGGTGAGATATGGTGAGGGGCCAGGCAAGTTGGAGGGTGAGATAGGGTTAGGGACCAGTTGTACTGGAGGGTAAGATATGGTGAGAGACTAGGTATGTTGGAGGGGGAGATATGGTGAGTGACCATCACTGCCCCGTGGCTTCCCCACCCCACCCAAAACACTCCTGGGAAACAAAGGTAAACAAGTATTTGTCTCAGGTTCCTCTCTTGCTGAACTGCCAGACTTCACGGCATGTCCAGGATGCGGAGTTGGAGCAGGGGTAGACCTTTTGGTCATCTGCACTTGCCAAGTACAAAGGGGTTTGTGTCATTTCCATACCAGAGCTTCATTTAAAAAGAACCCACTCCAATGTAAATCTCAGTGCTGTCTGCCAGATTCAATATTGTGTAGCCAGGAAAGTCCTAGGGGAATGTTTGCAATCACATGAGATAAGTAAATGAAAGAAATTGGAAAAGCAGCTTAAAGATAATTTAACACCACATGTTTTTGTGGTTCTCTTTCAATACTGTCAATAAAGTGGCCAATTAATCCAGCACCATTGATTCCGCAGGAATAATGTTGACATTCACCATTTGAGAGTGAGCTGGAGGTTCAGGTTATGTGTCCATTGTAGAAAACACTTGATTAGATGGTTCTATAAAAGGCAGATAATCTACTTGGCCTGTTAACTTGGCTAAGTGTTGAATGTAACAATTTTCTTATCACATTGTTTCTAGACAGTCAGAGCAATCGACTTTTTCACCAATAGTTCCTTTGGTCTATATGATGACAGAAAGGGAGTACAAAATAAATGACAACTATCTATATAAAGTGTCACTTACAAGAGTTTAAAAATTTTAGAAGTAACCATCATTAAAACTGCAAAGAAATGTGTAATGCAAGTGAAAAAATAAGGCTGGGTTTTAAGATCTATAATTTCAGAGATTGAGCACAGATTTCCAGAAAGTCATCCTTAGCTTCTATGAAGCCTGGGCCTGAGGGATGGAAGGAGAAAGTGAGGTCTGCAGATGCTGGAGATCAAAGTTGAAACTTTATTGCTGGAACAGCACAGCAGGTCAGGCAGCATCCAGGGAACAGGAGATTCGACGTTTCGGGCACAGGCCCTTCTTCAGGAATGAGCAGAGAGTGTTCAGCAGGAGGAGATAAAAGGTAGGGAGGAGGGACTTGGAGGAGGGGCGTTGGAAATGTGATAGGTGGAAAGAGGTCAAGGTGAGGGTGATAGGTCGGAGTAGGATGGAGGCGGAGAGGTCAAGAAGAAGACTGCAGGTCAGGAAGGCGGTGCCGGGCTGGAGGGATTCGGCTGAGACAAGGTGGGGGGAGGGGGGATGAAGAAACTGGTGAAGTCCAAGTTCATCCCCTGTGGTTGGAGGGTTCCCAGTCGGAAGATAAGACGCTCCTCCTCTGACCGTCGCGTTGTTGTGGTTTGGCGGTGGATGAGTCCAATGACCTGCATATCCTCGGTGGAGTGGGAGGGGGAGTTGAAATGCTGTGCTACAGGGTGGTTGGGTTGGTTTGTCCGGGTGGCCCAGAGGTGCTCTCTGAATCGCTCCGCAAGTAGGCGGCCTGTCTCCCCAATATAGAGGAGGCCACACCGGCTGCAGCGGATGCAGTAGATGATGTGGGTGGAGGTGCAGGTGAATCTGTGGCGGATATGGAAGTTTCCTTTGGGGCCTTGGAGAGAAGTGAGGGGGGAGGTGTGGGCGCAAGTGTTGCACCTCCTGCGGTTGCAAGGGAAGGTGCCGGGAGTGGAGGTTGGGTCGGTGGGGGGTGTGGATCTGACAAGGGAGTCGCGGAGGGAGTGGTCTCTACGGAAAGCTGATAGGGGAGGGGAGGGAAATATATCCTTGGTGCTGGGGTCTGTTTGGAGGTGGCGGAAGTGACGGCGGATGATGCGCTGTACATGGAGATTGGTGGGGTGGTAGGTGAGGACCAGTGGGGTTCTGTCCTGGTGGCGGTTGGAGGGGCGGGGCTCAAGGGCGGAGGAGCGGGAAGTGGAGGAGATGCGGTGGAGGGCACCGTCGACCACGTCGGGGAGGAAATTGCGGTCCTTGAAGAAGGAGGCCATCTGTGTTGTACGTATTTTGAACTGGTCCTCCTGGGAGCAGATGCGGCGGAGACGAAGGAATTTGGGAGAATGGGATGGCGTTTTTACAGGGGGCAGGATGGGAGGAGGTGTAGTCCAGGTAGCTGTGGGAGTCGGTTGGTTTGTAGTAGATGTCCGTGTTGATTCGGTCGCCTGAGATAGAAACAGAAAGGTCTAGGAAGGGGAGGGAGGAGTCCGAGACTGTCCAGGTGAATTTGAGGTCGGGGTGGAAGGTGTTAGTGTAGTGGATGAACTGTTCAACCTCCTCGTGGGAGCACGAGGTAGCGCCGATACAGTCATCAATGTAGCGAAGGAAAAGATGGGGGGTGGGGCCAGTGTAGTTGCGGAAGATGGATTGTTCTTCGAGGAGAAAGTGAGGTCTGCAGATGCTGGAGATCAAAGTTGAAACTTTATTGCTGGAACAGCACAGCAGGTCAGGCAGCATCCAGGCAGCATCCATGAGGGATGGAAGATTAGCAGTGGAAGATATCCTCCATTTTTTGAGATTGTTGGAAAAAGTTATGAGGACCTCTATTCATGCAAGGTTTGTGAAGGTTAGTAGCTCAGGTTGAGGTTTAGGGTGTAGGTTTGCTCGCTGAGCTGTAGATTTGATATCCAGACATTTCATTACCTGGTTAGGTAACATCATCAGCGGCGACCTCCAAGTGAAGCAAAGCTGTTGTCTCCTGCTTTCTATTTATATCTTTCTCCTGGATGGAGTTCCTAGGGTTTGTGGTGATGTCATTTCCTGTTCGTTTTATGAGGGGTTGATAGATGGCATCTAGATCTATGTGTTTGTTTATGGCATTGTGGTTGGAGTGCCAGGCCTCTCGGAATTCTCTGGCATGTCTTTGCTTAGCCTGTCCCAGGATAGATGTGTTGTCCCACTCGAAATGGTGGGTTTTTTTCATCTGTGTGTAGGGCTACGAGGGAGAGAGGGTCGTGCCTTTTTGTGGCTAGCTGGTGTTCGTGTATCCTGGTGGCTAACTTTCTTCCTGTTTGTCCTACGTAGTGTTTGTGGCAGTCCTTACATGGAATTTTGTAGATGACGTTGCTTTTGTCCATGTGTTGTACTGGGTCTTTTAAGTTTGTTAGTTTTTGTTTCATTCATGAAGAACGGATACTCAAAAAATACAGTGCGCAGATTCCTCAAGAACAAACCACGACAAGCAGACCAAACACAGCCAGAAACCCTAACCACCTTACCATACATCAAAGAAGTTTCAGAAATGACAACCAGACTACTAAGACCCCTAGGAATCCTAGTAGTGACACAAACCCACCAACACTCTGCAAACAAAAACTAACAAACTTAAAAGACCCAGTACAACCCATGGACAAAACCAACGTCATCTACAAAGTTCCATGCAAGGACTCCCACAAACACTACGTAGGGCAAACAGGAAGAAAGTTGGCCACCAGGATACACGAACACCAGCTAGCCACAAAAATACACGACCCTCTCTCCCTCGTAGCCCTACACACAGATGAAAAAAAACCACCATTTCGACTGGGACAACACATCTATCCTGGGACAGGCTAAGCAAAGACATGCCAGAGAATTCCTAGAGGCCTGGCACTCCAACCACAACGCCATAAACAAACACATAGATCTAGATGCCATCTATCAACCCCTCAGAAAACGAACAGGAAATGACATCACCACAAACCCTAGGAACCCCATCCAGGAGAAAAATATAAGTAGAAAGCAGGACACAACAGCTTCGCTTCACTTGGAGATCGCTACTGATGATGTTACCTAGCCAGGTAATGAAACGTCTGGATATCAAACCTACAGCTCAGCAAGCAAACCTACACCCTAAGCCTCTATTCATAATTGGCACAATAGTCAAAAATAACCTTCTAGATCAAGCATACTCCTATATTTCTAGGGACATTGGGAGATATGGGAAGAAGAAGTTAATCAAATATGGTTTGTGATGATCATGGATAGCTAAGATGTTTTGGAACTTGATGCATTTCTTTTAGGGGTTTACATATGAACTATAAATAGTCTTTCCTTAAACTAAGCATAATTTATTTTTGTCTTCTAAACAGTGGTCAATTATACTAGAAATATTGCACAATCTTGTAGGTAGGATTGTGTATTTTTGATCACTGTTCCACAGTGTGATCTCATCATGAGGTCTCTACTAAAGCAAAATCTCTTGAAAGAAAATAAATTATATAAATAGAAACACATTTCCATCTTTCTGGCATCTCAGCAGCACTCTATGCTAATTAGGCAATCCGCTGTCTCATTCTGTCACACATTTGCTTTTGCATTTTCCAAAGCAAATACCGATACCATGGGTTAATAAACCATGGATTCCTCAAGTCACATATTCTCTCAGGCATCTTGAGGTGTTTCCTCATAAATCAATGTGGAGTGTTTTATTGTTTTTATGTATCATGCTAGCATTGGAAAGATCACCTTCATATTTGATGGGAATATCATGTTACTAATTTCGTACAAGAGTCAACAACGTATTAGGAGGTAGTAAGTACTATAGCACTGAATATAAAGTAGTTGTTCCACAACATAAACAATTAAACAGATCTCATGGCAGGTTTGTCATGTCATTCTATCTTTGGAATCAATGAAACCTTCCAAAAGTCCGGGTTCCTAATTTCCTTGGTGTTCCAAACTAACTCAGAATCCAGTAGCGCTCAGCGTGAACCGTACTGATATGAATCCTGGGCTTCACCCTCAGAATTTAGGCTAGCTGAGAGTACAGATCTGGAGACTCAAAATAGGTGGTTTTCAAACCTTTACAAATTTCAGGCTGAGGTTGTTAAAAATGGAAGTATACTTTAAAAAGATAGGCAAGTAAAATTTTCAGATTATAACAAGAAAACTCAGAAGATAGCACTGAAGTTTTCAAAATGTTTTGTTATGAGGGTTTCCTTGACAATTGTGGTAAAGTATGTGTACATACATTGTAGCCATGTTTTTCTGCCAGTTGCCTCCTTTGCAACCAAGTTTTGTGTGATATTATCAGAAATCATAGAAAAACTCAGTCTTCTCCACCATACTTCACAAGGCCAAGACAAAGTGAATGGGTTTCATAGGTTAAAATGAGAAAGGGTTGAAAGCAAGAAAAAAAGCTTATGTTTTGCAATTCCAAAGGCAAGCTTACAGTTACTCAACTTCTGTACTTTCTTTCCCCAAGGAATCTTTGAAAATGGAACAAAGCTGAATTGTTTGTTCATCAGCTGTAAGACTGTGTGATAACCTTTTTTACAAGATGGAAGACTTCAAGAAGGCAGCAGTTTTCATCTTTCAAAAATTCTACAGTCGTGTCATCCCTCACCATTACAAAGATAAGCAAAAAGCCTCAACGATTTTTCTCTAAGTGATTTTTTTTTGGAGTGCAACCTTTTGACTTGGTAAAGAAATCGGCAAGAGTGGATTATACAATGGGGCACTATTATTACCATCTCTTGTTCCTAGGATTCACTCTTCTACAATCTTACAGTGTCTCGGGATATGGGCCAAATCAAAGAGCACAAAAGAAGGGAGACATTATACTCGGAGGTCTTTTCCCAATACACTTTGGAGTAGCTGTAAAGGATCAAGACTTAAAATCTAGACCAGAGGCAACTAAATGTATTAGGTAGGACCTTAAGTACAACAAACTTTTCAAATGCATTTACTTAAAACATATGTTTACATTCATACTTTCATTCATACTGGAGTATTTGGAAATATAAAAGTAGACTTTCTTAAAACAATCATCAACAGTATTCCTTTCATTTGACATAGGGGAAAATATAAAAATATCATACCTTCTTCCTGTGAGATTGGCCATTCAACTACTTTAACTCCAATTCTGAAACAACCTTTTATTAGCTTTTCATTGATGAATGACAATGAAAATCTGAATTGCATTATTGTGTTAGACTACAATTTTTTGAGATACTTTTGCAAACGAATTTTCACCGAATATACACCATTTTGATCTCCCTGTAGTTACGAATATGTAACATTTATTTTAATTTTAATGAGTCATATTAGTTGAGTGAAACATAATTATGATTGTACATTGGTTCAATTGTATACATTGATTTTTACTGAAGTTTACTATCAATTTGACTGTGATATTGCTCTCTCTCTATATATGATATATATAAAATGTCTTACATTATGACTCATTCTGAAACTGTAATTGATGTGGAACTGCAATCTAATTCGGTTATATAGTGATTTAAATGTGAGCCTTAACTGAGATCCTACTTAGGCCTATTGTGATTTTAGAGGAGAAAGTGAGGACTGCAGATGCTGGAGATAAGAGCTGAAAAGGTGTTGCTGGAAAAGTGCAGCAGGTCAGGCAGCATCCAAGGAACAGGAGAATCGACGTTTCGGGCATAAGCCCTTCTTCAGGAATCATGATTCCTGAAGAAGGGCTTATGCCCGAAACGTCGATTCTCCTGTTCCTTGAATGCTGCCTGACCTGCTGCGCTTTTCCAGCAACACATTTTCAGCTCTATCGTGATTTTATACAGTCAGTGTTTGAATCTCACTTAATCGTACAGTGATTTACTAAGATTAATCTGAAATATGATACTCACTGGAAGGTGCTCAGCTATCATATATATATCACTGTTATATAATTACATTTTACTGAAATCTCACTGGATCCCCGCAGTAATTTCTGAGATTGAACACAGACCTCACAGAAGAGTATAATTGTGAACTAAAGCCTCATCTGCATCTTAGTTAATTACTGCAAGACTCAGTGAGATGTAAGTGACATTTCTCATTTATGTTGGGATTTCCTGAGATGTAGCTATGTTTTTCTCTTCTGTCCAAAAATGTATCTTTCTCCCTGTTTACTAATGTGCTTTGGTTATATCTCATTTAAGAAATCATATCATACTCAAAATTTTGTTAATCAAGTATTAAAAGCCCAACATATTTCTGGGATAAAATTCATATTTCACAACTCTTTCTGAGACACTTAATACAAATTTTAACTGATTTATGGTGTTTTACATAGATTATATTGTGTTACGGAATATTTCATTGTGATACATGAAAGGGTATGGAGTTTTTGTTACACAAATATTAAGCTACATTTAGATATACTAAGCGATATAATTTGTAAAGTTCACATTGGACTGCATTGTGCTTTATTAAGATTAAAGAAAGAACATTACATAAAAGTGCCTTTCATACTCTCAGGGTGTTCAAAAGTGCTTCACCACCAATAAACTATTTGAAATATAATTTTATTTGTAACTTGGCTAAAAGTGGTTGTAGGTTTTCATATGTCATTGTCCATTAAAGAGCAGAGATGGATGGCCCAATAATAATATTTTGTTCAACAAAACATTTGCGCTAATTATAAAATAATGCTTTAGTATAGTTGCACTATGAGGCATCTTGTTGAACAATGTTAAGGTTAATTAGGATGTAATGATTATGTGATAGCACATAATCATTACATTTTAGTAAGAAAATTAAAATAGTCTTTTGTAATATATCACAATGTAACAAGAATGGGAGGTGTGTGTATGGAATGAGCTGCCAGAGGAAGTGGTGGAGGCTGGTACAATTGCAACATTTAAAAGACATTTGGATGGGTACATGAATAGGAGGGGTTTGGAAGGATATGGAGTGGGTGCTGGCAAGTGGGACTAGATTAGGTTCGGACATCTGGTCGGCATGGACGAGTTGGACCAAATGGTCTGTTTCCATGCTGTACATCTCCGTGACTCTAAGAATAATAAAAAGCACTTGAGATCTTACTGAGTATTAGTGTAAGCTGGTAATATTATCATTCCCAGCTCCCTGATGAACTTGGTTCATTGAGATGTTGCTGAGTTTTTCTGTTCTTAGCTAAGCTAGAATTAAGAGAAAGTAAGGACTTCAAACGCTGGAGATCAGTCAAGAAGCATGATGCTGGAAAAGCACAGCCGGTCAGGCAGCATCTGAGGAGCAAGAGAGTCGAAGTTTTGAGTGTGAGCTCTTCATCAGGAATTCCTTGGATGCGGTCTCACCGGCTGTGCTTTTCCAGCACTTAAGCTAGAACTGAAGTCTGATAGAGCATCACAATTTCTAAGATCTAATTGCTGTTTACAGAAATGTGGACTAAGGTCTCATTAGCTACCCAACAATAACAGCTTGTATTCATACAGCACCTTTGACAAAAGTAAAATATCTGAATGTGCTTCTCAGGAGCATTATGAAACAAAATTTGGGAACAGGTCATTTCAAGCTTGGTTAGAGAAGTTTTAGGAAGCATCTTAAAGGAAGAGAGATAGATAGAGAAATGAACAGATTTATAAAGGAGATTCCAGAATTTATGGCCTACACAGCTGAAAGTATAGCCACCAATGGTAGAGTAATGACAAATAGAGGTGAAAAAGAGGTCAGTATTAGAGGGGTGTTGGGAGACTGAAGGAAATTAAAGAAATAGGGAGGGAATGAGGCTATGGAGGATGTTAGAAAACAGATATTTTTAAAACATGGGGAAGCCAATGTAGGTCAATAAACATGGGATGCTGGGTGAAATGAACCTCATGTAAGCTATTGTAAGAGCAACAGAGACACTGTAAATTAATAATATTTGCTATTTGTGCATTATCAGTATCACAGGCAGATATCAGAATCACACCCCACAGCCTGGACTACATGATTGACTTATATTGTGATTGATTTAATTTGCATTCAGTTATGCAGTAAGTTACTGAATTGTCATTGATCCTCACTGTGTATTTTGGAGTACTTACTGAGATGCAATAATATATTAGCTTCTGATTGAGTTACATTGGGATCTATGAAATTCTCATTTTCTAACAATGTGAGTGATTGAAATCTCATTGATGCCACAAGTACTGTTATCGCATTACAGAAAACTGTGAAATATTGAATCTCATTGTTTTATGCTGACATTTTATTAGATTACAGTAATATTGGGAATATCCTTGGGAATTCTCTGACTCTGCCACTGGAACTTTGCTAATTTTAGAGACATAAGTCCTGGAAAATTGCCAGCATATGTTACTGAAGGTGCACTATAAAGTAATGATTTGAAGATGCCGGTGTTGGACTGAGGTGTACAAAGTTAAAAATCACACAACACCAGGTTATAGTCCAACAGGTTTAATTGGAAGCACACTAGCTTTCGGAGTGACACTCCTTCATCAGGTGATAGTCCTATCACCTGATGAAGGAGCGTCGCTCCGAAAGCTAATGTGCTTCCAATTAAACCTGTTGGACTATAACCTGGTGTTGTGTGATTTTTAACTTTATAAAGTAATGAGTTGCATGATTAGTTTGTATCAAATTACAATATAAGTTATTGAATTACACTCTCTTTAACTGAATGCTGATTCAGATCACTAAAAATAATTGATTTCTCAATAATTTAGTTTATGAGCATTGAATCCTTACTGAGCTCTCCTTCAGTTGCAGATTGAATTCTTACTGAGTTGGAATATGAATTAATATAATTTCAAAGAGTTTTAGTATGAGTTGTTGAGTTCTCAAGTGGATTACACTTTATTTAATCCTCAATTGGTTATGCTGTATATTGATGATCTAACATTGCACTATATTGAATTATTTTGAGTTTGGAGTGAGCTGTATATACGTTACTAAGTGTTCATTCAGGTATATTGTACTCTAGTGAAATTTTATTACAATATACTGTGATTTACTATAAAATAGCAATGTTGCATTGTAATACTGTGAATTCAATGATTTTCTTATGATTAATGAAGATTTCGATCATTGTCAGAAAGAGCAGATTCTGATTGATGAGCTAGTTGATCTTTTTTGAGAGAAGTGGATTTTGTATAATCTGGTGGAAGTATATTGAGATTTCTCAAAAGCTTTTGATAATTTTCCACATAAAAGTTACCACATTTGGGACAGCACGGTAGCTCAGTGGTTAGCACTGCTGCCTCACAGCGCCAGGGACCCAGATTCGATTCCAACCTCGGGTGACTGTGTGGAGTTTGCACATTCTCCCCGTGTCTGCATGGGTTTCCTCCCACAGTCCAAAGATTGTCCATAGTGTTAGGTGCATTATTCAGGAGTAAGTGTAAAGAAATGGGTCTGGGTGGGGTACTCTTCAGAGGATCAGGGTGGACTTGTTGGGCCGAAGGGCCTTTTTCCACACTGTAGGTAATCTAATGAAAGGCTATTACACAGCTTATTGCAATTGATATTTTTTGTAAAACCTCAAGATGGATAATGACCCATCTGAAAGAGAGAAAAACAGAGGATATTAGTTAGGGGAGTGATGTTGAACTAGGAAAATGAACAGTGAACAGAGTATCCCAAGCATCTGTGATTTCCCATTTACTGTTTCTGATCTAAATACATTTTCTGGATTTACAAAATTATTGAATGACTTAATTCCTAAGTGAGTTACAAACATAAAGAAGCTCATTGCTAATGTCAACTCACAGGATGGGACATCCAACCACTTGTTTGGTTTTGCTATAGCTTTGTTTGGATTCCAAGGGTTTCACCAGTCCATTAAAACAGCAACACTTGCTCTGGCTAAGGATGATATAGGATTCAAGTATCTTTACTATTATTCATTTTCTTGTAAATAGCACCACTCACATATGAAACTTGAAGTGAACATGTTGATGATACTGCCCACCAGCAAGACAACATTGGAGACAAAAAAACTGCATATGCTAGAATCCAAAGTAGACAGGCAGAAAGCTGGAAGAACACAGCAAGCTAGGCAGCATCAGAAGGTAGAGAATTCAATGTTTCGGGTGTAACTATTCTTCAGGACTAGGGGTGGGTGTAAAAGGAGCTACAGATAAAGGGGGTGGTGGAGTGGGGATAGGTGAAGATTAGCAGAGGGTTGGTCAATGGGAGGAAGGAATCTGGTTGGTGGCAGGGAGGAGTGAAGGGTGGGGGAGGGGCTGGGAAGGGAGGTTATTTGAAATTGGAGAACTCAGTGTTGAGTTCTCCAGGCTGTAAGCTGCCCAGGCTGAATTTGAGGTGTTGCTTGAATTCCCCTTCCCACTCCCTTTCCGACATGATCATCCTTGGCTGCCTCCTTTGCCATAACAAACCAAACTGCAAATTGGAGGAACAACACCAACTGGATTCATTCCTCTCATTGACCAACCAGGTCATATCCTCTACCCCTTCAACTAACCCCACTCCACCACACCACCTCTGCTATCCCTTTTATCTGCAGCTCTCTCTACACCCAGCCCCAGTCCTGAAGAAGACTTACACCTGAAATGTCAACTTCTCTATCTCCTGATGCTGCCTAGCTTGCTGTGTTCTTTCAGCTTCCTGCCTGTCTACGTCAACAAGACAACAGCACTAAGAAACTTGAAGCCTGTATGAACTTCAGCCAAACTAAACTTTGCTTTCATAATGGAATGGTAAGGCCAGTGGAATTGGCATAAGATGCAATGTTGTCTGTGGTCAAATGTTCTGTGTTAAATTATGTGAGTCTGTGTACTACTGATGCTCGTTGTGCTTAACTAGTTATACCTGAGTGCACTCAAAGAAAAGTCAATACATTGTAGAAGTTACTTGGAGTTACAACTGTAGGCATGGAGCATCCATTAAAGAAAAAAACCTTTGTAAGTAAAATACCTGCACACATAGCAACTGATGTTTCATCTCAGCATAGATCTGAGTTATCAAATCTACAAAGGTTACTGCAAAACCAAACGACTGAATGGAAATCCCATCATGTTAGTTCATTGAGTCTCATTTCCACTGAAATCTTTTACCTTTGTAATTCTCAGTTAAATTATATCACAATAAAGTAATTGATCATTTTCTCAGTCCAAGCATTTATTTAAATCAGAAACAGTAAGTGCCATGTGTAATTTATTTAATGCACTGGGTTTCTTTCATTGCCTTTTTTTGTTTAATCCCATCAGGAAATTTCACTATGTTGAGTTTCTGAATCATGGTCAAATGTGTCAATTAGAGGCTCTTCTTCTTTCTTCTTAGGCAGCCCTTTGGGAATGGGGATGACATTCTTCCACTGTGGGTCCTGACCTCAATAGTGGATCCACACAGCCTGTTGTCATGGGGCAGATCGTATGAGCTGGGAGGGTGGGACGTTGAGAATGTTTAAAACTCTTTAGCCCATTTTCACTTAGATTGCGTATGAGACTGTTAGGGGCAATCAAAATTCTCTGCACCTTTGCAGGTGTTTCTTCTACAGTTTCGATGGTATTGGGGAAAAGATTTCCATGAGCTCGTGGGGATGTTGCAACTTTACGGTAATTTTGAGAACATTCTGTCTGAGTAGAGGGTTGTGTTTGGGATAATGTGGCTTACCCGATTGGCCATAACCAGTGCCTCCATGTTGGCCTGAGAGAAGATATTTATATGGAGCACCTATCCTGCTCTTGAATTTGCAGGATTTTGCAGAGACATCTCTGATGTTATTTCTCCAATGGCTTGAGGTATCTGCTGAACAATGTCCATTGCACCAATGCATACAAGAGGACACGACAGCCCTGTAGAACATATGCTTAATGCCATGTTTGAGGTCTTGGTTAACAAATACTGGTCCTCAGATGGCCAAAGACTGTGTTAGGAGAAGGTGAGAACTGCAGATGCTGGAGTACCAGAGTTGAAGAATGTCGTGCTGGAAAAACACAGCAGGCCAGGCAGCATTTGAGGAGCAGGAGAATCGACGTTTTGGGCATAAGCCCTTCTTCCTGAGTAGGTTGATAGAGGACCTTTGTCTTCTAGATATTTAACCTGAGGCCCATTCTTCCTAAACACTTCCAAGAGTTTATTGATGCTGAATGGGAGTTCAGCCTTTGCATGTGTCATCTACTTACTACGTCTCAATGATGGAAGTTGGGTGATCTTGGTTCTAGATTTAAGTTTCCCATAATTCTTTAGCTTAGCTCCATTTTGTGGATGTGAGGAAGATAGAAAGGAACATTGGTACAATGATGCAGCCATGCTTGAACCCAACTTGCACACTTATTGGATCTGTGATGGATTTGTTTCATGTTTTCATGGAACAAGCGGAGAATGGTGACAAATTTCTGCAAACAGACAAATTTCTCCCACATAACAGCATGGGAGATCTTTGTGAGATCAAAGAGTCCATGTATAAATATTGCTGCTGCTCTCTGCATTTTACCCATCTTGCTGTGAAGATCATGGCTCCTGTGCCTCTTGATGGTCAGAGTCTGCATTGTGACTCTGGTAAGAGCTCTTCAGCCATGGTGGGGAAGATGCAATTGAAGAAGATTCATGCCATTAATTTCATTGTGGCAGACAGCCCTCTGTAGTTATCACAATCAATCAATTCCTTTCTTGAAGCTACTCACAATTACTGCCACTCTGAGGTCTGCTGGTGTGCTCTCCTCCTTCCAGATGAGGGGAATAATTCACATTGTCATGCAGAGGATCTTCTCCACTGATCGGCTGCACTGGTGGCTTCATTGGTTCTTAACTGTTCGATGGCCTTTCCAACTTCATGTCAAATAATTGTTCTGCTGAAACACTGGGTAGTTAGAAGCGGTGGGATGTGGTTGAAGACACTCATATTGAGGACTGAATCCTGGTTGAGGAGATCCTCGAAGCACTACTTCCAATGAGTGCTTCCTGCCTATCTGTCCTTTGTAAAAGTTATTCCATTCTTAGCTCTCAGAACAGAGTGTGATGTGAGTTTGTGTCTTGATTGCGCTGATGAATACATACATGTCACGGTTGTCCGTGAATTACTGTATGTCCTGCTCTATTTCCACCCATCATTTATACTTTAGGTCAGAGGTTTACGTTGGACCTTAGCCTTCATTTGTCTGTAGACCTGATTTCTTACCCTTGAATTTTGATGGTGCTTCTAGTTCAGGAAAACCTTGTACTTGGAGTTTTTTGTAGCTCTTGGATTTCCTGATCATTCTCATCAAACCAATTTCCTGGTGAGGAAATCAAAGGCATCTGTGCCAGTGCTGCTTGTAATGTATTTAAGGACAAGCCAAGTGTTGGGAACATTCTATGGTTCTGTTCATTGAGTGACATCAGGTTGTCAGTGAGACATTAACTGAATAGGTCTTCCTTTGCAAAGACCTTGAGTCCATCATCACAGAATGTCCTGAGGTAGTGTTCTGTGTTTTTTGGGCCAATCTATTGTAGATTGTAGTCATGTTTAGGTATTGGATGGTCCAAAAGTCTTCAACTTATATCCAGGTGATGTGAACATCCTTTTGATCCCTCATTTGGAAGATGATGTAAAGAGTGTGGTGCTGGAAAAGCACAGCAGGTGAAGCAGCATCCAAGGAGCAGGAAAATCAATGTTTCGGGCAAAAGCCCTTCGCCTGCTGTGCTTTTCCAGCACCACACTCTCGACTCTAATCTCCAGCATCTGCAGTCCTCACTTTCACCTGGAAGATGATGTAGTCAAGGAGGTGCTAATGACTGGAGCAAATGTTGCCACAACATTTTTTATTTGTTTCTATGACTGTAGTTGTCAAAACAATGACTTCTGAAGAATCTGAATTCATAGTTCTCCCCATAAATCATCTAATGAATTGAATACTAACCTTCAGTCATATTCTTTTCCATTCCCAGTTTTTCCTCTGACTCCCACAACTTTGAATTTCACTAATGTTTTTTTCTGTGGGACTTTGTGGAATGTCTTTGTGGAGTTGTAGAGCCTTCCCCTGGGAAGGCCATTTCCTCAAAAAGGCTGGTCAGGCTGGACAGGCAAGATTCTCCCCACTAAATCCATATTAATTATTGCTTACTATCTTATTACTGTATACTCCTAATGGCTTATTCCCAGTAATTGAATCCATCTCTTCAACTTTAGAAATTAGACTCCTGGGTTCATAATTTTATTTTTTTCTAGGTATAACCCTGCTGGCCAAGTCATCTTTGCTGCCACCTGGTGAAGTCGCACGCACAATGCTATTAGGGAGGGAGTTCTTGGATTTGACTCAGTGATGGTGAAGAAACAAAAATAAGAGTCCAAGTCAGCAGAGTGTGTGGCTAAATGGGGATATGAAGTAGTGGTTCCCATGTATATGGTATTTGTGTCCTTCTCAATGGCAGAAGTTGTGGGTTTGGAAGGTGCTGTTGAAATAGTTGTCCGTGCCTGTTTTTCTTCCATTTTGGGAAACGCATTAATTTCGAATCTACTGGTACTTTCTTAGATTCAAATGACACTCCCATCATGATTGGTATTGTTTCAATAATACCTATAGAATTTTTCATCATGCAGGAATAAGTCTCCATGGATTAGTATTTTGAAATCCCTTTCAGCCTGTCCAGGGTTTTTATCTCATTTATATTGAAATATTTGAAACCTAGCCATGAGTTATTCATGTGGAAATGTCTTTTTGTGCAAGTGATACTTGAGAGAATAAAATGAGAAGTGGCATGTGGTAACAGTTAACTCCTTAGGGTGGAGATGGAGCTCCCTCGCGAAAACTGTAGTTATTTGCTGAAGACATTAGGTATGGAGTGAACAGAAAAAAGAGACTATTATTGTTAATGGTTGCAATGTAAAAGTTTCCAGTCACAATCAAAGCAATTTAATTCGCAACATTTTTTCATTTTAAATTTTCCCATCCTTGAATCATTACTCGAAGGGAGATTAGTATTCTAAATGTTAACTTATTGCAAAATCAGTCTTAACCATAATTAGTCAGACCCATTTCACAATGAGTAAATAAAAGTAATTTGTATTAACTACAATTAATTAATTAATAAATAATGAGGAAGGGGAGGATGTTGTGAAACTTGAAAGCATTCAGAAAAGATTTACAAGGATGCTGTCAGGGTTGGAGGACTTGAGCTAAAGAGGGAGGTTAAATAAGCTGGGGCTGTTTTCCCTGGAGCATCGGAGGCTGAGGGGTGACCTTATAGAGGTTGATAAAATCATGAGGGGCATGGATAGGATAAATAGACAAGGTCTTTTCTCTAGGGTGGGGAGACCATAACTTGAGGGCATAGGTTTAGGATGAGAGGGGAAAGATATGAAAGGGACCTAAGGGGCAAAGTTTTCACACAGACGGCGGTGTGTGTATGGAATGTGCTGCCAGAGGAAATGGTGGAGGCTGGTACAATTACAGCATTTAAAAGGCATTTGGACAGCTATATGAATAGAAATGGTTTAGAGAGATATGGGCCCAAGTGCTGGCAAATGGGACTAGATTAGGTTAGGATGTCTGATCGGCATAGACGGGTTGGACCAATGGGTCTGTTTCCGTGCTGTACATTTCTATGATTCTATGAAAGTTGCATCTGAAAACTGTCTGTTGTGGTTTAGTGGTGCATCAGAGGTAGGAGCACATGGATTCAAGTTCCACCTCAAAATGCTGTGCAAACAATATGTTCAGTGCATTCCTAAGTACGGGGGCGGCAATGTCAGAAGTACCATCGTTTGGATCAGGGTTTAAACTAAGGCCATAACTGCTTTCTCACATGGACTTAAACGATTGCATGACACTACTCTGGAGAAGAACAGGAGAATGTTACTAAAAATGATGGATTATCTAGATTTTATTATATTGCTGTTTGTAGGACCTTACAATATACAAATTGGCAACTGTGTTTCCTACGTTATAACAGCAAATGCACCTTATTGGTAGTAAAGCACTTCGGGAAGTCTTCAGGATGTGAAAAACATATAAAAAAGCAACCTTTCCTTTTTCTTTTCTGATAAAAAATGTTAGTCATTAAGCTGTAAACAATTCCATTAAGAAAACTGTTTTTGCAATGGGTTTGTATTGTGGCTGAGGCATCTCTCCTTGTGTCCATTTTGATTACAGACTGATCAATGGAAAGGCCACAGTTAGACTGATTGGTTGAAAAGGTGAATAAGAATATCATAACTACGTCTCAATTATCATTGACAGGTACAACTTCAGAGGATTCCGGTGGTTGCAGGCAATGATATTTGCAATTGAGGAAATCAACAATAGTATGAAATTTCTACCAAATATCACTCTCGGATACAGGATATTTGATACGTGCAACACTGTGTCCAAAGGCCTGGAAGCAACTCTAAGTTTTGTAGCCCAGAATAAAATCGACTCACTGAACTTGGATGAGTTTTGTAACTGCTCTGATCACATCCCATCGACAATAGCAGTTGTGGGGGCAACGGGATCTGGAATTTCGACTGCAGTCGCCAATCTGCTGGGGTTGTTTCACATTCCACAGGTCAGTGCACTTAGTGACAATGAACAAGATTGTGAGTGTGTGTACATTGTGGAGAACAAGTGTTTCTGTAACCAGTATATGTATGTGTGTTTGTGAAGGAGACCACATGTAGCTGTAGACAAACAGCCAGCTCTTTGTGAATACCACATTTTAACAACTGTCTAGTCAAATTTAAATTGTCTTACATGTAAAAACATAACAGATTAGAAGACATTTTGCATTAATATCAACAACCTTTCATTAGTGATTAATAGTGACATTGATTTTTAAACTTTAAGCTCATATTCTTTTTATGAAAATAGATACTGGACTTCATTTTGCAGCAGGGTTTTGAAATAAATAATCAGTAAAAGCCATTGAAGTAAATATAGAATTGGATTTGCTGGGTTGAATGGTCTCATTTCTTGGCCAATTTGTTAGACAATTCATTGGTCTGACGGAATAGCTAGATGTAATTGTTCAGTGAATTCCTTTAACAAGAAATATAGTTCTGCTATCTGCATAATCTAAAATGAAATGGAACTGATGATGTTGTTTAAATGCTTCCCTCCTTAGCTAGAGGCCCTAATATTCCCTCTGAGCTGTTTTCACTAACAGGAAAAGCCAGTATAGTCCAGTATGAAACCAGTACAAAACTGGATTAGGATGTACTGGGGTTCAGTAGTTTTGATCTGGTTGGATCTGGATTTGTACTGGAGGCAACCACAATTGTGGTCCTTCTATTGGTCAGAAATCAGACACCTCTAGTTTTCATGACTTTTCAGCACAGACTCAGATTACTCTCCACAAAACCCCATACTGTCTCTTTTTATCATTATGCACACTCTTATATAAAATTCATTTAAGCATTATCTTCATCATTTTATTTATCTTTTCACTTATTTTTAGACAGCTCATGCTCCACTCTCACAGACCCCACCCTTCCATTCCTTACCCTCACACCTCCTGCTACCCCCCAGCACCTACCCTCAAAGTCTCTGTCTTCACCACTCCTCACCCTCACAGTTCTTGCATCCTTTGACTCTCCACAATCCTCACCTGCCCCACACCTCCCTATCATCCTCACAGTCCCTGCACCCCTCATACAGACCCTCAGAGCACCCACCCTTTTCCCCACCAACACAGCTCCTGCACTCCTCAATTCTTCACCTTGACATGTACTGCTCCTGATTTCCCATGCTCAGAGATCCTGCCCTTCACTCCCTGCAAGAGAGCATAAATTACAAGGAGTTGTTTTAACTATGGATCAAGCATGGTAGATAATGGGTGATTAATTCACTATAATTTGCTTTATACTATTGTGCAAAATTAAAATCACCCTCCGTGATCCCAGAATTCTGTATAGTTTAAAATTCAAGTGCCCATCCTTCTAACATGTGGGATGAATAGTAATAAAACTTTCAGGTCATTTATGATGTCTTCTTGATCATAATTAACAAATCTTAATATCTAGTAGTATTACTAAAATTGATGATTTAGTAACATTCAGATTCCTACACAATTGTTGAAATTCAATAGCACTAATAGCACACTAGCTGTAACTTTTACAAAAGGTAGCAACACTGAATCTTATACATATTGATCTATAGGATAAGATCCTACATTCAGTTTCTTGAAAGTGCACTGAATAATTTGAAGCTATTTAAGAGACAAATGAGAACAGGCTTAGCAGTGGCATTTATAAGTAAGATTTCACACTTTTTGGTATGTAGGTTTTCCTGAATTTCTTCATTGTAACTCCATCTGAGATATCTATTCTCAATATAGTGCACTAGTGAAGTATGATGCAAGTATAAGGTTTTAGCAGTATACATTTTTCTAGTCCATTGAAAGTGTAGCTAATCAAACTGCAGTGATCACCTAAAGTAAGCAGGCCCATTTCACAAAAACAGGCCCTTTTCACAAAGACAGGCTAGAAACAACTAACTACCAAAGAGAACCAAAGACATTTGAACATTTGAAATAAAAAGGGAAAATGCTGAAAGTACTCTGCAGCTCTAGCAGCATCAATGGAATGAGAAAACTGGGAGATATGATTCAGGCTGATAACCTTTGATCAGAACATAAAAACGGTTTTTTGTAAGATATGAAATTGTAAGATCTAAAACTGGCCAGAATTTGACTGTTAGTGTACAGCAACCCCATGTCAAGAGAAAACTCACATCACCAGCATTAATGAATGGACTTTGGGACTAAGTAATCGTGTAGCCTTAGATGTGACACATTTGCTACAGGATGTGGGAAAGTGTTTGTTCAGAAGAATTGGGGACATCTGTTCTTAGTGTCAATGGATCAGTGTAAATAAGGTGATAATATTTCTTCACTTGTGGAATGCGTGGTAGTTCTTCCTTCTCATGCTGGAGGCTAGAAGTGTGCATTTTTCACAGTAGGGTTTTGGATAATTACACTTCTGTTTATATCAGAGACTCTTAAAATTCATACTCAATAGGAAAAGTACTTGTGATTTAATAAGTTTAATAGAATATGCACATAATAGAACAATCCTGATACATTTTCACGATAACCACACTGAGCAGATTTGAAGTTACTGAAGGGTAACCAGCAGGAAACTTGCCACCAGAATACATGAACACCAGTTGGCCACCAAAAGACATGACCTACTATCACTAGTTTCTGTATATACAGACAAAGAAGGACATCACTTTGACTGGGACAACACACACATCCTAGGTCAGGTGAAACAAAGACACGCACGAGAATTCTTAGAAGCCTAGCATTCTAACCAGAACTCCCTCAATAAACACATCGACTGAGATCCTATCTATCTTCCCTTAAAAAAAAGAACCGAAATGATATCGCCAAGACCTATAAATAGAGAGGCAGGACATACCACCAGTGTTTCACCAGAGACTCTCACTGATGATGTTACCTAGTCACGGTGACGAAATGTCTGAAAACAAACCTCCAAACTCAGTGAGCAAACTCACAGACTTAAGAACTCAAATGTTTGCTGCACAAAGAGTTGAGAATTTTGATTTATGACTATTTAGCTTTTGCACAGATGACCCTTGCTAACACTTGTTGTTTCTATTGAAGGTCAGTTATGCCTCCTCAAGCAGGCTCTTAAGCAACAAGAATGAATACAAGGCTTTCCTTCGCACAATCCCAAATGATGGGCAACAGGCTACTGCCATGGCTGAGATTATCGAGCATTTTCAGTGGAATTGGGTGGGCACTTTAGCCGCTGATGACGACTATGGGCGTCCAGGGATAGATACATTTCGGGAAGAAGCTGAAGAACGGGATATCTGCATAGATTTCAGTGAGATGATTTCTCAGTACTATACCCAGAAACAGGTGGAACAGCTTGCAGATATCATTCAGAATTCCTCAGCCAGAGTGATTGTTGTCTTCTCAAATGGCCCTGACTTGGAACCACTGATACAAGAGATAGTTCGACGAAACATCACTGGTAGAATTTGGCTGGCAAGTGAAGCATGGGCGAGTTCCTCATTGATAGCCAAACCGGAGTATTTCCATGTTGTTGGTGGAACCATTGGAATTGCACTCCGAGCAGGCCGCATCCCAGGATTCAATGAGTTTTTAAAAAGAGTCCATCCCAGCAGATCCTCTGACAATGGATTTGTCAAGGAATTTTGGGAAGAAACATTTAACTGTTATTTCACTGATGAATCCCTAACACAGCTAAAAAATTCAAAAGCACCAACCCATGGATTAGCAACACAGGATGGAAATGCTAAAGTGCAGCATTCCACAAGGACAAGATCAAGACCTCCATGCACTGGAGAAGAGAATATCACGAGTGTGGAAACTCCTTATCTGGATTATACTCACCTACGTATTTCATACAATGTATATGTAGCAGTATATTCAATTGCTCACGCTCTGCAGGACATCTATGACTGCAAACCAGGCAAGGGTATATTTGCAAATGGATCATGTCCCGATATAAAGAAAGTTGAAGCATGGCAGGTAAAGGAGATGAATTATTGCAAGTATAATCTTAATTGAAACTCTATTCAAAAGCTGAGAGTGTGGTGCTGCAAAAGCACAGCAGGTCAGGCAGCATCCAAGGAGCAGGAGAATTGACATTTCAGGCTAAAGCCCATTCCTGATGAAAGGCTTTTGCCTGAAACATTGATTCTCCTGCTTCTCGGATGCTGCCTGAACTGCTCTGCTTTTCCAGCACCACACTCTTGACTCTGATCTCCAGCATCTGCAGTCCTCACTTTTTCTATTCAAAAGCTGCCCAGTGTAAGAATAGTTTGGATATTACAGTTATGAATAATTCTAAACTGCTCATTAGCAGTAGCACCTTAGATAATGAGGAATGGAATGGAAAATGTTTGATCAAACCAGTAAATTTTGTTCTTCCTCACTTCCCATATTTTAATGTGCTGTGGGTTCCCTGTCAAAACTCCATATCATCCATTATTTAATTCTGATCTGTGTGATCCACAGGCAACAGTGCTCCACCATGTTTCTGGAATATGGAAATTTTCGTGCCTGATTATCTCATATAAATGTAGTTTATATCATCATGTCCTTTTTCTTGGATATCACCAAATGCTTCAACAGCTGTTTGACTCCCTGTAGTCAATTTCAAACATCCAGTATACTATGGAAGGTGGAAAGGCTGCATGCAATTTTTCTGAATATTCTCAGTCACCTGAGGAACAATGGAGGAGGATTTGATTGGCTTGATATCCATGCATGGAGATCCAAATGTCTGGATGATACAAAGCTATGTGGGAATGTATGTTATCAGAAAGATGCAAAATGGCTTCAGGACGATTTGGACAGGGTTAGTGAATGGGCAAGAACATGGCAGATGTAATATAATGTGAAAAAAATGTGAAGTTATTCCTTTAGTGGGTTGTGCAGAGTCTTTCTGAAATGGTGAAAGGTTGGAAAGTGTCGATGTACTAGGTATCCTTGTTGATAAGTCACTGAAGGATAACATGCAAGTGCAGCAAGCTATTAGGAAGGCTAGTGGAATGCTTGCCTTTCTTACAAGAGGATTCAAGTCAGTAGTGAAGTTTTCTTCAATTAAGTAGAAGCTTGTTTAGACCACAATTGAGTCCTGTATGCAGCTTTAGTCTTCTTATCTCAGGAAATACATTGCCACTGTCTGGAAAATTTGCCCCAATCTCACGCAGCTACTTTGACAGCTGCTGTTGAAAAGCAAGCAAATAAGGTAAGTCTAAGGTCTCTTATAGCAGAGTGGCAGTGTCCCTGTCTCTGGGCCACAAGATCCAGGTTCAAGTTCCACCTGTACCAGAAATGTGTCATAACATGCCTGAATGGCTTGATTAAAAATAACTATATGGTAAATGTGACGGTAGGGAGCAGGATGGTTTGGGAGATTCGGTGCTGGTTAGGAGTAGGTTACCAGTTGCAGAGGATAGTAGGCAGGTATGGGCAGGTTGCCCTTTGGATGATGACTAGGAAGCCAGGTAAATGTGCAGTGTTTAGGGCAGGCTGAGGTAAGCAAGAGGCATCGGGTCTGAGGGGTTTTAGGTCCAGCAATGGGGGCTGTTGGATCAGGTCCAGCATGGGAACGGGAGAGTTGGGTTGGGTCCGGTGGGTTGCAGGGTTAGATCTGGGCCTCGGGTCCCTGGGTAGTGTTTGAGTGACAAGCCCCCTGCGAGTGTTGGGGTCTGGGGAACTAGCTGGGCGCTGATGTTCGTCTGGCACCATAGTCACTCAGGAATTAGACTATATATTCAGTATGAAGTCTCCAGTAGGGGAAATGCCCAGAGGAAAATTAAGTTTCCCAAGCAATTCCTTCCAATTCTGCTACCTTGGAGATTCTGCAGGGCCCCCGTTTGCCCTTTCCCATTTACACCAGAATAACAACTGTCAGCCAGCGGAATATCGAGGCTATTATTGTAGAGAGGGAGTGCAATGTAGGTTCACCAGATCTGGTCCCAGGATGCAGGACTGTCCTATGAAGAGAAAGTGAGGATTGCAGATGCTGGAGATCAGAGTCATGAGTGTGGTGTTGGAAAAGCACAGCAGGTCAGGCAGCATCCAAGGAGCAGGAGAATTGACGTTTTGGGCCAGAGCCCTTCGTCAGGGCTTATTAATGAGAACTCATTCCTGATGAAGGGTTTATGCCCGAAACATCGATTCTCCTGCTCCTCGGGTGCTGCCTTACCTGCTGTGCTTTTCTAGTACCACACTCTGTCCTATGAAGAGAGATTGGGTAAACTTTGAAGAATGAGAAATGATCGCATTGAAACTTATGAAATATTTAAATGGATAGACAGGATATATGCAGGTAAGATGTTTCCCCTGATTGTTAAGTCTAGAACCAGGGGGCACATTTTAAAAATAAGGGGGAATACCACTTAGGTCTGGGATGAGGAGAAACATTTTTACTCAATGAGTTGTGAACATTTGGAATTCTCTTTCACAGAGGGCTATGGAAGCTCAGTCTTTTTAAGTATACATAATGTAGACATTGATAAATTTCTCATTACCAATGGGGATGGGTTAGATAAAAGGGATGGAATGGCTAGACAATCTTGATGAGCTGAATGGCCAAATGCTAATTCTATGTTTCTATGACACAGATAGAATCCTACAAATCCACAACGACCCCCCGAAGTGTAACCTACCCAGACCCATTCGCCTCCTACTCTACATTTACCCCTAACTAATGCTCCTAACCTACACATTACAGAACTCTATGGGCAATTTTAGCGTGGCTAATTCATCTAACCTGCATGTTTTTGCACAGCTTATTATATTCCCCTATGTTTTTTCACATGTCTGTCAAGGTTTACAGTCATTTCCAAACTTTAAGGAGATTTATTTTTCCCTTTTGGAGATCAGATAGCAAATTAATTTTGATCAGAAAATCACTGACAACAGAAATCCGTCAATCTGTCAGGAGATCGTCACATGAACACAGTGATAACAGCAAAATCTCAGTAAAATCACATATTTCTTCACTCAGAGTAACCTATGCTGTGATTATATGGGCAGCGCCACCTTTGTTTCAGGCAATTGGTGTTCTTCTGCCAAGCTATGTTTGTTCATATGTGCTACCTCATGGTGATGCCCTTAACTTAACAGAAAGGTGTTTTGGAAAACTTGCATGATGATGGCTTAATTCAGGGTAATTGTGTCAGTTGTATATTATACAAACATGGTGATGTAGTTTTGCTTTGGAAAGTTCTGAATCAATACGGATTTTGTTCTTTAGCTCATGAACACATCTGTCACATCCCAATTGAGCTCAAGGAAAGCACAGACTAGGGATCAATTCTTTGCTTTTCCGGATCTGTATGTCTCATTTCCTCATTAAGTAATAAATTCACCGACAGAAGTACATGAGCTGCTGCTATTGTATTTTAAAAAAAAAACCTCAGTTTTACTAATGGTGTCATTATTGGAATGATTAACAAAGTTTACTTAAAATTATTCATTTTGGGATTTTGTTTGCATCAATCCTGTTGTTGCAACATTCAATTGGATTTCTGATGCATTCACAAGAAAATGTTTTTTCTGTGAAATAGGAACTCTACAACTACTTGCTTACGCTTTACTCCTTGTCCATATCTTTTCCTGTACAGCAGACCCCTGATTTGCAAATGTCCAACTTCCAAATACTCATACTTACAAATATGATTTCCTGCAGGGGTGTGATTTTAAAGATGACATATAAAGATACGAATGAATATTTTATATTGTCCTGCATTGTGTTCTGATTTACATACAAATCGACTTGTGAGCAAACTCCAGAACTGAACTTGTTCACAACCCAGGGTTTGCCTGTACCATAAGTTATTAGCAGAATAGCCTCTGGTCGGTGCTGTCTTTTGTGTGGTTTGATGCTAGTTTATGTGTTTGGGTTTGTTGAAGAGAAGGCAAGGTCAAGAACTGTCTGCAGGCTTGCATTTCAAATTAATACTCTTTATTATACATGAATACTGTATACCAGTGTACATGATAACCACAGACATACTAGGCTCTGACTTATAAGTACATTAGATAAAGATAATCTATCTTCTTTCTGTGCACATAGAGTCATAGAGATGAACAGCACAGAAACAGACCCTTCAGTGCAACTTATCCACGCCGACCAGATATCCCAACCTAATCTTGTCCCACCTGCTAGCATCTGGTCCATATCCATCCAAACCCTTCCTATTCATATACCCATCCAGATGCCTGCCTCTTAAATGTTGCAATTGTACCAGCCTCCACCACTTCCTCTGGCAGCTCATTCCATACACATACCACCCTCTGTGTGAAAAAGTTACCCCTTAGGTCTCTTTTATATCTTTCCTCTCTCACCCTAAACCCATACCCTCTAGTTCTGGACTCCCCCACCCCAGGGAAAAAGTTTTGTCTATTTATCCCATCCATGCCCCTCATGATTTTACAAACCTTTATGAGGTCACCCCTCAGCCTCTGACGCTCCAGGGAAAAAAGCCCCAGCTTGTTCAACCTCTCCCTATAGCTCAAATCCTCCAACTCTGGCAACATCCTTGTAAATCTTTTCTGAACCCTTTCAAGTTTCACAACATCCTTCTGACAGGAAGGAGACCAGAACTGCACACAATATTCTAGTCTTTCAGTCTAGATTGTTGCACTGGTGTTCTTACGGTGAATGCAAAGTTTTCTAATTCTGACCACACTATGGCATTTATACCATCATGACAACTGGTAAGAGTGGACGTGTCCACTTGCTTTGAATGGGCAATGTCCAGTTTCCCTTCAGCACTTCATTTGTTGGCTATTTCCTCAAATGACATAAAGAATGCCTTCATAACTTTTAGCTCAAATCCAGTGGGGCTTATACAAATTATATATTTCTCTTTAGATTATAGCTAGAACTCTTCTCCTCAGAACCTTCTTTTGCATCTGAAGTTTCCTTCTGAAACTGTATAATTTTAAGACAGTACTTCTACCTCTTTCCACTTTTTGTTTTTCCTTCTCTTTTTTTTGTCTCCTAAATCATTCGTTTCAGCCTCTTAAATTCTGAACCTTTGGGCCTTTTCCTTCTCTGAATTACTTTTTTTTTCCCTTTCTCCTCCCTCAGATGTTCAAGATTTTCATCACTATCTTGTTTTTTAAATTCTTTTTCTATCTCAAGTTGCTTCAACTATGTTCCACATTCAGAACTTCTTGAATTGGAATTGGATCTTTACTAACTCAGGTGATTCACCACTTGGTGTGTCTAGTACTCTTTGCATTTCCATCAGTCCCAAAATTGCTTTGCCAATATTTCAATTACTTCCCTCTTCTTGGCATTGGCAAGTAATTCCATTGCTAATTTGTTTTCCAGTTTTATTAGTTTAGCTTTTATAACTTCTGAACCTGAAGCACTGTCTTAATTTACTGTGGCTAACTTTATCATCAGGTAAGTAGTTCTGAAATTTGTGAGCTGAGAAATCTTAACCATGCTCATCAGCCGAATCTTTCAGGAGGAAACAATCCTTTTTTGTTCTTTCCCTTAAGGTTTCAAATCTGCTGAGGGTATCTGGTAATTGGCCTCTTTTTCAGGAACTCAATTGGGATTTCTCTCTTTAAGACCATAAGGCTATAAGATGTTGGAGCAAAAATAGGCCGTTCAGCCCATCATGTCTGCTCCACAATTCAGTGAGATCATTTCTGATCTGCTCATCCCCAACTCTACTTTCCTGCCTTTTCCACATAACCTTTGATTCCCCTTACTGATTGAAGATCTATCTCAGCCTTGAATATGCTTAATGACCCAGTCTCAACAGCCCTCTGTGGTAATGAATTGCATAGATTCACAAACCACTGAGAGAAGAAGTTCCTCCTCTTTTCTGTCTTAAATGTGCAACTTCTTATGTTGATGCCCTCTACACTCTCCCACAAGGCTAAACAACATTTCTGCATCTACCCTGTCAAGTCCCCTAAAAACCTTGTATGTTTCAATAAGGTCACTTTTCATTATTCTATATTCCAAGGCGCATAGCTGCAATCTACTCAACCTTTCCTCTTAAGACAGTCCTTCTATACCCTGGATCAATCTAGTGAACCTTCTCTGATCTCCTCCAGTGCCAGCACAAACAGTCCCCAGGTTATGAACAGGTTCCATGCTTGAATCCGTTCCCAAGTTGATTTGTACGCCATTCGGAACTCAATGCAGGACCATATTAAAGTAGTCATTCATGAGTACAAAGAAACATTCACATGTCAGATACTTAAATTAAAATTAATACATTCCTGTTATTGCTGCTCCAACATCTTCCCTGTTCGGCTTGCTTCCAATTAACTCTGGCCAGGTCTTCCCTTGTGTCTTTATAGTTACCTTTACTCAATTATAATACAGTTACTTCTGATTCTAGTTCTTTCTCTCAAACTGTAGTGTGAATTGTATTGCATTATGGTGACTGCTCCCTAGGAGTTATTTCATCTTAAGCTCTCTAATCAAGTCTGCCTCATTACACATCACCAAATTCAGAAAGAGTTGTTCCCGAGTGGGCTCTAACACAAGCCCCTCCCAAAAAAACTACCTTGTACACATTCTGTGATTTTGTCAGTTTACCTGCATATCGAAGTCCCCCATGATCATTGTAATAGTGCCTTTTCTTATATGCCTTTTCTATTTCCTGTTTTATTTTCTTTCCCTAATCCTGACTACAGATAGGAGGCTTGTACATGACACCCATCAGAGAGATTTTTCCTTTGCTGTTCCTTAACTCTACAGACAGATTCTATACTTTCTGACTCTATATAACTTCTTGCTTTCAATTTCATTTCATTTCGTACTAACAAGGCAACCCCGCTCCCTGCCCATTTGCCTGTCCTTTCGTTATTCTTGGATATTTACTTCCCAGCTCTAAGCCCCCTGCAGCCACTTGTGATTCCCACAAGATCATACCCGCCAATTTCGATCTGTTACAATTTCATTTATCTTGTTTTCATGTACTGCAGCAATTAAGTACAACACCCTCAGTCCTGCATTGTCTGCCCCCTTCTTATATGCTTTGCCTGAAATTAAATTTGAGCTCTTCATGCTCTCTTGTTCTGAAAACTTTAATAGCCTTCCCCTTTTTAACTTTTCCCACTATTTTCCATGCAATTGAACCCAATGTTTAGTTTAATGGCATATCACTAGTTACAGGTTGCCATCCTGGAAATGCTCTCCTCATCCCAACTCTCAGTCTTCTACTTGATTGCCAATCCTCTATCCATGTTAATAAATGACTATGGCTCTATACTACCTCCAACACCATGGGCTCTTATCTTAATAAGGACCCTAATGTGTGGTACCTCATCCAACAGCTCCAGAAAATCATAAATATATTACACCCACTGCATCCTTTTTATCTATCCTGCTTGTTACCTCCTCAAAGAATTCTAGTAAATTTGTCAGGCATGATTTCGCCTTCATGAATCCATGCTAACTATACTTGATCATATTATGCATTTCAAAATGCTTTGCTATTACATTTTTTATAATAGACCCTTTTTTTCCCCCAATAACAGATATGAAGCTAACTGACCTGTTTTGTTTTCTGTCCCCTTCCCTTTTTAAATAAAAAAGTTACATTTGGCAGTTCTTCAATTATCTGGGACTTTTCCAGTATCTCAGAATTCCTGGAGGAATATTACCACTGCTACCATTAGCTCTGCAGCCATTTCATTTAATATCTTAGGACACTTCCCAGGGGAGTTATCGGTCTTTAGCCCCATGAGTTTCCCTAACATGTTTTCTCTAATGATAGTTATTGTATTTATTTTCTCTCCTCCTTTTGCCCTTGAATATTTAGCAATTTTAGGATGCTAATAGTGTCTCATAGTGAAAACTGATGCAAAACATTTATTCAGCTCCTCTGTCATTTCCTGGTTCTCCATTATTATTTGGGCAGCCTCATTCTCTAAGATGCTTTGTTCACTTTGGTCTCTCTTATCCCTTTAAGAAGATATTGCTGAATATTATTAGGAGGTGGAGAAGTTGACATTCCAGGTGTAACCCTTCTTCAGGACATTGTCACCTTTCCAACAGATCATCCAAAGTAGCATCTATGGATACTGCTTTCCAATACCCCAGTTCTTCCATCTCCGTTGCATCTGTTCTGAAGATGCCAAACTTTGATAAGGAAGCCTCTGAAATGGCCAGCTTCTTCCTCAACTGAGGATTGTCCAGCATCATGGTTGACAGCGCTCTAGCCAAGACTGACCAACCCCCACACTTCAGCCTTCTTTTCGCTCATAATAATAATAGGGTCCCCCTGGTCATCACCTACCATTCCACCAGTATCCACATCCAGAGGGTCATTAGCCTCCATATCTGCCACCTCCAGCAGGATACCATCACCTGACACATATTCCCCTCCCCTCCCCTCCCTTGTCAGCCTTCTGCAAGGGCCATTCCTCCTGGACACCCTGGTCCATTCATACTTCATTCCCAATCGCGCCACTGCCACTCCCCCCCCCCCCCCCCCACCTCCAAAATGCCTCAGGCATCATCCATTGCAATCTCAGAAAGTATAACATCTGCCCATTTACATCCACCCTCCTACTATCCATGGTCCCAAATATATTTTCCAGGTGAAGCAGCGCTTTACCTGTATTCACTGCTCACAATGTGATTTCCTCTACATTGAGGAAACAAAGCATAGACTGGATGACCACTTCACAGAATGCCTACGTTCTGTCCCAAAAAAAGACCCTGAGCTTCCAGTTGCCAACCACCTCAACATATCACCATGTGGCTGGCCAACACCTCTGTCTCAGGCTTGCTCCAGCAGAGCTCAGCATAATCTAGAAGAACAGCATCTCATTTTCCACTTGGGAACCCTAAAGCCTCCTGGACTTAATATTGAGTTCAACAATTTTAGTTCACCTTTCCCCCAGCCCCCTTGTCATCACTTGGGCTGCTACCACACACTACTTGTTGTCAGCCACTAATAGCCCCTATTAGCAGCTATTTATTCCCCCAGACTGACATTTAACCACCCTGTTTTCTGTCCAATTATTTTTGTCTCTCTCTGGGCTCTACCTCCAACTATCGTTTACTGCTCCCCACCTTATCTTCTGTATAAAAACCATCCTTTTCCTAGCTACCATCAGTTCTAAAGAAGGGTCACTGGACCTGAAATGTTAACTTTGATTTTCGCAGTTCTTTTGTGTATGGATAATGTGCTTCACTGAATGTTGACAGCATTTCTATTTTGTTTTGTATTTACATCATTGGCGATATTTTACTATTTGTTAATTTAACACACATTAATAGCCGGGGGGAAAAATGCTATCAAATTGAGGGTGAGGCTGATGGTGCATTCTGAATGTGGATAGTTGTGATAATCTTAGAGGACTGTTCTCTCATTATGGAGAGATAACCAGAAGTGAGTTTAACCTGAGGGACAACTTGCCTCAGGTGTGGGGGGAAGGTTTAGAAGGTGGGATCTGGACAATGACTCCAGCTGGTGGGAGAATTAAAACTGGACTGTTGGGTTTGCACTGCATTGTGAACCAGCCATGCAGCCAACTGAGTTAATTGTTATAAATATAAATGAGTCAAAAAGTGTGGTGCTGGAAAAGCGCAGCTGGTCAGGTAGCATCCGAGGAGCAGGGGAGTCTGCGCTTTTCCAGCACCACACGTTTTGACTCACTTTCCCCTATAAATATAAATGAGCTCAGCAGAGCTCAACATTTTCTTCCCATTTATTATTTTAGAAAATTATTAGCTGTGTATCACAGCCGAGCAGAAAAATATATGATACATAATGTTAATATACGGTCTTGTGGACTAGTGTGTCTCAAACCTTAAATGTGTTTGACATCTCAAATCAGGATGTCACATTTAATGTCTAATGTTGACATGTTAACGCTGTATATTGCTCTGATCAGGCTGCACCCCAAATCTGCATTCACTTTGAGTCTGACAGGCTTGAGGAAGCATTTATGCTCAAAAGGCAGGAAAAAGACCACGTGGTTTAATCAGATGACTGAGTTATTAGAAAAGAAAGGCAGAATCACCCAGAGTTTAAAATTACAAAGGACAATCAGTTTATAATTAAAAGGGGCAGTCAGTAATTAGACTACATTCAAACTAACCTGGCATTGTGCCAGTAAGTATTCACCTGCCTCCTCAGTTTATTGCAACAAGGCTAACACAATGTCTTTTCTTATGGATACATCTCTCTCAGGCCCACACTAACTTAAGTTTTAAAAGGACACAATTTAACCAGGTTTTCCTGAGTTGGTAAAAATAGTGAGTTTATTCATTACTAAATGCAAAAAGAAATAAGAACACAACACATACACAGATTAGAAATTATAAATGAATTTTTATATTAAAAATGATGCAACGCAGAAACGTTTAAGTTTTCTGTGAAGAGTGGGTAGTCGAATATTGTGGCCATTACAGTGGATGTTACTGGTAGCATTTCTGTTTTATCATGTTTTTTCATGGAAGAAACAGTGTGGAAGAAGGCCATTCAGCCCTTAAGTCCACTCCAAGCCTCTGAAGACAATCCCATCCATCCCATCCCCTTTACCCTTGCATTTCCCATGATTAATTTACCTAAACAGCATTTTTGTGGGAAACCAGAGCACCTGGAGGAAACCCACGCAGACACAGGGAGAATGTGCAAACTCCAAGGATATAATTGCCCAAAGGTGGAATCAAACCCAGGTCCCTGGTGCAGTAAGGCAAGCAGTGCTAACCAATAAGCCACCATGCCACCCTTGGTTGGGAGCTGAACAGTCAATTTCAAGATTCTTAGTTTTGTAGATCAATTGAAATGTTTTTGTTCTGTTTACTTTCAGTAGTAGCTGACTGGTAGCATTCAGAGTGTGAAAGATTCTTTTCCCTATGCATTTCTTGTAGTGCTGGGGTATTTAAATGGCTGTTCTCAGAGCTATGATCTTCACAGTATACTAGTCTACACATTAGGTATTGAGCCGCTAACATATTCAAAGGGTTTAAACTCTTTTAACCTCTGCCTTGTGATTCTTGAAAGGGAGGAAATGCAAATTTATCTCCAGGAGGATACAAGTTCCATATTTTTTAGATTAGATTCCCTACAGGTGGAAACAGGCCCTTCGGCCCAACCAGTCCACACCGACCTTCCGAAGAGTAACCCACCCAGACCCATTTCCCTCTGACTAATTGACCTAACACTATGGGACAATTAGCATGACCAATTCACCTGACCTCCACATTTTTGGACTGTGGGAGGAAACCGGAGCACCCGGAGGAAACCCACGCAGGCGCAGGGAGAATGTGCAAACTCAACACAGACAGTCACCCAAGGCTGGAATCGAACCTGGGACCCTGGTGCTGTGAGGCAGTAGTGCTAACCACGGAGCCACTGTGCCATCCTTTATAGTGAATTTTCTCCTTTTGAAGCTTCTTTGACACTTGCCAGTTATGACAATTTATACAATCCACTGGGATAATGCATTGTAAATAGAGCCTGACTTTACCCAAGTCATACCAAATGTATGCATTGTATACCAATTTACATGATTTTTGGACAAAGATTGATATTAGCTATAGATCAAGTCTCTGTGCTAAATAAGAATTATTATTTACTATAAGTAGTTATACTGTAGCTACAAGAAACTAGATATAAACTATTAGCATGTAATATTATTAACTAAAATTAATTCCCTTATAAATCCCTCCTTTACACATGCTCAGATAAACAAATATGAAAAATAGATTATTAGTGGAGATAAAAAATGGAAGTCAGTTTCTTTGTCAGTCAGATTCTTTGTTCTGACTTTGAGGTGATCCTACTTCAGCTGGCCAGGTACTTGCTATTTTCAGTTGTCTTTCTTTTTCTCTGGAACTGATTGTGAGAAGTACATAATGACTGATTCACTTGGATAATGTCTTGGATTTATCAATTCAAAACTCACAGCTTACAACAACTACCTCAGAAAAGCTAACTAGTTTTCATCAAGTTAAAACTGAGTTTTTTTATAGCAACTAACAGGCAGCTTCAGTTGGGGAGAACAACGGTCCTTCTCTCTCCGTATGTCTATATTTCTAAACTTGTTTCCAGTTCCTATCTGCTTAGCCAGCTGAGAATCAATCACCTTCACTAATAAACAACTCCTTGGCTTCTGATCATCTGTCCATTACAGGAACCTAAAGACGCAGAAACAGAGTTCACAATAGGAATCGAATTCCTTGCTGTGAAATTGTGCAGCCGTTCTGTTAAATCCCTGTTTTAACAACAATTCTTTCTCCTTGCAGACCAGTCTTTAAAGACACAAAAATAAGAGACGCAGTTCAGATTCATTCTCTCAAGGCAGCCACTGAATTTACAATTGCTGTCAATTTTTGGCTGTATGTAGCTGTTTAAAGAATTACACATACACTTTAATTAAAACGTTTGGTATCTCCATGGTTATGATGCTATAGAATGTTCTCTAGATAACAACTTAGAGTTAAATGGGTATTATTTAAGAAGTGATTAATGGTAAGATGAATAACCATCAGTTTCCAGGAAAGAAAGATGTAATGAATTAAGTCCCACAACTTATTACGAAATCTGTGAATCACACCTTAAATGTAATCTAAAGATGGTCACCAAAAATCCAACAGCAAATTCTGAAGAAACCTCTTTATCTAGAGAGTGTTGGAAATATGAAATTTGCTATCACAAGGAGTGGTTGAAGTGAATAATAAAGATGCACTTAAGAGAAAGCTAGACAATCATTTGAAAAGAATGGAGGTTAAGGTGTCAGATCTAGAAGATCAAAGTTGGAAGGATGCAGAAGTGGAACGTAAATACTAGTATTGACTGGGTGGAACAAATGGCCTGTTCTGTGCTTTCTATCCTGTAGAATCCTACGTAAATAGAAATACAATTTCCAAGGAGCCAGATCTCTAGCACTTTTACAATTGGTTCAAATAATCACTATCTGTTTGGGTAACCATTCTAAATTATCAAATATCTGGAGTCCCTTTTCAGCAGCTGGACAAATAGCTATCATTTACTTACAGAGAAAAAAAATTCAAAGGAGTGAGAAAGTGATCCATGCTCCACCACTCACTGTCACCAATCGGGATCAACCACAAAACAGTGAAATTTAATAATTCATAACTTTTACAAATTACATATATTCATTATGTGATTGTTTTTCCTATGTTTTTACCCTTTTTTTACTTTGATCCCTGGTTTGATTTAGAAAGTTTGTTATGCACAATATTCACTGAGACCAGGCTGTGACAGAATCTGCTATTTTTACTTCTTGCTTGAATTAGGAAATGTAGTTTTGCTGCATTTCTTCTAGAGTCTGTTTTTTATTCTTCACAATTAGCCATCAGAGTTTCTACATTTTCTATTTAAGCATTGTGTTTTTTTAATGAAACATAGATTCCAATTGTGCAATTACTTTCTTTATACATTTTAGTTTATTTATCAAATAAAATCTGAACTTTAAGTTAGCCTGACAGGAGTCTACTCAAATTGATTGAAGTCACTGTTTTTAGCATCTCAGATCCTCTAAGGGAGAGAGAGAAATAACAAAGTCAAAATAAAAACAAATATAAAATCGGAATCAGAGGGATATAAAAAATTTGAGAGGGCATCAGTGAAGACAGTAGCAAAGGAGAGAGGCAAATGATAGTTATTACTATTCATTTGTTTTGTCTTTGTTTCCTTCTCAACATTGTCATGATAACATAATAAACAAACTTTAAGAAAGAGTACATGGAGCCACACTACAGACCGGTGTGCTTGAATGAATTACATGTGCAAGGTTTGTTACAAAGTCTTTTAATTATCTACTAGGTTCTCAACCATCTGCTGCATTTGAAGTTTACAAACAGCATGGGCGAGCAGGTTGATTTTGATGATCAAGGTGACCTTAAAGGAAATTATACCATTATCAATTGGCAGTTGTCCCCTGAGGATGAATCTGTAGTGTTTCAAGAAGTTGGCAACTACAATGCAGATGCTAAACCAAGTGATAGACTCAACATAAATGAGAAGAAAATCTTGTGGAGTGGTTTCTCAAAAGTGGTACGTGATCAATTTTTAATTGTCTGTTTTATTTTTGTTCAATACACAATTTGTTCAATACACAATTTGATTTTCATTGATTGTTGCAATATATCTCCTCAGCTGCCACTTTAAAGAAAAATACTTTAACTAAACCATTAGTGGTCTATAGTTGACTAGTAAATAGCTATCCTTTTAACACTATACAAAGGAAAATATATCTGAATACATTTTAGTTAATAGATTAATATGTAATAGCTATTTTGCTGAAATAAATGTACATTTTGTCAAAGCTTTTCATCTGGCACTCATCAGGACAATTTGCAAGAATACCAATACGGGAAAAACCAACATTTATACAGAATGAGAGGAGAGTGCTGTCTGATTAGTGAGTGAACTTTGATAGTAGAAACATTCTTGTGGAGAATGAACCAAAGCATTAAACCAGCTAACTATCAGCCTTTATTTAGGTTTTAAACAAATTAGGTCCGGTTTCAAATTTAAATAAAGTCTGGCAGTCACTGTCAATAATCATTGGTGCATACTCCATCACAATGTCTCTACGAATTAGAACCAATGTCTCAACCAATCAGCACTCCCCTGTTGTGTAGTACAGATGTTGATTTACCTGTTGGAGTAGGCATTCTTGCAAACTGTCCTGATGAATGCAAGATGAAAAGCTTCAACAAAATGTGCCTTTTTTAAAACAATGCACAAGTTTTGGTCTACTATTCAGCTATTTGTATAATAGCTATATTTATCACTACCTCTCAAATATAATTAGCTGTTTTGCTACTACTAATAAAATTACTAATTTACTATTCTTATGTTTCCAAACAATGTTGAAATTTAATTTCAAACCACATCAGTATTTAATAATACAGACTGGGACAATACTCAGACACAATTTATAATATATTGTTTGTACTGATTTGTATTTTGTCTCTCACAAATCACTTACAACACCAGACTCAAAATCTCAAATATTTAGCCTTTGGTTCTCCATTCAACACAATATTTCTACAGTTCATTTGACATTTGAAATCCTCTTAACCATGAAAACTATTATCACCTTTTACCCTGGTTGTTCTCCCTTGGTTTAGCCATTCACTTTCAGTACTGGCTAGATGACATGAAGCATCTTTAAGTTCTGCTCTCATCTCCTAATACTCTTCATTATTTTAGAATCAACCTGGAATCCAAAAGTAATCCCAACTTATTTTCCCCACTGCAATTTTTTCAAATTTTGTTTCCTGTCACCTCTACCCGAACCTTCGACAAATGAGAGCTCACAAACTTCTTGATTACCAAATCTGAGAAACCATCAAATCAGCTGCCACAGCCACTTCCCTCCCTTACTTGAGTCCAAAAGGCCAAATTTCCTTTAACACTCTTCCATGCTCCAGCCCTGATCTCACATTTTCCTCTTCTTTCTTTCCTGTCTCCAATCATGTCCTCTCTGAGCTTATGTTATCCACAAGATCCACCTACTTCTGTCTGGTCCTTTTTCTCAATAAACCTCTGAGTGCCCAAGTTTCCTGCTCATCTCCATGTTAACTCACATGGTGAATATTTCTCAATCTTCAGATACTTAAATATTCCTTCTTCACTTCTCTTAAAAATCAACCTTTGATCCTTCTATCCTTGCAACTTAACATCCCACCTCCAACATTTCTCTCCTTCCAAAAGACCTAGAACATGTTGTTACCTCCTCAATCAATTTCTGAGGACTACATATTTGAATCCCTCTAAACAAGTTTATGTCCTATCACCAGATCAAAGTGACAAATGTCATTATATGTAACTGCAACAAAGGTGAACAGACTCTCTACCTCCTTCTCGATCTATCTGTTGCTTTTAGCACAGTTGGTCACATCATCTTCCTCTGAAGCCTCTCCACTGTCATCCAGCTGGGTGAGCTGTTCTCATCTAGTTGCATTTTATTGATCTAATATTTGCCAGATCACATACAATGGATTCTTCTCCACCTCCTGTAAGGGTATGACTACTGTCCCCCAAGAAACTATCATTGACTGCATCCTATTTCTTATCTACGCAGTACCCTTCTGTAGCATCATCTAAAAACACATCAGTTTTCCTCAATGCACTGATCACACCCAGATTGAACATACTTGATTTGGCCTCTCAATTGTAAGATGAAGTTGTGAACACCACATTTAATGTATAGAATTTTCTTCAATGGAACAAGTCCACGTGGAGATAATTTACCAAAATTAAGACAAGTATCTTTGACCAGTACTTTCAACCAAGAGTTCCATTGTTCACAGTTTTAACAAATAACCACATCCATAGCAACAGTTCAACTGACGTCTGTGTTTCCGATATTGGTTAGCAATGTAGTGACAGGCTGTGAAGACTTTTTGTAAAACAATAAGGAACATGCAGAATTGAATGGAACAATTCCAATTTCAACTTCGCCCAAATTGCATATACATAAAATGTACATGCAGGCAGTTGCTTTGAATTACAACTACAAAGGAATTGCACATAGACAAATGTCACATATGAATAGCAACCTAATCTACTTGCAGAATAAATAGAGCTAAAGCTGCTGCAAAGGAATAATGTTATATGTCAGAACTTATTTCAATGGAAAGAAATTTGACGGAAAAACTAAATATTGAGTGATGGATCCATAGAGGGAAAAAAGCCTGGCAGTGAATTTATATGGGGAAACTCCCACAATAATTATAAATTCGACCCAAAGAATTTTAATGAATCTGCTCAAAGTTTCAATATTTCTTCTTTTTTTTAAATTTACATTCCTAGGTGCCTTTTTCAAACTGCAGTCGTGATTGTGTGCCTGGCACCAGGAAGGGGATAATTGAAGGGGAGCCTACCTGCTGTTTTGAGTGTGTAGCATGTGCAGAAGGAGAGTTTAGTGATGAAAGTGGTAAGCAAAACTATTAGTTTTATTACTGTACATGTGCCTGTAACTGAAACTGCTGTCCTGCATATATGTTCAAATCTCAGAGAGTTCTGCCTTCAGAAACATGTAAACTGAAATGCAGATAGTATAACTGACATGCACTTACATCTCTGCAAGGATCAGCAAATATATTTACGAACATGGAAAACATATAAACAAGGAAAAGAGCGGGCCACTTGGCTCTTTGCGTCTGTTTTGCTGTTCAATAAGATCATGGCAGGTCTAATTTTAACCGATTTTACTGCTCCTCGGATGCTGCCTGAACTGCTGTGCTTTTCCAGCACCATTCTAATCTAGGGTCTAATTTTAGCCTCAACTCTATATTTCTGCAAGGCTCCAATAGTCTTTAACTCCTTGGTAGGGACTGAAGGAGACTGCTTTTGCAATGCTATTTATATTTATGACAGAACTACTAAAGTATATAGAGAAGAAATAAATCACAGCTGCACCTGAAAAACAGGCATTTACAAATGTGAAAGTGACCCCCATATTTTGTTGGTTTCTGCAGAATATAAATAAAGGCTTATAAATTTAACCTTACCTGACCTATTAATATCTATAGCCCATTTAATGTCATATTAATGCCGGGCTGTAGCTGGGCAAGCAATCTGCTCGCTTGAAATTTATGCTGGTTTGTTTAAGTATATAAATCTGTTCCAAACAAATTATTTAAAGGTGGGAAGAAATATAGTAAAATTAAAGAATTTATTTCAGAATACTCCACATTAACCAAAGATTCTACCATTGTTTTATCTCATCTTCCAAATTTATGTTACGAGCTGTCTGGAGACTAGTAACCTCTTTATTAAAGTGGATAAAAGCAGGGGTTCCAGGGGACTTACAAAGAGAATAAAGCCACAAGATTCCTTTGTTTTTAATAAATAACAATAAACATTTGAACAGTAATATAATCTGCAATGCATGTACAATTTATATTGCAAGGTTTGTGAAGGTTTGTAGCTCAGGTTGAGATTTAGGGTGTAGGTTTGCTCGCTGAGCTATAGGTTTGATATCCAGACGTTTCATTACCTGGCTAGGTAACATCATCAGTGGCGACCTCCAAGCGAAGCGAAGCTGTCGTCTCCTGCTTTCTATTTATATATTTCTCCTGGATGGGGTTCCTGGGGTTTGTGGTGATGTCATTTCCTGTTCATTTTCTGAGGGGTTGACAGATGGCATCTAAATCTATCAATTTATATTCTAAAACCCAGAATCAACAATTGGTAAAATATGAGTAATGGACTGCGATTAAGCACCCCACAGTGCACATAAAATAGCAAATGTAACCAATGCAGTATTGTTCTGCAATTACCCCCATAAATTAGTTATGACATGGTCGGTCATCAAATCTCATGAAACTTAACAAGGAATTCTTTACTTTTCATTTCTTCCTTTCTGCTAATCTGGCCCTGCAATTCCCTTCAGTTTCATTGTGGGCAGCCTCAATGAAAGCTCTGTTCTGGTCAATCACCCTCCCTTCCTGGATCGATACTTCCCTTGAATCCAGAAACTGCACTCCAATACTTCATCACAGGCTGTACTCCAGCTTTCAACAAAATCTAGCTTCACCTCTCAATTTTTTCCTCAGCTCTAATCTTGCTCAGTCACATCAAGCAAATACAATTTATGTATTTTACAACATCCAGTCTTAGCTGTAGTGAAGTGATAGTACTAGTGATACTTTGCTTCTTATTAAATGTCCATAATTCCTGGGATATTTCCAGAACCTTGACTTGACTTCTAGCTCCCTATTAACTCCTTGAACTTCTTCTTCAGATGTAACAACACTGAGACATTCAACTGTTGTGCACAGTCTTACTGAGGCCCCTACAAACAAAATCAATGTAATTCAGTTGTATTCCCAGTTGTGTAACAAGGATTCTATCTTTCTCTTCCTTTCTCTCACTCACAAACTCATTCACTTCCCCATTGCCTATAAGCTATGAGCTCTTCTTCAGTGGCCAGTGAACTATTCTAAGGGACCTATTGAAAACCTTGCAACTAGTACCATCTTTATTTCTATGAAGAATTACATGTAACTGATTTATTTTGGAACATCCAAATGCAACATCCCTTTGAAACTGAGTGTGCCTGAATGTTACTTCCTCATAGAATGCTGGCTTCTGCAGAATATTTAAAAAAGCTTATAAATACCAGGATTCATCACACTAACAACTTTGAAGAAAACAGATGTGAAATACACAGATAACGTAGAGTCAAAGGAGGAAAGAATACAAACTGAGACATAAAACAAGTGGAGATGAGAAAACACAAACAGAAGCCTTGCAAGGAATTGTAAATAAAGTTGTAAACAAAACTGACTCATTTGCAATAAATGCATTGGGATGCAGAACATTTGAAGATTTAGTGAGGACAGACCGGATAGCCAAGCAGAACTTATTATAGATTAAAATGTGAATAGCGAAGAGCAGGTGATTGATACTATTGTGATGCAAGTAGGTGGTCGGTGAACCAACTAAATCACATAAAAATATTAGTCAACCTTAAAACCCAGCTAAAAGATGAGGAAACGTAATCCTTACGCTAATGATTGGATAAGATAGCAAGGCAAACTGGACTGAATATACTCTTGCACTGAGTAAAGAGTTAATGCTTTGAAAGTTTAATTGTATCAAAGAAATAACTAACTATACTCAATGTTTGTCATCTCTTCTCTTCCTTTAGATGCAAGTGCATGTACAAAATGTCCCAATGATTTCTGGTCAAATGAGAACCATACGTCATGCATAGCCAAGGAGATTGAATACCTGTCATGGATTGAACCTTTTGGAATTGCCCTGACAATATTTGCCATTCTAGGAATACTGATGACTTCCTTTGTTTTAGGAGTATTCATTAAGTTCAGAAATACTCCTATTGTGAAAGCCACTAACAGAGAACTCTCCTATCTCCTCCTCTTTTCCTTAATCTGCTGTTTCTCCAGCTCATTGATCTTCATTGGAGAACCTAAGGATTGGACCTGTAGATTGCGTCAACCTGCTTTTGGAATCAGTTTCGTGCTGTGCATTTCTTGCATTCTGGTGAAAACAAATCGTGTATTATTAGTCTTTGAGGCCAAGATCCCAACCAGCCTCCATCGAAAGTGGGTGGGCCTCAATTTGCAATTCTTACTTGTTTTCCTCTGTATTCTAGTGCAAATAGTTACTTGTGTTATCTGGCTTTACACAGCACCCCCTTCAAGCTACAGAAACCATGAGCTAGAAGATGAAATCATTTTTATTACGTGTGATGAAGGTTCATTAATGGCACTTGGTTTCCTCATTGGTTACACATGCCTCCTTGCTGCCATTTGCTTCTTTTTTGCCTTTAAGTCTCGCAAGCTCCCAGAGAACTTCAATGAGGCCAAATTTATTACCTTCAGTATGCTCATATTTTTCATAGTCTGGATCTCATTTATTCCTGCTTATGTCAGCACTTACGGGAAATTTGTTTCAGCTGTAGAAGTTATTGCTATTCTTGCATCAAGTTTTGGGTTACTTGGATGCATTTATTTTAACAAATGCTATATAATTTTGTTTAAACCATCAAGAAATACAATTGAAGAAGTGAGATGCAGTACGGCTGCCCATGCTTTTAAAGTGGCAGCAAAGGCAACTTTGCGGCGTGGCACCTTGTCTCGCAAGAGGTCTAATAGTATTGGTGGTTCCACTGTCTCCTCTCCAACATCTTCAATCTGTAGCAGAAGTGCCCATGATGAGCAAATAACCATGGAAATGCAGAGATGCAGCAAGCAGAAGGTCAGTTTTGGAAGTGGAACTGTCACTTTATCCCTGAGCTTTGAGGAAACTGGAAGGTACGCAACTGTTAGCAGGAGCATGAGGAGGAGAAATTCAATGGAAGCCAAATACAGCGATGATTTTTTGATGAAGCATAATGTTTTGATCCCTCTTCAGAATTGTGATACAGGAAATGATACACGGTGCAAGACAATGGGAAACAATGGATCAGGAACGCTTGAGTCATTGGATGGTAGCAAAGAACATGCCAAAAATACAGAAGATATATCCTCCAACACTTCAATAAATTCAAGAAACCTTGTTGATGGCACCATTGTAGATAATGCTATAAATTCTTAACGATGTAGTAATTCAGATTGTTCCTGTGGTTTTGTGAATTATGGTGCAAAATGTAAATTTTGCATCAGAAATGAAAATTCAAAATTATACCTAGAAAACTACCCAATTCAGAACATTCAAATATTGTTGAAACTGAGAGGTACATTAGAAGAGCAGCTTTGTCCTGGCAGGAGAGTCCTGGATTTTCTATAAGAATGACATACACATTTTGAAGCTTGCATTTGGATTTTTTCAGTAATGCTTCAGAATATGTCACAAGGATAGAAACAGAAAGAAACAATCACATTAACCGGAATGGACTCTGGATCCACAATTTTAAATCTTTATTCTTTCAAAGCTTGCCATATGCCAGAGACTAAAAAGCCCTGTATACTTGAAAGATCATTAACGTTGTGATTGTGTAAATTTCTGTATATTTGCAAGATGATATATTGGGTCAATATATTTAAGGGAATCCACATAATTAAATAATGAGTGATGACCTGTCGAAAACACAGAGAATCTTTTGATATCCATCAAGGACGTTTATGCTGTTACAAAAATGAGTTGCACCCATGCTATAGAACTGCTGCAGTAACAAGTTGTTTATTTAGCATCATAATGACAGTTACACTACAGAAATGCAACAGCAGTGTTAAAGTTCATCTGAAGTGAAGTCCATTGTTTTAGTAGAAATATGGCTCTGGAAGCAAGACAATGTCATCAGTGATAATGGGTTATCATACTGTGTTTCCATGGTTATTGTTCTCATGTTACATTTATTAATTCAGTTGTAGTTTAGTGTTTCAACAATATCCATGCTGTAAGAGCAGGAAGGGACAAATTTGATTCCGGGTATTAGGAATTTGAGTGATGAAGAGAAGCTGCAGAGGTTGGGTTTGTTTTCTATGCAAAAAGGTGACTTTTATGAGATCATACTGAAGTCTTCAAAATTATGAAGAGAAATGCTGAACGGTTCTTTTATAAGATGGCACAGACAAAATAACTAAGAAGGTAGAATTGAGAAGAAACAACTTTTCCATTTTCAAGGTAATACCGTTGTGGATTAAGTTACCAAGGAAGGTCATTGAAGAGGAAACCAAAACTTGTTCAAGAGGCATAAAATACGTTTTCTGGAGAGAGAAAGGATTCATAGTTTGTGAAAAGATTTGTAGCTCGGGTGCTCGTTGCAGACGTTTCATCCCCTGTCGAGGTGACATCCTTAGTGCTTGGGAGCCTCCTGTGAAGCGCTTCTGTGATCTTTCCTCCAGCATTTGTAGTGGTTTGAATCTGCCTCTTCCAGTTGTCAGTTCCAGCTGTCCGTTGCAGTGGCCGGTATATTGGGTCCAGGTATAAAGGATTCATAAATGTGATTAAGTTTTTTTTAAACAAGTAACCAAAAAGATTGAGGGCAGAGCAGTAGATGTTGTTTACTTGGACTATAGTAAAGCCTTTGACAAGGTTATGCATGGTAGCCTAATTAGTAAAGTTAGATTACATGAAATTCAGGGTGAGCATGCCAATTGGATATAAAATTGGCTTTGTAGAAGGAGACAGAGGGAGGCCTGTAACCAGTGGTGTCCCCCAGGGATTAGTACTGGATCCATTTTTGTTTTTCATTTATCGAAATGGTTTGGTTGAGAAGTTAGGAGGTTAGTAAGTTTGCAGATGACATCAAAATTGGTGATATAATGGACAGGGAAGAAGGTTATCTAAGATTACAAAGAGATCTTGATCAATTGGGTCAATGGAATGGAATGGCAGATTAAGATTAATTTGGATAAATGTGTGGCATTAATAAGGACAGGAGTTATATAATTAGTGGTAGGACCATGGATAATGTAAAGAGACTTCGGGCTTGAGGTACCTAATTCTTTGAAATTTGCATCACAGTTAGACAGGGTGGTTAAAAGGTGTTTAGCGTGCTGGCCTTCATTGTTCAGACCTTTGAGTATAGAAGTCAAGATGTCATACTAAGGTTGTCCAGGACGTTGCTGAGGCCTCTTTTGGGGAACTGAGTGTGCTGTTCTGGTCATTATATGAAGGATATTATTAAATTGGAGAGGGTTCAAAAAAGATTTACCAATATGTTGCTGGGAATGAAAGGTTTGAGATACAAAAATAGGATGAAAGGCTGGAGACTTTTTTCACTGGAGCATAGGAGGTTGAGGGATGATCTTATAAAATCATGAGGGGCATAGATATGGTGAATAATAAGGGTCTTTTTGCTCGGTGGGGAACTTCAAAATAGAGGACATATTTCTAAGGTGAGAGGAGAAAAATTTTAAAAAGACATGAGGAGCATTTTCTTTACAGAGAGAATGAACTGCCGGAGAAAGTGGTGGACTTTCAATGTTTCAAAGACATTTGATAAGTTCATGAATAGGAAAGGTTTGGAGGGATATGGGCAGGTGAGACTAGTTTAGTTTGGGAACATGGTCAGCATGGACTGTTTGGACTGAAGGGTCTGTTCCCATGCTGTATGACTCTATGACTGCAATTCATACTGACAGATGACATTTGGTGTTTTCAAAAGAATTAGTGCTTTGGAAGTGATGGCCATTTTCAGTCTCTAAAAAATTGAAAGTCATCTATGTGGAGTGCAATATTACTTTAGTTTGCTACACCAGCACAGTCCTGCAACATGAATTAAATTATTTTTCAGTTCCAGTATGAAGGCCAATGCTGCTTTTGACTTATTGATGCTAAGACAGATTTGTGATCCTGTGATATTATAATACTGACAATAGAAAAATAAAACTCACTTTAAAAAGCTATAATCAGCAGCCGGTAACATCAAGAAAGGAAGAGAGAACATGAAAGAAGATCAAGATGTAAAGAAGCCCAGGAATGAAATCTCATGGCAAGATGCAATGTGAGCAGTAAAAATGTATGAACAATTTATTTTCTGTTCTATAGCTGATCTTAATGCATGTGGGTAATTTGCTGGAGGTGAGTTGTAATATTGCAGCAAAAAAAAGAGAAGTGACTCTGTACAATATCACAGCCTTGTTCAAACACAAGTGTCATCGAGATAGGATTGATGTGGTTCTATTGGTGAGGTGTATAGCTTGTGTACATCACAGACTAGACGGAAGATGAATGATGGCTGATTTTTGAGAGTAGTAAAGTCAGAGGAAGTGACTCCAAAAGTCTTCATACTTGACAGAATCAAGGGCTTGTGTGAGATCGGAAAAGGCCTTATTTATGGTTGGTTGGTCTAGAGACTAGGACTGCGTACTGCAGGCACTTCAAAACAGTTGGGAGATGCCATTATTTGTGCCTTTGCAAAATCTAATAGCAAGAAAAGTGATCTAGCAGCAAAGTCTTCTCCTGAGCCAACATGGACACATAGAGGCACTAAATACTTTGAATTAGCTGTGCTGGCAGGGACATATCATTTGAATGCTTGCCATCAGACTCCCAAAGCAACTGCACCACTTATAACTCGGCCATAGCAGTAAACCTCTAGGAGGACATCAGAAATGTTTTACGGTTTTTTTTTCAAAACATCACTGAAGGGGTTAAACATATCCACTGAGACACGTAACTGACCAAAATGGGTAAAGTTCATTCAGAAAGCACTGAATATGTCAAATAATGTCATTGAGAATGTGCTGTGGCAAAGTCGAGGCATCAAAGGGACCGTGCAAAACTCCAAACAAGCCATTTACTCACCCCTTCCAGTAGTATTTGCCCTTTCCTTGGCAGAGCCTGCGTTTCAGGTATTGGATTCATCAGCCATCCCAGCATCCTTCAAACGAGTGTGGGAGAAAGTCAGGACTCATGAGACTATAATAAGTTATTGGGGATTCAGTGAGATTGAAATAAAAGGTGAAACAGAATAGCAGCTAATGATAGTGGTGATCCACAGGCAGAATATTGCAATGGTAATTATGGTGTTCCATCAATGCAAGTCTGATACTGAAGTAATGTGACATTAGTGTGACAATAGTAATGGTAATGTGAGAATGATAAGACAGCAGAATGGAGCAGTTTAACATTAATGAAGCATTAGTAATGAAGGGGTATGACACCAATTAGGTAATGTTCATGGAACAGTTGGCAATTGTAAGATTGATGAGGCAACAGTGACAAATAGCATAAAATTGAAATTATCCTATCACTTTCACCTAGAGTTTATATGATGTGCAAAGTCTGTATTTTTTTTATGTTTCTGCAGATTGACAATTTCAGATCTGTAGGATGTGACAGAATGGATGCCACAATGAGACAAGCTGAGTTGGAAGATGAAACTGAAGTACATTTATTCTATACAATTGGATAATGCTTGTTTAAAATACATGATCAGATAGTGAAACTGGGTCTCTTCCATTATGAGGTTAGCCAGGGGAAAAGTAGAATTTGAGAATTTTGAGCCATGTGAAGCTATGACCAACATTGGCAGCTGAAATTATTTCCATGCATTTATATTTGAAACTTCAAGGAACTGTAACAAGAACACGTAATGACTTTGTAACAAAAAAAATTGTTAATATTACATAAATGCAAATTGTATTTTCAACATCAAATGTGTAAAATTGTTAATTAGATAACTATATATTAAATACAGATTTATTGACAAATAGTTTTTTATAAGAATCAAAACATTTTGGAGCACTTGAATTTTTTTCTACCACTGTTCACTTGTGTATTCTTTGATCAGCTTTCTTCTTTAGAATCAATGACACATGATATTCATTTAGGAATCTTGACTGAGGTTCATTTATCTGTTTGTGCCTAGATTACCCGGTTTATAATTTTTCCTTCTTTAAAAATGGCTTTTATAGATTCATAGAGATGTACAGCATGGAAACAGACCCTTCAGTCCAACCCGTCCATGCCGACCAGATATCCCAACCCAATCTAGTCCCACCTGCCAGCACCCGGCCCATATCCCTCCAAACCCTTCCTATTCATGTACCATTCCAACTGCCTCTTAAATGTTGCAATTATACCAGCCTCCACTACATCCTCTGGCAGCTCATTCCATACACATACCACCCTCTGCGTGAAAAAGTTGCCCCTTAGGTCTCTTTTATATCTTTCCCCTTTCACCCTAAATCTATGCCCTCTAGTTCTGGACTCTCTGACCCCAGGGAAAAGACTTTGTCTATTTATCCTATCCATGCCCCTCATAATTTTGTAAACCTCTATAAGGTCACCCCTCAGCCTCCAACGCTCCAGGGAAAACAGCCCCAGCCTGTTCAGCCTCTCATTGTAGCTCAAATCCTCCAACCTTCTGTGAAACCTTGTAGAAATTTGTAAAATCATGAGGTCATAGGCTTAATGGTAGATGTTTTTTCCCTACGATGGGGGATTTCAAGACTAGGGGCCACATTTTTAAGGTGAGAGGAGAGAGATCAAGAAAGATGTGAAGGGCAAATCTTTTGTACAGAGGGTGGTTCGCATATAGAATGAATTTCCTGAGGAAATGGTTGGTGTGGGCACAATTACAACATTTAAAAGACGTTTGGTTAAGTACATGAATATGAAAAGTTTGAAGGGATATTGGCCAGGAGCAGGCAGGTGGGACTAGTTTAGTTTGGGATTACATTCAGCATGGACTAGTTGGACCAAAGGGTCTGTTTCTGTGCTGTTTGACTCTATGACTCTAATGACCAGGGTTATATTTGTGAGTTCCCTTGTAGTTCCTTAAGATCAGACCTTGAACCTAAGCATGTACCATGTAAATCATTTCATTTTTAATTTCCAGAGGACCATAGCTATACCTATGTCAAGTTTCCAATGATAATGTGAGGTCTCAATTGTACTTACACCTCCTATGAATTATAACTTAGAAGCTTCATAACATTAATTCAAGGTTGACATGCATCATCCTTTCACCAGGCAGACCTCAGACAAGAAAACATTGAAGAGCATAAAAAAGGGCACTAGAATAGAGAAATTACTGATTGCTCTTTCTAAAACTATTGCTACAATTTCTGTCTTAGCAGGTCAATTTTTTTTACTTGCCCACCCCAAGAAACGGAACAACGTTTTTAAGCAACTTTTCTGCAATTCAAAAACAAAAACAGAAATTGCTGGAAAAGCTCAGCAGGTCTGGCTGCTTCTGTGTAGAGAAATCAGATTATTAGGGTCTCTAATTCAGCACCTTGAACTATAGCTACCTATAAATTGCATACATCTATGAGACTGAAACAACTTGTGCCAATTTAATAATCTTATATCCCCACATCTCTTATTCAGTACTCCTTTGTGAATTGTTACACACTCTCAATCTGTTATCTTTATGTTCATTTCCTCTATTTTCTTGCAGGGTAAATTTGCACAAAATGATTCTAATATGTTCAGTATCAGACAGTCCTTTTCCAACATTAAGTACGCTGCACTTCAGGGTAAAGGCCATCTGGTTTTTGGAAAGAAATGTAGCTTTTATCCTGGGAAGTGGGAGGTAATGATATCCTCCAGATACCGTTTATTGACTGAGCTTCTGCTGTTATCGCAGCATCACTGTGAAGCACTATACAGAGATAAACCTCTGCCCACTTCTGTCTTTATTTAATGCCAAGGGGTAATTTTCAGCCTTTCTGTCCGACAGATTCCCACAGCAAAGGATGGCTCAGGCAGAGGAAAATTATGATGAAGACCAAAAGACTTGCTGGTGATCGTGGCTACATTATACCGCTGTCTCTCATGACAGTAGCACAAATAAAGTACCGCCAAATTGCCTAAAGTGAAATGAAATGAGGGTCCATTCAGTGCCATGATGCCTCTGTACAATCACTTCTGTTGCTCCATGTCCTCAAGTAAACTTTAGAAGGTGTATAAGAAGTGCTGATGGCAAGGTATGTGTCAGCTCCCAGGTCATATACAATGTTAGAAAATAACAGACTGATTGTTTGAACTTTGTAAATATTGCATTCATATACACTGTGCAATAAAATGGCACATTGTTATTCATGAAGGTTAATCACACAGGATAGGGTGTGCTCATTAATGCTGATGTTTTCACTCAGATGATGAATATTAGCCTGAAGAAGTAGAAACAAAGGAAAGCTGATTAATTGACATATGCTGGGGACAGATACTTGTTCAAGAGAGTTAAAAATCACACAACACCAAGTTATAGTCCAACAGGTTGATTTGGAAGCACTAGCTTTTGATGTGTTGCTTCTTCCAGGAAGAACCATTTGAAGAAGAAGCAGCACTCTGAAAGTTAGTGCATTCAAAAAATCCTGGTGTTGTGTGATTCTTAACTTTGTCCACCCCAGTCCAACACCAGCTCCTCCAAGTCTTGTTCAAGAGAGTTTATGTAAACATGGAGAAGAAAGAGTTAAGTATCTGAGGCAGAGTTTGTGACACAGGAAAGATATCTCCAGTTATAACAATTGCTGCCGTGTCCTTTGCTGCATATTATAATACTCCTACTCCTCTATGGCAAAGGCTCACTGCAGTGTGCCAATTCCAAACACTGTTATTAATCCTGAGAATTCCTAACTGCTAAAAAGGTATAGGTGGACAGAACTGAAATTCTGCCGGTACCCAACCTTCAACAGAAACAATGAGGGGCAATTACTGTAGCTTGTAGAAAATGCAATAAATCCCTAAATAAGCACCTACCAAATTCAGAAAATAATATTTACAATCTCATACTCGTTTGCAACAGAAGACTGTTACTTATTTCTGTATCAGCTGATCCTAGTTATTGCTACACCCATAATTCTCACTGAGTTGCCCCAAACTGTACTAGCAATACACAAACAAGGGACTCTCAACTGCTGTGCTGCTGGTCTCATGCTGATAGCTCCGGTCAGAGAATATAGGCTGCACTTCAGACAAAAGTCCTTTCTTGAAATACTTCTTGTTCAAAAGACTGTTCTCTGAAACATGAAATTTTCTTTTTTTGAGGAGCTGGCTGGCCTGCTATGTGTTATTTTTTAATGTAGGTTTGCTGTATTTGCAATGCTTTACATTTTGTTTTTACTTGGATAATCAACTATGAAAGATAAAGAATGCTGTTGGTTATAAGATATTACATAATGCTATGGGTCGAGTTACATGGAGGTGTATCATATCTAAAGTTAAAAATATAAGAACACAAGCAATAGGAGCAAGGGTAGAGCATAAGGCCCATCAAGTTTGTCCCACCATTCAATATGACCATAACTGATCTTGGACTGCAACTCCACTTCCCTGTCTATTTCCCATCTCACTTGATTCCTTGAGAGACTAACAATCTGTCCATCTCAGCCTTAACTGTGTTCAGTAATGGAACATTTATAACCCTATACAACAGAAAGTTGATATTGCATTTCAGGTGTGAATTCACTAAAACCCTGTGCAATGTAACAAGACCTCTTTTTTTTCTTGTACTCAAATCCCCTTGCACTAAAGGCAAAAAAGGCCAACATCCTAATTGGTTGATGTACCTGCATGCTAATATTCTCTGTAAAAGTACACCCAAGTCTCTCAGGACATCAACATTTCCAAGTTCCACACATTATATTTTTAAAAATCTGCTTTTCTATTCTATCGACCGAAGGGAATAACCTCACCGTTGTCCACTCTGTCTTTCTAGGGTTCATCTCTAGTAACTCTCAGGCTCTGTACCTGATAGTGAATTTTTGAACTTAATTGTCCCTTTTCTTTTCCTGATGCTCTTTACTGTCTTGTGATTGTTCTCTGAAATGTGAGATTTTAAAGTGTGTCACAGAAATAGATGTTGTATTCTGAAGCTCCTAATCTTTCTGAGAGACCCTAATAGTCAGAGGTAAATTGAGAAACAAACTTGTAAGGAGATCTCAGCTATCTGTAAGAATAATAGGATGGTTATGGTAGCGGATTTTAACTTTTCAAACATAGACTGGGACTGCCATAGTGTTAAGCGTTTAGATGGAGAGGAATTTGTTAAGTGTGTACAAGAAACTTTTCTGATTCAGTATGTGGGTGTACCAACTAGGGTAGGTCCAAAACTTGACCTACTCTTGGGAAATAAGGCAGGGCAGGTGACTGAGGTTTCAGTGGGAGAGCACTTTGGGGCCAGCAACCATAATTCTATTAGATTTAAAATAGTGATGGAAAAGGATAGACCAGATCTAAAAGTTGAAGTTCTAAATTGGAGAAAGGTCAATTTTGATGGTATCAGGCAAGAACTTTCAAAAGCTGATTGGGGGGCAGATATTCGCAGGTAAAGGGATGGCTGGAAAATGGGAAGCCTTCAGAAATGAGATAACAAGGATCCAGAGAAAGTATATTCCTGTTAGGGTGAAAGGAAAGGCTGGTAGGTATAGGGAATGTTGGACGACGAAAGAAATTGAGGGTTTGGTTAAGAAAAAGAAGGAAGCATATGTAAGGTATAGATAGGATAGATCGAGTGAATCCTTAGAAGAGTATAAAGGCAGTAGGAGTATACTTAAGAAGGAACTCAGGAGGGCAAAAAGGGGAAATGAGGTAGCTTTGGCAAATAGAATTAAGGAGAATCCAAAGGGTTTTTACAAATACATTGAGGACAAAAGGGTAACTGGGGAGAGAATAGGGCCCCTCAAAGATCAATAAGGTGGCCTTTGTGTGGAGCCACAGAAAATGGAGAAGATACTAAACAAGTATTTTACATCAGTATTTATTGTGGAAAAGGATATGGAAGATATAGAATGTAGGGAAATAGATGGTGACATCTTGTAAAATGTCCAGATTACAGAGGAGGAAGTGCTGGATGTCTTGAAACGCATAAAGGTGAATAAATCCCCAGGACCTGATCAGGTGTACCCTAGAACTCTGTGGGAAGCTAGAGAAGTGATTGCTGGACCTCTTGCTGAGATAGTTGAATCATTGATAGTCACAGGTGAGGTGCTGGAAGCCTGGAGGTTGGCTAACGTGGTGCCACTCTTTAAGAAGGGTGGTAAGGACAAGCCAGGGAACTATAGACAGTGAGCCTAACGTCAATGGTGGGTAAGTTGTTGGAGGAAATCCTAAGGGACAGGATGTGTATGTATTTGGAAAGAAAAGGACTGATTAGGGATAGTCAACATGGCTTTGTGCATGGGAAATCATGTCTCACAAACTTGATTGAGTTTTTTGAGGAAGTAACAAAGAGGATTGATGAGGGCAGAGTGGTAGATGTGATCTATATGGACTTCAGTAAGGCATTGGACAAGATTCCCCATGGGAGACTGGTTAGCAAGGTTAGATCTCACTGAATACAGGGAGAACTAGCCATTTGGATACAGAACTGGTTCAAAGGTAGAATACAGAGGCTGGTGGTGGAGGGTTGTTTTTCAGACTGGAGGCCTATGACCAGTGGAGTGCCACAAGGATCAGTGCTGGGTCCTCCATGTAAATTATTTGGATGTGAGCATAAGAGGTACAGTTAGTAAGTTTGCAGATGACACCAAAATTGGAGGTGTAGTGGACAGCGAAGAGGGTTACCTCAGATTACAAGAGGATCTTGACCAGATGGGCCAATGGGCTGAGAAATGGCAGATGGAGTTTAATTCAGATAAATGCGAGGTGCTGCGTTTTGGGAAAGCAAATCTTAGCAAGACTTATACACTTAATGGTAAGGTCCTAGGGAGTGTTGCTAAACAAAGAGTCCTTGGAATGCAGGTTCACAGCTCCTTGAAAGTGGAGTCACAGGCAGATAGGATAGTTAAGAAAGCGTTTAATATGCTTTATTTTATTGGTCAGAGTATTGAGTACAGGAGCTGGGAGGTCATGTTGCAGCTGTACAGGACATTGGTTAGACCACTGTTGGAATATTGCATGCCATTCTGGTCTCCTTCCTAGCGGAAAGATGTTGTGAAACTTGAAAGCGTTCAGAAAAGATTTACAAGGATGTTGCCAGGGTTGGAGGATTTGAGCTATAGGGAGAGGCTGAACAGGCTAGGACTGTTTTCCCTGGAGCGTTGGAGGCTGAGGGGTGACCTTATAGAGGTTTACAAAATTATGAGGGGCATGGATAGGGTAAATAGACAAAGTCTTTTCCCTGGGGTCGGGGAGTCCACAACTAGAGGGTATAGGTTTAGGGTGAGAGGGGAAAGATATAAAAGAGACCTAAGGGTCTTTTTCACACAGAGTGGACGGAACGAGCTGCCAGAGGAAGCGGTGGAGGCTGGTACTATTGCAACATTTAAAAGGCATCTGGATGAGTATATGAATAGGAAGACTTTGGAGGGATATGGGCCGGGTGCTGGCAGGTGGGACTAGATTGGGTTGGGTGGCATGGTGGCACAGTGGTTAGCACTGCTGCCTCACAGCGTCAGAGATACGGGTTCAATTCCCGCCTCAGGCAACTGTCTGCGTGGAGTTTGCACATTCTCCCCGTGTCTGCATGGGTTTCCTCCAAGTGCTCCGGTTTCCTCCCATAGTCCAAAAATGTGCAGGTCAGGTGAATTGGCCATGCTAAATTGACTGTAGTGTTAGTTGAAGGAGTAAATGTAGGGGAATGGGTCTGGGTGGGTTGCTCTTCGGAGGATCGATGTGGACTTGTTGGGCCGAAGGGTCTGTTTCCACATTGTAACTAATCTAATCTAATATCTTGTCGGCATGGACAGGTTGGACCGAAGGGTCTGTTTCCATGGTGTCCATCTCTATGACTCTAAATAACCTGCTCTGTAGAGATGAAGACTGATAACTCAAGAGAGCAAGATTGTCTTTGTTCTTCTTCAATAAGGCTTATGTGGCATTCCTGGTAAAACTATTTTTGTATTTTTTTTGTGAATCAATTGTGATTCCAATGTCTTGAGTACTATGTCCCTAAAACCTAAGCTTGCGTTTGGCAATCTCAAACTTTTGGGACTTGGTGGTGTTCAATTGGACTTGGTGGTGAGGTCAAGTGGTGAGGACAGGAGTGAGGACCTTCCCACTTCCACCAGGGACTCAGCAGCCACTATTTCCCCAAACACCAAGGGCTGGCTAAATAGTCCATTCGTCAGGCTGGAAAGTAGCTGCATGTCTTGCTTTGTGGTGATGTAGTCAAGCCAGGTAAAGTTTCTACCTGTGCACTCCTTGTACCATCTACAGGTGGAGTTCTTATGAATTATAGTTCACCAACCCAGTCTTTCTGTAGCTGGAAAACCTGTTCCTCCAATTTTACAATGGAAAATGAAGAGAAATAGAAGTAAAAAGTAAACTAAGTCTGTCCGACAGAGGCCTGTTGGGCCTTCAATGGTACAGTCCTACACACCACAGGGACATCTGGAAGATGTAACCAGCAGATGGTCCTTTCTTCAGACTCTGTTTCTCTTCCACATTTACTGCTGAGAGGTTCACTCATGAGCCCATCACAGCAATGAGAGTGAAACTGTCTCTGATTGGAAGAGCAGTGAGCTATGCAAACATGGCTAGTTTTATTCCTGCCTATTCATGACTTTTATTGATGCCTGTGCATCAGGAACACCAATGGCTAGGGGAGGGAGGAGCTGAGGATGTTGTGGGAGACACTGTAAGGCTTGGAATGCCTTCCTTGTGGATGTAGGAAAAAGAACCGAGTCATGGAAGACAACAGAGGAAGTGCTTCCCTCCTTCCCTCACAGGTGCTAGTCCTCCAAAGGACTGCAATCAAGATGGCAGAACAGGCTATTGAGCCTGCAGGGCCCTAGGTGAGAGAAAAGGAGTGTGTGTGTGTGTGAGAGAGTGAGTGAGTCTGTGAGGAAGGAAGGAAGGGAGTGAGTGAGTGAGTCAGTGAGCAAGTGTGTGTGTGAGAGAGTGAGGGATGGATGGAAACTGAGAGATTCAGGGAGGGATGAAGTGAATGCAATGGAGAGAGTTAGTTATTACGAGGGATGGAGTGAGTGTGAGGGAGTGAGGGTTGTGAGGCACCAAATGAGGGAAGAAGCATGTGAAAGGAGTCTGTGATTGAGGGAGACAATGTGAGAAACCCTGAAACAAAGAAGGATTGCGATATAGACCCACCTTCTCCCCTTCCCTCCACAAAAAAAAACTATGTACAAGTTAGGCGGCAGGAGGGAAAACACAGAGGGTGAAAGCAACTGAAATCTGAGCTCCACTTTTGTATAAACTCCACTAAAATAAGCTCAAAGTATAAGTCACCAAAGACAAGCAGCTGGTCATTGTTAGTTTGATTCTGGATCAGTGGTGCTGGAAGAGCACAGCAATTCAGGCAGCATCCGAGGACAGGCAAAATCGACGTTTCGGGCAAAAGCCCTTCATCAGGAATAAAGGCAGAGAGCCTGAAGCGTGAAGAGGTAAGCTAGAGGAGGGTGGGGGTGGGTATAGAGTAGCATAGAGTACAATAGGTCAGTGGGGAAGGAGATGAAGGTGATAGGTCAGGGAGGAGAGGGTGGAGTGGATAGGTGGAAAAGGAGCTGGGCAGGTCGGACAAGTCCGGACAAGTCAGGGGATCGTGTTGCTGGAGGTTAGAAACTAGGATGAGGTGGGGGAAGGGGAAATGAGGAAACTGTTGAAATCCACATTGATGCCCTGGGGTTGAAGTGTTCCGAGGCGGAAGATGAGGCGTTCTTCTTCCATTAGTTTGATCTAACTTCTTAGCTTGGCCCATGTCTCCATCTTTTCCCTGGTGAACAGGATTTGGGGCTTACACCATCTCTCTTTAATTCTGCTTTTTAATGGAAAAGATAAATGTTATGAGTAAGCTATGCTGCTTGGCAGTTTTTAATGGCCAATTTTATTAATTACCATATATTTAAAATATCAATATATTGCTTTGGAATTTTCTGAAATTCATTTTTACTGTTCTTTTTTAATATTTATTTCTAAATAAAGTGAGAGAAAAAATATTCCTTCCCTCTGCCATTTGAAAATGTTGGATGGCCCTTTTGTAAATGCTCTTTTTTTATAAGCCTGGTTAGGTTACTGTCGTATTCTGCTCTTTCCCCCTCTCATCAACTTTATGGTGGCCCTTTGCTGGTAACTTAAACATTCCCAATCCTCAAATTTGGAACCTTTATTTGCAAGGTTGTAAGATTCTTACTTTAATCTAATACCCATTTTCTGAATAAGTCACAGACTGAGGTTTTTAGCTGACCTTATATCAACAGAAAATATTTTTGCTTAATGGTCCACACTATTTCTTTAAATGCTTCCCACTGTTTATTTATTATTGTAACTTATAGTTAACTTACACAAGCAACCTTAGCCATTTCTCCAATCATAGGTATGTAATTGGCTTTGTTTAACTTTGAAATTCTTACTTGTAATTGGAGTAACTCACTTTCAATCTTAGCATGGAATTCAATTTTGTTATGACTAATTCCCAGTGGCCAATTTACTGTATGATTTCTTATTGGATCATGAGTCATGCTTCATTGCATATAACTAACTTGAACTAACTTTATTCCTGGTTGGGTCCAAAACATAGCGCTTGAGAAAACTATCAAAAATTATTACAATGCCTTTTTACATGCTCTAATAATTTATTTGTTAATGCTGTGCCCAATGGTAAAAAAATGGCATTAGGCGGATGGTAAACAGTGTCGTACTTTGTTAGCTATGCAGTAACCTGCCATTAAGATGAATAGCACGGTTTCTGACTGTTTTATTTCTAGTCTATAATTCTATTTTACAATCTCCTGAGACAAGATTCATCTTCACTGGTGTCCTTACGAATTAAATCTATTATTGTTAAGGGAAGAAACTAACTTATTTTTAGGCGAGAAAGAAACATTTTTTTAATCTCTGTAACCTAAGTTAGAAAATAATGGTTTTGCTTAATTTATATAAAGTGACCTTGAAAACACATTAAAAAAATTTAATTAAAGCAGCCTATTTTACAAGAACTGCTTTCCTAGACATTATTGGAGTACAGTATTATATTTTAATAGTTTTGTACATAATGCGAAGCAAAATCAGAAAAAGTGTAGTAGGCTGAATACACTATTTACCTCGAGGCAACCACAAGTGGACAATTAATGCTTCCTTCACATTTAGAGAATAAGTGATTTTTAAAAAAGAATTCAATAAAAGAAATTGTCTCATTCATGTTAATTTTTGGACAAACTTAAATGCTGTTCAAATGAGTAAATTGGCCAATTAACAGGAAAAAGTGTTGGGATGAATGAATCACATTCAACTTGACAAACTGTAACTACTGCAGCATCACACTAGTGCACATCCTCATTTACAATCTATATTAATCACCTAAAGGAAGAGACTGACAGTATTACTGTCAAATTTGCTGCCAATACAAAGATAGATACAAAAGTAAGAGGAGAATAAACAGTCCATAAAAGGATGTATATAGATCAAGTGAATAGCCTAAAATTTGGCAAATGGAGTAATGTAGGAAAATTTGTCTACTTAGGCAAGATGACTATACAAGCAGGAAGGAAAGACACTGTACAATACTGAGATGTAGGGATATCCTTGTTTATAAATCACAAACCGTTAGCCCACAGTCACAACAACTGAGAGAGTTAACTAGTTAGGAAGGGTAAATGAAATGTTGAACTTTTTGCGATGCAGAATAGAGTATAAAAGAAGTGAAGTGTTTCTATAGATGTTGCAGGCATTGATGAGACCATACTTAGAGCATTGTGAGGTTTTGGTCTCCTTACTTAAGAGGGATATGCTTCTATTGGTGTCAGTTCAGAAAAGGATCACTTAGCTCATCTTTGTGCAGAAGGCGTTAACTCATGAAGAACGGTCGAGTTGATTAGGTTCGTCCTCATTGAAATTTGGAAAAAAATTATTTTAATGAAGCACACAAAAGTCTGAGGGGACTTGACAGTGCAGATGTCGAAGGTTGTTTCCTCTCCTGGGAGAATATAAAACAAATAAGGGGTATTCCAATGAGATGAGACAAAAATTATTTTCTCAGGGTTTTTAGTCTTTAGAATTCTCTTCACCAGAGAGCACTGAAAGTTGAATCATTAAATATTTTTAAGAGTGAGTTGGGCAGAATTTTAATCTACAAGGGAGTCAAGGTTCAGAGAGAAAGCCATTAAGGAGCGTTAAAGCCACAATTAGATCAGCCATTATCTTATGAAATAGTGGAGCACATTTGATGTTCTGAATAGCCTACTCCTACTCCAATTTCATATGATCTTGGTGACCAGAGTACAAAGATGTAGACAGCATGCTGGAGGGAGAAGGAAACCAGTGGGTGTGGGTACAGAATCAGAGGACAGGAGTTGAAAGATGGGTCGCAAGGGAGGAAGATGATGGCCATGCAATTGGATGCTGAGGATCTGTTGATAGATGAGCTTTGGTTGCAACCTGTCTAATGGTTATCAAAGGCTTTCCCAACTTCCCCAATTATTACTGGGTTCAGCTACTAATCATGCCCAATGCATTCTCCACTGACTCCTGCTGCAACACTAACATTCCAGCTCATCACACCCGTGGTCACTCTGACTATGAAAAGGTCTACTCAAATCAAGCCCTGGTAATAAGATATATTCCTGATGAAGGGCTTTTGCCCGAAACGTCGATTTTACTGCTCCTCAGATGCTGCCTGAACTGCTGTGCTTTACCAGCACCACTAATCCAGAATCTGGTTTCCAGCATCTGCAGTCATTGTTTTTACCTAATAAGATTGGCAAGCTCACCACATTCTCCAACTTACCCAAGTTACTACCTATGATCAAGTTCCCAATGTACCAGACTCACCGTTCTATCAAACCCCACCCCCACCAGAAAAGTCAAGACTAAAGTTTTAGGACCACAACATTGAGTGTGATATATAAATACAAGTCAAAGTAGTTAAACATCCCAAAGCATTTCCAGTGATTGTTAGCAAACAAATTTGACAGGGAACATGTTTCAGCAGATGATCAAAAACTTTGTCAACTAGGTTTTATTGAGTATTTTAAAGTAAGAAGAGTGATAGACAAAGAAAAGTTTAGGTAAAGTACGCCAGAGCTGTGGGCCTAGGCATCCTAAGGCTTAGTCACCAATGAGATTAAATTTGGATATTAGATTAGATTAGATTACAGTGTGGAAACAGGCCCTTCGACCCAACAAGTCCACACCGACCCACCGAAGCGAAACCCACCCATATTCCTACATTTACCCCTTACCTAACACTACGGGCAATTTAGTATGGCCAATTCACCTGACCCTGCACATCTTTGGACTGTGGGAGGAAACCGGAGCACACCCACGCAGACACGGGGAGAACGTGCAAACTCCACACAGTCGCCTGAGGCGGGAATTGAACCCGGGTCTCTGGCGCTGTGAGGCAGTAGTGCTAACCACTGTGCCACCGTGCCGCCCACCCGTGCAAGAGGTCAGGGGTAGAGACATTACCACTGCACAATAACCCTCTGAGTTGAAATCCCTCAAGTTTGGTTTTAACAGAAACTTTATCGAGAATAAAATAGGCAGATGAAGAAAATGGAGATTAAGTGATTTGTGAATGTGATGTGTTCGTGTGATCAAAGCAATGTACTGTTCTGGAGGCTCAATACTAACTTGTACATTTTTTAAAAATCAACTTACTTATTAAACGCATATGGAGTGTACACTGGCAGACACTACACAGTACCACTAAAGCCCTTTGGAGCATTAACCTGGGCCTCGCAATGACTAGTGAGTGGCATTACTAATGAGTGTCGTCCCTCAATGCCAACGTGTATATTTCCTAAACAAGATATTCAGAGATATTATTATGCAACATCTTTTATTAAAACCCTCAAGGAGACCCTGTATTGCCTGAACATCATCAGCAAAATAACCTAATAAAAAAGTCTAAACAAAACAAAAACAAAGAATTGCGAATACTGGAACTCAGAAACAAAAAAAAGGAAGGTCACTGGACCCGAAACGTTAATTCTGCTTTCTCTGCACAGATGCTGCTAGACCTGCTGAGATTTTTTCGCCAATTTCTGTTGTGGAAAAAAAAACCCTTGCTACTCATGCCTTACTCGCACTGTCGTGTGTTAATTTTTGATCGGGTAAATGCGGATATGTGACCTTCCCCTTTAATGACAGCAGTCGGTGCAGGTACAGGAAATCTGCGGGAGCGGAAAACCCGGGGCGGATCGATTGGGGCGATCATTCCGTGCGGCATCTGCGGACACATCGGAACTTGACCATCCCGGCTCTGCTCGCACATCGCTGGCAATCTGCTTTCTTTTGTCTCCCCTGTGCAGCCATGGAGTTGGCTTGGTTGCTGCTTCTGCTGGTTGTGTTTTATGTTGCATTTCTTTACCGCTTTACCGGCGCTTGGACAAAGGCTGTGGTCCGGGAGAAGGGGAAAGCGGATTGCTCGCTCCAGTATGGGCTGAAGGACATGGTAAGTGAGCCGAGCCGAGCCGCTCCGAGCCAAGACAAACACCCCAACTGAGTGTGACTGGCCAATCCCTACATTCACTTCTTGCATGTTTGTAATTCTTTTTCCTCTCCCTGTAGATTTTTCAACTTTTGCCGTTTCCACAGTTTGTGTTATTTCTACAATCGTCTCCCTTTTTATATATCCAGCCCAGCCTCCCAAGTGTCTTTTCTTCTTTGCAGGGTTCAGTTTTCTTGCTCGGACATACTCACTCAAATATCAACATCTCCTCCCCCTCCAGTGCATACACACGAAACCATAAAAATAGATAACCACGCAAGCCGATTAGATTTCATTTCCTGTTGCTATCTCATAAATTATAAGGTTTGTAGAATTTGAATAAACGTTGCTAAGACAATCAAAATGAACCAAAGTCAATAACTGAGAGTGCTAGAAAAAGGCGTGAAATCTTCATTGCTGACCCAAAAGTGGGTCAAATTGATCCTATAATAAGGTACAATATCTGGTTCAATTTGACTCCACTGGCAATTTCCGCACTTGAACATAAATCAAGTCATTTCTCATGTTGAATTTGGTTCTGAATGTCCTTTAATAGTTTACACCGGTGATGACTTCATAAGTATTAAATGAAACGAAATCACAACTTCTGTTAAGGAGTCCTTGTGCAGTCTGGCTGCTTTATTGAGTCCATCAAAAACAAAGGAAATCCTTCCCAAAGGCCAGAATCTGACAGAAATCAGATTTTACCATTTTAAAAAAAACTAACAGAACTGCGAATGCATGAAATCAAAAACAAAAACAGAAATTGAAGGAAAAGCTCAATAGGTCTCAAGAAGGGTCACAGCAAGTGAAAGGTTTACTTTGATTTCTTTCCAGAGATGCTGCCAGACCTGCTGAGTTTTTTCAATATGTATTGTTGAACAGAAAACCTTCCTTTCTGCTCCAGTGGACTTGTCACATTTCTCTTCTAGCTATTCCTTCATTACTAGTTACATCCTCGTGAATTTGACCTGCACTCCTCTGTTGCTTTTATACCTTTTCTAGAATGAGGTGCCCAAAACTACTGCAATTACAAATTAAGATAATGTCCAAGTTTGAACTGAATTCTAGTGAAAACTGAGAATTCTATTTGTCTTTTAAAGCTTTAACTGTTTTTCCTGCCAAATATTTTTGATTCCCGTCTGCTACTAAGGCATGCTAACTTTTTAAACTTTATTTTAAGTTACATTTCTGTTCAGTTTTTTTTATAACATTAGATTAGATATGACGGTGTAGATAAGGTACTGAACAAGTTGCTTACCAGTTGACAAACTATGTAGTTTATTCTATGAGGGATAATGATGTATTCCGACTGATTGCCAAATGGCTGCATGCCAATAAAAAGGAACTAGGACAAAAGTGAGTGATTCAAAGTTCAGTTAGTGGTTATATTCAATTTAATAAAAATTCAACAGAATGACTCCAAACACAAAAAAAGCGATACAATTATCCTGTTTCTTCTTGGGTGGAATTGATTAGAAGTTGATTTTTACTAAGTAATGCTTTTGTGATCCAACAGTCATTCATTGATCATCTTATGATTTAAATAGAAAGAAGAAATAAACTTTTAAAGCTATTAAATAGTATTTTTGTACTATTTTGCAGCCAGCACTACGTCTGTCTGGCCTTTCATTGAAAATAATGGCACATCTGTCAAACACGGTAAGTGAATATCTTGGAATTCATGATTTGGAGATGCCGATGTTGGAATGGGGTGGACAAAGTTAAAAATCGCGCAACGTCCAGCAGGTTTATTTGGAAGCACTAGCTTTTGGAGCACTGCACCTTCATCAGGTGGTTCTGCTGATGAAGGAGCAGCACTTTGAAAGCTAGTGCATCCAAATAAACCTGTTGAACTATAACCTAGTGTTGTGTGATTTTTATTTTGGAATTGATCTTGAAAGAAATGATTATTCAAGATGAACTTTGTACCTTTATTTTTCTGGCCATGTGATTGTTGTGGAACAAGAAAGATTTGTTTCTGAAAGCATTATTGATTTTAATGCTTACCCTTGTATTTATGTAGGGGAGTTAAAAATGTGATAATGAGAATAATATCTTCAGTAAAACATCAGACAAACCTGCATTTTCAGATATTGGTAACTCTAAATATACTGTAAAGGTGTGAGGATATAATAGTTCCAATGATGCACTGTCCTGATGCACTTTGTCACAGAACAGTTTTTCCATTTTTCTATCCAGAGAGTTATTGATAATGTCAACAGCAGTGATGCATTTTTCAAAAGAAAAGGAGAAAGATTGTCTGCAGAAAAGATTTTGGATTGGTGTAAGGCTGATTTTATTAAAATAAGGTAGGATCTGGCCAAAATAGATTGGGAACAGCTACGTGAGGATAAATTATAGCAGAAGTGTGGAAGGTGTTCAAAAAGGTACAGCGCCAACAGGTTCCCTTTCGGGTGAAAGTTTGGAGCAACAAGCCCAGAGAGCCATGGATGTCTAGGAATATTCAGGACTGGATAAAAAGAAAAAGAGAGGTGTTCAACCGATACAAAGGGACCGATACAAAACAACAGAGGCTGTAGAGAGTATAAGAAGTGCTGGGGTGGATCTCAAATAAAGCAATTAGAAGAGCAAAGGAGAGGCAAGAGAGCACACTGGCGGACAACATTAGGGAGAATCCCAAGCCGTTCTAGAAATATATCAAAGGAAGGAGAATAACCAGGGAAAGAGTAAGGCCAATTACGCACTGAGGGGCCAATAGGTGTGTGAAGCTGGACAACATTGGTAGAATATTGAATCATAGAATTTTACAGTACAGAAGGAGGCCATTTGACCCTTCGTGTCTGTACTGGGTCCCCAAAGTGCAACCCACTTAGTCCCATTCTCCAGTCCATCTCCATAGGCCTTTAAAGTCATCACCTTCAAATATATATCCAACTCTTTTTTTTTTTTGAAACCGCCTCCACCAGACACTCAGGCAGTGCATTCCAAATCCTAATAACTCTGAGTAAAGAGGTTTTCCCTCATCTCACACTTTCCCAGCGCTCCTGCTGATAATCTCGAAATTGCGACCCCTGGTTACTAATCTACCAACTAGTGGAAACAGAATATCCTTCGTTACCCTGTCAAAATTGTTCATAAATGTGAACATCTCAGTAAGATCACCTCTTAATCTTCTCAACAACCTTCCATTGAATAAGTTGCCCACAACTTAACACACTACTCCAAATGTGCCAGTGATTTGGAGAAATGTAGCATCACTTCCTTGTGATGTATGTCACTATTTATAAACCTAAGGATCCTACAAGCTGCCTTAACAACTGTTTCAATTTGCTAGGCTACCTTCAGAGAATTTTACACTTGAACCAGTCCCTCTGTTCCTGTTCTTCCCTTAAAGTTATACCATTGAATCTATATTATCTCCCCATGATTGGTCTACCAAAATGCATTAACCCTCACATTTCACTGCATTGAATTTCATTTGCTAGGGGTCTGCCCATTTGGCTAATTTGTCAATATCTCTCAGAATTCATTCAGTATCATCCTCAATTAAGCATTCTCCCTAGCTTACTATCAAAATTTAGAGATTTTGCCCTCAACACCCATAGAGTCATAGAGATGTACAGCATGGAAACAGACCCTTCGGTCCAACCTGTCCATGCCGACCAGATATCCCAATCCAATCTAGTCCCACCTGCCAGCACCCGGCCCATATCCCTCCAAACCCTTCCTATTCATATACCCATCCAAGTGCCTCTTAAATGTTGCAATTGTACCAGCCTCCACCACATCCTCTGGCAGCTCATTCCATACACGTACCACCTTCTGCGTGAAAAAGTTGCCTCTTAGGTGTCTTTTATATCTTTCCTCTCTCACCCTAAACTTATGCCCTCTAGTTCTGGACTCCCCGACCCAAGGGAAAATACTTTGTCTATTTATCCTATCCATGCCCCTCATAATTTTGTAAACCTCTATAAGGTCACCCCTCAGCCTCCAACGCTCCAGGGAAAACAGCCCCAGCCTGTTCAGCCTCTCCCTGTAGCTCAAATCCTCCAACCCTGGCAACATCCTTGTAAATCTTTTCTGCACCCTTTCAAGTTTCACAACATCTTTCCGATAGGAAGGAGACCAGAACTGCACGCAAGATTCCAACAGCGGCCTAACCAATGTCCTGTACAGCTGCAACATGACCTCCCAACTCCTGTACTCAATACTCTGACCAATAAAGGAAAGCATACAAAACGCCTTCTTCACTATCCTATCTGCCTGCGACTCCAGTTTCAAGGAGCTATGAACCTGCCCTCCAAGGTCTCTTTGTTCAGCAACACTCCCTAGGACCTTACCATTAAGTTTATAAGTCCTGCAAAGATTTGCTTTCCCAAAATGCAGCACCTCGTACTTATCTGAATTAAACTTCATCTGCCACTTGGCCCATCTGGTCCAGATCCTGTTGTAATAAATCAGAAAAAGCAAGGATCCAAACACTGATCTCTGGGGAATATCATTTTCAACTCAATTCCATTTTGAGAAATGCCCATCTATACTTATCCGCTGTTTCCTATCTTTTGGCCAATTCTAATTTATGCTGCTGTGGACCTATAAATCACAAACATTTCTAACTTGCTAACCAACCTGCCATGTACATGAGTATTTGACATCCTTTCATTACTCGGGAAAAGGAAGATGTAAGTATAGACTTTGAAAAGATGGCCTATAAAGTTCTTGAGCATACTGATATTAGAAGCGAGGAGTAATTAGAGGTTTGTGTGGATTCATAAGGGGACAAATTCCCAGGTCCAGATGAGTTGCATCCAAGACTGTTGTAGTAGACGAGGGAGGAAATGTAGGGGCCTGACCCAAATGTTTTAATTGTTTCTGGCCGCAGGCAAGGTGCCAGAGTACTGGAGAAGAGCTAATGTAGTTCCACTTTACAAGAAGGATTGTAGAGAGAGACCAGAAAACTGTAGACTGGTGACTGTAACATCGGTAGTGGAGAAACTATTGGTGAAAATAGTGAAGGAGAACATTAATCTCCATTTAGAGAAGCAAGGAATAGTCAACAGGACATTGTTTGAGGCAGGTCGTGCCTAACGAATCTAGTGGAATTTTTTGAGGAGGTGACATATGTTTAGATGAGGGTGGGGCAGTTAATGTGGTTTTAAGATTCAGCAGGGCATTTGAAAAGGTCCCACATGGGAAACTAGTCAAGAAGATAAAAGCTCATGGGATCCTGGATAACTTGGCAAGTTCAATCCAAAATTGGCTCAAAAGTGGTAGAACATTGAGGCTGTTGATGGAAGGCTGGTTACTGGTGGGCAGTGTAATACCACAGGGATCAGTGGTGGGTCTATTATTGTTTGTGATTTTCATGAATGATGTAGATGAGAATGTAGGGATGATGATAAATATGTTTGGATGACACAAAGACCTATATCCTTGTACTTTAGTCCTGTAGAACTCAAGGTCAGTATTCTATTAGTCTTTCAACTTTTTTTTTCTCTATAGGAATTCCTTGAGGTAGATATTTTCTATTTAACTTGTTCAGAGCGGCACGGTGGCACAGTGGTTAGCACTGCTGCCTCACAGCGCCAGAGACCTGGGTTCAGTTCCTGCCTCGGGCGGAGTTTGCACGTTCTCCCCGTGTCTGCGTGGGTTTCCTCCGGGTGCTCCGGTTTCCTCCCACAGTCCAAAGATGTGCAGGTCAGGTGAATTGGCCATGCTAAATTGCCCGTAGTGTTAGGTAAGGGGTAAATGTAGGGGTATGGGTGGGTTGTGCTTCGGCGGGTCGGTGTGGAATTGTTGGGCCGAAGGGCCTGTTTCCACACTGTAAGTAATCTAATCTAATCTAATCTCTGGAGCAGGTAGGACTTGAACCTGGGACTTTGGCTTAGATGTAGGGAAGCTATCACCAGAGCTCCCTGAAAGTACAGCTCACCTCCCAGACAACTTTAACCAATCTGTTTAGATTTGCTATGACATACGTATCAACCAGGTGGGACTTGAAACCAGGTTGATCAATAGGGGGCTGCAATGTAATTCCTGATGATGGAATATGATGTCACCCACTCAGGGCACATGCTGCACCCTTGCCGTCCTCTCTGCTTCCTCAAATTGTTTTCAACGTGGTGGAATACCGGATTTATCAGCTCAGGGAGGATGGTACACAGTAATCAGCAGGATATTTCTGCGTTCATGTTTTACCTGATGCTATGAGACTTTATGGAGTCTGACTCAATTCCCAGGGCAACTCCCTTCGGATTATACACTGCTGTGCCATCACTTCTGCTGGATCTGTCTTGCCAGTGGATTAGGACATAAAGATGGTGGTCATTGTCTGTAAAGTATGTGTATGATCATGTCAGGCTGTTGCTTGCTTGTTGGTTTTGTGAGACAATTTTGTTCCCTAAGGTGCTACTTCAAATTCATTCTTTATTTAACTACCTTTTATAACTTACTGCTGTAACTGACTATAAATTACTTTCCATGTACCCTTATGAGGCATGGAGTGAACAAGTCGAAAAACAAACTTCTTGATATTCCCATCACTTAAATAATAAAGTATGTTAACAAACCTGTAAATGTTAATAGTATCTCTCAAATCTAAAAAGCTCAATCCATTCAACAGGTGAAGTTTTGTGTATCGCACTCTGACCATTGTCTTGGGTACGAGCCACATCCACTCGAAAACCACATTGAAACTTTGTTTGAATTAATGACAGGAGTGCCTAAATTTCTGATATCTTTCCTTGGTGATTGATTTGAAGAGCAGTTAGAGGGATGCCAATGTAGACTAGCTGAGGAACATTTGCTCATCTTATATTCAGTGTTTCTATGTCTTTAAATGTGTTGGGGAGCCTGTTGTCTCATATTCTGAGCCCACTGTACCAATCACTGTAATTTTCCTTATTCAAGTCCTTTGGATATTGCATAAATAGTACATAATTATTGAACTACAGCTTCTTATTAAGGACAAATTTTGAACTGTAGATACTTTAACCCAAGATCTCAACAAAAAAGAAAGTGCTCTCGACTCTCCAGTCTGCCGTATATTTGAAGCCAGATTTAGAGATAAAAAGATATGAATTAAAGCAATTAAGCTACCTATTGCTTATACTTCTATGATCTAGATTAAACAACTCTTCTGTAAAGTGCCATTTCTAGTTTAAAGTAAATCAAACTGGATTGAGCCGCTTTTGAAACCCAAACACAGTTGTTGCTTCAAATTAATGTGATATTTTGTATTTGTCCTTCTGACTGGTCAAAGAAAAGCAAGCAGGTGGTTCTGAGTCTTAGGTCTTTCAGAGCTGCACCTGTTGTGACAATGATTAAACAATTAGAGTAAAATTAACTTCTGCCATCAAAAAATAATTTCAGATGTGCTTTCTTAAGAGGCAAGGTGGTTTTGACTGTGCTTTCTGCAATATATATGTTAAACAAGAGAGATGGATCAATAGGCAGGTTTGTATTCCCTCCTGTAACTACCTCCAGATCAAGCCGCTAACAAAATCTAGTCTTATTCTTTCAGTTTTGTTTTAGGGCAGACTTGTTGAGAAATAAGAACTGCAACATAATAACATACCAGTTGGGATTTTTTTCCTCTGACAGTAGTTGAAGTAGTTGTAACCTAGCAAACATTCAAATGTGATTTTCTCATTTTCTAGTTTATTTCATTTTAAGACAATTAAAATAACATTTCTTAAAACATAGTCCATTTACATTGTAGGATAATGTCTGACACTAGCTTTCCCTTAAACTATGCCCTATTTTGCATCAGACAACTGCTTTCAAGGTATGAGCATTGTTGCAGGAGCACTATAAGGTAATAAACATACTTTTTCCACATTGGTCATATGTTAAATTACTTTCAGGTGAGGCTTTGTTACGCTGTTAATGAATAGTATCTTTATGGAGTGGTTTGCTGTTCTTTGTCATAAAAATAATAGCCTTGTTTAAGCAGATAAGTTATTGTAGTAGTCGGCCCAATATCTATGTGGTGGTTGTCACACTGGATTAAGCAAATGCACCTAAACCATGGGTGTTTCACCCAAAAGTTTTTGTTTACATTTGATTTCCTTTTAAAAACAAACTTCAACCTTGTGTGAATGAAGCTCTTTATCATTGCTGTAATTTTGTATTTTATGGTTATTTTTCAGATCTTTGGACAGCTGATTTTAATTCCACTGATCATGAGGTATAGTATTTGCAAATGTTTTAATTCTTCAGTAAGAATGAAATCACCTGAAATTATAAGACCTGATCACTGAAATTTAGCTAGAATTCACTGTGCCAGCATATGATGTCATCTGCTGTTCCTTTGGCTCACCCTTGCTCATTTTAATTAAGCTTTTCACCATCAGTTGTTGTAAGTGGGATATCAAAATAGTGCAGTATAGGGCACTTCAGATCTGCTTGAATACGCTAAGCAATTGTGTGTTTCCTTAACCAATTAAATTTAAGAACTGTTAACACACACATAGGAGCAGAGGAGGTGATTCAGCCCCTCAAGCCTGTTCTATGACTTTGGATCATGCTGATCATCTACCCAATGTCATATTCCCATAACATTCCTATATTTCCTGATCCTATTGTCTTGACTTAATTAAATGACTGAGATTCTATAGCCCTTTAGAGACTTGCAAATGTTTGGAACCTTCAGGTGAAGAAGTTCCTTCTCATCTCCATCTCAAGTGGCTTGCCTTTTATTGAAACAGTGTCTCCTAATTCTAGATCTCACAGCTGGGGGTCAATTGAAAAATTGTTAAATTCTATGAGATTGCCACTCATTCTTCTGAGAACACAACAGAATTCGGGCACAGTCTCCTCTCTGTCATTCCTGTCAGACAGTCCATAATTCCAGGAATCAGTCTGGTGAACCTCCACTGCATTCCCTCTCTGGAAGGTCCATTGTTTCTTGACAAGGGATTAGAACTGCACACAATACTGCAGAGGCTGACCCTCCAGTGTTCTTTAAATTAAAGCAAGAATCCTCTGTTCTGTACTCAAATTGAATGATATGGAGATGCCGGTGTTGGACTGGGGTGTACAAAGTTAAAAATCACACAACGCCAGGTTATAGTCCAACAGGTTTAATTGGAAGCACTAGCTTTCGGAGCGCTGCTCCTTCATTAGGTGATTGAATGAAGTATCAGGTCACAAAGCTAAATAGAGGGAAGGCAAGATTAGATTGAGAGAGAAAAGTATCGGAAGTAAAAGTTTAAAAAAATTATTTTTCCAGACTATACAACAGTAATTAAAACTGGAAAGAGAGCAGTACGCTCATGTAGAAGTTAATTTTTACTGCCAGAGAGACTGTTTAGCAGTAACTAAGTCTTATCATGCTATTAAAAAAGAGTAATTAAACTGACATGGATAAGCTAAACTATCTGTGGGTGAGTTTAACTTTCTTATAACCTGCTCAGATTCATTGTGTTTGCTTGGTGAGTTTTTAGCAAAGTACCAGTTTTGGGAAGGTCATGTTGGATCAGGACATCTTGGAAAGCACCTTCTGGACTTTTGCATTTTAACTAGAGATCTATCCATAAGTGATGAGCTGAGTTCTCAGGAACATCAGATGTTCAACTCCTTGTTAAGATTTTACTTTACGTGTTCGTATACACACATCATAGGTATAATGATACACTGCTGGAGCAGGTTGGACTTGAAACCAGGTCTCCTGGCCCAGAGGTAGAGACACTGCACCATTAAAAGAAGAAAAGATTTGCCATGCATTGGTCAGGAATTGAAAGTGAGGCCCCCTGCATGGTAGGTAAGAACCTACCACTATTACAAGCCAGCTTCGTGTTCAATACGTTGGAATGATGATCATTAATAGATTTATTGGCCAGATGCAATGATAATTAAATACCAGCTTTGTTGGTCTCGTTGTTACTTTGACAATCAAACTAGGTCCATCATGTGTTTGCGGATCAAACAATTAACTGTGCCATCAGCTATACCAAAAATCAACATCAGTTGAATACATCCAAATGTTTTAGTTTTATAAAATCCTTTGTACAGGATAAAGGACAATCTTAATACAATAACTGCATTGATGGTGCTACATGATGGCACAGATTAAAAGAAGGCTGATTTGCTGACACCACCACATTGGCCAGTTAACAGGAGACCACAGTTTTCCAAACATATCATCTAAATGTGCCATGGAAACTATAATGAAGAGGTTACATTTTGTTTAGTCTTAAAGTGCCCCCATCAAAGTGAAATTGTGCTTAAAGTACAACAGTGATAAGCAGCAACTGGTGCAATATGCAAAGACTAATGTGAAAATCTAGAAGTTACTAAGGTCCCTATAGGTGGAAAATTTAGAAATAATGCCATTTCATGTAAGCTTCCACTATGATTGCTATAGGAAGCATTTTAAAAAGCTGCACCTTCTTTGACTGGGGATAACTAGATATGAAGTGGTTTACTAAGTCAATATGAAATTAGTTTCTCTGGGCCTGAGTGGCTGAGCAACCTTTCTCATCTTGAAAAACTGACTCTATATTTAAGTAATGCTGAATTTCTCCAATATGTATGCAGTATTCATAGGTTTTCTTTTAAAGTTTGATACTTCATCTTCTACATTAAGCTCCTGTTTGAAACAATCTTCGTTTCATTCCCTGTAAAATGATTAAGAAGTGCAAGATAATCAGTACTTTAATCTCCTGGTTTGCTGTCAATGAGAATTGTTCAATATGACTAGCTGCTTGACATCAGTGTTATTAGGTGCTTGAGATTTTGGGAGTGGATATTAGAGCTGAATTGAAATTGACGATGATCAAATCCAAGCCACAGAAATTGTGAGATCTTTTTGTGTCACTTTCCTTGAGATCTGCGATGAGTGCCATTGGTTCACTGCAAAACTAGATGATTGAAGTAATTGCACCTCTGCTGGTCTGATTTGTAGTGCACTAACTCCCGTCCCTGCTATCTCCACCTTGACATTCAAGAAGTAGTGGAAAGATCATCTAGTATATTTTGGTGTTAATTTTGCTGATGTCTATTCAGCTGCTGGGAGTCTGAAGGATCAAGATTGGGCCCATCCTGTGGTTTTAGTAGTCATTCACACTTGCCCCTTTCTTTGAGCAAACTTCTCTTGAGTTCGGATTCTATTCAGGCCTTAGCATTCTGTTTATACTGAGTGTCCAATGTAGATTTAATGTTGATGCAACCAACCTAATTTACATTTGCAACCTAGATTCAGAAACTTAATGCTGCTTAGTTGTATTTGAAAGCAACTAAATCTGAACAAGGAACTTGAGAAAAGCCTTGTGTTAGACAAAGTGAGTGATAGTACTTCTGAGAGCAATCACTTGGCTCAACAACCCTGTTGAAAATGACCTTTGGATGCTAGCCAAGAGAGAGAAAGAGGGGAAATACAAGAATTGAACAGCAATTTAACATCAATTTAAAAAGAAATGTGCTCCTGTTTCTAGGATAACCAATCTTACCTTGTTGCGGCACCTAGTTATTCCAGAAGACCCGGTGTTCATTCCTATTGTTGTTCCTGATGGAAACAGTGAACCACCAAGAGATAGAACAAGTGACAGTATTCTAAATGAAGTTCTACAATTGAGGTGGGTATTCAGGGCTGGGTAAGGTTTAACCACAGACGTTCTCAATAGGTGTTTTGTTTCCAAAGTGATGTGCATATTTAAAAACCTTAAACCAGAAATTACTAATTTTGATCATTTGCTTTTATTCTGAGACAGTTGCCAGAGAACCAGTGAATTTTAATGAATGAATTGCAAATTAAGTTTCTTACTAGAGTATTTCATGAATCATAATTGTACAATGCACATGTTTATATAATCTACAACGTAATTTAAATTTGAATTGCTTGATAGTATAATTAAGTTGCAAAGAAGGGTAGCACTCTAATGCCTGGTTTATAAACCTAGTAAAGCAAGGGAATTACAAGTTCAATTTTCAAAAAATTTGAGTGTCTCTTTTTAAATATGTTTCAAAATGGTTTGCCTAATACTCCACAATGGATGAGATGCAAGTGATTAATGAGGTAATTCAATCTTTATCACACATTACAAGCTATATTATTGCAAAGTCAGAAGTCATACAACGCCAGGTTATAGTCCAATTGGTTTGTTTGAAATCACAAACTTTCAGGGTGTTGCTCCTTCGTCAGGTGAAGTTACTTGTGATTTGTGAAGCTCGTGATTTCAAATAAGCATGTTGGACTATAACCTGGTGTTGTGTGACTTCTGACATTATCCACCCCAGTCCGACACTGGCAGCTCCACATTAGATTAATGCAGGAACCAGTGTTGGAATTGGTCAAAAGTGCTGGCCTGAATCAAACTCTGCTTAGGTGCATACATCACTTAAGATATGAGAAGGCAGCAGAGATTTCTTGCACTCCTGTTGCTGTATCTGTCTTGCACAGTCTTATGCTGTTCAGCAGTGTTTATAGATATGTCCATAATTGATGTGACTATATGTCCAACGTGATATCTCAATTCTTTGCCCTCTTGTCAAAAAGGACACATTCTTCGTATATCCTTGTATTTCTGATCGTTAAACGTTATCTTATCATTTGTTAATTTTCTATATTTATTGATTTTTTTTTCCCTCACTTCCTTTGAATGCAGTTAATTTCCCTTTAGCAAGTCATGTAATTGGCATTTTCAGTATCTGTAACATGCATCGTATAGTAAAATCTTTCCTCACCCTTTTGTAAGCTTTTTAAAAATTTTCTCTTTTTGCCCTTCTCTGCCAAACAAATGTTAAACAAGGTAGCTAATTTTCCTTTAATTTCATGAGTATTAACCTTCTCAAGTACTTGTGTACAAAATTAATCTTTATTAAATTACAGGCAAGTTATATCCATGTGATTACTGTCACCCATTATCTTAGTTAGCTTGTCAGAGTTTCTCTAGGATTTTGAGGCTAACTTCATAACCAGATTTTCCAGTCTCTAGATCATCCACGATGGGATGCATAATTCTGGATGCATGTTGAGACACTGTGAATGTCCCGATGAACTGACCTATGCTGGAAATGTCTTGGAAGTGTGAATTTCTTGCAGGAAAATCCCCTGTCTTCAGCCAACTCTAACGTACTATCTGGTTAGTAGTGTGGGAAATGTTAGATTAGAATGTAGTCTAACTCTTGGGTAGCTACAGAACTGACTATGCCCTCATCACATTCACTGAGCCCACCCCAATTCCCTTTCAACTCCAGATTACAATACCCCCCAACCACACAGCTACATCCCTTGCGATAATAAAACAAAGAACTGTAGATGCAGAGATCTGACACAAAAGCAGAAATTGGAGGGAAAACAGTTTTCAACAAGAATCACTGGTCTTGATGCTAATTCAGCTTTATTTCCAAAGATCCTACCAGTCCTACTGGGTTTCTGTTTTTGTTACATTCCTGACCAGCCTCTTAACCTGAACCTGATTAACTCTTATTATTTCCTACTTGACCTGACTGCCCCCCCCCCCCCCCATAAGTTAAATCTGAAGGAGTTTAATCGGACCCAAAGACCCTTGACTACCCTACTCATCCAATCTACATTCACAAATCCACTCATACCTTCACACAAATGTTCAAACTTGCATTAGAGCAGGTAGACTTGTAAAAAAAAAGAGACCTATCCAGACCTACCCTTCCTAACACCACAATGCTGCATTAAGACCCTCCTATAAACTGATTCCTCTGCATTTCTGAAGAAGCTGAGCTTTGAAGACTTGGCCTGAAATATAAAAATATAGAAAATAGAATATAGGCCCAGAAACATTTGAACCTGCAGTCCAACAATAATGGGTATTGTGTGGAAAGTCCAGGCCTATATTTCTTTTAAACATGATGAACCAATGCAACACAGCAGAATCAACAAAATGTTGAACCACAATGTCAGAAAGAGGAGATTGTATTAAATTTGTACAGTATCCTGATGAGACATTTTGCCATTTTCTCAGGAATAAAAATAAATACTGCCAGTGACTACATTTTTAGAAGTTATTTTAAAAGCTATGAACCATGCTTTTGGGATCAGAAGGTTAGCAGTATTGGAGATTAAAGGACAATGTTGATGCACAAGAGGCAGTCCAGGGAAGGTGCACAGACCTGATCAGTAGCCTTCAATATCATAATATATATTAAAGACATGGGACTTTCATTTCTGAAATTAATGCCTAGATTATCACCATAATGGTAGAAATAGCCAATGGTTATAAGTCCCACTCCCAAGAAACTCCCATTTTGGCAGGTTTGGATTTCACACATGCATATCTTAGGATGTCGCTATCCATTTTAATGATTGACTGTCTCTCTTGAAGTGGAATTGTGTTAACCTTGTACAGATTAAACTTGGTAAGAGCAGGTTTGAACTTTGTGAATTCATTTGGTACCCTTGAATCTGTTTCCAGGTCACCGTTTGGTGGGGGTGATGTGCCCTTTTTTTGTCTACTTCCAGCAATTTCATAGCATACAGAACTGTCAAACTCATTGTAGTTATCAACATACCTGTCAGAAACAATTGTCAAAAGGATCTGTCAGGGTATTTAAAAGTTCTAATCTTTTTAAGTATAAGTTGATTTTAATTTGCTGAGTGACATTTTTATATATACAATTTGCAGTATGACTGAAGAGAGGCTTGGATTTAGCTTCAACACTATCTCTGACTTTCTGGAAGGATACAAGTAAGTAAACGTAAAATGCAATTTAATTATTTCCTTAATGTCTCTTCCCACTCCCACCAAAACAAACGTTTTCACAGCTTAGTTTGGAAAATCTTTTTTGTTCCATCAAGCTAGTGGATTTGTCGAACAAGTCCTGAGAAATTGAAGTAGACTCGAGTGATTTAAAAATAAATGTTTTAATAACTGTGGCGATTTAGAATTAAAGCAATATTTAATAACTTTTGATTTTTCTTTCAAGGAAATGTTTGGGATTAACAGATGGTGTGGGAGAGGAAGCCCGTTGTAGAACATTATATAAAACAGGCTCACTGAGTCAAGGAACCTTTTCGTGTTCTGGATTTTGTTTTATTCTGTAACTGAAATCTGTATGTTATGTACTTTTATAAAATACCAATCTTTGGATATTTTATTTCTAGTTCAGCAGCTAATGGATAAATTACATAAAACACACTTATAAACGGATAGTAAGCTAGCACAGCTGAAATTCCAGTTTTCATTCTATTGGCATGCAGTGCATTCACCCAAGTAGTGAAGATGAAACTGTTTATTCCACCCCGTTAGCAACATGACAATATTTTTAAACATTGTTGGCTACACCCCACTGTCAACAACATGTACTTTCCTTTTCCTAGTATCAGGTAAAGAAGTAATATGTTGAGTAATTTGACTGTAATGTTTAGTATATTGTTCTTAGTTAATCAGTTGGTCTGTTCATTAACAATATGTTTAAATAAACCATTCTAACCCATTCAGTTTTTCATTTATACAGGTCAGGTAAGATAACTCCAACCCAAGTTGCTACGAATGTAATAAGTGCTCTAGAAGATGCTGATGAAGCCGTTATACCATTGCGTGCTATTGTGCAATATGAGGGTCACCTAATAATGAAGGTTTGTAGCATACTGTATTTATCAAAAATAATAGTAATCCTTCTTACATCCACTATGGAACCTTCAATGTTTACTCAGGAGATTTTAATGGCTAGACTGTGTGATGGACTTTTTGAGTGATATGGATAAAAATGTAGTAGTAAAAACTGAAAGTGCTAGAGAAACTATGCGAGTCTGGAGGATATCTCTTTCTCTCCCCAACAATTCTGTTGGACCTGTTGAGCTTTCTATCTCTTTGGTTTTACTTTAAATACTGGTACTCTGAAGCATTTTTCTTTCATTTTATTAAACAACTTAGCATCTTGATTTTAACCATTTTACTCAATGATTGTCGCAGTACACACATGTAATACTGTTGATGCAAAAATCTGGACATCTGGAACACATTTTCATTGAAGAATTAATGGATCAAAATGATCGCTATACGTCTTGTCTGCAAATTTCTCTTGCATTGTTCAGTGCACATCTGAATTTCTCTTCATTCTTCAGTCCCTGCACTATTCGTCATGTGTCCAGGATTTCTTTCCTTATCTCTGTCTTCTGCTTCTCGCTTGGTTCCTGCTAGCGGCGTTTTCATAGATGTGAAAATTTTGCATAAGCCTTGTTTGAAATGTTTGTTAAATTTATAAGTCCAACCAATCATGGTTGGCAAGATTGGCAAAAGACTGACATTGATAGAATAACAAACCACCTAAGCCAGAACAAGCCTAAAAGTGCTCTTCCTAATGGCTATTTTCACGAATAAAGAGGTGCTGATTGTAGCAATCTCTTCTTATCCTTTAATGTAGCACAGTTAGGAATTGAATCTGTGTCTCAGTTATATTTTGCTTTAACTTATTGCAGGTGCTGTACATCCACTAATCACCCATTCTCCTCTCCACATACAACTTTTGTGTTCTTTCATTTTTCACTCTGTACTCCATTTCTTTAAAAAAAATATGGTTTTAGAACAGGATGGGTAAAAGGGATGGGTAACTTAATAATTTGGTGTTCCAAATGGAAAAAACTCAGGAAATTGTAGGTACACAGTTCATCATTTTACATGCTCACTGGAATTGGCACCCCTCCCGACTCTCAGAAATGCTATTTTTTTTATTGTTGGGGTAAGAGATGGGCAAAATCGATTTCGGAGTTGGTTTTAATTTTGTGGGAGTGTAAAGCTAATCTGTGTATACTTCACAGAACATACTTGATTGCAATTGTTGGTTGGGATAGAGTGGCAAATTTCTGCAATGATCACTTAATGGGGCCTGTACTAACAGTTATTTTGAAACAGATTAGTAATAGATTGGCTGCAGAAAAGAATTACATCTAACTTGACTGAAAAGAACAAGTCTTGTAAGAATTTAGCAGCAACTCTAATTTATCAGCGCACGGTCAGGAATTCTTCTAATATGCTACTTGTAAGCTTGCCAAAAGCTGTACAATGGTATACCTTTCAAAGCCAGAAGAAGAATAATTCCGAGTGAAATAAAGAGCTTTCTCTCATACTTCACTGCAAGGATAAATACTGTAGCAAATTCTACAGATCACATACTGTTCTACCTCACACATTCCTGAGAACAATACCTGCTGTACTTTCAAATGGTAGTAACAAAAACAATTGCCTGAGATATTATTTAAAAGCAAATGCACAATGTACAGCAGGTCAATATCTGATGTACAATATTACATAATTAATGAATGTAAATGAAAATACTAGAAACCAATCCAACAGTCGGAGAGAAACATTGCATAAACAGACTCTGTGCAATTGAATGCTAAGCTGTGTCGTGGTGATCTTTTAATGGACGTTTCTTTCTGATTTACTCTCCCAGCAACTTATTTCTATGGAGCTATCCACTTTCTCTAATCTGTTCAATCTGTGCTTACCCATCTTTGGTGCAGCACCATCCTTTCCCCGTCGGTGGATCCTATTACATTTAGGTGTCACTGTATCCTTCATGTTACCATTTTATCTTTATGAATACATTTTTGTTAATGGAGAATAATAAATACGTAATAAGTGGAAAAGTTACTGATGCCTGGAAGCTACAGCACAGAGGGATTAGGGAGTCCTCACGCATGAATCACAAAAGGCTAGCATCTAAAATCAGCAGGTAACAGGGAAGGCAGATAGACTGTTGGCGTTCATTTCTAAGGGAATGGAATACAGTATAAAAGTAGGGACATCTTGCTAAAACTATGCACAGCACTAGTTAGCTTGCATCTGGAAAACTGAACAGTTCTGGTCCCCTTACCTAAAGGAAAAATATGCTGGCATTGGAGGCAATCCAGAGAAGGTTCATGACATTAATTCGAGATATGAAGGTATTTTCTTATGAGGGGAGTTTAGTAGGTTTAGCTTCTACTCACTGGAGTTTAGAAGCATAAAACATATAAGATGCTTAGGGGACTTGTTAGAAGAGGTTGATTCACTTGTGGGAGAATCTAAGACCAGAAGGCATAATCTCAGATTAAGGGGTCACCCATTTAAAACAGAAAAGGAGGAATTTTATTCCTGAGGTTAGTGAATCTGTGGAGGCCTTCACTGCGGAAGGCTGTCAAGTGTATTCAACGGTGAGAAAATGTAGGTTTTTAATCGTTAAGGAAATCAAAGGTTATGGCAACAAGGAATGAGCATGGATTTGTGGATTTTCAGACCATGATCTCATTGAATGGTGGAGCAGACACGATGGACTGAATGGCCTACTTATGCTTCAGTGTCATAGACTTTTGATCTTTGTTAAGCAGCAATTCTTGTCTGATGAGTGACTGAAATTGTCAATGCCAGAAAAATGTTTGAAATGAAATAAGATTATGTCAGCCCAAGTATGCTGCTACATTTCAACACAGACTTTCTGTTCCTATGTGTAGATGGCAGAAGCCTCCACTGCTCGATATCAAGCTAATGAGCCTCTGTCCCCACTGGATGGAATTCCTGTCTGCTTGAAGGAGGAAATAAAAGTAGTGAGTATAATACTATTTGAGTAGATTGATTGTGACCTTCTCACGGAAAAAGGCTAATCTGTCTTGTTTGCCTATATTTGTAAAATCAGTTCAGCCAGTCCCACTCCCCTGCCATTTCCTGTATTCCTACAGTTTCCCTTCTCCATTGAGTTACTTATCCAATTTTTGTTTCAAAGTCATGAGTGAATCACATTCTCCAGCTGTGCATTTCAGATCCTGACCGCTGGCATGTTTTCTTTGGTTCTTTTGCCACTAAATTAAGTCGGTGTGCTCTTACTCTTCAGCTAATGGAAAGAATTTCTCCCTTTCTCCTTTGTCTAAACAGATCATGACTTGTGAACACCTCTACAAAATGTCCTTATCTCCTCTTCTCCAATCTGTCAACATAACTGAAGTTTTTTTAAATTAATTTAATTCATGGGATGTAGGCATTGCTACCTAGGCCAGAATTTGTTGCCCATCCCTTGAGAAGGTGTGACGAGCTGCCTTCTTGAACCTTTACACTTTGGAAACTCTTTCTCTTCTCTGCCCTGTAGGCTGGTGCTTTTTCAATATAAATTAGGATAATTAAACTCCCTGATGGCCAAAAATCTATGGTTTTTGCATCTCCCTGTAATTTTGTTGCAAATTTGTCCCTTTATATTTCTTACTAATTGTTGCCTATCGAATATAGTTAGTAATGTAATGGTACCTCTTTTATCTAACCAAATAGATTGAGTCCTTAATTTTATCCTCTCTCCAGACTTGTAATATTGCCCTTAATTAAAGGTGCAACCCACCCTTTCTTTTGCTCCCTACTTTTCCTGAACACATCCTTTCCAGGGCTATATAATATCCAATCCTATACTTTACTTTTTGAGCCAGATCTCCATTACCGCCGTGACATTATATCCTTCATGTCTACCTGTGTCTGCAGCTTATCAATTTTATTTATCATAGTCTGTGCGTTTATGCACTGTAAAACCAATCTGGACCTTATTGATGCCTTACTTGCTATCACATGATCTGTTCTTCTCAGTCCTTTTCTGAAATTTGCTTCTCTTTTGTATTATTACATCTGATTCCCACCCTAATCTTATGGCTTGTAAGTTTAAGGAAAGGAATTGACTACATTAAAGATGCATGAGAATAAGATGCTGTTTATAATAAGAGTGAGACAGGAAAGAGAACCATTCATTTATGCAGTGTCTTTCACAATCACAGGATGTGCCGAAGTGTTTTGTGGTTGATTAAGCATTTTTTTTTAAACTTAGTCTCTGTAATGTAGAAAATGTAGTAGTCTGTTTGTGTATGGCAAGCACAAATAGCATTTTGATTGAGACCAGAAAATCCTTCTGAGCTTTTTGATTGAACGATAAATATTGGCCAGGACACACTGTTAATCTTCTAAGTAGTACCATCTGATCTTTTACATCTGCTCAAGAGAGCAGATGGAGCTGACATCAGTTTGATGTCTCATTTCAAAGATAGCAGCTCTAATAGTACAGCACTTCCTCAATACCGCACCAGGATGCCTGTAATTTTGTGCTCATGTCCTAGAATGGAATTTGAATACATAGCCTTTTTGGCTCGGAGGTGAGGGTGCTACCAAGTAAAGCACAGCTGATGTAAAGGAAGGAAGATTTTATTTCACTTGTTCATGGGATATGCATGTTACTGCAATTCCACCATTTGTTATCTTCTTATCTTTGGTTAGCTGCCTCCTTAAACTAATACCACCCGTGTGTAGGGATACCCAGTGTTAATTCTCTCTAGCTGTTTGATAACACTGAGTAGGCATTTGAAGGGCAAGAGTCAGTCACATTGCTGCAGATTTGGAGTCACACGTGGTCCAGAGCAGGTAAGGGCAGAAGATTTTCTTCCTGAAAGTATTTGGAAGCTGGTTAGGGGAAATTTTGGGGTGGGGGAGGGGGTCAGAAAGAAAATGCAAATGGTATAAGAGGGTGATCCTTGAGGAAATGAAATGACAATTTGTACCTATATTTTGACATGAACAAAAATTGATTAGATGTCGCCGGCAGAGCTGGGAACAACAGTTAGTTTTTGAGTATGAGTAGATTAAGAGATGCAGCAAGTAAGATGGGGTGAACCATGGGGACATGACTGGTATCAGTCACTGCTGTGCCAGGTGGCTAATTACAGGCACAATAATGGGTTGGAAACAGTCTCCATTCTTAAGTCCGTTCACCAGTTGATTTGTGCACAAGTCAGAACACAGTGCAGGACGATATAAAATAGACGGTCATAAGTACATAGAAATGCTCACATGTTAATAATACACCACTGTAGGGGATTGCATTTGTAAATATGAGTGTTCGTAAGTCAGATGTTGGGAAATCATGCATAGTTATTGGTAATGCCATCATTAGCTTTTGAAAGAGCTTTCTGTTGAGGTCAAAGCCTGACTGTGGTCAAAAACGGCTTTTCTCCTTCCTTGGACACCTGGCCAACTTGCGGCCAACATCTTGCCGTGGTCACTTTTGGATTCCCAACTTTTTTGAAACTGAGCTCAGAATTGGGGTTTAGACAAAATTGGCAAGAAGCAGTCCAAGGAGACTGAAACTGATAATACTAAAAGAGCCAGTGAATAAATTGGCTATTGAGGCAGAGACAATAATAATATTTAAATGGGAGTGGGGTGTATAGCTGAAAAGAAGAACTGTGACATGATCTAGGGAATGGGATCATAGAATACACTGTCAGCACCGGCACAAGCACCAGAGGATTGAAAGACCTCTTTCTTTAATTTCTGTCACTCTATGAAAATTCTTTATTTATTATGCCTAAGCCTTATGGAGTAGTTTTTAAATGTTGACGCTTAATTTAGATGTGCCTCAAATACTGAGCCCACTGACCTTTGCATGATCTCTGTTTGTTTCTGGTCCACTGATTTTGATGTGTACGATCCATGTACATAATGACTCAGTTTGATGCCTCCTGTTCAGAATTGGCACTGTCATGAAGTGATTTTGTTATTTTCGATCCTGAATAATTTAATATATCAGAACAAATTAAGTTAAATTCTTAATCTGACTGCTGATTTTCTTTAATGTCTAGAAAGACTTAAATTATATATTGAAAAACTATTTTTTTTTTAGTTTAGGTCTGCGTTTTATATTTTAGCAGTGTGTTCTTTGTCTAGTGGCAAATTTAGTATTTCATTTCCATTTGCTCTCAGACTGAGAGAGGTGCTTTCAATATTACAGTAATTGCTCATTTGTAGTTGCTTTAAAATGATTATGGCGGGACTTCTCCTTAAACTTTAACAGTTCTTGTGTTGCTGACACTTTTAGATTTTTGTAGGAAATTAACAGGCATTTGGATGTGCATGAAGGGAGAAAAGCAAAACTACAAGAACATATTTATTCCATGTTGAGGTTATGATATGGAAAATTATTTCCAAAGGATGAGATATTTAGAAGTCAATTTTTTGTTTAATGGCATTTCAGGGTCTTGTTTGAAGTGAATGAAACATCTCACAAGAGAACTCATTCCTGGTGTTTAAGAGGATTTAGGGGCGGAAGGACTGTTCTAGGTTCAATTTGCAACCAGAGGTTAAGAGGCTGCTTTATTATAGAGGTATTGAGGTCACTGAGATTGGCCTTGAGAGATGGTGGAACAGCACGAACTTCACATGTTATTGCAAAACTTCAGGTCAATTAAAATAAAATCTAAAAGCTGTAATGTTAGGTTATGTTGTTTTCTTAAAGACATATTGCCATTAATGGTTTTGACATGACACTCCCAGCTACCAGAGGGCTTACTTTTGTTACTTCAGAGATCATCATTGTCATGATACCTCCAGGAATGTTAGTTTTTTTTTCCATTTTTAATTTCAAAATTGTGATTTTTTTTTATTGTAGGAGAATGTGAAGATTAGTGTCTTTTATCATATTTGAGAAGATACTTGGCTGGCAAAAAGCACGACAATGTAGGGTTTTGCCTTTCAATTATTGATAAAATTGCTCTTTACAGAAGTGCTACACTGTAATGCAAGTCAGAGACTGCATAGTAAGAGAAATCAAGTGGCCTTGTAAACTTGTGCGGCATTTTACCATGCTATATATAATTTGTAATAATTTGGTTAAATACCATGCTCTTCCCAACCCCTGCTGCTTCTCCATCACCCTCCATTTTTTCTACCCTGAGTCCAAAGATCATTGTCTTCTTGATTTGTTGCAATGCCTGAAAAATCAAGTGGTGAATCTGTGTTCTTGGGTTTGCTCAGAATATTTGCAGACAAGCGATGTTTCTGAGTCTGGAGGATTTGTGTCATACTTGGCAGACTGCAATACTGTCCTGAAGCTTTATTGCTTGTGAACTAACTGATCTATATAAGGACATGTAACTAGTGAATGAGTGAAATTTTAAAAGGCATCTGAATGGGTATATGAATAGGGAGAGTTTGGAGGGATATGGGCCAGGTGCTGGCAGGTGGGACTAGATTGGGTTGGGATACCTGGTCAGCATGGACGAGTTGGACCGAAGGGTCTGTTTCCATGCTGTACATCTTTATGACTTTGTCATGTTTAATGAATTTAGTTATTAAACAAACTTGATTATTGTGCAGTGGGTCATTTCTTTGGAAGTTCATTTTGTTGAAGCCAAATCAACATTAGTGAATAAACCATACATGTTCGTGGTTGGAGATCTGGATTTGATTCCAGATACAGTACAAATAACCATCCAAGTGTTTCACTTTTTTGTACTGTACATTGGAGCCATTTGGGAATTGCTATAGATCATTTTGCTGTTGAAATTTAAAGGAGATTTCAGATGCTCGTTGTTACCTGTTGACTCTTATATTCAAAGCTCCAGTGCAATTACAGTCTTAATGTATTTGCTATAGCTGAATAACAAGAGGAGCTCTTTTTGCTAAAGAAAGTTCTTTGCTCACATTATTTATGTCTACATAGGTTCCATTTCATCATCGAGTAGGAACTCTTTATCTTGGTGAAGAGCGAGAAACTGAGGATGCTACAATCACAAGAAAGTTACGGGAGTCTGGAGCAATTATTATTGGTGTATCCAACATGCATGAGCTTGGGTTAGGTGTTACTGGCTGCAACGTCAACAGGTGAAGCAATGATATCCTTAACTTCTATCTTTATTTGTTTTAACTCCATATGGAAAAGGCAGATTATTTTATAATTTTGTTTCCTATGGGCCATATGCTATAATGTCCAGAATCAACAAAAACACTAATCACTCACATATATAGAACGTGATAAAGTGTCTCAGTGCACATTACAAGAAGGCAGGCCAGGGCAGATGATCAAAAGCTTCATCAAAGGAGTATATTTTAAAAGATGAAAAAGAACTTCAGAAGATTAGGGGGGCAATTCCAGTGGTTTAGGCCAGGGCAGCTGAAATCATGGCTGCTGTATTTTACCAAAAAGTATAATACAATTTTTTTCACATTACTGACACACACTTTTGAGCATATTATAAAGTGACTACAGTAAAAAAAAAACTGCCTTGTACCAATGACTCGAGCATGGTGACTTTTTTACTTTTTTGATAGAAAATAACATTTTCAATTCCAGACGTTTCATCACCCTACTAGGTAACATCTTCAGTGGGCCTCAGGCGAAGCACTGCTCAAAATTCCTGCTTTCTGTTTATATCTTTGAGTTTCTTTGGGTTGGTGATGTCATTTCCTGTGGTGAAGTCACTTCCTTTTCTCGGGGTGGTAGATGGGGTCTAACTCGATGTGTTTATTGATAGATCTATAACAAACACATTGAGTTAGACCCCATCTACCAACCCCTGAGAAAAGAAACAGGAAGTGACTTCACCACAGGAAATGACAACACCAACCCAAAGAAACCCGAAGATAGAAAGCAGGAATTTTGAGCAGTGCTTCGCCTGAGGCCCACTGAAGATGTTACCTAGTAGGGTGATGGAACGTTTGGAAGTGAACCTTCCAGACGAAGGTTCATCCAAAACCTACATCCAAACCTCAACGTGAGCTACAAATCTTTTCAAAACTCGCTATAACATTTTCAAGTTTTGTGGATTATTTGAGTTTTGTTTGTAAGTAACTTGAATGAAGATCTGTAGATAAGATGGCCAATCTTTTTGTCGGCAGTGAAATTGTGCTATAAGTTACTGATTGCATTTTAAATTACACCCCTGTCTATCCTGTCAGCAGGAACTTATTTGCATTAATCAATCAGCAGGGTCAGTATGGAGAGCTCGAGGTGCAGTGTAATTTTGCTGAAGTCCTTTGTTGTGACTGAAAACTTGGCTACGTGTGTTTCGTCTTCAGTTAGGCCATAATTCCGTAAGACTTAGGGCTGAAGTTGGCTTTTCAGCCCAACACGTCTGTTCCTCCTTTCAATGAGATCATGGCTAATCTTCAACTCCACTTTCCTGCCTTATCCCCATAACCCTTGATTCCCTTGCTGTTTAAAAATCTGTTAATCTGAGCCTTGATAACTTAATGATTCAACCTTGACAGCCCTCTGCACTAAAGAATTCCATAGATTCACCATCCTCTGAGAGAAAATAATCCTTTTCTTCTCTGTCTTAACTGGGCAACTCCTTACTCTGAGATGTGCCCTCTGATCCAAGACTGTTTCACAATGGGAAACAATCTCTCCACATCTACCTTGTCAAGCCTCTTAAGAATCTTGTATTTTTCAGTAAGCTCTCCTCTCATTCTTCTAAACTCCAGTGAGTACAGGCCCAATCTACTTCACCTCTCCTCATCAGAAAATCCCTCATACCTGGGATCAGCCCAGTCAACCTTTTCTGGACTGCCTCTAATGTCGGTATGCCTTTCCTGAGAAAAGGAACTAAGATGTTCACTGTATTCTAACTGAGGTCTGACTAGTGCCTTGTGTAGTAGTTGTATATTCCATTCCTTTTGAAATAAAGGCCAACATTCTATTTATCTTCCTATTACCTACTGAACTTGGATGGTAGCTTTTTGTGATTCATACACAAGGTCCCCAAATCCATCTTCGCTATAGCTTTTTTTTTTGCAATCTTTACCCATTTACATACTATTCAGCTCCTCTTATTTTCCTGTCATGTTGCATAACCTCCCATTTTCTCAAGTGATATTCTTCTCACCATGTTTTTGCCCAGTCACATAATCTAGCTGTATCCCTCTGCAGACGAGATGTGAGTGTCACCAGCTAGGCTTGCATCTATTGTCCGTCCCCTGCTGACCTTCAGAAGGTAGTGATGGGCTATCTTCTTGAACTGCTGCTTTGGGATGGGTGCTATCATGATAGTGTTATGGAGGGAGCTCACTGATTTTGATCCAGTGACACTGAATGAATGGCAATTGTATTTCCAAATTGGAAAGGTGTGTGACTGTGAGGGGACTTGCAGGTGCTGGTGCTCCCATGTATCTGCTGCACTTTTTCTTCCAGATAGCAGAAGTCATGGGTTTGGAAGGTCTTGCCTAAGAAACCATGATGAATTTCTGCAGTGCATCTTGTAGATGGTACATACTGTTGCTACTGTGGTAGAGCAGGTGGATGTGGTGCCAATCAAACCGGCTGCTTTGTCCTGGATAGTGTCAAACTTCTTGAATATTGTTGGAGCTGAACCCATCCAGGCAAGTGGGGAGTATTCTATCACATTCCTCACTTGTGCCTTGTAGACAGTAGACAAGCTTTAGGGAGTCGGGCAGTGAGTTACTTGCTGCAGGATTCTTAGCCTCTGACTTGTCCTTGTAGCCACAATGTGTATATGGCTAGTCAAGTTGAATTTCTGATTAATGATAACCCCAAAGATGTTGATAATGGGGGATTCAGTAATGGTAATGCCATTTGAATGTCAAGAGGCATTGGTTACACCCTCTCTTGTCTCATTGCCTGGTGCTTGTGTGACACAACGTGCTTATCTTCCCAAATGGTTAGTTAGGAGGAATTTGCAGGTCAACAGGGCTGAATTTATCATTTCCATTGCCTAGGTCACCATCCAATGGTTCATCAGATTTCATTCCTTTATTGAGTCTTTTACCAGTCGGATATGACTAAAATGGCTTGATAGGCCATTTCAAATAGCAGCTTTGCATCTGAAGTCTATTGTTAAACAAGTGCAAGTGTTTCCAAGATTTAATTTTGTTCCTGTTCCCCTCTCCTGCAATACACTGAAAAAGTCCCCTTCTCTCTTTCCCCCTCCCCCCTTCTGTTCACCCCTCCCACATTCCCTTCACTCGTAGGAATAAGCCCCTCCGGAAGTTGATAAGAGGTTAGCTGTTTGAGTGTGGTAAGGTTGGGAACAAGTGACATGTTTTAATATGCCTTTTGATTTGCAGAGATGTGCTCCTCCCTGGTTTCTAGGAGAAACCCTCAGTAAATATGTAAATAACCAGTTTAAGTGTTAGGCAAACTGTCCAAGTGGGTCCCTGCAGATCAATTTGCTGAGACCTATGAAGGCATTTCTAGCGGCTTGTTCCAGTATGACTGACTCCTTGGTGCTTTCAGTGCCTTTCCAGCCCTTGATATATCTGAATATTCAAATCAGTCAGTTAGAAAATCAAAGCAGGAGTAGATTCTCAATCCACAGCAGTGTTTAAGTGGAAAGTGGATAAACATTTGAATATTTCCTTTTTGTCATATGGGTATATGGACATGACAGAATAAAACAGGGACAAGAACTAGTACTGCAATGAGATCTATATCAGCATGACGATAAGAGCACAACCTGTAATGTTTGAAGCCTAAAATGAAAACATGAAGTATTGATAAAATTTGGCAGTCATATTGGACTTGCGGTATTAACTGTGTTTCTCTTATCCATAGCTTCAGCCAGAGCTGCTGAGTTTCCCCAGCACTTTCTGCTTTTAGTACATTCCAAATCAGCAGATTTATAGAATTAGGAAGATCTGTATTGGAAGATAACAGCATGAAACCTAGCAAAGAGTGTATTTGTGAGAAAATGGAATTGCACATTAAAGTGGTTTGCAACTGGGAAGCATTTTATGGCAAACTCTCCTGTCATTACAGATTCCATGGCGTTCCCAGAAATCCTTACAATCTTCGCTGTTTTACTGGAGGGAGCTCCAGTGGTTCAGGGGCAGCTGTAGCATCTGGTAAGAATTTAAATCTTTCAAGAATATGGCACTGTCTGGCAGAGGGTAGATTAGCTCCATTGGCTGGATGGCCATTTTGCAGTTGAGAATGACATCAACAGCATGGGTTCAATTCCTATACTAGCTGAGATGCCATGTAGCTCCTGCCTTCTCGACTTTTGCCCTTCCTGATGTGTGGTGATCCTCAGGTCAAACCACCATCAGTCATCTCTCTCTAATGAGAGAGCAGCCTCATTGTCTACTGGGACTATGGTGACTTTACCTGTTCCTCTAACTGTCTGGTGTCAGGTTGTAAAATGAATCTTGTTTTTTGAAAACCACTTATTGAAGAATGTAGAAATAATTACGTTTTCTGGTAGTAACATCTGTTTATATTGAAGGAAGGGCTCACAGAGCTAGTTGTAGAGGTAATGAGCTAATTACATCTGCATTTAAAGGAAGCTAAGTAAATATAATGGCCTGGAAGTTCTATGGACTTTTTGACTGCAAGCTGCTGGCATTCTCCCTTTGGCACTGAGACTAACTTCAGGATTTACTACAGATATATAATGAAGTAGAAATCCTGCAGTTGTCACGTGAGAGTCACAACCCCCTCAACCCAACAAGTATCAGCAATTAATGAAATTAGCTAATCTGGTTAGAACCTGCTCTTTCAGATCTTGAATCACCGTTAGAACATTCCCCCAAACAAAAGTTATGCTTTGTCCAATGAAGTGCAACTGAGTCTTTGATGTTGATCTGGGTGACAACTACTGTTCAGCACCTGATTTGGCACAGAGCATCATTTTATTTTTGCGGAATGCTGTTAAATGACTCCACTATGATTAATGACTAATTTTTAAAAAAAATTATATGTTAAAAAATCATTCATGATATTTCAACTTTTTCCGTTATCCCATGTGTGTGTTCCAATGATTTCACTTTGTAAATGTGATTTGATTTTGATGCTTTCCATTTCCGAGTTGGAATTCTGGGAGAATGCTGAAAGAATTTTCTTTTCATGTGATTTGCTGTTTGGGCAGCTTGTTGACATAATTTGCAGTTCCACATTGGGAAATTCATTGAACTATAGTTCAGTCCATTCTGCATTAAGAAAGTTGATCATTTCATCCCTGGATCTCTTAATCTTTCAATGCAACTTTCTTCATCAGTGGCAAGTGGCCTTACTTCATGGTGACTGCCACAAATTCAGGTACCCTGGTTATCCAGAACACATGGAGCTCCTGGAAAATTTGTGGATTGTTCAGTTATCTATAGCTAGTACAGTTGAGAAGGAACCAGAATAAAGATGTGTAGTATTTCATAGTTTCCAGACGATTAATGTTTTTAGAAAACGGCAAAATACATGCTGATACATGTAAAGGTACTGCCATCCCTCCAGTTCAGTTTGGTTGCAGTGAAGAATTGCTTGAAAGCCAAATGTGTACTTTTATTGTTCCTCCTCTGTCTTCCTGATGTCTTTGCAACTATTTATGCTGGGTGCTGTCCAATACTTAGCAAGTGACAACACTTGTCAGAGGTTGTAGGAGTGTAACCAACCCAGTTCTGCACTGACCTGATATTCCAGAATGCATTACCTAATGGCAATTAAGAGCAGCGACCTTGGCTGAACTTTCACCTTTATAATTAACAAGTCTTAAAATTATTTGGAGCATTCCATCACCATCCAGATAAACTAGTTCACCATGTACAGGACAAACCTGAGATTTGGAAGTAACTCGACCTGTTCGGACTTGTCCGACCTGCCCAGCTCCTTTTCCACCTATCCACTCCACCCTCTCTTCCCTGACCTATCACCTTCATCTCCTTCCCCACCTACCTATTGTACTCTATGCTACTCTCTCCCCACCCCCACCCTCCTCTAGCTTATCTCTCCATGCTTCAGGCTCTCTGCCTTTATTCCTGATGAAGGGCTTTTGCCCGAAACGTCGATTTTGCCTGTCCTCGGATGCTGCCTGAATTGCTGTGCTCTTCCAGCACCACTAATCCAGAATCCCAAACCTGAGATTTGTCTAGTCTGTTGTTATGGACTAGGCCAGACCACTCAAAACATTCTTAAGCAGGCAGCCCAGATCATAAGTTTGCAATTTGGTTCAGTAAGTGTACAGTGAAAATTACCTGGAGTGAGCTAGCTAGGTTGACTACCAGGTTTTAAAACAGACAAAGATTTATTCACAAAATTACACAATGAAACATGAGGACAGAATAAAGAACCCCTACAGAACTCAGTCTATCCAAACTAGATTTAATTATGCTGTTCCAAATATACACAACTGTCCCATCAATCACCCTCTTGAAAAACAGTATAAATGCAACAAATGCTTACAGTGTGAAGTTAGAAGAGCAGGAGGAAAGAGAGCATTTTCACATTGCTCTCTGTTGAGCTCCCAACTACTTCTGGACTGAACTGCTCAGCTAGAGAGCTGACCACTCCCCTTTTCATTATACAGGTCACTTCTAAAACTTGACTTCTTTGGCCTGAAATCTCATCTGATTACATATAACCAAAAAGGCCCCTCAATATCCTTTAATCTCTGTACCAAATCAGTCTAATTGGCACCGGGAGCATTTACGACTCCTCTGAAAAAAACCAAGGAGACAGTATCCTTGAGAAAAGGAACAGCTTTTAGAAAAAAGGAACCAACTTTGTGACACTGTAGCTTAGCTACTTGCCTGTGTAATTGCTGAACTATCAGAAGTCCTTGTCTGAAAATCCTGAATTAAAATAGATTATCTAGAAGGAAAAGACTGTGTAAATAACTAAATTATTTATTAATGGTGTTCTGTTAAATTTTAGACTATAATTTTTAACGGTGGGTTTAACCTGTAGTAACATTTTCCTTAAAGGTCTTTGCCCGTTGGCGATTGGGACCGATGGAGGAGGGTCTATAAGAATTCCAGCAGCATTCTGTGGTGTGGTGGGATTGAAAGGTAGTTTTATTTTGATAAACATTTTTGCGAAGCGAAGTTTTTTGCAATGTTTGAGAACCAGTGTTGAGCCTGACATCTGCTTATTTGTAGGTTTTTGTGCATTTACTTGCCAGTTTAGATCAGAGTTCCTTTATGGAGATGACTCAGATATTTGACATCTATGTTGCAGGTTAAAGTCTGACGGTAAAAACTGCAGACACCCTAAAATACTTGGAGGAATTATGTCTGATTTGCTCTAGAACTAGGTCAGGTGAAATTACCTCGTAGTCTGTTGAACAATAATTCTCTAGAACAAGCGATTTCGGTTAATGTCATAGGATAAAAATGCAAGCAATCCACCTAGTACCAGCTCACTCCCAATTCAAGTTGTGGGAAGCAGGTTGCTCTATTAAATGTGATGGTGGGAGTGCTGTCGTTTTAATAATCGTTCTGTTTTTAACCACATGCAACTGGATTTTGGAAAACAGATGTTTAAAAGATGTGAAGGTGCTAAAGTAAGTTCCTTTGAACTTGGAAGAACATGCTGCCAAGATCTAGCTCCTATTTTCCTGGAGTTCGGTCTGCCACTCCCCCAATTACCCTAATCTCTCATTCTTTAGGTCTGTAAGCCAATGTCTTGACTGACTGACCTCCCAGGCTGTTGGTCAAGCAGACTGTGAAAGTGAAACCTACCACATTGTTCAGAGTGTTTGAGAGGCCTTTTTTCTGGTTTCCTTACTCACAGCTGCAGCCCATCTCTCCCACTCTCTCATTGTGCTAAAAGTCAGGCCATTCACTCCATGGGCTATAAAAATTGGCTGTAAAAGGATCATTTCTTACATTGTCCTCCCAGTAAGGCTCCTTGCACAGTATAATTTTGGGCATGTGTACGATGTGTAAATGGTCAGAAAATTATGGACTTTGGCTCAGGAACATCTGATGTCACATGGTCTGGATATTTGTCAGTTTAATTATTGCTAGACACAAAGTCTGTTAACTTGTTTGTTTTATTTCTTTCAGTTACCTTTGGTCGAATCAGCACCATTGGGTCATATCCTCTTTCCTACTCTACTGTCAGTTTGGGTAAGACAAGATTTTGCTGCGCTTCATTAAGTGACATACACAATTTCCTGTCCCACTTTACATATATCGCTTGCAGATCCATAATGTACATAAAAAGCTGAGTAAACTTGCCAAGCCGCCTTCAATAACACCTCCCAAATCAGCAACCTCTACCACCTAAAAACCCAAGGGCAGCAGATGTATGGGAGCCCAACCACCTGCAAGTTCCCTTCAAGTCACCAACTGTCCTGACTTAGCACTGTATTTTGTTCCTTGTTTGTTCAAAATCCTGGAAATTTCTTTGTAATAGCACTGTGTGTGTACCTACACCAGATGGACTGTAATGGTTCAAGATGGCAAATCTTGATGGATGGGCAACAAATGCTGTGTTTTACATTGATGCCAGTATTCCACGAAATAATGTCTTTAAAAATCAATGCATTCTCTAAATACCGATCGTGGTTTGAGTTTACTGCTTTGAGTGCTAAATAAGGTCTAAGTTTTCAAAGAATTTAAGTGATGTTGTGCTTCCAGATTCCTAATACAATACAAAAATGATAATGCAAGATTTACCTGGTCTATCATATATAAATTCACTTGAGTCATAGAGTCATAAAGATGTACAGCACGGAAACAGACCCTTCGGTCCAACATGTCCATGCCGACCAGATATCCCAACCCAATTTGTCCCACCTGCCCGCACCTTGCCCATATCCCTCCAAACTCTTCCTATTCATATACCTATCCAGATGCCTTTTAAATGTTGCAATTGTACTAGCCTCCACCACTTCCTCTGGCAGCTCATTCCAGACACGTACCATCCTCTGGGTGACAATGTTGCCCCTTGGGTCCCTTTTATATCTTTCCCCTCTCACCCTAAACCTATGTCCTCTAGTTCTGGACTTCTCCACCCCAGGGAAAAGACTTTGTCTGTTTATCCTATCCATGCCCCTCATTATTTTATAAACCTCTATAAGGTCACCCCTCAGCCTCCGACGCTGCAGGGAAACAGCCCCAGCCTATTCAACCTATCCCCATAGCTCAAATCCTCCAACCCTGGCAACATCCTTGTAAATCTTTTCTGAACCCTTTCAAGTTTCACAACAACTTTCCAATAGGAAGGAGACCAGAATTGCACGCAATATTCCAACAGTGGCCTAATCAATGTCCTGTACAGCTGCAACATGACCTCCCAACTCCTGTTCTGATCAATGCTCTGACCAATTAAGGAAAGCATACCAAACGCCTTCTTCACTATCCTATCTACTTGCGACTCCACTTTCAAGGAGCTATGAACCTGCACTCCAAGGTCCCTTTGTTCAGCAACACTCCCTAGGACCTTACCATTAAGTGTATAAGTCCTGCTAAGATTTATTTTCCCAAAATGCAGCACCTCACATTTATCTAAATTAAACTCCATCTGCCACTTCTCAGCCCCATTAGCTCATCTGATCAAGATCCTATTGTAATCTGAGGTAACCCTCTTCACTGTCCACTACACCTCCAATTTTGGTGTCATCTGCAAACTTACTAACTATACCTCCTATGCTCACATCCAAATCATTTATATAAATGATGAAAAATAGTGGACCCAGCACCGATCCTTGTGGCACTCCACTGGTCACAGGCCTCCAGTCTGAAAAACAACCCTCCACCACTACCCTCTGTTTTCTACCTTTGACCCAGTTCTGTATACAAATGGCGAGTTCTCCCTGTATTCCATGAGATCTAACCTTGCTAATCAGTCTCCCATGGGGAACCTTGTCGAACACCTTACTGAAGTCCATATAGATCACATCTACCGCTCTGCCCTCATTAATCCTCTTTGTTACTTCTTCAAAATACTCAATCAAGTTTGTGAGATATGATTTCCCTAATCAGTCCTTGCCTTTCCAAAAACATGTACATGCTGTCCATCAGAAGAAACTACTGTGTAAAACCGCAATATTCAATCGAATCGCTTTCCAGTTTATCTAACTTTGTTTCCCAAAAGAAAGCTGGGGATCTTTTGTACTCACATGTTAAAGGGGTTAGTCTCTCATTAGAAAGGGTTATAACTGGTGGTGGTACAATCTGACAGTCACTGAGCCTCAGGAGGGGAGAGGTGGAGAAGGAGAATCCTTCATGGTAACATCAGTTGGTGCAGGAATTGAAACCATACTGTTGGGATCACTCTGTCCAATCAACTGAGCTAACCGACCCCTCATGTATGATAACGGTGCAGAAAATTGTAACAAAATAGCTGAAACTCCACTCTTATTCATTTTATTCATTCGTCTCCGGAGTTAGTAGAAATGAACTCTTTTTAATTTTGTATTCAACAAAACTGAATATTCTGAATAACACTTGTTTGTATTGGCAGGTCCAATTTGTACATCTGTAAAAGATGCAGCTATATCTTATGCAATTCTGGCAGGTCCAGATCCTGATTATCCATATGGTACGTTTTGTAATATATTGGCAGTAATCTTTACATATTTAGGTCTTGAATATCATTAATTATGATTCAATGAACAGATAATGAGGTTATGATTCAATGAACAGAGAATGAGGTTATTTTACATCTGAGAAAGATGCAGCTAATATAATTGTAATATTTTTTATCAAAAGCATTGATCTTTTCTGTGGAGGAGATGATCATTATATCTTCCAGGGTGGGAGCCTAATAAGGGAGGTCATTTGACTTGGGTAGATATTAACTGACTTTAAGTAGACCTTAGTTAACTTAGAAACATGGTGTTTCATATTTTAGAGAAGTGTACACTTATCTAAATTTCCTTCTTCTACACTGAAGGGATCTGATTTTAAGTTTTTAAAGCAAGGAAATGATCATAGTCCCAAGATGGCTATTTATGTTAAGCAAACTGGAAAGGACAAGGGAGCAAAAAATATATTGATGTTGAAATATTTTCCTCCTTCATATGTTACCAACATCTGGAATAGATTGCTGGAACATGTAGTCAATGGGATTTGCTGCTAATGTTTAGAAAGGAACTAATGTGTAGCCTCAGTATGATGGGAGGTTTTGCATTAATATGTGTACCTCAGTTGCTATTGTATCCTGGAATAGGCCTAACTGCCCTTAGCAGTCAAAGCTGAATTTTTCAGATTTTTTTCTCAAACTAAACTTTCTGTGCCCTTCCCAGAAGAGATTGGGTAATGAGTGTGTAGAAGTAGCACCATTACAGTATAGTAACGTATGAGCAACCTGTTGTTTGTTTCTGTACATTTTAAAGGTACTTCCAGCTGTTTTGGAAAAATTATGTAAAATTCAAGCCTACCGTTTAATGAACAATTTGTAAAACAGATTCAGACCTTCTGCATTGCCATTTTTCTGGTATGAAGAAATAAAGGTTTTTTGCGTGTATGTTTTGAAGCCAGAGAAGATCATGAAGGCTCATTTGCACACTATTGCAATGCATACTGCTGAAGAATGAGAAACTCGAGAGTTGTTGCCTGTACTTGACAGTGTAAGCAACACTCTGAGAGAAGTACGCATGTTTCATTTCTTGGCTGTTGGTGATTCAAATTCCAGGCTGACAGAATAAAGTAATGTTAAATTTATTTCCACCATCTCCCTTCACAGCTTCAAAAAATACTCTGGCTTGAGTTGGAGTCACCTTTCGTGCCTCTGCGAATTTTCGCGGTCAAGTTAACTGAATGTTTGCTTTAGATTTTATTGCTTTTCATCTGGCATGTGAAATTGGTTTTAAAAATAGGTTAAATAATGCTACAAATTTAGAAGATGTAGAAATGTAATGTTTTGAAAATCTCTGCCAGTGCAAAGGAAAGCTCAAATCTGTTGGAATGATCTGCGAGAAAACTCTTGTAAATGATTTCCCAGACTGCAAAACGAGTGACGTTAACTTTCTCAAAACATTACACACTTTTAACGAGAGGCATTATAAAAATGGCTAATTCTATTTGTAGAGAAGTTACTATTTTAAAAAATCTAGTCTGGTGTTCCAAGATTGTTTTGTTTCACCTGCCTGGTCCAAATGCAAATATTACTTTCAAATCGATAATACTCTTAGTGACTGTCGCAGAGCAGGTGTAATATAAATTGGTGTCATATTCCTATTCCTCTTTTAGGTGTTCAACAACCTCCAGTAAACTTCCATAATATTGGAAGTCCTGATCTGAAGAACATAAAAATTGGGATAGATTGGAAATTCTTCAAGGTAAAGCCAAGCCTGGTCTGTGACAGAATGAGGTTGTATGGAAATGTAAATCTATATACAAAAATGTGCACAATGATAGTCAGTCAAGGCAATACTTTCATATACCACTTTAACTTGCTGGTGATTCCCCTGTCAAGGAAGATGTGACTATGCAAGTATCTGAATATTTCATCTGCCATAGAGAGGGCAGCAGAGGCCCTCAAGTTGCTAAACCTTATGAGTGGTGGGGCGAGGAAAGAAGAAATCATTTAAAGGGCTCATTTATTACACATATTGAGATCTTGAAGATACATCAGGAAAGCTAAACATAATTTTAGTCTCTAAACTGCTGGGTTGGTGGGATAATGGACTGGACGGAATTCCAGCCAGGTCTCATAAGTGGCACATGATGAATGAAGTGTCTTTCTTTGCAAGAAATGAATATCAAGGGGAAGACACACAAGTCATAAGCTCTGAGAGTTGGGGTTCTCCTACAGTTTGCAATTTCACCATCTTGACTGGAATCAAGCTGCAATTCCTCTATCTCCAGCTCTGGGACCTAAATGTTTGCAGCGTCTGTATTTTCAGATTCCTGTTGTTGGAGAGGCATTTTAAAGATGAGTCTGACTCCCGGTTTCACTAATGCAAATCAATCTTTATTGATCTCCTTTACCAAAAGCGTGGGAGAGACCAGAGAGAGCTCTGTATCTGGCTTTCCCGCGTTTAAGAGTTGCCCTCTTAATTAAAGCTCAAGATTGGAAGTCAGTCACAATAACGTACTGGATATTTATACATACTACATTACAATGGTTAAATGCAACACTGACATGTGGACTTGCCACATCGCCAGTAACCTACACATCCAATTATGTGAACACGCAATCAATGATGGACACCTTCATGTTCAACCTTTGGGCCTCCCATCAGCTCGCGATGTTTGCCAGACCTCCTATCTCCTGTCCTTGGGCTGTTATGATTATTGACCACATTCTAACATAGATTATTATTGCCCTTCCAGCTGCCAGCTGCATCGCATACTTGCTTATTACTTTTCAAATTTGGTCATGCAATTCATTTTCTTGGCTGATCTTAGTACAGAACATTAAAAAGGATGCTAATTTCTAAAAATTGTTATTATTTGTAATATCAGCTCTAATATAAAGTTATACATAGTTAAAGCTAATACTATAATTCTGTGACAAAGCTAGGAGAAAGTAAGGACTGCAGATGCTGGAGATCAGAGTAGAGAGTGTGGCGCTGGAAAAGCACAGCAGATCAGGCAGCATCCAAGGAGCAGGAGAATCAATGTTTTATCAAGATTCCTGATGAAGGGCTTATGCCCGAAATGTCGATTCTTCTGCTCCTCGGATGCTGCCTGACCTGCTGTGCTTTTCCAGCAGCACCACTCTGTCGACTCTGACAAAGCTAACAATTTTGGGAGTAGCTTCCCTCTTATCTGACTTGCGAAGCAGCAGTTGTTATTATCTTGAAGTCATAGTGACCCTGGTTCAAAATTGTTTCTGCTCCCATTGCTAATTTATTTGTCTTCTGGTACTCTTATGGGGTTACCTTGTTTATTCCTTTTCATTGTTCTAATTTTCTTGCTGACAGAGAGAGAAGTTTCTTCAAGGATATTGATCAAAACTAGTCTCTGCATCCAAGGCTAACAGCCTTCAGAAATTTAACTCGCCAATATCTAATAAATTTAAACTTCTATTCTTGAACGAATATGTGTCTACTGTAATATCTAATTATATTTATTTTAAAAAACATCGTCTCAGGTCAGACAAAGTTTCCCTTGCTATTTCATTTAAAAATCAGAAATCTCAAATCAGATGGTCTAAATCTGAGCTGCCTTAGAGTGTTATTGTTTGCATTCTAGTCCTATCTCACTAAGACTCAGAGACATTTTGTTGCCTGTCTGTGATGACCATGATTTGAGCAATATGAAATGCTACACCAGCTAAAGTTTCCTTTTGATTGTGTCAGTTTAAAAGAAAACCCCGAATAACTATTTTGTCATATTCAGTCATGGGCAACTTGCGACACTGTTTTCCTGTCATTATGATTAATGGTTTTGCTCCTTGAAATTCTGTGCTGTTCTAAATTTCCACCTTGTCTTGAATTTTAACAGGATTGTGATACTGAAGTCTTGGATGTTTGTCAGGAAGGTATGGATACTGAAAATTGCCTTTCTAAGTTTCTTACCGTGTATAATAGGGCTGAAAATCAACAGCAGAGCTTCTGTCTATTATCTACCAGGACACCCTGGACCCCAATAGACTGGAAGCATTTTAGCTTATAGTATTGCAAGCTAATCTGCCACCTTTAGACGGGTGAGGAGAGAGAAGAGAATCTAGCACAGGAGAGTGGAGGGATAAACCCCTGTTGCTATCCATTTAATTTTTAATGAACAGAAAATCACAACCTGTGCCTGAGAGATTTCCTGATCTGTGTTCCTTGGCAAAAAAAATTGCGAAGAGCAGAGCACTGGAAAGTTCACCTTTTTAATATAAGAGCCCTTTCAGAGTCAGATTCTGGGCAACTGTATGATGTCCCTATTGAGTTTGATAGCAGTGTCAGTGCAAACTTCACTCCAGTTTCAGTGTGTTAGTAATCCAGTTTTACAACAGTGGCTTCCTACATGGTCAATTCTTAATCGCAGCCATTCACAACCCAGCAAAAGGAAGAAAAAGAAGAAAATTTCTCCAACACACTGGTTAATAGCGCAATCAAACTTCATTGACAGAGAAGCAATTTAGCTGCTGTCTTCGTAGATGGATGTAGAGTTTTATGAGAAAACAAAATAAATTGAAGAGATTAAATTAGGACCATAGTAAAATGCTTTTTCTTTTAAATAGTATAATCAAGAAAGTGTTTAAGTATTTGGAACGTTTCTCTTGGAAGTAAAGAACTTGAATATTCCTTAAAAGATACCTTTTATTACCTTGCACTAATCAAGGATATGAATGTAAGAGAACAGCATTTTTAGATTTGTGTGCGAGGGACATGCTGATTGTGATTGGTAGAAATGTTGCGATGGAAAATGCAACAGTGAGATAATAACTAACATTTAACTGCCAAACTCTGTTTAAATTTAAAGTAAGCAGGTTGACTTTGGCCAAGGCATTGACCTGAAAAATTGCCTCTACCAATCAAAGTCCCAATTGCCAATCAATCAGCAAGCTGTTTGTATACAGCATAAAAACGTTGTTCCTCTTTGCATTGGTATTTTTGAGAGTGTCCTGATGAGTGACAGATGAAAATCTTTGACAAAATTGTTTTCAATTCTAATCAACTTTTAGTGCTAAACAATAAAAATTCAAAATTCAGCCAGATGTACTATCCTGAACTGACGTTTGACATGTCACCTAGGCTGCTTTTTGGATGCTTTTCGGCAATATAGCATTCGTGGAATGGAGAAGAGGAATGTAAACACTGTCATTGCCACCTCTACCATTGTAGCATATGCTAACTGTGAGAGGCCTCTCACCATGTAATATCCCATTGTCGTGCAGAGGAATTGAAACCGATATTTTTAAATGGGAGCTAAAAGCGTAAAGTATAAATTTAACTATTTCACTATTTTTGGATTCAACATTGTTAGTTTTTTTCCCTTCTGTGTAGCGGTGCAGTACTTAAAAGGTTTTGGTGCAACACTGGTAGACCTACACATCCCAGAACTGGAGGAGATAAAAGTTTCCCACACTGTTTGCATACTGAGTGAGATACAGCAGGCCTTGCACCTGGATTTTAATACTCAATACAAGAAGATGGTAAGGAAATAATTGGATTTGGGTGTTAACAAGCCAAAAGCTTACATTAAGTGAAAAGAGATGCTTAATTCTCATTTGTTAATTCACACTACTGATTAATTCATCTGATTTACAAACTTAGAAATTAGGAGCAGAATTAGACCATTTAGTCTTTCAAACCTGTTCTGGCATTCAGTAAGATCCTGACTGATCAGTTTGCTTTCCAAATTCCTTATTCCCATTGACCCTTGCTAACCTTGGATAAATTCTTGTTAGGCAAGAGAATCTGTCTTCACCTTAAAAATATTCAATGACCCCACATCCAGCACCTTCTAAAGCAGAGAGTTCTAAAGTCTCACTGTCCTCTGAATGAAAATGTTTCACCTCATCTCTTTCTGAAAAGGGTGACCAATTCCTAACTTTAAGCAGTGCCTCAGAAATAATTCTTTCCACACCACCTTGTTAAATACATTCAGGATATTATAAACTTCAATTAAGTCACCTGTAATTCTTCTAAACTCCAATGAAATCAAGCCCAGCCTGTCAAATCTTTAATAATAACATGACTGGTTCATTCAGGAATCAATCTTGTACACCACCTCTGAACCATCTTCAATATTTTTATATCCTTCCCTAACTAATGGGACCAAAACTATACCCAGTACTTGAGATGTGGTCTCACCAATGTCCTTTATGTTCAGTTTTTCTCACATTTCCATTTTCACATACTGTGCTCCATCTGCCAGATGTTTTGCCCACTCACTTCACCTAGATAGTCTACAACCTTGTTATGCCACCTTCACAAAATACTTTTCTAATCATCTTTATGTCATCTGCAGGTTTAGCCCCTGGCATTTGTTCCCCTCACCTAAGTCATTGTTATAAATTGTAAGAAGTTGAGGACTAGCACAGGACAGCCCAGCCCAAGTGCTTGGGGCAAACCATTTGTCACATCCCATCAATTTGAAAAGACCATTTTATGCAAGCGCTGTTTTCAGACTATCTTTCATTCATGTTAGTATATTACTCCTTACCTATTTTGTTCAACAACCATTTATGTGATGCCTTGTCACTTGCTTTCTGGAAATGCAAATACAGTACGCCAGTGTAATTCCCTTTATCCACAGCATGTTATTCATAGAATCATACAGCATGGAAACAGACCCTTCGTTCCAGTTTGTCCATGCCAAACATAATCCCAAACTAAACTAGTTCCACTTGCCTGTGTTTGGCCCATATGCCTCTAAATGTCTAATTAAATGTCTTTTAAATGTTATAACTGTACCTGCATCTATCACTTCCTTTAGCAGATCATTCCACATACAAACTGTGTGAAAAAGTTGCCCCTCAGGTCCCTTTTAAATCTTTCTCCTCGCACATTAAAAATTTGCCCTTTAGTTTTGAACATCCCCACCTGAGGGAAAAGACCATTGCTATTCACCTTATCTATGCCCCTCATGATTTTGTACATCTCCATAAGGTCATCCCTCAACCTTCAATGAATTCCAATAAATTGGTTAAACATAATTTCCCTTTAACATAACCAGGCTGACGCTTTTCCATTATCTTAGTTTTTTTTCTCCCAAGCATTGACTTCTCATCTCCTTAATGATCAATTCAAACGCCTTCTCCATGACAGATGTCAACCAGGAAACAATTTCCTGTTTTCTGCTTCCCTTCCTTCCTGAATAAAAGGGTTATATTTATTACTTTACAGTCTGATGGGATCTTTCCATAATCTCAACAAACTTTGGGAAATTAACACCAGTGTATTTACTATCTCATTAGCTGCTGCTTTTATGAGTATTGATGAACCCAGATCTCATTAAACCATGGCCCCAGCAATTTGCTTGGCATCACTTCTGTACTGATTGTAATCTCATCAAGCTCCTCTCTTCCTTCAAATTCTTGGTATTGCTGAGATTTTTGTATGTACCTTCTGTGCTGAAGACAGAAAAAAATGTATTCATTTGCCATTTATTAGTAACTTTGTTTACTAGTTAATGATCATTTAAACCTTGAGAGAGATTTCCTGTGTTTTCATTGTCCATGTGGAATTTTTTTAAAAAATGGATGGGTAGTCTGAGGCTTTTTGTCGTTGTTTTCAGTTGGATTGGCATCACTGAATTAATTGCCTAACACTTGACAGTTCTGAAGCAAGACAGAGAATTCCTTGTGTTGTCAATGTGAGGTTACATCTGGTTGTCTTTAAAAATGTTTCTACTGCTTATAAAAGATTTTTTTTTTAAAAGTTTGTTCAAAATATAATAGCTGAGAAGCAAAATAATAGACAGTAAAAAATAAAGTTTAAAAACTTCATTCTATGCCACAGAGTTGATACTTGTCACTTTGTCTGCATTTCTGCATGCAACTTCAGTTCTCACTACATATTAAAAGATTATCCTGGTTTGAGTTTTCTTGACCAATCCTCTCTGGTAATACTTGAAAAGCATTAAATTTCCTTGTTGCAACTATATACTGTAGTACCAATTTTTTTGGCGTTCAGTGCACATCATGTTTCTTTTCTTAAACCATATCATTAATATTTTCTTTGACAGAATCTGGACACCAGAGCAACTTTAGCTCTTGCTTCTAACTTCTCCGTGCTGGATTACATACAGGTATGGCACCATGCAGAGATATAAATCTTGCTTACATAGTTAATATTTTGCTTATTTCCACTTCCTCCTCCCCCATCCATTTTTTTTTCTTCTTCGAGGGAGCTGTTTCCCTGAAGTATGTAATTGCAACTACATCACTGCTTGCTTTCTGCTGTTGGGGTTGGTTCTTTGAATGATGAGATGTCCATCTTTCTCTTTCTGGCTACTAAGTAACAATCGCTCAATCAATTTCTGCTCAGTTCCTTTGCTGACATAACTTCATATTTAAAAAGCTCACATCCTTGCATCTGCATGTAAACCTTACAATGCAGCTATAACACCAGAGAATTATATAATTGGAAGTGCGTAATACTTTTCAGAATGGATTGGAAATGTGTGAAAGAGGAATAAGGGGTGCTTTCTGTTCACATCATACCACATCTATTTATTCCTTCTGCAGCTTTCTGATGTGCATTTTCACTTTTGGAAAAGGACGTTCTCTTAAGCTCTAAATTTCTTCTTGTGTCTACACAGGCTAATCGGCAGCGATCACGGACTATGCAGTTCTTAAAAGAAATCTTTAATGATGTGCAATGCATCATCACACCAGGTAAAATTATACTTTTGTCTAATGCAGTGTTAAACATACTAATGTTCTAAATTAGGTATGTGCGGGTTATTTTAATATAGATTCTGTAATCCACAAATATCCAAATTTGTCTTCATGAGCCACTTTGACACACAGTATTCAAACGGGGGCACCTCAAATGAAGTTGAAATCAATGTTTCTGTTAACTTGTGTATCTTTTATCCTGTCATCACCAATAGATCTTAGTCTCCTGATTTATCAAATAATAAATTAACTGCATTAAGAGCAGCCCTTCCCAATAGCACATATTTATTTTATAATCAATTTTTAAACAATGTTCACAAGTTATTAATTGGAATGAACCTGTAATATCTATTACATTAATGATTGTTTAATTACCTACATCTCTTAGTCTGGATTCTAATATGCTATTTCCTGGTTACAATCTTTTTTAAGTTGTGTGGAATTTCGAAATACTAATTTACATATTGTTAATTGAGATGGATAGAAAGAGCACAGTGGAGGATTTCCATTCTGACTTTATAAAAATAAAGACACAGACAAAAGGCTGAAGTGTTTAGGATGAATTTAATAACATTTGCCATGTTCTTCTCTAAATTCAAATAATATAGAGGGAAGTTGTGAACTGAAAGAGGGGAAGAATTGAATAATATTGCTGACATGGAGATAGATAGTCTTGGTGATTGCAGAAGTATCAGATCCAAACCTCGTCTTAGGATCAAATGCGATATTGAGGTTGTAAATAGACTAGATTAATCTCAATCTGTTGCCAGGGAGAGAGATGGAATTGGTGGGTACTGATCAGATTTTAGAGTGGGGACTGAAAACAATGGCTTTAAATCTTTCCAATATTTAATTGGAGGATATTTACAAGATGCCTATGGTCCTTTTTGGACTATGGCTAATTAATTACTTCTGTTCATTTGGCATAGCATGTCAGATAAACAGACTTAATTTACTGACATTGGAGGAGTTGAGCAATGTGGAGATGATGGGTTAGACCTGGGTATCATCAGCATCTACATGGAAGCTAACACTCTACTTTTGGATGATGTCACCAACAGACAGCATTTAGACAAGAAAACAGAACGTGATGATGAATGGATCTGTGGGAAGACCAGAGATCACTCTGGGGAAAATGAAGAGCAGCCATTGTGATTTTAATTTTTGGGATAGATCCTTTCCAAATACTGAAACATTAGGATGTGGCCATGGTCTAAAATGAAAGCTGAAATAATCTAGATTAAGAACAAATAAAAAGACTTAAGAAAGAAAAAAATAAGTGTTTGGCAACAGGAAAAATGCAGCACAGTGGATGTGAGGAATGTCCGATCAGCCATGATCCTGTTGAATGGCAGAGCAGGCTTGAGGGGCCGAACTCCTGTTCCTATTTCTTATGGACTTAACTCATCTGGTTCTTCATTCTGATTCAAATTCCACCAACAAAGGAGTAATTTCATGATAGATCATGTATTTAATTATAGTGTTCTATTGGAACAAAATAAATATTCTTTAATATTTTAGGAATAGACATTGTGTTCAGTAGAGTGAGACTATGATTATCACAGTCTCAGAAATATATAAGAATGCTGTGGGTTGATCTTTTAATATGTATGCATTTGTCAGAAGGAATGAGGGGGGTGCTGTGTGTGAGAAAGTTAGCACAGGCAACAACAGCAACTATTGTGTTTAATTATTACTTTGGCGATTTTGGAGATGTAAAATAGTAGCTGAACTTCAGTGTGATATCCAAGGCAGGAGTTTTCATTTTGATGGTATCCTGAATTACTTGATAAAATTAATCACAGGCATTTTATCTATTCAGGTGAATGAGGCTAATCCCTGGACTAAAATTGAGTGAATGTTTATACTCGGCAAACATAGCTAAAGATTTGCTAAAAATATGTACATAATAAGAAGTAATAGCAAAATTGCCACCAATTGTATAGCATCCAGTCTCCATGTGATTTATGGCGTAGCCTGATGCGTTCAGTGCTATATGTTTATATTGTTCTTATTTATGCCCCTAGCTATAGCCTGTATTGCTCTACATTCTGAACCTTCTGACTTCGTCACAGGGTGCAGTGATTTTCAATCCATGTTCCGCACAGTAAGGTAAGAATGAGGAGGTTTTGAATCTCTTATTTTTGAGTGAGGAATATCAAGTAAAATACAAGAACATCAAATGGTCTCTTGATCCTGCCACGTTCTACAATGAAATACTGGCTGTATTTAAATAAAAAATTGAAAATATGGGCATGAATCTTTTTTGTTTCAGACTGGGAAGACACAGATTGGCTTGTCTTACGGCTTGGAGCAGTTGAGCCAACCTTCAACCCACATTCGCACCATGTTTTTGTCTTTGAGAAACGTGTACAAGATAGGTTCAGTTTTGCAAACTGTGGTGCAGTGTAGGAGGAATGTAACTGTAGAAGTGGACTGGCCGGAGGCCTGCTTTTATAGATTCATACAGTGCGGAAAAGGACCTTCAGCCTGTCCAGTCTACACTGACATAACTACCATTAAAAGTGCACTAATGCCAATTTCCTGCACTTGTCCCATATCCTTGAATGTTATGATTTTGAAGTACTAATCCAAATATTTTTAAAAAGTTTTAACGTTTCCAGTCTCCACTACCTTCCCAGGTAGTGAGCCCTGAAGAAGGGCTCCAGCCCGAAACGTCGATTCTCCTGCTCCTTGGATGCTGTCTGACCTGCTGCGCTTTTCCAGCAACACATTTTCAGCTCAGTAGCCCAGCTTCCAATATTGTTATTGTGCTTCGTAAACATCAAATAGTGAGATCTGAATTTGTGAAAACATTTAACACTTACTTGTCAGTAAGCTTCTTCCCATTTTTTTTCCTTTCCCCACCCCCTGCCACCCACCTCAGCCTCTATACTGAATGATTCATCGTCCGATAATTTCTAACTCCGTTCCCCTTGTGCTGTCACTTTTTTCTAAATTAATTGACATCCCTAAGATCCACTTTCCATTTGAATTCTCTCAACCATAGCAGATTCCCCTCCAGGCTAGGTCTAACTTCCCACATCACCCACATGTTCTTTCTTCCCTGTTATCTTCTTTCTTTCCACTGGAACATTTCCCTATTGCTGACTTCAAGTCAGTAAATATGACACTTTCAAACTCAAGACTTCCTATCCTCAAGTGTTTAATTCAGGATGGTACCTCTGCATTTACTAATCACCTTCAACAGTACCTTTGATGTCTTTGTTCACGGCAGAATCTTTTTTTTTTCCACAACAATTTTGGATTTGTATGTGCCTTTTAAAGTAATAGAACATCACAAGGCACTTCATGGAATAATTAAAATAATGGACTGTGACACTCAGCCAAATAATCAGCAAATCCCTACAGTGCAGATAGAGACCATTTGGCCCATTCTGTCTGTAGTAACCCTCGAAAGAGCATCCCATTCTATCCCCGTAGCTCCACATTTACTGTGGCCAATCCAATGAGCCTAAATCTCCCTGGATACGATGGGGCAATTTTTTTTTAGTATGGCCAATTCTGCACATCTTTGGACGAGAGAAGGAGACCAGAGCACCCACAGGAAACCCATGCAAACTCAGGGAGAACGTGCAAATTCCACACAGACAGTCACCCAAGGCTGGAATTGAACTTGAGTCCCTGGTGCTGTGAGACCACCATGCTGCCCTAGGGATGTATATAGGGAGATATTAGGGAACACTGGGTAATAAAGTTGCTGATGTACCAACAGGAAGATAAATAAGTAGGAGGCCTTCATGACTGGATAAACAAACATACCAGAATCCGATAAACATTAGTTTTAGCTGTGAAAATTCTTAACCTAACTGGTTGATTTTTTTATTTTCATCTCAGATATATGCAGCTTGCAAATTTGACAGGAATTCCTTCTCTTGTAGTCCCTGTTGGATACAGCTCCTCCAGGCTACCCATAAGCCTTCAGGTAATGCTGAATTCTGTCAGTTAATGCAGATACCCAGAAATTTTATTGTGAACAAATGAGGTAAACATTTCTCACTATGTCTGATTTGAAGGCAATGCTTTGATTAAATTAAAGATACATGATATGACTGTAGTTGCTGAACAATTGTGGAAGACTCCATTATGCAAAAGTGAAGCTATAGTCTATAGTACATGAAATGTAATGAACCAGAATGATTTAGAATACGCTGTAATTGGGGTCAATCAGTGTGAGTTGGGACAGACTCCGTATTAGCATAAGCTGAAAAATACAATACAATCTATGAAATGGTTGAAATCAGTACAAGTGATTTTTTTTTCCTTATTGTACGTCGTATTTGTATCCATTAATTGTTAACAGAGGCCTTTGATTGCTAGATAATGTGATGACCATATCCAACTCTATCTTGTGTTCCCAGCCTTTTGTGCTCTGCAATTGCCACACTACTACAATTTAATCACATTGTCTGCCATAAAAAGAAATTGGCACTTTAATTACTCTTAATGTTTCCTTTCAGATTATGGGTAAATGGTGGGATGAAGCAATTCTTTTCCGAGTTGGAATGAAGGTAGAACAATTCCGAACTGAAACAAAGAAACCTCAGATTTATTATGATCTTCTGCAGTGAAGCATTAAGTTATCCCCAGCTGTGTGACTGTGTATTCGTCCTTATACATTTCTCTTTGTTGTACTACTTGTCAGCCCTCCTGCTGAGAGAACAGCTTTCGTCTTTTTTTTTCTTCTTCCCTTTTACAGATTACCTGCAGGCTGCTGGCCGTTGAGAATAATGCCAAATTTATATGTGCATAATAAATGAACCAATGCAAATCAATTCAAATACACAATTCGGGATTTTGGTTGTAAATGAATGCTTCTGCTTTGAGTTGTAAGTTATTGCAAAGTTGAAACTTGGTACATAAAAGAAATGAAGTGTAAATCAGAAAGTGCTACAAACAGAAAGTGAGCTAGTCAGCATCTGAGGAAGCACACAAATTAATGTTTTGACTGCAGAAAGGTGCACATGAAACTTTCTTTCCAGATAAAATTAGCCTGGAAATGACCCGGAGTTTTCGGGACTGTGCAACAAGCTTAAAAAAAAACTAGTTTTTATTTAAATTCTTCTTGTTGCATCACAACTTGGCTAACTGCCATCAGGTAGAAAATTATTTGCTGTTTTTGTTCATCTTCAGTAACCCATTTCCAATGTTTAAACACACTAATAGTTTTGTCAACCCGATGTTACTAAGCCATAGGGGATTTGATTTTTGTCTGTCAGAGGGAGAAACTATTAATGTTCTGTCCCCAAAAGTGAGATCTAAATTCATAATATATTGAACAGGCATTATAAATATTTAATAGGAAATTAATTTTGTAACCAATATCAAGGCTTTCTGACAAGCCATTTAAGTTTAATTGATAAAACATTGAATCGCATGTCTTCCTTCATTATCTTGCATTTTAAATTGTACAATTCTCATACTTTCAACTGAGTTGTTAAGATAAGATAATTTTGAAGAAATTTCCTCAAACTTCTAGTTTTGATGGGGGTGGAATGACTGTTATCAGTCTGATTGTCTATTACACATCTTGCCCAGTTTTCCTTTTCATTGATATTAAAAGCAAGAAAAAAATCAAATGGGGCATCCAACAGGTGATTAATCTGTTATCACCCATTCTACACTAACGCTGAAATTGAAAACTCCAGTGAGTGTTGCCGAACATTGAAGATAAGTAATTTTTTATTAAATATTTGATTAAATAGAAATTCCTGTATTGCGCCTGTAATTCTTGTTGATGTTTTGTGTTTTTAACAATTGCAGTTGTACGATTGTGTCATGAGTGACCAATTACTTGATTGCACTGTACATACAAATCTCCTCCATTGGATGCTTTATTCAATTGAATGTTTCAAATGAATGTGATGGATCCCATCAGCATTTTGTATATATTCAGCAACTGTAACTTTGAAATGTTTTGATTTTAATAAAAGATCTTTTCAACATCAGAGCTGAATAAGGTTGCTATCATTTAGCAAAACAGTTTAGAAGTCCTGTATTTTTAAACATGATAAAATTGGAATTTGAGATTACGAGAAACAAAGCTCACGTATCAATAAATTTCAGTCCAAGTCAAATTCTGAAGCAGCGAATTTTATTGAAACGTACTTGCAAGACGAGTGGCTAACAAGTAGGCACACCAATCCAAGAATTACTTCACAATTTATACAGTTTAATTGAATCTCTCTAGGTACTTCCCCATTTACTTCATTGGCCTAGCATATTACGTGTCAAACCTATCACTATTCCTTATTGTATTCTGCCCCTATCTAGCTGCACTCCACCCTTGTTTACTTCTCCCACTACTCTAAGCCTGGCACCCCTTAATCTTGTTTGCTTTATCCCTTATATGCAACTAACTTGGCTTGTTCTGGTGCATATGTGAGGGCAATCTGCTGAGCTGGCATGGCTCAGTGTTCTTTTTCCTCCTTATCTACTTGTCCATAACATATTCCATTGTTGCTTGTCATAATCTTAACTTTTGAATGCAAGTTTTAGCTAACTCAGCTCTTTGCTGAAACAATTATACAATTGTGTAAGTTAGTTCATAACCTTGCAGAAGCAATTATGTATTCCCTTCATATAGCTTCACCTTAGTATGCAAGTTTTAGTTAACTTCAGCTCTTTGCTGAAACAATTATATAATTGTCTAAGTTAGTTCATCACCTTGAGGAAGCAATTATAGCTGCAGAAGCAACATTGCTTTATCTATATTCCACAAGAAGTAAGTGAACAAAATGATCATGACAGGGTTTCAGTAATTTACTGCATAAGTAAATGCTGTGATAGAACCCTACTTAAAGCAGTCTTCACCAACTTCAATTTGATCTTGGGGCCTGAAGAAGTCATTTTGATGGATAGAGTCCATGATCGGTCAGCATAATTTTCTTGCTTTTCTAATTTACGTGTCTATGTATATAATTTTCTGGGCTCTTCTACTAGCATTTACACTTTTTGATAACAATTATATTTGCACCTCAGTCTCTTTACTAGAATAGTCATGTTCATATTGAATGGTGGAGCAAACTTGATGCTGAATGGCCTACTTCGTCTCCTTGATCATCTAAGCACTGGATTGGAGCAGAAGCTTTGATGTCTGTTTGTTGTGTTCCTAATTTGGTATCAATAAAAATTGTAATTTTTCTTGTGTTATGTCCAAATATTTCACAAATCTTTCATGAGTGGAAAAAGAAGAGATACCTGGACCTAATAGAGCGTGCATCCCTCCAATCTTTTTGATTTAGTTCTACCATTTAGTTTTGTCGACAACTATCCGTCCATCAATTTACTTATTATACTTTTAATATCATGTGCCTAAATATCTTGTGAAATGTTTAAAATGTCTTCCAAAAATCCATGTAGTCAACATTAATTATAATTTTTCCAAATCACTGAAATAACTAGCAGAATCTTTCTTTATAAGTTCATAGCAAACCCTTGATTAATCCACGTCTTTATAGTTGTGCATTAATTTCACCTTCTTTCAGTCTCTTGTTGATTGCTTACCTCAGCATTATAGACTCTCTTGAAGGACAAAGGTTTGGAGATTCCATGTGGTGATCTTTGTTCTATTGGTGCTTCTCAGAAGTTCTAGCACTAGACAGGGATCCTAGACACAACCTCGGATAGAACATGCAAACTCCACAAAATCACCCATGTCTGCGTGGGTTTCCTCCGGGTGCTCTTGTTTCCTCCCACAATCCAAGGATGTGCAAGTTAGGTGGATTGACTATGCTACACTGCTAGGAGAAAGTGAGGACTGCAGATGCTGGAGATCAGAGCTGAAAATGTGTTGCTGGAAATGCGCAGCATGTCAGGCAGCATTCAAGGAGCAGGAAAATCGACGTTTCGGGCATGAGGTCTCATGCCTGAAATGTCGATTCTCCTGCTCCTTGGATGCTGCCTGACCTGCTGCGCATTTCCAGCAACACATTTTAAGCTATGCTAAACTGCTCCATAATGTCCAGGATGTGTAGGCTTGGTGGCTTAGCCATGGCAAATGCAAGGTTACAGGGGATAGGGTAGAGGGTGGAGTCTGGGTGGGATGCTCTTTAGAGGGTTGGTGCACACTTGATGGGCCAAATGGCCTCTTTCCATATTGTCGGGATTCCATGATTTCTATGATTAAAGACCAAATGGAGGCTGAATACTTATGGCTAAAAAATGCTTCAGCTTAAATTAGTGTGAACAGATCTGAGAGTGGTCACTGGTGCTTGCATACCATCTTGATTACACAACCCTGCAGTAACATCACTTTCCACACAAACATTATGATCCCAGCTTATAGTAATACAAGTCACCGACTGGAGTGAAAGCTGGCTTGATAGATCATAAATTTTACTTTGCAATTTGTACTTTAACTAAAGAACATTACACTGTATAAATGGGAAAACACAAAATTCAAGTTTCAAAATATTTCTTTCTGTCTTCCACCCTTAACTTTAAAAGCATTGAACTATTCAGCTGCAGGCCTTTTTTAAAAACAAAGGTCTTACTTACATGCAAATGAATAAAGTCCAGACAATCTGATACCATTCTTGAAATTCAAAACGTGAAATGAAAATAAATAATGGATGCAGTCTTCCCAGTCACTGAACAATGCGTGCATTGACAAAGTTAGGAAAATCCCAAAGGATTACTGGGGAAGAGCTTGATGTTGAGAGCAGAAATCCAAGATGGCACTTATTTTTGCTTTTCTGGGTGCAACTTGGTCTTTTCCTGCATCATAGCCCAAATAATCCACTTCCAGAAACACACAGACTTTTATAGCACAGAGAAAGGACATTTGGCCCATCATGTCTGCACCAGACAACAAAGATATGACTACAATAATCCCATTTTCCAGGTCTTGGCCCATAGCTTTGGAGGTAATAGCAATTGAAGTGAATATCTAAATATCGCAATCATTTGTTCTGGCATTAAGTTCCAAACTCCCAGCACATTCTGGGTGAAAAGAAATTCTCCTCCATTTCCTCAGCCTTCTTTTTCTTCCCTTGCTTTGGCAAATTTACGTTTCGGGACATTTATGATAAAATTGGCTCTTGGTAATCAATCGAACAGTTTGTTCAAGTGTTCTAAGTGCTCCTCCCGTTGGTTTATTTGCAAAACTGTTTCTGATGCATTTTTAATTGCAAAGAACATGACTTTACATTGAGGTTACAAATGTTTTGCTTCTGTTCGCCGAGCTGGGAATTTGTGTTGTAGACATTTCGTCCCCTGTCTAGGTGACATCCTCAGTGCTTGGGAGCCTCCTGTGAATCGTTTCTGTGATCTTTCCTCCGGTTGTCAGTTCCAGCTGTCCGCTGCAGTGGTCGGTATATTGGGTCAAGGTCGATGTGCTTATTGATTGAATCTGTGGATGAGTGCCATGCCTCTAGGAATTCCCTGACTGTCCTCTGTTTGGCTTGTCCCAGTCGAACTCATGTTGCTTGTCATCTGCATGTGTGGCTACTAAGGATAGCTGGTTGTGTCGTTTCGTGGCTAGTTGGTGTTCATGGATGCGAATCGTCAGCTGTCTTCCTGTTTGTCCTATGTAGTGTTTTGTGCAGTCCTTGCATGGGATATTGTACACTACATTGGTTTTGCTCATGCTGGGTATCGGGTCCTTCGTTCTGGTGAGTTGTCTGAGAGTGGCTGTTGGTTTGTGTGCTGTTATGAGTCCTAGTGGTCGCAGTAGTCTGGTTGTCAGTTTGGAAATGCTCTTGATGTATGGTAGTGTGGCTAGTCCTTTAGGTTGCGGCATGTCCTTGTTCCGTTGTCTTTCCCTTAGGCATCTGTTGATGAAAATGTGCGGTATCCGTTTTTGGTGAATACATTGTATAGATGTTCTTCTTCCTCTTTTTGCAGTTCTGGTGTATTGCAGTGTGTTTTGGCACTTTTGAACAGTGTCTGGATGCAACTTCTTTTGTGTGTGTTGGGGTGGTTGCTTTCGTAGTTCAGGACTTGGTCTGTGTGTGTGGCTTTCCTGTATACCTTTGTGGTGAATTCTCCGTTCGGTGTTCTCTGTACCATCACGTCTAGGAATGGGATTTGGTTGTCCTTTTTTCCCTCTCTCGTGAATCGGATTCCTGTGAGTGTGGTGTTGATGATCCGGTGTGTGTTCTCTATTTCTGTTTTTAATAATTATAAAGGTGTCATCCACATATCTGACCCAGAGTTTGGGTTAAATTTGCGGTAAGACTGTTTGTTCTAACCTTTGCATTACTGCTTCTGCTATGAGTCCAGAGATGGGTGAGCCCATGGGTGTGCCGTTGATTTGTTCATATATTTGGTTGTTGAATGTGAAGTGTGTTGTGAGACACAAGCCCAGTAGTTTGAGTATGCCGTCTTTGCTGATAGGTTCACCGTCCTGTTGTCTGTTCTGTATGTCCAGCAGGTTGGCTATTGTTTCTCTGGCTAGGGTTTTGTCGATTGAGGTGAACAGTGCCGTTACATCGAATGAGACCATAGTTTCTTCCTTGTCCATGTGTATATTTCTGATGATGTCCAAGAATTCCTGTGTTGACTGTATAGAGTGTCTGGATCTGCTGATCAGGTGTTTCAGTTTCTGCTATAGTTCTTTAGCCAGTTTGTGTGATGGTGTCCCTGGTAGTGATACTATTTTGCCCAGCATGAGCAAAACCAATGTAGTTTACAAAATCCCATGCAAGGACTGCACAAAACACTACATAGGACAAACAGGAAGACAGCTAACGATCCGCATCCATGAACACCAACTAGCCACGAAACGACACAACCAGCTATCCTTAGTAGCCACACATGCAGATGACAAGCAACATGAGTTCGACTGGGACAACACTACTATTATAGGACAAGCCAAACAGAGGACAGTCAGGGAATTCCTAGAGGCATGGCACTCATCTACAGATTCAATCAATAAGCACATCGACCTGGACCCAATACACCGACAGCTGGAACTGACAACCGGAAGCGGCAGAGGCAAACCACTATAAATGCCGGAGGAAAGATCACAGAAACGCTTCACAGGAGGCTCTCAAGCACTGAGGATGTCACCTAGACAGGGGACGAAACGTCTGCAACACAAATTCCCAGTTCGGCAAACAGAACCACAACAACGAGCATCTGAGCTACAAATCTTCTCACAAACTTTGAGGTTACAAATGTAAAAGCTGATATTTCTTTGGCTTATTAGTAAATGGAACTTGCCAATATCCTTTTAGCAAAAGAATTTTTGTAACAAACTGCTTGTCTAATCCCCTCAATTTAATCCTCCAATTGAATCTGCTTTGTTACCACATTAATACCATACTGTAATATGCACAATAGTGATCTATCTGGTTCGGCACAATCACAATGGTTAATTTCCAACTCTCTAACTCTGTTCAATGATCTCATTGTCTATCATGAACTTAATCTGTTCTGTCACTTTGGTTAACTTCTCTGGGTTGAGTCTATAAGTATGTCGTTTTATGGTTGAAACATCCCTTATATTAACATTATATATAGCCAACAATGTCTTTTTATACCTATTTACATAAATTAGTTTGAGTATGTAATAGCTTTTGCACATCACTTCTGCTTTCTGGGAGACAGCAAAATATTTCTTCCTACTTTTCAAGCACCTCTTTATTGTCCAATCTAATTACTGGAAGGTCAATATTAGAAATTTCAATTTCTGATTCACCTTTGAATCACTCTTGATTTTTATTTTGCTCTGTACTTAAACTTTCTGCAAATGTATATATGTTTTGACTTTCCTGCCTATCATTAGTATTGCTTTAGCAAATTACCATGATGCATGTGATGCTGTTTCCTCCTCTCTAGAATACTCTCCACAGATATAAGTGTGTATATGTGTAAATTTCACCTACTGTGTAACTGTGAATTAGAACCAATACATGGATGTTAATGTTTAGAAGACAATGTGTTAATGAGTAAATGGAAACCACCTCAAATGGCAGCCCATGGGCAGTGGTACACCAGGTGGTTGCTCCATCTGAGTATTTTATGAGCAGCTCACAAAATTTCAATAGGTCACTTTAATCAGGATTCATCTGTTACATTTCTATGAAAGAAGATGGGCTAAATATGTCAGTCTCATTCTCTTTACCTTCTCCCTTTTTACTTATGTTTTTGAAAATAGTGTCAAATAACATTATTTCTACATTTGTCTCCCTTTTTGATAGACTAGAAAGAAAGAGGAAGTATTTGTAAGCATGAGATCATAACACTACACAGTCAGGAAGTAATCTAGAATGTTCCTCCTGTGGCATTTCAGTTGCTTTCACTTCCACTGGTACAGCACACTTGATGAGGCCACTCTTTTTGAACCAGTCAGGTCATTATCGAAGATGAAATCAGTTTTGTCTATATTTTATTGATAGAACTTCACTTACAAAGTCAGTCTTTTGCCTAACTCTATGTAATGAGTCTGGTTTGTAAGCTACAATTATTATTTTTTCCTTCATAACTACCTCTGGAACACAAATCTTATCAGCATCGGACTTGCACCAACGACCTGTATCTTTTTAAAGCTTGTCTTATTGATTAAAAGATTAAGGAAATACCTCTTCTTTTGATATAAAATATTCAGAACCTGCAGGGATTTGACTCTCTTTAGCAATAATTGTGGATGAATTTTCCTGGCTGTCCTGAGTGGTCTCTCCTTTGCTTTAGATCCTGAGGGAACCACACTATGTGCTACTGATTTAGCTTTCAAATTCATTTATTTTCCACATTTTCTGTGGATTCCCTAATAAATCATCCAATTTAACATGCAGCAATCTGCTTTAATATGTTCACTAATTACAATGGAAGCATATTATATTCTTTATATAATTATTAGGTTCTAGGCTTTTTGTTCTTCTGTACCTAAAACTAATACTTCTTCCATCCTCAGATTTTCTATGCCATGTTTCTTATTGATTCCAATATATCTATTTCCCTACATGAAACTGTATGTGTGAAGTATCATAGTAACTGCCTAAACTGCCAATTCTTGGATGTTTGGTTCTTGACATTTATCTGAATGAGTCTTGAGTGTTAAAGTAATACTATTTTGAAATTCTTCCATACTTGCGATTTCACTCAAAGTTTTTCCTCAAACTTTAGTGACTGAAACCACTGATTTCATAGCATTTCTTTTTTTGTTACCATGCAAATTCTACAGCTATCTGGTTATGTTTCTTTTTTTGTTGTCCTAAATGTAATTGGTGAATTTCAGGGACAAGTAGATAAGCATTGACACGGCACCTTTGTGTCTTTAACAAAGCCTCTAAATACCTTTCCATTATCCTCCCCAAACCCTATGTATCTTTCATTGCCATGTTAAAGACTCTGCTCTCTCTTTCTCTCTCTCTCTCTCTCTCCAATTTCACCTCCGGCCCCTGGGGGTCGCTGCGGGTAGGGATGTTGCAGGCAATGCGCATGCTCAGTGTCTGCACCGAGCTGTCAATAAAGTTATATTTGAAGGACACCTGACCGTTTTGGTGGTGTCAATAAAGGTTTTGTTGAAGCCATGGCGGACTATAAAGAGGCGCCCCTTGCCTCCCGGCCTCAAACTCTTGATCCCCGCGAGTACCTGGAGCTGAGTCCCGAGGAGCGCCGGGCCCAGGAGGAAAGACTCGCCATCCGGGCCCGCCTCAAGCTGCAGTATCTGAGGCAGCTCAATGACCCGCATCGGACTGAGCTGATAGTGAGTGAGGGAGGACGGTTAGAGTGGGAGGGAGAAGGTGAAGGTAATGGTAATGCAGGGTTGGCAGTGGGAGGCTTGGGAGTTTGATTTAGATGTTTACAGCGCATTCAGCCCATTGTGTGCACACCAGTCAGATCTGATCTGTGTCAATTCAAGCTTTTGGCCCATCGCCCTGGGGGCTGTGAATGTCTAAATATTTAACTGTTTCGAGAGTTTCATAGCATAGAAAATAAGAGCTGAGGTCGGCCATTCGACCCCTGGAGGCAGCTCCACCATTCCAGTGTGATCATTGTTGATCATCCACTTGACCTGCTGCGCTTTTCCAGCAACACATTTTCAGCTCTGATCTCCAGCATCTGCAGTCCTCATTTTTTCCATCCACCTCAGTACCCTGTTCACACTCTCTTCCCATCCCTGAGAACTACATCAGGCTCCTTGAAAATATTCAATGTTTTGGCCTCCACCGTTTTAGTAGCAGAAAGGTCTACAGGCTCACTATTCCCTTTAAGTTATGAAATTTGACCTTGGCTCAATCTTGAATGGCCTACCCTGCTTCCTGAACTCCTTCCTGTGTTTACCCTGTCTAGTTCTGTTAGGATTTTATGGGTTTCTATAAGATCACCCCTCTTTCTTCTAAACTCTGGTGAAAATAGTCCTACCTCATCTAGCCTGTTCTCATATGTCAGTCCTGCCCTCCCAGGAATCAGTCTGGTAAATATTTAGCCAGATCACCTTTCCTTAAACAAGGAGCCCAAAACTGCACACAATACTTTACAATCTAGTCCACCCTTTTAAGCAGTGAGTTCCAGGTTCCAACTATCCTTTTAGTGAAAATTCTCGTAAACCTTCCTCATCTTGAATCTATGCTCTCTGGCTATTGACTACTCTACCAACGGAAAATGTGCCTTCCTATCCATCCAGCTTTGACCCTTATAATCAGGTTCCCTTTCAACCTTCATTGCTCTACGGAAAACAATCCCAGCCTATCTAAGAATTCCTTAAACCTCAGACCTTCCAGCCCAGGCAGCATGTTTGTTAATCTAGACTGCATTCTCTTTAATGTAGTCACATCCTTCTTGTAAGGTTGTGATTAGAATTGTATGCAATTCTGCAATTATGGTCTAACCAGCAGTGTTTTATTTTACAGTTCCAGCATAACTACAGAGATCTGTGAACATGCACACCAAGGTCCCTCTCATGTTTAGTACTTTCTGGGTGCTAACATTTATAATGTACTTGCCTGCCTTGTTAGCCTTTCCCCGTTGCATTCCTCTTTATTTTCCAGATTGAGTTCCATTTGCCACTGCTCTGTACACCTACCTGATCACTCATTGTTTGGCTGGTAAATAATGAGGGTATCAATTTTTTTTGTCATCTGTGAACTCTTGATAAAGGGAAAGCGATGGCCTAAGGGATGGACTGTTAATCCAGAGACCCAGGAAATGTTTTGGGGACCTAGATTAGAACCCTGCCATGGCATATAGTAGAATTTGAATTTAATAAAAATTTACAGTTAAAAATCTAATGAAGACCACAAATCCATTGCCAGTTATCAAGAAAAACCCATCTGGTTCACTAACATTCTTTAGGGAAGGAATCTGCCATCCTTACCTGGTCTGACTCACACGTAACTGCAGATCTCAACAATACAATTCTTACTGGGGCGGCGCGGTGTCTCAGTGGTTAGCACTGCTACCTCACAGCACTAGGGACCCTGGTTCAGTTCCTGCCTCGGGCAACTGTCTGTGTGGAGTTTGCATGTTGTCCCAGTGTCTGTGTGCATTTCCTCCGGGTGCTCTGGTTTCCTCCCACAGTCCAAAGATGTGCAGGTTAGGTGAATTGGCTATGCTAAATTGTCCATAGTGTTAGGTGCATTAGTCAGGGATAAATATAGGGTAGGGGAATGGGTCTGGGTGGGTTACTGTTCGGACGGTCATTGTGGACTTGTTGGGCCAAATGGCCTCTTTACACACTGTAGGGAATCTAATTAATCTAATGAGAAGCTGTTTAAGAATTTCCTCATTCAGCATGAAACTTATTTCAATAGTTTAATCTAAATTTTAATGTAAGCAGATCATGAAACTGCTCCGCTTTTTACAAGTGGTGAACCTGATTAGTGTGAGAAATTGTAGTGTTAAGTGGAATTAGGTTCTGATATAGGTTTGTTGGGTCCTAGACTTTATTACTGTTAAGATGCTTTTTATTGTGACACTATACATGATGGGGATGCAGCAACATGTTCCAAGATGTTCAAGATCTTACTTTCTTAGCAGAACTGCTAACAATGACTACGAGGTCACGGTGACATTTTAGCTTCCCTTAGCTCACCTACCCGTTCATTAAACCACATCTCTACATGATGTACTTTGAATTAGAGCACGAATACGGTGGTAACTCTGCACCTTGCTATGTTCTTCAGGGTGACTATAAACATTGTTGGCATTGATGTTTAATTTGATCAGTGCTTTACAGTGTTTAATGAGAATGCTTTTATTTGAAATTCATGTACATGTTTTGATAACTTATTGCTCAAAATTCACCATAATCTCGTTTATATTTTAACTTGTTCGAACTTTGCTCCTAGTCCTTTCTAACAAATAATTTGATGCAATGTATTTGGATTTTACAGGAAGACCCAGCCCTCACTCGTTGGTCATATGCTCGCAATCTGAACCACATCTATCCCAACTTTCGTCCAAGTCCGAAGACGTCACTGTTAGGATTTGTCTGTGGAGTAGTGCCTCTATTTGTATTGTACTACGTCTTCAAAACAGATAGGGTAAGAAGAGTGAGAATAAATGAATGAAGTAAAATTAAGCAATAATTATATGAAACTTGATGCAAAAGTAAAGAATGTGTGACTTCAGGTTTGTAAGTCGTAACTGGCAAGAATTTTGTCAGTTAGGAACTGGAACTTTACTTCCATCTGCTAGTATTTTATTGTGGAGACTTGACTCAATATTCTTCGATGTTCTTTTGTTAAATTGTGTTGTGAATTAGGGGCAATCCTTGAGCCCTGTAGGTAGCCTACCTCTGCAGCAGCAACTGAGGGTTGGGCTGTGGTTTCATATATTTAACAATGTGGCTCAGTGAGGTTGGTGCATCTTCAGGGGACAGAGCTCACCAATTTAAAGACACTTCATTTGAAGATTGTAATATGACACAGGAGGATTCAGAAATACAGACCCATGAAGAACATTATCTTAGCCTATGAAAGGAGGAGGAAGCTTCTCAGTAAAGGAGAAAGTGAGGACTGCAGATGCTGGAGATCAGAGCTGAAAATGTTTTACTGGAAAAGCGCAGCAGGTCAGGCAGCATCCAAGGAGCAGGAGAATCGACGTTTCGGGCATGAGCCCTTCTTCAGGAATCATGCCCGAAACGTCGATTCTCCTGCTCCTTGGATGCTGCCTGACCTGCTGCGCTTTTCCAGCAACACATTTTCAGCTTCTCAGTAAAACAATGCTTCTCAAACCTTTTGCATTCAGTAGCAGCAATGGTGGTGGCTGTGGTTATCCTTTGCGATTGGCATCACTGGCAACATTTGCCTTTAATATAATAAAACAGTAAGGCACTTTACAGGAATATATTATGAATAAAGTAATAATAACAACAAATCACAAAAGAACATACTGAGGATCATGAACAAAAGCTTTTTCCAAACTGGGCCTTTTACAGGAGAAAAGTGAGCTGGAGGTATATTTCAAAACTTAAGGCCAAGTCAGTGAAAGCATGTACCAGTGGTGGAGTAATTTAAAATCAAAGATATCAAGAAACTAGGTTTAGAGGAGCACACATTTCATTGGAATATGGAGCAGAAGAAATTTGAAAATCAGGATGAGAATTTTGAAATTGACATTTTTTTTACAAGCCTATGAATTAGGAACAGGAGTTGGCCATTCTGGCCCTTGTGCCTACTTGTCATTCAATAAAATCCTTGCTGATCTGTTTATTTTATATTCCCTCTACCCACAATAATCTTTCACTCTCTTGCTTATCAAGAATCTATGTACCTCTCCCTTAAAAATATTAAAAGGCTCTTTCACTCCATTTTTAGGAAGAGTTCCAAGACCCACAATCCTTGAGTAAGAATTTTAAAAAATTTTCTCTGCCTTAAAATGGGTGATCCCTTATTTTCAAATTGCGACTCCTACTTTTAGATTCATCCATAAGATGAAACATCCATTCCACATGGATCCTGTTAAGACTGCTCAGGATGTTAAAACTTTCAATAAAATCACCTCATTTTCTTCTAAACTGTAGCAGATCCAAGTCTAGCCTGTCCGACCTTCCCTTCTCAAGCAATCCATCCATTAGTCTAAGTAATATCTCTTCAGGGAAGAAATGTAGGCCAATAACCAAAGGAGCAATAGTGGAATGAGACTTGGTTGCGTTATGGGCATCATGTAGGAAGTCAATGGGAATGCACTATAAGACCATAAGACATAGGAGTGGAAGTAAGGCCATTCGGCCCATCAAGTCCATTCCGCCATTCAATCATGGCTGATGGGCATTTCAACTCCACTTACCCGCATTCTCCCCGTAGCCCTTAATTCATTGTGACATCAAGAATTTATCAATCTCTGTCTTGAAGACATTTAGTGTCCCAGCCGCCACTTCACTCTGCGAAAATGAATTCCACAGGCCCACCACTCTCTGGCTGAAGAAATGTCTCCGTATTTCTGTTCTGAATTTACCCCCTCTAATTCTAAGGCTGTGTCCACGGGTCCTAGTCTCCTCGCCTAACGGAAACAATTTCCTAGCGTCCACCCTTTCCAAGCCATGCAGTGGAGGAATAGTTAGGTCTGTAGTTGACACAGGCTTGAATGATGATTTTTTTCTCAACAGATGAGTTGAGGCAAGGTAAAATCAGACCATGTAATGAAGGTGAAAATAAACCTTGGTGCAACTATGAACATAGAGGCTCATCTTGGTCTCAAGTATGACAGTAAAGTTGAATGCAGACTGACTTGATCTCAGTTTAGATCAGAGTGGTGCTGGAAAAGCACAGCAGGTCAGGCAGCATCAGAGGAGCTGGAAAATTGACATTTCGAGCAAAAGCCCTTCATCAGGAACTTGACCTCAGACTGTTGTCAAGGGTCAGAATTGAGCTGGTAACTAGTGAACAGAGTTTGGAGCAGAGATTGAAGCAAGTACTTCTGTCTTAACATTATTTTCTTGGAGCAATCTTCTCATCCAATGCTGGATATCAGGTAAGTGGATTGAGTGCAGAAAGAGAAGCATTGCAGATGATTCTCTGTCAGTGATTAGTTAGGTAAGAATGGAACTAGATCTGCTCATCTATTCCATGAAAGACAAATGCTTCATCTCAGGAGCCAACCTAGTGAACTTTAGGTTGTAAGTTTGCTCTCCGTTTTGGTAGATTTGTTCTCAGAAGTTTCATCACCATGCTCGATAACATCATCAGTGAGCCTCCGATGAAGTGTTGGTGTTCTGTCCTGCTTGCTATTTAGGTGTCTTGGTGTGTTGTGGTGGGTAATATCACTATTTCTGTTTCTTAGAAGTTGGTAAATGGGGTCCAAATCGATATGTTTGTTAATGGAGTTCCGGTTTGAATGCCAGGCCTCCAAGAAGTCCTGTGTGTGTCTTTGTTTAGCCTGGGTGAAAGAGTACTGCAGATGCTGGAGATCAGAGTGTGGTGCTGGAAAAGCACAACAGGAGAGGCAACATTAGAGGAGCAGGAGAATTGACGTTTTGGGCAAAAGCCCTTCATCAGGAATGAGGCTGGGAGCCTATGGGGTGGAAATATAAATGGGAGGGGGTGGGGCTGAGGGGAAGGTAGCTAAGTGCAATAGGTGGATGGAGGTGGGCCTGTGCCCGAAACGTCGAATCTCCTGTTCCCTGGATGCTGCCTGACCTGCTGTGCTGTTCCAGCAATAAAGTTTCAACTTTGATCTCCAGCATCTGCAGACCTTACTTTCTCCTCGGATGGAGGTGGGGTAAAGGTGATAGTGGAAAAGAACAGGGACAGGTCATGAGGACGGTGCTGAGCTGGAAATCGAGTAAGGTGGGAAGGGGAAATGAGGAAACTGGTGAAATTCACATTGATGCCATGTGATTGGAGGGTCCCAAGGTGGAAGATGAGGTGTTCTTCCTCCAGGTGGTAAGGGCATGGCAATGGAGGAGGCCCAGGATCTGCATGTCCACGCCAGAGTGGGAGGGGGGAGTTGAAGTGTTCGGCCACGAGGCAGTGGAGTGGTTTAGTGGTTTAGCCTGTCGCAGGATGGATGTACAGAGGAAACTTGATTGTCTGAAAGACATGGGTGAGGAGTATGTCGTTTGAATAATTGAATGCTGGATAACACAGTTTAGCACATTTTCCCAGTCAAACTGGTGTCTCACTTTGTCCAAAGACACACATGGGAATTCTGAAGGCCTGGCATTCAAACTGGAACTCCATTAACACCTATCGATTTGGACCCCATTTACCAACCTCTCACAAACAGAACCGGAAGTGATATCCCCCAACACAACAGACCAAGGCAGATGAATAACAAGCAGAACAGAACACCAGCGCTTCATCGGAGGCTCACTGATGATGCTACCTAGCATGGTGACGAAACGTCGGTGAACAAATCTACCAGCTCAGCGAGCAAACTTACAGCCTGATTCACAACCTGAGCTGCAAATCTTCTTCAAAATCACGAGTGAACCTTCTCTGAATTGTCTCCAAGCTAGTTTATCCATCCACAAGCATAGATACCAGAACTCTGTGCAGTGGTCTGTCCAGTGCCCAGAAGGAACCCTTTTATGTGGTATTTTATCAATTGCCTTTTGGAAATCCAAATGCACTGCAACTACCAGTTCACCTTTATCCACCTTGTTTGTTACATCCTCCAAGATAATTGTTGAAATCCTTCTAACTATGTAAGATGATGGACAAATAACTAATAAAGGATCTGCTGAAAAAGTTAGTTATGGCTAGATTGCCTGATTCCATGCTGTACGTCTGATATAATTCATCTAAACTGCGAACAATCATTTTGATGCAGTTTCATTTCCATTTGAAATCTTACCTAATTTGTGGATTCTGTTTTCTTTCAAGGATCGGAAAGAAAAACTTATTAAAGAGGGAATGGAGCGACCATTTAGTCTAACATCATGAGTGCTCAAAGCAGTGACAACAGATATGAGTAATAAATGTACAGTATGTGATGCAAAAATTGTAAAATGTCCTTGTGCTTCAATAAATGATTTAAATTCTAGTTTCTCTGATATTTCTTTGCAATTTCCCTCTATATGGATAAGGAAAGGGAGTGCTGCTATATTTTCTTGCATTGTTTCTGTCTGGTTCTGGAACAGGTCATGAAGGGTTCTTTAGGTTTTACTCTGCTCAAGGTATTTTGCTGAAGTGGAATGTTGAATATCTCAACAACTACTTGTATTTACATTGTGCCTTTTTAACATCAAATATCTTAACATGCTTTGCCATCGTGACCAAACAAATTTGGCGCTGAGTCACATAAGGAGATATGCCAAATAACCAAAATCTTGGATAAAGAGGTCAGATTTAAGGACTAGAAAAGTAGCTTTCAAGAGGAAATTCTGGAGTTAGGGCATTGACAGCTAAAGGATTGAGAACAAGCATATAAAAATATGAGCAGGTCTTAGAGCAGGTTAGGACAGAGGTAGCAGAATTTTGGATGACTTCAAAATTTATGGAAAGTAGAATGAGAGCTCTGTGTGTATTGTAGGGTTCAGAAAAGATTTACAAGGATGTTCCCAGGGTTGGAGGATTTGAGCTACAGGGAGAGGTTGAATAGGCTGGGGCTGTTTTCCTTGGAGTGTCGGAGGCCGAGGGTGACCTTAGAGGTTTATAAAATCATGAGGGGCATGGGTAGGATAGATAGACAAAGACTTTTTCCTGGGGTGGGGAAGTCCAGAACTAGAGGGCATAGGTTTAGGGTGAGAGGGGAAAGATATAAAAGAGACTAAAGGGGCAACTTTCCATGCAGACGGTGGTATTTGTATGGTTATGAGCTGCCAGAGGAAGTGGTGGAGGCTAGTTGCGGCATTTGAAAAGCATGTGGATGGGTATATGAATAGGAAGGGTTTGGAGGGATATTTGGCAGGTGGGACTAGATTGGGTTGGGAAATCTGGTTGGTATGGATAGGTTGGACTGGGGTCTGATTCCTTGCTGTACATCTCTATGACTCTGTGTATAGAGATAGAAATGGCATACATATTAGCAGCTGATAAGCTGGGCTGCATAATTTTACAAACTCAATGGTGTGGATATATGGTTGGAAGCTCATCTTGGGTCAGATGACATGATTGTAAGTTGTCTATTTCAGCCTTTACAATTGCTAAGGAGAGGAAAGGAGTCTATAGTAAAAGGACAATTTTTTGGGGGGGAATGGAAAATTAATAACTTTTGGTTCTCTTTCAAATACTGGGGGGAAAAAAATCATTCTGCATTGAGTATCAGATGAATAAGAACAGTCTAATCATTGAGGCATTGGAGTCATGCAGAATCCGTGTATGAGAATTGACACTTTACTGATGTTGCTTTGGGACAAGTGGATGAGAAATTAGATGGTTAAGAACCAGTACTTATGGATACCATAATTTAATGGTGGGGCAGTGGGAAGAAATGTTGTTGATTTTGTCTGGCTGCAATTAGAAGAGAATGTAACTGGATTACTGCAATCCCACCAAAGAGGATGGCATTGGAGAAAGACAGTGTGATCAACTATCAAAGACTAAATATTTCCTGTAAGAAGAATGAGAAAGGATGGTTTATCTTTCTCATTCTTTTTAGGTTTTTTTTAATTTTGATATTGGTGTTTTGGCATGAAGCATAGTTGGAGAAATTATATCATGGAATTAAAAGGAAGAATGCTCACAGATTTGGGAAGTGTCAACACATTAAGCACTTACAATGTAAGGGGGAAGGTAGGAGATCGAGCAGTGATTTGCAAATCAAATAAACTTTCAAACCCTACTTGTGAAAATCATTGAACTTTTTTAAAGCAAAGATGAGTTGTTTCTTGTTAAGCAAAAATTCCAGTTTTCCATATGGGGTAGAATGTCCAAAGGTTTAGCAAGTTGGTATAAACATAATTTTAATCATGTTGTGAAGCATCAAATTCTTTATTGTTTTCAGATAAACAGGTCAATAAGCCTTAACAGTAAACTTAATTTTTTTTTTACATGATTAAACCCACGATTGAAATGCAGTAATTTAGACAATTGAAATTATGCATGTTTTACTGCCATCAATCTATCTTCAGTAGAAATTAACATCATGTTTTGGTAGTGACCAAAAATCTGTCCAATTGGTGTTTTTGGAAATATCATGCTTTCTTCCCAATGGTTAAAGGTCTGATCTGAAATTACAGTACAAAAATAAATTCATTAGCATCAATTGGAAGTAGAAATCTACACATTACCTTGGAACAAGTATTAAAAATTAATTGATGTAGTGCAGTAAATGTGATAGAAACAAGCTTTGATAATTTGATTCTTTGAACTGCACCTGATGATTGGCTTTACAAAATTAGATATGAACAATTTACCACAAATTAAACTGTTCCTAATTCAAAATCAATAAGCTAGTCAGATATCCTGAGAATTGCTGGTCTAGAAAGGTGACATATGTCAAAAATGTTGAGTTTTGGTTTTGGATCATTGCCCTGAAAATCCAGATTGCTTCTTCCTGGGAAGTCTGCTAATGACCTTGCCAAAGTCTCAGCATGTGAGATAGATCGCCATTTCTATGTTCGGAAAGGCACCTACACCGCTAGGTTCATCTTGGCACCCACCAAATTGTGACAGCTAGGAATTCCAATGTTTGATGGTTACACCTTGAAGAGAATGCTATCAGGTATGGATCTCTAATGTGAACAGTTCTAACATTCTCAGCTTGCTCATATATGACAGTGCGCTGATAGATTAGAAACAATATATCTTGTTACCTATACCTATCGTGTCATGGTATCTTTTAACGTTCCATTGGAATGTTCTATATTATGAACTCAAATTTTAAATGTTCCTCCATCTTACAATTCTGAAGAACTATCAATTCATGAACTTTTGAAATTTTATATTCATTCATAGACGCCCTCAAAGCATGAGCATGCTTTGTTTATGGCAGCAATTTCAAAACCTTAATGCAATGTTTCAGCTGACTCGAAGGATCTGTCTTTCTGGAAAACTTGGTTTATTTATATCTGTACGTAGTAACACGAAATGCAGGGTAAAGCCTGCAGTTGTATACATATGAAGGCCAATGAAAGGAACTTTGTTTTATTAGTGACACTCGTGTCTTTAATCCCAACTTCTTACATCATCCATATCTTTTCAATACTCTTTCTTTCAAAGTATCTTTCCCCTTTTAACACCTGAATTGATTGGGTTTCCTGGACCATCTCACCCTGTTATAGGAATCTTGGATGCCATGTTCACTTGGCATTTGGCTTCCAGTTGGGATTGAAATTATTTTTCAGTGGCTGCCAACACTTTGAGTAGTTCTTGTCCAGGCAATTGCAGGTTTCCAGGCCCCATTTGGTGACAGTCATGTTAAACGAAGACTCAAACATAAATGCCTGTCAAATGAAATAGTAAGTGGATTAGCTTAACAACGAATGGAGTGTAATGCAATTTTGAATAGAAAGAAGTGAACACTGAATCCAACTGAGATAAGTAGCATAACATGAGTATGTTCCAGAATCAGCACATTGCTCAGTCTGTACAAACTTGGCAATGGTGTTCAGTTGGACAATGCATGTTGTCCAGGAGCACTCTGAGCCTTGCGCAATCATGTCTTATGATGTAGTCTACAGTTCTGAAGTACTTGTCGATAATACAAACTGCTCATGCATTTGTAACTAATTTGAGGTGTTGCTGCATATACTTATATGACAGTGCTAGTTCTCATGATCACACTTTGAAAACATTTATTTTCATCTATTTTAATTTAACCCTATTAATGTTTGTTGAGAAGTTTGTGATTTGGAGTGTTTGATTTCAAATACCCTTGACTAAATAGGTTTCATAAGCTGTTTTAAATGAATAAGATTATGCCAAAGACTTTGCAAATCTTCCAGAACCAATCTCTGACATTAATGCATTGATATCACATAACACTTTTCATTTCCCCTGTCAATAAATACCCATCAGTGAATTGTAATTTTTCTGCAGATGTTTATTATGTAAAATATTATTTTGGGTAATTGGACAAACTAATGGGATGTTCATATCCTTTGGAAATTTTCAATAGTCACAATACAGAAAAAGTGAAATGATAGAAATCTGTCTATGCCTGCTTTGTCATCATCTTCACTCCTTGGGTATTTGCTGTTCCTGTGCCCGAGAGAGTTGACCTAATCCTTTAATGCAAAGTCCACTGATATGAATATTTCAGGAGTGATTCCGACACACACAACATATTGCATTGGCAGCACCACAGGAGTTGGGGGCCAGAATGTGGATCTAGTGAAGGGCTAAAAGTTACCCAAAAACATGCTGCACGTTTTGTATCTGTTTTCCCCAGGGGATTTGCCCTCTTTGAACTGTTTAAAACAATAACAGTAGCAAGGAAAGGTGACCTCGTAATCGAGAAAGAGCCACCCAGTAGCTGTAGTTCCTCTGGAATCCTATCGCAGAAGCATGCTTTGTGACCAGAATATCATTCAGATTTTTACAGCCCACTCCAATATTAACAAAATGCATGCCCTCATAAGTCCTTCACTACAACCTGAATGGCTGCATTAGGAATTGATGAGCACATTTGAGCATATTCATGCCCGATAATACATGGCTACTACATATCATTCCATGATTAGTCCCTTGATGTTCTTCGTATCTTCACTCATTACAGTAAGTAAAAAAAGTGCTGAGCAATCAGTTCAGTATGAATATGAATGAATATTTCTATATGGCTTCCATGTTCAATCTTACTGTACATTAGCAGAATTCTATTTAGTTGAGTTTCAGCAAGGCACTTACAATTGCAACATGAGGACAGGGCTTTTTTTGTAATGCTTTTTCCTTTTTACATTTAGCCTTCTCACTTGGTAACTCATGAACCTTTTGATGAAAAGTTATGCTTTTAATAGTTTAGTTCTTAGTTCTACACTAGTATTTTGTGTCTTTTGTTTCTTCATCTAAGTTAGTTTTACACCACTTTGAGAATGGTTTGTTCAGTTGAGATAAGAGATGATTACTGAATTTGGATGAATTAACCTGATCATGCTGAGCTTTTGAAATGTGGTGATGTTAGGTGTATAAGTTACTCCCCCAAACTTATCAGTGGTGAAAATGTTTTTTATACAATTTCTGGGTGAGCATTATTTATTCTGAATTTTAAAAATTGGTCATGTTGGTGAATTATGTATCAGCTCCTTAGGTTAGTAGTTGTACTGTCAACTCTGAGACAGACGTTTGTCGGTTCAAGTCTCATTCCAGAGACTTGAACACATAGCCAGGGCTCTCCCTCCGGTGTACTACTGGGTGAGTACTGCATTATCAAAGATCCCATCTCTTGGGTGAAGCATCAAACTGTGGTTCTGTCTGCTTCACAAGTGATGCAAAAGTACCCATGGCACAATTTGATGAAGATCAGGTGAACTCTGCATGGCTGGCATTTTCCCCTCAACCAAATAACCAAAAAACAAGATTATCAGATCATTCCCTCAATGCTACCTTTGGAACTTGATCATGGAGGAATTGGCTTTCACATTTTGCTACATTACAACAGTGAGTACACTTCACAAAATCACTTCAGAGGCTAAAACGTGCTATGGAATTTATTGTGAAAAGTACTTTATAAAGCTAACTTCATACTAAATCAGTCCTTTCAGGTAACATTCCTGGCTTCCACCTACTGGCTGCTCTTCCTGTTGCATCTAATTTTAATGGACCATATTAATTTTGATGTGGAGATCAAAAGGTGTGCAGGACAAAATATTGAGACAAGAATATCAAATAGCATTTTCTTAAGCTTGTTATTTGCTGGCAGTGACCATATTTTTATCTTGCCCAATAATATATATTTAGGTAATTTATAGCCACAACATCTACTTTCTTTTTATTCATCTGCCAGTTTATCAACAAATAGTTCCTATTCCAATAGAACACGGTGTTTAGGAGTAAAGACATTGCTCAGGATGTGTAGCTGATGATCAAGAAAATGTGTTTCCATGCATAGCAAGTTCACCTCATTGTCTTGACGATCCTTTTTGACTTACCATGGTTTTTTCAGCCACTCGTTCTGGTTTGAGGTCTGCCTTGCTTGCTTTCTCAAAGCATTCTGCATCTGGCCCATGTGGAGTCATAATGCTGTGCAGACTACCTCCACCAGGTAGAAAGCCTTCCTCTTTTGCCTCATAATGACCTTTAATTAACCCCATAAATTCACTCATGCAGTTGCCTGGTGATGAAAAAAAGGAGTGTGAAAACCCTTTATTTTGCAAACTACAGATCCTACTTTTTCCAGTGATTACATTTTCTGTTTGTTTTTTAACCTATTTAGTAGAGACACATTGGAGTTTAAAACTAAGGCTCAGTTCTGAAATAGCTCAGTGTTATTAAGTCTCTTTTCCATTGTTAGTTTGTTGCCCTCTTGGTAAAACTCAGAATCAATGGTTGAAGACTTGGGAAATGCACATTGGATGATTCTGGTGAAGTGACATCTGTTTTAAAGTTTATAAGCCTGCATCATCACACTAGTGGTAAAGGACTTTTCTTCACACAGAGCCTTATTGGAATCCCTGCAGTGTGGAAGCAGGCCATGTGGCCCAATGAGTCCACACCATCCCACCAGGAGCCATCCCCCTACCCTGTCCCTGTGACCCTGCATTAAGTTATACTACAAATGGCTATGACATCATTATAGGAAATACAATTGCATATTCATACACAAGCAATAACCTATAGTGTCCTATATTTCTATGTGCACAAGCAAGATGGAACATAAATAATTGGTCCAATTTAAAAACATATAAGTCACAATATCCCTCCCAGCTCACTGCTGGAGATTAATATGGATTAATTTTTTTTAATGTTTTATATCACCGGTCCAAGATCTTTTCAAATCAATGTCAAAGACTAGACAGAATTCATTGCCATGGTGTATTTGGCTTCTTTAATATTATATAAGTCTATTACTATGTTTATGAAAAGACACAATGGATTTTTCTTATCTTACGATGGTAGTATGGAGGTCTGAATGTATGATCAGCCACTCCCCAGCGTGGTGGAAAGATCACAAAGTCTGCGATAGCCACACCTGGACGAGTTGATTTAGCAGTTAACACTGTGAAAATCGAAGGATCCTGAAGACACATAGGGTTATCATTACACTGGTGTTCTAAATCACAATCATCATACAAAGTTGAAAATGTGTTGCTGGAAAAGCGCAGCAGGTCAGGCAGCATCCAAGGAACAGGAGAATCGACGTTTCGGGCATAAGCCCTTCTTCAGGAATGAGGAAAGTGTGTCCAGCAGGCTAAGATAAAAGGTAGGGGGGGAGGGGCGTTGGAAATGCGATAGGTGGAGGGAGGTCAAGGTGAGGGTAATAGGTCTGTTCCTTGGATGCTGCCTGACCTGCTGCGCTTTTCCAGCAACACATTTTCAGCTCTGATCTCCAGCATCTGCAGACCTCACTTTCTCATCATACAAGGTTGTCAAGATTTGGTTTCTTCTATTGATCAGCTGATTAGTCAGAATATAAAGAATGGCAGAGAATTATTAAAACATTATTCAACAGAAAGAATTTAAAGTATGAGAGGAAGGTAGATAGGAATGTAAAAATGCATGGCAAGTGTTTGCATAATTATTTTAAAAAGTGTAAATAAAGTGAATGTTGGTCCTCTAGAGATGAGAATGGGCCATTACCAGTAGATAATAAGGAAATGGCAGATGAAATTAAATATTTTGTTTCTATCTTCACTACAGAAGATACAAAAAAATCGACTAAAATCAGAAGGCAGAAAGAAGTGAGGCATTTAGTGAAATTACAATCATGAGGCAAGTGGCACTAGGCAAACTGCTGGGACTTTTGGGGCAGGCAAATCTCTGGGTTTTGGATCTTTAAAAAAGGTTCTTAATGATGTAGTAGATGTATTGGTGTTAATTTTCCAAAAATTCCTAGATCCAAGAAAGGTTCCATAGGATTGGAAAGCAACAAATATAAGTCCTCTATTTAGGAAAGGAGAAAGGCAGAAAACTGGAAACGTTAGCTTGATGTCTGTAATGAGGACGGTCTTAGAATTGATCAATAAAGTAATTATAGTTAGAAAAACTCAAGGTAATTGGGAAAAATCAGTATGATTTTATCAAAGGGAAATCATATTTAATCAACTTACTGAAATTCTTTGAATGAAAAACAAGTGCTGGGGATTGAGGGAAGAATCTAGATGTACCATACTTGGATTTCCAGAAGGCTATAAAATTTCCATAGATATCGTATCAAAGGTTCTTGTGGAAAATAATAGCTCATTGTGTAGTGGGTGATGTATTAGAATGGATAGAAAAATGTCCATCTAGCAGAAAATAGAGTATATGTAAATGGCCCTTTATCTGATTGGCAGGATATGATGTCATAGAGTCATAGAGATGTGTACAGCATGGAAACAGACCCTTCGGTCCAACCCGTCCATGCCGACCAGATATCCCAACCCAATCTAGTCCCACCTGCAAGCACCCGGCCCATATCCCTCCAAACCCTTCCTATTCAGATACCCATCCAAATGCCTTTTAAGTATTGCAATTGTACCAGTCCCGACCACTTCCTCTGGCAGCTCGTTCCATACACGTACCACCCTCGATATTAAAAAGTTGCCCCTTACATCTCTTTTATATCTTTTCCCTCTTACCCTAAACCTATGCCCTCTAGTTCTGGACTCCCTGACCCCAGGGAAAAGACTGTCTATTTATCCTATCCATGCCCCTCATAATTTTGTAAACCTCTATAAGGTCACCCCTCAGCCTCCGACGCTCCAAGGAAAACAGCCCCAGCCTGTTCAGCCTCTCCCTATAGCTCAAATCTTCCAGTCCTGGCAACATCATTGTAAATCGTTTCTGAACCTTTTCAAGTTTCACAACATCTTTCCGATAGGAAGGAGACCAGAATTGCACGCAAATTCCAACAGTGGCCTAACCGATGTCCTGTACAGCTGCAACATGACCTCCCAACTCCTGTAACTCAACACTCTGACCAATAAAAGAAAGCCATACCAAACACCTTCTTCACTATCCTATATCCCTGCGACTCCACTTTCAAGGAGCTATGAACCTGCACTCCAAGGTCTCTTTGTTCAGCAACACTCCCTAGGACCTTACCATTAAGTGTGTAAGTCCTGCTAAGATTTGTTTTCCCAAAATGCAGCACCTCGCATTTATCTGAGATGGGCCATTGGCCCATCTGATCATTTTCTGTTGTAATCTGAGGTAACCCTCTTCGCTGTCCACTACACCTCCAATTTTGGTTTCATCTGCAAACTTACTAACTGTACCTCTTATGCTCGCATCAAAATCATTTATATAAATGATGAAAAATAGTGGACCCAGCACCGATCCTTGTGGCACTCCACTGGTCACAGGCCTCCAGTCTGAAAAACAACCCTCCACCACCAGCCTCTGTCTTCTACCTTTGAGCCAGTTCTGTATCCAAATGGCTAGTTCTCCCTTTATTCCATGATACCTAACCTTGCTAACCAGTCTCCCATGGGAACCTTGTCGAACGCCTTACTGAAGTCCATATAGATCACATCTACCCCTCTGCCCTCGTCAAACCTCTTTGTTACTTCTTCAAAAAACTCAATCAAGTTTGTGAGACATGATTTCAGTCCTTGCCTTTCCAAATACATGTACATCCTGTCCCTCAGAATTCCCTCCAACAACTTGCCCACCACTGACGTCAGGCTCACAGGTCTATAGTTCCCTGGCTTGTCCTTACCACCCTTCTTAAACAGTGGCACTATGTTAGCCAACGTCCAGTCTTCCAGCACCTCACCTATGAGTATCGATGATACAAATATCTCAGCAAGAGGCCAGCAATCACTTCCCTAGCTTCCCACAGAGTTCTCGGGTACATCTGATCAGGTCCTGGGGATTTATTCACCTTTATGCGTTTCAAGACATCCAGCACTTCCTCCTCTGTAATATGGAAATTTTGCAAGGTGTCACTATCTATTTCCCTTCTTTCTATACCTTTCATATCCTTTTCCACAGTAAATACTGATGCAAAATAGTCGTTTAGTATCTCTCCCATTTTCTGCATTTCCACACAAAGGCCACCTTGCTGAACTTTGAGGGACCCTATTCTCTCCCTAGTTATCCTTTTGTCCTTAATGTATTTGTAAAACCCTTTGGATTCTCCTTAACTCTATTTTCCAAAGCTATCTCATGGCCCCCTTTTGCCCTCCTGATTTCCCTCTTGAGTATACTCCTACTGCCTTTATACTCTTCTAAGGATTCACTCGATCTATCCTATCTACACCTTACATATGCTTCCTTCTTTTTCTTAACCAAACCCTCAATTTCTTTCGTCATCCAGCATTCCCTATACCTACCAGCCTTTCCTTTCATCCTAACAGGAATATACTTTCTCTGGACTCTCGTCTCATTTCTGAAGACTTCCCATTTTCCAGCCGTCCCTTTATCTGCGAACATCTGCCCTCAATCAGCTTTTGAACATTCTTGCCTAATACTGTAAAAATGTAGAACTTCATTTTAGATCTGGTGTATCCTTTTCCATCATTATTTTAAATCTAATAGAGTTATGGTCGCTGGCCCCAAAGTGCTCCCCCACTGACACCTCAGTCACCCGCCCTGCCTTATTTCCCAAGAGTAGGTCAAGCTTTGCACCTTCCCGAGTAGGTACATCCACATACTGAATCAGAAAATTGTCTTGTACACACTTAACAAATTCCTCTCCATCTAAACCTTTAACACTATGGCAGTCCCACTCTATGTTTGGAAAGTTAAAACCCCCTACCGTAACCACCCTATTATTCTTACAGATAGCTGAGATCTCCTTACAAGTTTGATTATCAATTTCCCTCTGACTATTAGGGGGTCTAGAATACAATCCCAATAAGGTGATCATCCCTTTCTTATTTCTCAGTTCCACCCAAATAACTTCACTGGATGCATTTCCAGGAATATCCTCCCTCAGCACAGCTGTAAATGCTATCCCTTATCAAAAATGCTACTCCCCCTCCTCACCTTGCCTCCCTTTCTATCCTTCCTGTAGTATTTGTATCCTGGAACATTAGGCTGCCATTCCAGCCCATCCTTGAGCCATGTTTCTGTAATTGCTATGATATCCCAGTCCCATGTTCCTAACCCCGATGCCGAGTTCATCTGCCTTCCCCATTAGGCCCCTTGCATTGAAATAAATGCATTGATTTTATTAGTCCTACCTTGTGGGGTCCTACAAGGGTTTGTGCTGAGGCCACAACTTTTCACAATTTATATCAATGTATTAGGTGAGGGGAATGAAGGCATATGATAGCTAAATTCGCTGATGACACCAAGATAGGTAGGAAAGTATGTTGTGAAGAAGACATAAGGAAGTTGCAGACAGATAGAGATAAATTGAGGGAGTGAGCAAAAATCTGGCAGATGGATTATAATATGGAATGATGTGTAATTGTTCAGTTTGGCAATAAGCATATGAAAGCAGAGTATTTATTAAATGGAGAACAACTGCAGAATTCCAAGGTGGAGAGGGATTTAGGTGTCCTGGAGTATGAGGCACAAAAGCTTAGTGTGCAGCTACAGTAATCAAGGAGGCTAATGGCATGCTATCCTTTATTATGAGAGGAATTGGACATAAATTGAGATGTTATGTTTCAGTTATACTGGGCATTGGTAAGAAGACAGAACCGTGGGCGGCACGGTGGCACAGTGGTTAGCACTACTGCCTCACAGCGTCAGAGACCCGGGTTCAATTCCCGCCTCAGGCGACTGACTGTGTGGAGTTTGCACGTTCTCCCCGTGTCTGCGTGGGTTTCCTCCGGGTGCTCCGGTTTCCTCCCACAGTCACAAAGATGTGCAGGGTCAGGTGAATTGGCCATGCTAAATTGCCCGTAGTGTTAGGTAAGGGGTAAATGTAGGGGTATGGGTGGGTTTCGCTTCGGCGGGTCGGGGTGGACTTGTTGGGCCGAAGGCCCACTGTAATCTAATCTAATCTAATCTAATCTAATCGATATATTACTTGTATTTTATGTACCAAAAAAAGAAGAAAAATACTCACTGCGTGATCAAATGAAACAGAATTAATGACCATGAAGTCTTGCAGATTGTATTTGTAAGGTGTATAGTTTCCATGCCAGGCCACAACATTAAATGGCGAGAAGGCCTGAAAATAATAGATTGAATTTCTTAATCTGCTACAAAATTAGAAATTGCTGAATTAAATTTGAGATTCTGAGTAATTTGATTCGAGAATCTATTGCCCTATTCTTATATAATAATTCAGAATTATTAAAGTACATTTGCCTTCATTTCAAGTGATTTAGAAAGTAAAAATGAGAAAGTGATGCTTGAGTTGGTCAGATCCCAGCTGGATGACTGCTGAGATAACTGCACAGAGGCCAGTATCCCATCACCAAGTCACCCTTTATTTACATGTGCACAGCACACCAACTGTGACCAGCCAGCTCGGAATCAGCCCCCTGAACTGAGGGGATTCTAAATCCCTTGTTAATTTTCTTCTCACAGTCTGATAATGTTTAATACTTTTGTGAAAATGGGTTTACACAGCTTACAATTCATTCTAGAATCCTGTAAACAAACACACATCTTGGCTTCACTTGCTAACTTTGTCATATCCCCATATCCCTTGTTAATTTATTTTTTGGCTTGGATCCAGCTGCCTCAGAGCCAGCTTACAGAGTGAACATCTCTGACACTCCTGTTTATTTATTTATTTTTTATTTTTTCTTTGATTTTTACCCCCACACTACCGCCTAACTGCGGTAGTGCTGATTAGTCAGCCAGTGTCTTTTGATTGGCCCCAGTTGACAACCCCAATCAAGGATCTCGTAGTCAACTAGATCTACCTGGCTCCAATTATTTGTTATTGACCAGGCCAGACCCCCTCAAAACATTTCAAGAAAGTAACCCAGACCCTAACTTTGCTAGTTGTTTTAAGCAGGTGTAACACGGATATTTCTGGAGGGATGTAATTGGTCAAACCACAGTTTCAAACAAAACAGAATTTGTTTACAAGATGACGGAATGAAATACAAACAAAAGAGGACAGAGTACCAAATAACTTAATCTTCCAAAAACCCAACAGATTATATTAATTTGATGATGGTGTTCCAAATACCTGCAACAATCCCCATAAACACCCATTGGCATAAAAGGTAAAATCAAACACAGGGGCTTACAGGAGAGATGCCAGAGAGAGTGTACCAGCATGGACCTGCTTCTTTGGATCCAACAGCTTCAAAACTGCCTGACTGCCTTCAATGAACAGTCAGACTGCCAAAAACCCAAATCAAACCAGAGAAAAGCTGAGCTGAGAGAACTGGCCATTCCCCTTTCATTGTACAAGATTTTTTTTTAAACTTAAAAGCCTTCTCCCTGGGCCAGTATCAGTTAGCTATAATCAAATTGGCTCTAAAACCCTTCAACTAGTCACATGCTCAATTTTACATGCTCCCCCATCATAAATGCACCCAGTGGGCACATTTAAATCTAGTCCAATGGTCGATCTTCTACTTCAGGGCCTTTTAACCACATTATCCCTATATCCTTTGATGTCTTTAACATCTGGATATTTATCAGTCTCTGTAAAATCATAGAAAATCATAGAAAAATCATAGAACAATACAGCACAGAACAGGCCCTTCGGCCCACGATGTTGTGCCGAACATTTGTCCTAGCTTAAGCACCCATCCATGTACCTATCCAATTGCTGCTTAAAGGTCACCAAAGATTCTGACTCTACCACTCATACAGGCAGCGCATTCCATGCCCCCACCACTCTCTGGGTAAAGAGCCCACCCCTGACATCTCCCCTATACCTTCCACCCTTCACCTTAAATTTATGTCCCCTTGTAACACTCTGTTGTACCCGGGGAAAATGTTTCTGACTGTCTACTCTATCTATTCCTCTGATCATCTTATAAACCTCTATCAAGTCACCCCTCATCCTTCGCCGTTCCAATGAGAAAAGGCCTAGCACTCTCAACCTATCCTCGTACGACCTATTCTCCATTCCAGGCAACATCCTGGTAAATCTTCTCTGCACCCTCTCCAAAGCTTCCACATCTTTCCTAAAGTGAGGCGACCAGAACTGCACACAGTACTCCAAATGTGGCCGAACCAAAGTCCTGTACAGTTGCAACATCACTTCACGACTCTTGAATTCAATCCCTCTGCTAATGAACGCTAATACACCATAGGCCTTCTTACAAGCTCTATCCACCTGAGTGGCAACTTTCAAAGACCTATGAACATAGACCCCAAGATCCCTCTGTTCCTCCATCTCACTAAGAACCCTACCGTTAACCCTGTATTCCGCATTCTTATTTGTCTTTCCAAAATGGACAACCTCACACTTGGCAGGGTTGAACTCCATCTGCCACTCCTCAGCCCAGCTCTGCATCATATCCAAGTCCCTTTGCAGCCGACAAGAACCCTCCTCACTATCCACAACTCCACCAATCTTCGTATCATCTGCAAATTTACTGACCCACCCTTCGACTCCCTCATCCAAGTCATCAATAAAAATTACAAACAGCAGAGGACCCAGAACTGATCCCTGCGGAACTCCACTTGTAACTGGGCTCCAGGCTGAATATTTACCATCTACCACCACTCTCTGACTTCGACCGGTTAGCCAGTTTTCTATCCAATTGGCCAAATTTTCCTCTATCCCATGCCTCCTGACTTTCCGCATAAGCCTACCATGGGGAACCTTATCAAATGCCTTACTAAAATCCATGTATACTACATCCACTGCTCTACCCTCATCCACATGCTTGGTCACCTCCTCAAAGAATTCAATCAGACTTATAAGGCAAGACCTACCCTTCACAAATCCGTGCTGGCTGTCCCTAATCAAGCAGTGCCTTTCCAGATACTCATAAATCCTATCCCTCAGTACCCTTTCCATTACTTTACCTACCACCGAAGTAAGACTAACTGGCCTGTAATTCCCGGGGTTATCCCTATTCCCTTTTTTGAACAGGGGCACAACATTCGCCACTCTCCAGTCCCCTGGTACCACCCCCGTTGACAGTGAAGATGAAAAGATCATTGCCAACGGTACTGCAATTTCCTCTCTTGCTTCCCACATAATCCTAGGATATATCCCATCAGGCCCGGGAGACTTGTCTATCCTCAAGTTGTTCAAAATGTCCAACACATCTTCCTTCCTAACATGTATCTCCTCTAGCTTACCAGTCCATTTCACACTCTCCTCTTCAACAATACGGTTCCTCTCATTCGTAAATACTGAAGAAAAGTACTCATTCAAGACCGCTCCTATCTCTTCTGACTCAATACACAGTCTCCCACTACTGTCCTTGATTGGACCTACCCTCGTTCTCGTCATTCTCATGTTTCTCACATACGCATAAAATGCCTTTGGGTTATCCTTGATCCTATCCGCCAGAGATTTTTCATGCCCTCTCTTGGCTCTCCTAATCCCTTTCTTCAGGTCCCTTCTGGCTATCCTGTATCCCTCCACTGCTCTGTCTGAACCTTGTTTCCTCAACCTTATGTAAGCCTCCTTCCTCTTTACAAGACATTCAACCTCCCTCGTCAACCAAGGTTCCCTTGGTCTTGAGTATATATAGTGACTGAGCAACCACAGACCTCTGGGGTACTGAATCCCAGAGATTCACCATCGTCTGAATGAAGAGATTTCTTCCCATCTCAGTCCAAAATGGCATGCCCCTTATCCTAAGACAGTGTGCCCTTGTTATAAATCCCCCAGCTTTTAGGGAAAATATCATTTTTTTGCATTTACCCTGCCGAGTCCTTTAAGAATTTTGAATGTTTCATAATATCATCTCTCTTTTTTCTTACCTTTAGAGAATACTTTGACCATAAGATACAGGAGCAGAATTAGGCCTTTTGGCCCATTAAGTCTGCTCCACATTTGATCATGGCTGATAGGTTTCAGAACCTTTCTCCCTGTAACCTTTGATACCCTTACGAATCAAGAATTAGGCTCAATTTCTCCTCTTAACAATCCCACCATCTCCGGGATCAGTCTGGTGAAATTTTGTTGTTCTACAGGGTATGTAGGAAATCAAAAACGTACACAACACCCCAAATGCTGTCTCACCTACTTGTGATACAATTGCAACAAGGCAGTTTTACTCCTTTACTCAAATCCTCTTGGAATAAAGGCTAAACTACTATTTGCCTTCCTAATTACTCAATATACCAACACATTATCTTTCAGTTCATTGTGAACAAGGATACTCAGGTCCCTTTGAACATGAACATTTCCTAATCTCTCCCTATTTAAAGAATGTACTGCATTTATGTTTTCCATCTGCCACATGCTTGACCATTCTATTAGTCTGTTCAAATCCCCCTGAAGCCACTTTTCATCATCCTAATAACTCACTTTTACCACTCAGTTTGCATCATGAGCAAAACTGAAAATATTACATTTGCTCCCCAATCCAAATCAATCCTATAAATTGTGAATAGCTCCGGCCCAAGCACTAAACATTGTGATACCCCATAGGTCACAGTTTGGCAACTTCAGAGTGAACCTATTTCTACTCTGCTTCTGTCCTTGAATCAATCGTCAATCCATGCCAATATAATAACCAATATCCTATGTGCTTGAGTTTCATTTATTTACCTCTTGTGTGCACCACCTTATCAAAACGTCAAATTAACCACATCCACTAGGTACACCACAGAGAAGTTAGTGAACATTGACTTTTCCTGCTCCAAACAGTTCAACTTAACAATGGGAAGACAAATTTCCACTATTTCACTAACCTAGTTTGTGCTTCACGTTTAATTTGTTCTGTTTCTGTGTATCCTTATTACGCATTCAGTATTTATCACCAATAATAAGACACCCATTTACCTGCTGGGCAGCAAATAACTTGCCCTGGAACTTGCTGATGACAGTGAATCCAGTCGGAACCTTTCGGTTCTCATACCATGCAACAGGAACCTTAAAATCCCTGGGATTGGCAAGACCATTGGCTCCTAATAAAGCAAATTAAATGAGTTTATAGGATTAATGTCATGGATCTTTGAGAATGTAGAAGAAAGTTATCTGACATGATGTAAGTATTTTCTTCTATTTTAAAGACAAATTCTATTTCCTCAACTCATCAGAAAGAAGACATGTGATACCCCACTATAATTGGTGGAGGATGTACTTCAGGCAGATTAAATTCAAACTTTTTTTGTAATGTTGATGATATTATTAGCACAGGATTTGTTTGTCTCAGGATTTGTTTGTCTCAAGATTCACTAAGGATAGAGAAAATAGAAATTGCTGGAAAAGCTGAGCAGGTCTGGAAGCATCTGTGGAGAGAAATCAGAGTTAACGTTTCGGGTCCAGTGACATTTCCTCAAAACCATTCTGAAGAAAGGTCATTGTACCTGAAACACTAACTCTGATTTCATTCCACAGATACTGCCAGACTTGCTGAGCTTTGCCAGCAATTCTGTTTTTGTATTTGATTTCCAGCATCCACAGTACCTTCAATTTTTACTAAGGACAGGGAAAAATCTGGCTCCTGGCAGATAAGGAACAGTTAGAAACATTTTAACTAACCCACCACCATTGAAAAGTCCAGGAATAAACGATTGGAAATCTGTAAAAATCACTTATAAAGATTTCTAAAATCAGTCAATGAAACCAATGAAATCTATCTAAACAAAAGTGTAATACTGTGGATGCTGGCATTTGAAATAGAAACAGAAATGCTGGAAATACTCGGCAGCATCTGTGGAGAGAAGTAAAGAACAAAGAAAATTTACAGCCTAGGAACAGGCCTTCAGCCCTCCAAGCCTGAGCTGATGCAAATCCACTGTCTAAACCTGTCGGCCAATTCCTAAGCATCTGTGTCCCTCTGCTCCCTGCCTACTCATGTATATGTCCAGACGTACCTTAAATGAATCTACCATGTCTGCCTCTACTACGTCTGCTGGCAACGCGTTCCAGACACCTACCATCCTCTGTGTAAAGTACTTGCCACATGTATCCTCCTTAAACATTTCACCTTACACCTTGAAAGTGTGACCTCTCGTCATTGAATCCTTCGCCCTGGGAAAAACCTTATCTCTATCCACCATGTCTATACCCTTAATGATTTTGTAGACCTCAATCAGGTCCCCCCTCAATCTCCTTTTTTCCAATGAAAACAATTATAACCTACTCAACCTCTCTTCATAGCTAGCACCTTCCATACCAGGCAACATCCTCGCAAACTTTCTCTGCACCCTCTCTAAAGCATCCACATCCTTTTGGTAATGTGGCGACCAGAAATACACAATATTCTAAATGCGGCCAAACCAATGTCTTGTACAATTTTAACATGACCTGCCAGCTCTTATACTCAATATCCTGTCCAATTAAGGTAAGCATACCATATGCCTTCTTGACCACTCTATTCACCTGTGCACCAACCTTCAGGGTACAATGGACCTGAACTCCCAGATCTCTCTGCTCATTAACTTTTCCCCAGGCTCTTCCATTTACTGTAGACTGTATAAAATTTATAGCAGAGTTAACATTTCAGACCTGTTCTGAAGAAGGGTTTCAAACTCAAAATGTTAACTCTGTTTTCTCTACACAAATGCTGAGTTTCTCCAGTATTTCCAGTTTTTGATTAATATTTTAAGTCAATGGACTACCAGGTGATGCCTAATTTGCTGAGTATTTCCAATTCTTCTACCTACAACCCTGATATGTTTGCCCCACATACGTGTGCCACAATGTCACTGAGAATGGGTCTTGTTAAAGGCTAGGATATATTGCCATGTAAAATCTTCACCGATTGGTCCAAGATCAGGCAACTCAAAATGGCTTGCAAATATCTCCAAGATGTAACCTCGTGTCTCTTCAAAAACCTGCACACTGAAATGCATCCCTTGCTGAAAGAAAAAAAATCAGAAATGTGTCACTATATTTTCTAGATGTTAGTGACTATTTTTCATACAAGCTATTATAATGTATGTCATGCAGATAAACTTCTCTAATTAAAAAAACAATAATCTTTCTGAAAACAGAAAAGGTTACAAAAGGAGATTGTCATTGTGTGCAACTGAACTAATTGTATTAAAATTAGAATAGTGTGTGAAATGTGACCTTTTTAACCTTTATGTTACTAACTAGTTTCTATATATAGGGTGAACAGCACCTGAAGCTAGCTCCATAATTTTAGAGATAAAAGCACCACATTCTTGAAGGATGCTACTTCTCCTATTAGGTCTTTTAAATTATATTGGATTTAAATGCAACCATTTGTTGTCAATTCATATCTTTTAAAAATTAAATGTTCTTTCTCAGACTGGAGGATCATGGACAATGTTATTCCTGAAGATTCAATGGTACATCTGCTGTTTTTTTTATATATATAAAAATGACATGGACTTGAACATTTAAAAATTTGCCAATGATACCAAACATGGAGGTGTGGCAATCAGTGAAGGTGATGTCAGTCAAGTGCAATAGGGTATTGATAGGCTAGAAAAATGGGCAATGTGGAATTTAATGGGAAGAAGTCGGAGGTGATGCATTTTGGCAAAAAGGTGGAGAAGTACACTACAAGCTAAATGACAAAGAGACAGAGGGAGTGGGGATTCATGTACCTAGACCTATGGGGTGACAGGACATGCTGAGAGAGCAGTTAGCAAGATAGGTGGAATCTTGGTATTCACAAGTAAAAGTACAGAATACAAAAGTACGCACGCTATTCTGAGCCTTGAAAATATATGATTTGGCTACAACTGTACTTTTGGATTTAGTTAGTATCAACATATTTTAGGAAGCATATACAAGTTTTTGAGAAGATGCACAGAATGGTTCCAGTGATGAGATGTTTAACTATGAGGTAGGTTGGTGAAGGTATAGTTATTCCCCTTGGAACAAAGGGGAGCTCTGACAGAGATAAAAAAAGATTTTGACAGGATAAAGATCTAAGATTTTGGGTAAGAGGTGCAGGGACATGTGAGGAAGAATGTATTTTATGCAGAGATTGGTCACGACTTCAAAGTTGTGCTTGTAAGACTAGTGGAAGCAGGGATGATCAGTGATTTCAAATAGAGATTGAAACAATATTTGAGGGAAATAACCTGCAGGGCTTTGGGAATATCAGGGAGAGTAGAACTGATGATCTTGATGAGCTGAATGCTGTCCTGGTGTGGAGTACCAATATGGAGTGGATTTTCAAATCCCAACTAAGTTGGGAGTAAGGGCATCTCAGAATTCCACGAATTTTAGAATGCAGTCTGATTTACAAAGGGCAGGAGATAGGGAATGAGAAACACATTCACCTGTATTAAATGGCCCTTTTAGCTCCTGTTGTTAATAGGTCTGGGAGCATAAGAGTGCAACTTTTAAAAGTGAACTCATACAGTTTGTGCTTAGCTGTTGGGTTCCAAACAGGGAAAAATTGAAGTGTTTTCAATGCAACGATTGCATTGGGACCTGGTGAATCTTGTGCTAGATTGTTTGAAGCACCTCTCACTTTGCCCTGCTTATCCACTTTTATGAGCATTGATTCTGCTGGGACTCCAAGGCACCACCTACTCTCACCATCACGGCTGGCTTTGCCAGTTACGTTCTGCAGGCAGTTCCTATCTCCTGGAGATTCTCAGCATCATGAAATGAGCTCTAGCCATTAAGGCATTTACATTTTAAAATGGTGTTGTCAGAGTGATAACAGCAGTGGCATGGGGTTGGGCTGAGAATCATCCAGGTGTTAACTTCTGGTCTCTCTTACCTGAATCACACAAATCTCATTAGGTTCAACCAGCATCTTTCCAAACTCTGTTGTAATCAGCAGGTTCCCTTTCTGGGGCACTGCAATCAAACAGGTATCTAATTAAAATCAACAGGCTTTAAAGAAAAAGCCTATGCTATATTTCCTATTGTCAGTTTTGGAGAACTATGAACATATGAATTTAGGAGCAGACGTACATCAATCAGCGTTAAAAATCACACAACACCAGGTGACAGTCCAACAGGTTTATTTGGAAGCACTAGCTTTCGGAGCGCTGCTCCTTCATCAGGTGGTTGTCACATCAATCAGTACCTCAATAAGTTCGTAGCTGGTCTATTTGTGTTCCAAATTCTATATTCACATTTACCTTTGATAGCCCTCGAGTGCCCTGCTTGAACAGAATCTATCCACCTTTATCTTAAAAATATTTGATGACCCTGTCTCCACCATCCTCTGAAGGCACAGAGTTCTAAAGTTGTATAACCCTCAGGGTAAAGAATTCTCCTCATATCTGTCTTAAAGGGTGGTCCCTAATTTTAGAATCAGTATTATTTTACTCCTCAACTCTCCCATTTTTCTTTTCCTGTGTATCATTCAGCAATCATCAAAAAATGAAAAATTGTTAAAAAAAAATCTGAAATCAGCAAGGTGGAATGGTAAGGCTTTCATATTTTCTTGTAATTGTCATTCTCTGTTATGCCATTCTGTCCAGTAAACACATAGATGATTAATATTCTGTGCCAGGGCGAAATGTGGGATTACACCTGGAAAATGTTTACAAAAACTACTTTTGTTCTTTATTTTATTATGTAATGTAGGGAAAACTAGCAAGATCAGAATCTGCAGCCATCTTTATTTCCCCTTCAGTGGCTTATTCGACCATTTCTAGGAAGAGTCAACTACATTGCTGTGGAGGTAAAAACAATGACTGCAGATGCTGGAAACCAGATTCTGGATTAGTGGTGCTGGAAGAGCACAGCAATTCAGGCAGCATCCGAGGACAGGCAAAATCGACGTTTCGGGCAAAAGCCCTTCATCAGGAATAAAGGCAGAGAGCCTGAAGCATGGAGAGATAAGCTAGAGAAGGGTGGGGGTGGGGAGAGAGTAGCATAGAGTACAATAGGTCAGTGGGGAAGGAGATGAAGGTGATAGGTCAGGGAGGAGAGGGTGGAGTGGATAGGTGGAAAAGGAGCTGGGCAGGTCGGACAAGTCCGGACAAGTCGAGTTGCTGGAGGTTAGAAACTAGGATGAGGTGGGGGAAGGGGAAATGAGGAAACTGTTGAAATCCACATTGATGCCCTGGGGTTGAAGTGTTCCGAGGCGGAAGATGAGGCATTCTTCCTCCAGGCGTCTGGTGGTGAGGGAGCGGCGGTGGAGGAGGCCCAGCACCTCCATATCCTCGGCAGAGTGGGAGGGGGAGTTGAAATGTCATCTATTGTATCCGTTGCTCCCGATGCGGTCTCCTCTACATTGGGGAGACTGGGCGCCTCCTAGCAGAGCGCTTTAGAGAACATCTCAGAGACACCCGCATCAATCAACCAAATCGCCCAGTGGCTCAACATTTCAACTCCCCCTCCCACTCTGCCGAGGATATGGAGGTGCTGGGCCTCCTCCACCGCCGCTCCCTCACCACCAGACGCCTGGAGGAAGAACGCCTCATCTTCCGCCTCGGAACACTTCAACCCCAGGGCATCAATGTGGATTTCAACAGTTTCCTCATTTCCCCTTCCCCAACCTCATCCTAGTTTCTAACCTCCAGCAACTCGACTTGTCCGGATTTGTCCGACCTGCCCAGCTCCTTTTCCACCTATCCACTCCACCCTCTCTTCCCTGACCTATCACCTTCATCTCCTTCCCCACTGACCTATTGTACTCTATGCTACTCTCTCCCCACCCCCACCCTCCTCTAGCTTATCTCTCCATGCTTCAGGCTCTCTGCCTTTATTCCTGATGAAGGGCTTTTGCCCGAAACGTCGATTTTGCCTGTCCTCGGATGCTGCCTGAATTGCTGTGCTCTTCCAGCACCACTAATCCAGAAAATACATTGCTGTGGATCTGCAGTGACATGTAGCCCAGACCAGATAAAGAAAGCAGATTTCTTCTAAAGATACTTAGTGAACCATATGAGTTTTTACAGTGGTAGCTGTCATGCTCATGAACACTAACTTTATATTCCCCAGAGGATTAGATTAGGCCTCTGGCTTATTAGTCTAGTGACATTACAACTTTGCTATAATTTCTCCCTTTTATCATTGTGTAGAGTCATCACAGACAAAAATAGACTGAACATTAGCTACATTCTTTGGGATGAAAAGGGATAAAGCTCATTGGGCTAAGTTAAACTAGCACAAGATTAACATGAGGGAAAGATGGGAAGAAAACATTAGGCTAGATGTGAAAATTATTTACATGCTGGGTTGATAAATTAGCAATTAAATATAAACTGACTTGGAATAAAAGAAAGTGTGAACACTGAGGTTCCATGGAATAACAGTCATGAGCTCAAAAAGGCATTTAATAAAGATTGGAGATGACGAAATAAATTAATGAGAGGTGTAAAAGATATTGTTCTTTGGTAGAACTTGTCATATAGGCAGTGTAGCAGAAGTTCACCAGGCTGATACTGGTGGTAGCAGAACTGTCTTATGATGATAAGTTGGTTTGACTTGGATCCATTTTTACTTGAGTTTGGAATGATAATCCTAAGATCTTAGGATGCAGTCCATTAGGACCTGGGAAGCAGTTCAGAGAGTATTTACTGGTCTGAAACCTGGAATGGGCAAGTTGTCTTATGAGGAGAAGTTGGACAGGCTATAGGCCTATGTCCACTGGAGTTTAAAAGGGTAAGGGACAGCTTGACTAGAACATAGAAACTCCTGAGAGATTTTGACAGGGTCCATATGGAAAGAATGTTTCCTCTTGTAAGAGAATCTAGAACTGAGGACCACTACTTAAAAATAAGAGTGACAAGGAGAATTATTTTCTCAGAAAGATCATAGATGTTTGAAATTCACTTCCTCTAAAGCAGTAGAAACAGAGACTTTGAATGTTGTTGGACAGACATAAACTCTTGGTAAGCAAAGAGGTGAAAATTTATTGAGAGTAGGTAGGAATGTGGAGTAATTGGATCAACCATGATCTTAGTGAGTGGAGAAAAAGGCTCAAGGGGTCCACTGGCTTACTTTTCATTTTACCTAGTCATGCAATATTGGCAGTCCTGGCTGGCCAGCATTTATTGCCCATCCCTAGTTGCCTTTGAGAAGATGGTGGTGAGCTGCATTCTTGTACTGCTGCAGTCTATGCGCTGTAGGTAAATCCACAATATTGTTTGTGAGGCAGTTCCAGGATTTGATGCAGTGGCACTGAAAGAACATCAATATATTTCCAAGGCTGAATGGTGAGTGGCTTGGAGGGGAACTTGCAGGTCTCCTTTATTTTCTGCCCTTGACCTTCTGGATGGTAGTGTACACGGGTTTGAAAGGTGCTATCTGAGGAGCCATGGTAAATTTCTGCAGTGCATCTTATGGGTAGTACACACTGCCACTACTGAGTGTCGGCGGTTGATGGAGTAAATGTTTGTGAACGTGATGCCAGTCAAGAGGACTGCTTTGTCCTGGATGCTGTCAAGCTCATTGTTGTTGGAGCTGCCCATCCAGGCAACCTAGCAGTATTCCATCACACTCCTGACTTGTGTCTTGTAGATGGTGAACAGACTTTGAAGAGTCAGGAGGTGAGTTACTTGCCACGATATTCCTAACCTCTGACCTGCTCTTGTTGCCACTGAGTTTATATGGCCTTTATAATTAAGGCCAACATTCAATTTGTCCTCCCTACTATCTGCTGAACTTGGATGCTAACTATTTTGTGATGCCATGGATAAGGACTCCCAAATTTTTCTGTTCCTTAGCTTGCTGCAGTCTTTCTCCATTCAAGTAATAGTCAGCTCCATAAGTCTCTCTGCCAAAGTGCAAAGCCTCACATGCTGGCCCACGAGGTTGCAAATTGTGCTGGAGTATGATTCTGCTGCTGATGATGACCAGAGCACTTCAGACGCCTAGTCTTGACTTGCTAGATTTGTTCAAAATTTATCCCATTTAACATGGTGATTGCACCACAACACATTGGAGGGTTTTCTCAATGTGAAGACAGAACTTTGTCTCCACAAGGACTGTGCGATGATCACCCTTACTAACACTTTCATGGATGGAGGATGGATGCATCTATGGCAGACAGATTGGTGAGGTTGAGATCAAATATGTTTCTCCCCTCTCAGTTCTCTCACCACGAGCCACAGACCCAATTTAACAGCAATGTCCTTCACATCAGCTTGGCCAGCTTGATCTGTATTGGTGCTGCTGAGCCAGTCTTGGTGATGAACATTAAAGCTTTAATTTTATTGTATTGCGAATACAGGGATAGGATTTGGCTGTCTTTCGTTTTGTACCAATGGCCACTTTATTATCATCCTTTATACTTATTTGTTCAATTTTCCTTGATAAGAGTATTCTCACTCTCTTTATATGATTCTGCTGAGTTTTTAATCAATTCTTCAGATTGGGGGTGTTGGTTTGATTTCAAAATTGAAGGAACACTTCTCTGAAACATTGTACCAGCTTTGATCATTACTGAGAAATTTCCTTTCCCTTGTAGGCTAAATATGAATCCAAGTGTTAATGGTAAAGGGGGCAGAGCTAATTCTACAGTAATTTCTACAGTGAATCCAGGATAGATGTTGGAGTCTGAAATTAGTTACTTGGTCCTCAACAAAATGGTACATGCATGCCCTGTTTGATTTATTTCTTAGATTCATATTCCGCTACACATCAAAAGAAAAGCTGCCACTTAAATACATTCTGTGCACTCTCAAGCAACGCTGCTTTCTAACATTGATTTTGTTCTATGGTCCCACCAGTAGAAGGCGCAAATTCATGGAATGCGTACTGATCCTACCTTCTATGCGGATGCTTTAATATTAAGTTTCAGAGGCGGTGTCATTGGAATCCATGGCAAAATCATTTCTTTCAAGTTAAGATAATTTGCAAAGTGTATGAACTGACTTTTCAAAGGGTCTTACCTACCTAGAAGGAAATCTCCATCTGAATTATAAAAAGACCTGAAATACAAAATGTAAACATTAGAGGACTTCAGAATTTCATCAATTTAAGTAGGAAATTACATTGAAATTCAAGGCTTTAATAGCTTAAAATGAGATTGGGACAAAAAAATTATATTCACTGGCAGACCAATTTTTTAGTCTGGTATTTTGGTGAGAAACTCTTAGTCAAAACAGGACCTAGGCCTCAGATGAAATCCACAAAGGTGGCATGATAGCAAACAACAGTTAAACATGAGAAATAACAAAAACAAGGATTCATTTCCTTTAATATCACAGAAAAAGGTAGAAAACAAGGTATATGACAGAAAATGTTCTTAAAGGTAGTGACATACTTATTCTCCATTGATGTGTTGCAAGCATAGATGTGAATAGCTAACCCATTTCGGGATCTGACATCTCCAGCTCCACATAATGTATGTAATCCCTGGTGAAAAAGAATATCATTCAATAGCTGTGCTGCCAAAAGGAAATAGATGGTACACTGGAATGGACAGTTTATTCCTGGTCTAAGGACAAACTCATAACTGACTGAATGATAAAATCAATGTGGAGGATTTGTTTGTGCTGAAATAAAATTAACAACTAGTAGTTTCCCAAAACATATTCACTTTAATTTGCTCCAAAGAACATAAATAAGAACTGCCATCACATGTATTCTTTAATTAAAGTGCATTGTCCTTAATAAATTGAGAGACACGAGTGTGCAATAGTTAACAGGATTCTATTTACATACGATACTTATATTTGTCTGGTCTATACTCGAAGACCTATTTGACCACTGCTGTAGTAACCTTGCTGAAATCCGCCTGAAGTTACACAGCAGGCACCTGCAGCTCACGGTATGATTCAAATGAAGCTCAAGACCCAATTCTAACCAGAACTCAGCAACCTGAGTAGCATTTGCTCCATTCCCAGTCCATGTTGGCAGTCCAGCATGTTCCAGTTTCCAGTCTATTAATGATATTTCCCTCGACATTATGTAAATTTGCAGGTGGAGAGACAATCAAAAGCAAAATAAAAGCAGTCTTACTGTTACAAAGTCAACCATCTTCTCTGATGCTTTGTGAATTTTAAATGGAAGCCATCTAAGCTAGAAGCAAGATAAAAGAAATTGCATGAGACAGATTTTATTTCAAAGCTGAGGCTGTACACTACAGGTGACCTGCCACTTTTTCAGACATTTCTTAGAACACTTTGAAGTGCTGACAAGATCAAAAGAATCAAAAATGTGTTCTGCAAAATCAAATAAAATCTTCCAATTTATAGTTATTAAAAGCACGAGAAATTTCTGCGTTTAGTAAATACCAGGAGCTTCTATTTAACAAATCAGTTCCCCAATGTCGTATTAAACATATCAAGTGGAAAAATGAATTGGTTTTGGTGACATTAATCTAAATGGCATTGCAATTACCTGTTATTAACTGGTCTGTCCTCAGCAAATTTGTCTCCCTTCATTAAGATATTAGTAACATAAAATGTTCAGCTCATAGCTGAGTTATCAGTACAAACAAACATGGTTTTAGTCCAAAGTTATGTTGAAAAGATTGAACATACATCTTTGCCAATATTTAGCTACGATGTGCAACGCCTAAGACTGTTTGATTTATAAGATAAATTGTGCCTTTTATAGAAAGGCTGAAATCTTTTAAAAATGTGGCCCAAATATTCTTATGAGTGGATTATTGAAACTTGATGAAGAAATATTGTTACCTGGTTGGGATCAGGGTTGATTTCATCCCAATTGTAGGACAGATTTCCCTGGGGGATGGAAGTGAAGGGCTTGTGAAGAACTGAAGGTACAATGCGATAAAACCAACTACAATGAAAAGAACAGAAAGAAACTAATTAAAATTGAATCAATGCGCAGTTGATTAATACCCGTATTGCCAAATATGGTCAAAATAAAGTTAATGTGACCTATAGGTAGCTTCACCTAGATGGCAGGTAAGCCAAATTTGCAATGGGACTGTCTCTAGTTAATTTGAGTAAATGACTGGGACATGGAAGTACGTCAAGAAAATTTCATTTGTTCTGCACTATATGGAAGATTTTAAGCACCAGTGAAGAGCAGTGTTTAAAAGTCTCACATATTTCACTCTACAGCAACTTCTACAGGTGGAGGAAAGGTTATTTAACTGTGCATAAAATCTGAGCAATAATACTTCAGCTCAAGGTAAACATTGAAAATCTCCCAAAGTGGGTACCAAAGAAATGCAGCCATATCTGCAGTTGAGGTCCTGTCTGCACTTAAAGCATAATTGCAAGCTGGGCACAGGCTAGTGCAGTCATCATGGCTCCCTGTAACTGACTTCAAATGATCAAAAGGCTTACTGGTGAAGGGACAGGAGAACATAAATTCTCCCCCTAATATACACATTTTTCCAGTTAAACCCACCAGAACTGACACACATCCGGAATGAAAGCTCCCATGTGTTTTGTGAGTTATTGTTAAAGTATCAAGTATGGATTAACACAGATCTTGTATTGTTTAAACTGGATAGTATCCTTTTCAGCCATTGGGAGTGGTGGCCATGGAATAAGTTTGAATCTCTTCTCTGAGATTAACAGGTTTCTCAATAGAGTCATTAGCCATTAATGCAGAGAATAGTCAAAGATCTCCAAAGAGTCATCACCCTAAATTTTTTATTTTTAAAAATGCTGAAAAAGCTGTTAGATTAATTATAACATTACTTTATTGCAGCCATTAAGTATTTGCCAAAACTCTATTTTGTTCCTTTTCATACTTAATTTCCTTTTGATAAATTTCATCAACATGTTTCCTAAATTAAATATTAAATTAAATTAAAGTGATTAGGCATTAAGTTACCTTGCTGCCTTATTTTTGGCTCAGTTCCTGAACGTACTACCAAACTCCCACTCATTGGGAGTGAGGCAATATTCTTAACACAACAAAGCACAAATATAATTTTGTAATTACAACGGATCATAAATTCATAATAATTTCTTTTACATCTTTCAGATCTCTTGTGAGGATCTATTATTTGCTTTGGAAGCTTTACTAAATTGATGTGCTGAATTTGCATGATCAATGGAGTTTTTAACTATTTGAATAATTGGAATAGTAGAATCTGCTTATTAAAACATTTGTAAAATCATAATAGACTTTTTGAAAAAAAAACACATCTTGTTGATTTTTTTTGTCTAGCACTAATCAGGACAATTCACAAGAATGCCAACTTAAGGGAGAAAAACAACATTAATATGGTATGACAGGATAATGCTGATTGGTTGACTGGTGGACTCTGCTTAATAGAGGTATTAACCATGGAGAATGCACCAAATAATGACAATTGACAAAACAAAGAATTGAATGACATTCATCTAGTTTGTTGAGCTGAAACAGACACAAAACAGGTTTCAACTCAACAAAATAGATGTCAATCTTACTCTGTTTCATTAATCAGGAAAGGACATTGACCAATCAGAGTCAACCTGCCTCATTTAAAATTTAAACAAGCCTAGCAGTTAACTCTCAATCATCATTCACATTGTCAATACACTTATCAACCAGTGTCTACTGGCTGACTGATCAGCTGTCTTCACTCATATCTTATTAATGTTGTTTTTCCCTTAAATTGGCATTTCTTGTAAACTGACTTGATGGGTGCATGATGAAAAGTTTCTACAACGTGTGTCTTTTTTGGCAGTACTTAAGTTCTATACTACTAAACAACTATTTATAATAGTTTTATGAGATTACATAAGAAAATTCATGTCACCATATAACAAGTATGTAATATTCTTAACTATACCCTGAAATTAATGTTACCTCCTCTTATTGTTGTATCTTGGACAGGTGAAGGCTGAACCAGAGAGCTGTTCAGCATACAAACCATAAGGACAAACCTGTGGATTATTCTGAAACATTAAAAAAAAACTGAAATGTCATTATTTAATTATTTACTTGAAAGATTATTCTCTTTGTGGCTGTTATTAACAATTGAAAATCTGCATCATTTCGTATACAAACCCTCATTGTCAATAAATATAGAGAGCCTCCATCATTCACACCAGCACACTCCAGATTGTTCTGAATTTTAAAGGTACGTTTCATCAGTTTGGTTGGTTTCTGTTTGATCTCAAAAGATTCCATTGAGGAGTAAAGGTTTAATTGTGTTGTAGTAAATGCTAAACAAATGCAAATGGTGTTGGTATTTGGGCATCAAAAGCGGAATCTTATGGGATAGGGGCTATGGAAAAAGTTGTGGCAGAATTACAAGCGAGGTCCTGCAATACCTAGCTTGACAATGGGACCAACATGCTGCACTTTTTAACTAAATTCTGGGTGTTGAGATATGATTCTCACGAGGAAGTGGTGATTTGCCTACTATGAGGGATTATTATTGAGAATCATAAAGTCATACAGTACAGAAGAGGCCCTATGGCCCATAGCATCTATATTGCCAACTTAATCATCTTATTAACTGCAGATCTCACCTCATTAACATGTAGTTTCCAATTTTGCCACCCCACCGTGAACAATCTAGACATCAAGTATTCTCAACATGAAAGTCAGAACAGGTAACTGGCAACCTCAGCTGCCTGCTGCTGTGTAGAGCCTCCATATTGGTCACCAGACAACAGCATCTCAGGGCATGATCCATGGACACCAGTCACATGCACCCCTCATCTATGTGCACTGGCATCCAATTTTTGCCAATGTTTCAGGATCCTCATGGCACCTCTCTGACCAACTTGTAGGATAATTGGAAGTATCCTATTGCAAGGTACACCAATAACTAGTATTGAAAAGGTTGATGCAAGATAATTCTGTATGCAGGGACATGGATCCAATCCAGCTCATAGATTGGATCAGGCTGCATCTCAGGGCTGCTCACTTGCTGTCTTAGCAGTCGTTCAGTTAGAGCTTACTGCATGTTGATAGCATTGATGTCTTTGTTCTTTGTTATGTCTTGCCTTGCCGTGCTTATTAGTGCAGTCACATAACCGTGGTTCTCGCTTTGCAAGTCAACAATCCTCAGTCACGGGAGTACACATCTTTCTGTAAGGCACCATGTTATGTCAATCTCACACCTGTACCGCGTGCCAGCACCTATGGAGTAAACACGTTCAGAAGTCTAGTTGGGGTGTTCTTGGTCAGGTAGTCTGTGCCTCTGCTGCCTAGGGAGTGAGCTGCAGTCAGTCCTGTGGCTCCATAATGCCCAGGCTAGGCAGTAGGGCTGATGCACTCAGGGAAATATACAGCCATCTGGAGTCTGGACACTTTCTGTCTGCAGCCGTCCTACTAGATCAGGTAATCAGGTAGGCTAATGAAATGTTTGCCCATATTTTCAAGGGAGTTGGAGTATAAGAGTGAGGAGGTCTTACCGTAACTGTACAAGGTGCTGGTGAGACCATATCTGGAATACTGTAAATGGTTTTGGTCCCTTAAGGTAGAATATTATTTCATTGGAGTAAATTCAAAGAAGATTCACTAGGATAATCTGTTTGGAGGAAATGTATTAAGAGCAAAGACTAAAAAGGTTGGGACCCTACTCATCGGAGTTTAGAAGAATGAGAGGTGATCTCATTGAAACATGAAGAATTTTTAAGGGACTTGACAGTCTACATGTTAAGAAGACATCTCCCCTCATGGGAGAATCTAAGACCTGAGGGCAGAGTCTCAGTATAAAGGGACACCAGTGTAAGACTGAGATAAGGAGGAATTTCTTTTCTCACAGGATTCTAAGTCTTTAGAATCTCTTGCCACAGAGAGCTATGGTGGCAGAGTCCTTGTGAGATAGATATATAGAATCTTACTCAGTTGGGATCTGAAGGATTATGAGGAAAAAGCAGGAAAGTGGAGTTGAGGCTGAGATGAGATCAGCCATGATTCTATTGAATGGTGGCGCATGCTTGAGGGGCCAAATGGCTTAAACCTGTTTCTAATTCTTATGGTCTTACAAAACCAACCAATGATCAAATGCCTGGGATAGCTAGGTCCCCGCAACGTAGCTGCAGTTCCTGTAACCTCTGGCCTAAGATGGTAATTGTAACTCATGTACAATGCATCTAACATTCCTGTTCCTCCCTGTGCATGTGGGTAGAGTTCCTGATTGTCAACACCACAGTGCCGTCTCCTGTCTGAAGTGGAGCAGTCTAGTTTCCGACAGACCTCCAAGTGCCTGGGGGATTTTTTCCTTGTCTTATGCAGAGATGTCAGAGTGAGATGTTCAACAAATTGTGCTCCCAATTTTTCCAAGTCTGACATTTGCACCGAGGGGTCACTATCTCAGCTGGTGGGGGTGCAGGAAGCAGGCTTGCTGATGCTGCCATACACTCATTCTCTGAGGTTGTGGAGGTAGCCTCTGGTGGAGCAGCCTGTTTCACCCCGAGGACCATGGACATCCTGCTGGTCCCTGCATGATACAAAAAGAGAGAGAAGGCATGATGGTCATTGTTTAGAAGATAAGTGCACTGAATGACACTGACAACTGGGTTACTGTGAGAATTACAGTGGAATGAAGAATGGTACTTACTCGGTTGGCAGAGCATGGATCACTCGGCAACCTCACAAGAGATTCTGGTGTCTCTTGTGGGTGAGAAGCATAATGTTGGCACCTGTCCATCTGATATTGTGAGATATCTTGGCTACTAATGATAGTGCTGGTGCTCAGAAGGTAGTGAAGTGTTCTGTAGCAGTGAGTCAGCAGTACTGAGGTTATGTGGAGGTTATTGGTATGGGAGGTGCATGACAATGAGTGAGAGCTGCTGATGCAGGCAATAGTGACATTGCCAGAGCATGGGCCTTAGTGGAAGATGGGTACAGTAACTGTGGTAGAGTGAGTATAAGGTAGCAGAGAAAGAAGAGTGTGGCACTTACCCTGACAGAGTGGAATGCTCATTGACTTGTTTGTGGCATTGCTTGCCATTCCTCCAGATTGAGGCAGCCACATAGACCTAGGTGGCATCCTTGAACCTGGATGCCAGCTTGTAGTGGTGTGGCCTCCTCTGCCATTCCTTCTGGAAAAGAATGTTCCTCATTCACAACATTCTGTCCACCAGGACCTCTAGGTCACTGTTGAAGTACTGTATCTCCTTTTCCCTCTTCTCTGATATCTTCTGAATGATTGTTCATCACTAAGCAGGGCAGCTTTGGAATGCCACTGCTAATTCTGGTGTGTAGCAGCCTTTTAAAGATGGTGCAATGGTCTTTCAGTCGATACCTGGTGAGCGGCAAGTCCTTCCAGGAATGGCACATGGGAAGATAGGGATAGAGTCAGATGAGAGAGACATTGTGGGTTGGGGATAGGCTGGATTGGGTGCAAAGACTCAAGTCTCCTTGAAGTAGTAGCCAGGGTGGCTCTGGGAATCAATCTCCTTTTGTGAATTAATGCCAGAAAATAAATTTAAACCCTAAAAACACTCTTGAAATTGGTTCCGGTCCATTTTCGGATCTTGACACAGCTCATGTGCTGTCAGGAAAATCTCTTGCTGCCTGGCGAAGTGAAGATAAGCTTGAAGATAACATCCTTGATTGGCTTCCTGCTGCTTCCAAGCTGTTGGACCTGCTGGTGTACCACTGGGAAAAATACTTAGAGACATGGAAGTATTGGGCAGCTGATCTAGTGCTCATTTTTCCAAATGACCTTGCACCCCACCTCCAAATCCACCTGTACAGCCCTGGGAATACCCAGACCCTTAACTCCACTGCTTTCTCAATAAACACTGCATATTTAGGCCTGCTGAATATTTCAAGCATTTTTTTTTTGTGTTTCCTTTCATTTCAGATATCCACCCTTTTTTACTTTGACATTACCTGATTTCTGAAGACTATCACGTATTTAAAAAGGCTATGTTAATCAGTGATGGTAGGCGTAAAATATGTTTGACATTAGCCATTTGGTTTGCAGCTTTTCTCACTTTCCTGAGGAATAGAGATAATGATGACAGCATTTTCCCTGGCCCAGCAGGTCAGTTATTGCAAAGGGGATCTTAGGTTTGATGGAACATCTGTTGAAACACTTCTTCAATATCTCGAAGCTAGTATTAACTTGCCTTTATCATCCAATGTGCACAATAATTTTTTTCAAATTGATTGCTGATTATTTTCTGAGTTTGATTTTATTGGAAAAACATGAGAAGCATCTACTCAGTTTACAAAATGAAGTTCCCTATTGGAGATTCAAGTGTACAAAATATTGTGTATTGCCTGAATTGTTCCTAGTTCTTATTATTTGCAGATCTAGTGAATGGGAAGGAATCTTGGAAAAAAAACATTCTGAAGTTAAAGAAAGCATTTATGGTCATCATTTATAGAATTCTATGATTAATATGGACCAGTGATACACCATAATAAGGAGACAAAAGAGAACAACGACATAGCATTCTTACAAGGTAACAACATTAATCATCATCACTGCAGCAACAGCATTATCACTTTCATTCCGAAGAGTATGGCAGTGAAAATAAAAATAAAAAACATTCAAATGTTAAAAATCTGAAATAAAAACAGAAAATGATACATGTTGTGGGTCATTCTGTGGACAGCTCAAATAAAAAGTCATGTTTCAAACATGTATACTTGTAGCACTATGAGATCATTTCGACCACTGAAAGATGGGTTGGTGCCTCAGCAGGGTCTTGCAAAATGCACTGAAGTGTTATTTTTAATAAGATTAAGCCTGCAGGTAGGGCTTGAATCATTGGACTGGCTGTGCAGATAACTGTCAGAACTGAGTGAAAAATGCCAGTGAATCAGCAGGCCTGTGAGCTACACCTGCTCCCATTAAACTTACCACACGCACAAAACAAATGGGAGAGTTGTACACTACCTGACCCTTTGGTAAGGACCCTGGGCAGCTTGGATCCTCTGAAGAAAATTCATTGCCAAATCCTGCCATATACTGGAAAAGAATAGACAGTGAGTAATTAATGTGTTATTTCAGTACTTTTGTACACAACTGATGAAAATAGTTAACTTGCACCAAGTTGTATTTCTGATTAGAAAATATATTTATTTGTTGTTGGATATTTTTTGTGCAAACACCTGACTTAACAGTTACATTACTTAAAGTACATTTTAATATTTCATAATGTGCTTAATATTTATTTTTGGAAGGTGTGTATATTTATCTGGAAATACAGGCTTATGTCAATGGCAATTCAAAAGTATTTTTCCACAGATTCTGATTATTATCCTGCCTGAGTCAGAAGTCACACGTTACCAGGTTATAGTCCAACAGGTTTATTTGAAATCACAAGCTTTCAAAGCGCTGCTCCTTGTCATTCCTGAGTAAGGATAAGCTCAAAGTATGGACCTCCTCTCCTTTTCTACCAAATAAAAGATGTACAATAATGATATCAGAAGTGAAAGGGGTAGGCCATTTAGGACAGAGATGAGGAGAAACTTCTTCACCCAGAGAGTGGTGGGTGTGTGGAATACTCTGCCCCAGAAGGCAGTGGAGGCCCAGTCTCTGGATTCATTTAAGAAAGAGTTGGATAGAGCTCTCAAAGATAGTGGAATCAAGGGTTATGGAGATAAGGCAGGAACAGGATACTGATTAAGAATGATCAGCCATGATCATAATGAATGGTGGTGCAGGCTCGAAGGGCAGAATGGCCTACTCCTGCACTTATTGTCTATTGAAAGTATTTACTAATCAAGGACAATTGAATAGGTGATTCTATTCTCGAAAAAAATTAAGGCAGAAGGCCTGAATAACTTTAAAATTATTGATTGTATTTTTTAGGGCAAATGTAGAGAAGGTGTTTCCAATTCTGGAGTTGGGATGAGTCCAACTTTAAAAACCAAGAGTATGCGATAGTCATTAATAAATCCAATAAGGCATTCAGAAGAAATAGCTTGGCCCAGACAATCTTTAAAATGTGGGACTGCATTTAAGATGAGGCTACATCAACACACAAAGGAGAAAGGAAGAGACAGTTATGCTGGTGGTGTTGGGTCGGATGAGGCATGTGTGGAATATAAATATCTGCGTCACCCAGCTGGATTAAATGGCCTGTTTTTGGGAACTAGTTCAATGTATACAGCTTAGGCTGTTTAAAGTGTTTTTTCACATTCTTATGAATAACTGTGAACGCTCAATTGAGCAGGATGTTCCCTCGGCTGGAAGAACTCAGCTACAAAGGGAGACTAGAATGGGTGGAGTTGTTTTCCCTAGAGCAGTGAAGGCTAAGGGGGGAATTTGATTGAAGTATACAAAACTATAAGGGGCAAAAAACAGGGTAGATAGGGAAAAACTTTTCCTCTTAGTAAGGGGTCTACAACCAGGGGGTATGAGTTTAAGATAAACAGGAGGGTTAGAGGAGATTTATAGAAATAATTTCACCCAGAAATATCTGGGTGTTTGGAACTTACAGCCTAAAGGGTTAGTAGAGGTAAGAACCCTCAAGACATTTAAGAATTATTTAGATGAACACTTGAAATGCCACAGCATACAAAGTGCTGGAATATGGGATTAGATCGATGTTTACGACAATGGGCTGAAAAATCTCTATGACACTGTAACATAAGATTACTATGAAAACTACTCCGAACTATTCAAAGGACTAGAATTAAGCTAAGACAGAGTTTTGTCAAGTGACAGTCTGGCCTGCTAGTGTTTCATAGTGACTTATCTGTTTTTCTGACTTGGCTCTTCACGTTATCAATTATACAGTGGAATAGGGCTCCTGGGCTTTTCTGCTGGCTTTGCACAGAAGGAGTGCAGATGTAGTTGCCATTGGGACTTTACAATGTTCAAACTGCTGGTGCCATACTTAAAGTTTAGCTGCTTGCTATTTTAGAGGTTGAAAGTTCAGACTGGCCCAGTCTGGTGCTCAATCATTACTACCAAATACATGGGTCAGGGCAAAGGAAACCTCACCCCTCTTCTTCACAAACAGGGATCAGGAGATGCTGGCGGACGGGATGGTGGAAAAAAAGGAAGATGGTCTTTTTTGAGCCAGTGCTCCACAGGGGTAAATGCCACCATCTTCTTTCTGCTAGCTCATACCCATAGGACCTGCGCACACTCTTACCCTGCCACTATGCACATGTCTGACCAAGGCTCATGGACTACAAATCTCAGAATTGCATGCAGACTGTTTCTATTATCCACCTCATCCGCCCAAACTACAAACCCTTCCTGCCTTCTGCACTTCCTACTTGTTCATCAGGAACCTCTTGTCACCTGCCCTGCTCCCACATCTCCAATAATTGCTTTTTCATCCACTTCCACCTTTTCATTCTCTCAGTTTTCCCCAAGGCAGGAAAAATTGACCCACAGCCAGACTGAGAGATCCAAGACTGACAGGGAATGCTGGACATCAGGAGGAGGAAATAATCCAGGCAGCGAAGAGCATGACTGCATATGTGGGAATAGAGAGACATCAATTGCCAACCCACCCTGTAAGTCTCATTGTACCCAACTGTGCTGCTCTCCAATTCCCGTCAGCATCAACTCATTCTTAATCTGCAGAAGCCTTTCTGCATCTTCAACAATTCCTTCCTCTTAGCCGACAGTTGTGACACTCAACAAATATTGGCCAGTAAGAAACCCAGACTCTCAGGTTCACCTCCATCTCTGTGGAGAGGAACCCTGACAGGGTGCATCATCAAGGCTTTCTCCTGCACCCTCCAGTGCACAGAGGCTGGCACCTTAGTGGGTACTTTTTCTAGATTAGACTCACAAAGATAAATTTAGTTGATAGACTTTGTGGAAACATATCCAAAGCCTTTGGGAGATTAAGTTATTGGGCATAACAGTCCACAAGGACCTGTTAAAAAATGCTCAGGCATTACCTCACCCTTCAATTCACAATGGCTGTAATTAAATAAGCTATCATTCACAGTTTCTTCCTGGTAATCAATTCCAGGAAGAGGGGTGAGGTTTCTTTTGCCCTGACCCATGTATTTGGTAGTAATGATTGAGCACCAGACTGGGCCAATCTGAACTTTCAACCTCTAAAATAGCAAGCAGCTAAGCTTTAAGTATGGCACCAGCAGTTTGAACATTGCAAAGTCCCAATAGCAAAGAATTAAAGTAAGAACACTGGGTCTTTTTTGCCTATTCTTTTTTTTGATATAGATACCGTATTGGCCTGTTTCAAAAATACTGCTGCCTTTTCATGTCCATATGATTGTTATTATATTACAAGTCTCCTTCCTATTCTCTTTTTATACTGCATACTATCATACACCTTTGTGATCTATTTGTTTTGAGGCCATTCAACCTGTTTCTATCTAATTTACAATAAAATCATTGATTGTGATTATTCCTGTGAGGTACAAGCTCATTTGCATCATGTACAGTTTTCACTTCTTCCCTGACTGCTTGTCCATAATTATAGTCTGAAAGAATTTCTACTGTTATTCTTAGCCTCAGCTATGATTCCCATTCCCAGGTTTTCCTATCCTCGCTGATCATCCTTTTGAAGTGTCTCTGACTCTATTATTCATCATATTGAGTCCTTCCCTGTTTGTCACTGCCAGATTCAGAAAAACCATATTTTCTGTCTCACCTTTGCTAATCTACTTAGGTCAATATTTTATTAAATTGAGACTGTTGATTTTAACTTTCATCCATGTCCTTGTACTCTTAACAGTGTTCCATTTATCTTCCATTGAAGTATTGCTATGATGTGTTTCATTTACATTGATCGGGTTATTAAGAAATGCCAGATCCTGTAGCTTTTTCACTGTATTCAGTCATGAAGCACATGCAAGATGTCTATATCACTTGATTTTTCTCAGTGTATTTATTTTTGCAAACATAAGGTTTTATTTCCAGATGATAGTTTTAAACTCAAATCAAAATTTGGATCTGCTGTAGTGAGATTTGAATTAAGTTCTTTTTAACATTGCCCTTAACCTCAGGTTTGTTAGCCCATAACATAACCACTAAGCAAATGCACAAGATAGTCACCCAACAGTATGATTCATTCTGAAGAAGGGTCACTGGACTTGAAACACGAACATTGCTTTCTCTGGACAGATGCTGCCAGATCTGCTGAGTTTCTCCAGCAGTTTCTGTTTTTGTTTCAGTTCTTCAACATCTGCAGTTCTTGGTTTTATTCTGGTTTATTCTGTAAGTTTCTACCTCCCACAAGATCAGTTATATCTCCTAGCCAGGTATCCCTGACATATAGGACTACATACATTTAATCTACTTTCTTTTTCCTAAAAGTTCTTCCACTCATGAATGTTTCATCCTCTGAAATTAGCCATGTTTCACGAACTTATACAACAGCCCCCAGTTCCAGCATTTCTAATGTTTCTGGTATTTATGTAAATACCTCCTTACAAAACTCGCTCTTCCTATAATCTCCATAATTTGATTATTCCATGTCTCCAGTTCATAAGAATCTCTCAGGTTTTGAGTAAATATCAGCTCAGTGGCTATCTTCTACAATCTGTTTAATCCTTTGACAGTGTTTAATCCTTGGAAGTTTGTTGTTAATTATATAATTTAGATACTACCCATCTTTTCTGGAAGGATCCCCGATTACACGTGGAAGTAGGAATATTGTACATACAGCATGCTGCCATTAGTTATTCGCCTCTTCAATTCTTTTGGTAAATTATACTCCTTTGCTAAATATTTATATGGAAATTAAGATTTGATTAAGACAGAAATATTTATATAATTGAAAATGGCGTGTTTAAAAGTATGAAGTTTTAAACAGGCAGCACTACTGCTTAAGTAGGCCTCAATATATCCCATAATAATAAGACGTAGGATAATAACCCCATTACATCTGTGACCTTCTGTCAGTAGGCAGCTACATTCAATCTTCCGCTTATTGGCTCTTGTTCCTGCAACACCTAAATTTCAAAATATGTTTGTGATCAAAGTCTGCAAGTTGTGCAGTCGACAGTCACAGTCTGCTGATCCTTAACCAAAAACACACTGCTATGTATTTCTTCCCAAAAATGAGCAACTTTTCGCTAATGGAAACAATGTATACTGTGACAGACAGATTAGAGAAAAGTATGTATTTAAAAGAGAACAATAAAAATGTAGTAGAATTTCAACAATAAGATAATAACAATTGATAATAGCTCACATAAGTAAATATTGACTAAATAGATCGATCGAATGCTGACAGTGTTTAGAAGGATAGTACTTTTATAGTTAATCAAACTGGCCAAAGAAAGTTAGAAATACAATTAATTGGGAGAGAATAGAAAGCAGAATATATATCATGAATTTGGTTTTACCTTTTAGTAAAGTGGAACCAAAAAATATATCAATAATTATTTCAATATTGATGAACAAAAAACTGTAAAGGATAATGCTTATGAAATTTTATTTCTGTAATGAATAAAATACATGTATGTCGAATATAGATTTATTTCTCATTCTTACCTTGAGTGACGCCATTTCTATGCTTCTTTTCTTTTGTTCAAAAAATGAACAGCAGATTTAAACTGCAACTGAACCAAAGCAATTGAGCTCCTAAATGAAAGAGAACCTGTAGGTGGAGGGCAACAAACTTTAAACAGCAAGGGCTGCATTAGGCATGCTCCAGAACTGATGCAACACTTAGTTTTTTTTAAATCAAAGTCCCAGAATGCGAAGTGAAGACCGGAGGGAGAATTGAGGCTAAAAATTGATAAATATAAACCAAAAAAAGTAAGTAAACAAAAATAATATACAATAGAAATGAAAAGGAGTGGAAAAAGAGAAAAATGTTAGACTTGAGAGAGCTTAATTATTAACTTGTGTCCCTTCCATCTACCTTTCATAGTACATCATCCACCACAAACTCTGAACACTTAGCACTAATCTCATCACACTCCCTAACCACAATCTCTGACAAAATCACTGCCTCAGTATTCCATTTGATGCCAAACTGATCTTTAGGTGCATACATTGTCTTTACAGAAACTGTCTAAAACAAACCCTGTAAATTATTCTTCTATGAACCTACCTTATACCATCTGCAGCTGAAATCTTTACCATGTCTTCTACATTCGCACATGGTCATTTCCTTGCTATATAGGATCTTATTTTTCACCCTCTGCAAACTCATCCCTTGTACCCTTGTGTTCATAGACCTGCAATGGTTCAATTTTCCCAAGCTCCTCACATTTAAATTCTCAACCTTTTGTTTAAACCTTCTCCCTACCCTCTATATCACCATTTCTATCCTCTGACTGGAGTTTTTTGTTTATTCCCTACCTTGCACACATTCAATTGGCATTATCCATCTAAGCTGTCTGTTCTGGTGTTATTGTTTCAATGGGACTGGAGAAGGTTATCTGAAATGAAACCTATGAAGCATCTTCAACCAGCAAATGGACAGACTGGAGGTAACCTCATCTGTTAGGGAACCACGCACACGTAGAAGTTGCAGATTGTGTCAAAACACTACAGATAAATGTCAAGGACATTGAGGATAGCAATAAGGACAAGTGGGGAGCTAGGGCCTGGATTGTCTATTTGTTGTAACCTGCACTTCCACTAATATCATTTATTGTAACCTGCACATCCACTAATATCATTTATTGTACATCAAAGTTTTACCTGCACATCCACTAATATCATTTATTGTATCCGTTGCTCCCGATGCGGTCTCCTCTACATTGGGGAGACTGGGCGCCTCCTAGCAGAGCGCTTAAGGGAACATCTCCGAGACACCCGCACCAATCAACCAAATCGCCCCGTGGCTCAACATTTCAACTCCCCCTCCCACTCTGCCAAGGATATGGAGATGCTGGGCCTCCTCCACCGCCGCTCCCTCACCACCAGACGCATGGAAGAAGAACGCCTCATCTTCCGCCTCGGAACACTTCAACCCCAGGGCATCAATGTGGATTTCAACAGTTTCCTCATTTCCCCTTCCCCCACCTCATCCTAGTTTCTAACCTCCAGCAACACGATCCCCTGACTTGTCCGGACTTGTCCGACCTGCCCAGCTCCTTTTCCACCTATCCACTCCACCCTCTCCTCCCTGACCTATCACCTTCATCTCCTTCCCCACTGACCTATTGTACTCTATGCTACTCTATACCCACCCCCACCCTCCTCTAGCTTACCTCTCCACGCTTCAGGCTCTCTGCCTTTATTCCTGATGAAGGGCTTTTGCCCGAAACGTCGATTTTGCCTGTCCTCGGATGCTGCCTGAATTGCTGTGCTCTTCCAGCACCACTGATCCAGAATCTGGTTTCCAGCATCTGCAGTCATTGTTTTTACCTTGTCTATTTGTGCACCTTATGAGAGTGATGACTGAGTCTATCATGTGCTTATAGTATCCTAGAGGGAGATGTCTTTCCAAAGGTATTCAGACACAACCTGATTATTAAGGTGGACAGAGACCAACATGTTGTACTCATTCATATTAGGCAATGGACACCAACTGAGAAGTGGATGATCAATTATTTTTATCTACTTCCTTTACAAACAATAAATCCAGAATGAGTTCATGAAGACTATGTTTAGCAAGTGGCCAGTTTGTGAAGCAAGGTAATGAGACAGCAAGCTTATATGTTGTGTTATAAATCTGCTTTTCCAGAGCCAGAGGCAGAAAGAATGTGCAGGTGCCTGAGTGAGGAGAGGGCATATTCCTTGTTTCTCTCCAACAATTCTTTTACCTTGCCTGCACGAACACTTGATGAAGGGCTCTTGGCCGAAACATCGTTTCTCCTGCTCCTCAGATGATGCCTGACGTGCTGTGCTTTTCCAGCACCACACTCTCGACTCTGATCTCCAGCATCTGCAATCCTCACTTTTTCCTAGTTGATTCTAACCTTACTGCACAAACACCAGGCAGTGCCTTCAATATAAACCAAGCAGTTGCTGAAGCATAAAGTTACTGACATTTTAAATTGTCTCAAGTCAGAATCTCGAAGAAACCAGCATGAAATTGTCCGAGTCATCAACTTTCAGGATCTGTTTATGATTCATGTTCTTTAGGGATGCTTAAATTATTCTGTATTTGTGACTTTCTTCTGTGTTTTGGAACTGTTGAATACTGGTATGAGTTAGAGCAATTATTATATTTATTAATCAGGTGTTAACTACAATAAATAATATTCCTTTTTATAAACATTAGAAGAAACCTTGTGTCATTTTCACAGCACTCAAGCATCCACTGAATTGATAATCAAATCCTTTAATTAGCAATCTCTTGTTTCAAAGAATGGGCAGAGAGAGGAACCATTGAGGAAAAACCAATGAGGTTCTGGGAACAACAGTGTCAGAGCAGGAAATAGCTCATTGTCGATATTCTTATGCCAGAATTGAATAGCTAAGACTTGAACCATTCAGGGCAGTCTCAATCAGCTGGAGATCAATTGCATTATAGAAACATTGAAGTTAGGTACAGGACAAGGCTATTCAACCCTTTGAACCTGCTCCATCATTCATTATGATCATGGCTGCTCATTGAGTGCAATACCCTAATCCTGCCCTCCCCCCTTCTCCCTGGAGCTGCAAGAGCTGTATCTGCCTCCTTCTTGAAAGTACATAGCGTTTTGGCCTCAGCCACTTTCTGTGGTGGCGAATCCCAAAAGCTCACCATTCTCTGGCTGAAGAAATTTCTCATGCCAATGCTAAAAGGTTGGCCCCTTATCCTTAAACTTTGACCCCCTAGTTCAGGACTCCCCCACCATTGGGAACATCCTTCCTGTTTTTAACCTGTCAAGTCCAATTCGGACTTTATAAGCTTCTATGCAAATTTCCCCCAAACTCAGGTGATTACAATCAAACTCTCCTCACAAGAATCAGTCCAGTAAACCTTCACTGTATTCACTCCAGCAAGAACATTCTTCCTCAGGTAAGGAGAGGCAATATTCCAGATGTGGCCTCAGCAATGCCCTGTATCATTGCAGCAATACATCCTTGTTCCTATACTCAGATTCTCTCATTATAAGAGCCAGCATACAATTTGCTTTCTTAACTGACTGCGGGACTTATGTGCTTACTTTCAGCGATTGGTACAGGAGGACATCCAGGTCTCATTAAACATTCCCCCTCTGAATTTACATTATTCAGATAATAATGTCTTCTTATTTTTGCTCACAAAATGGATAGCTGCATATTCATCCACCCTATACTGCACATGCCATGCATTTGCCCACTCACTCAGCCTGTCCAAATCACATTGCAATATTTCTGCATCCTCCTCATGACTCTCACTTCCACCCTGCTTTATGGCACATGCAAACTTTGAGATGTTCCATTCAGTTCCCTCATCCAAACTATTAACATATATTGTGAATAGCTGGGGTCCTAGTACTGATCTGTGCAGTACCCCAATTGTCACTGCTATTCAGAAAAAGACCCATCTATTGCTACTCTTTGCTTCCTGTTTGCTAACCAATTTTTATCCATCTCAATGCATTGGTATGAATCATATACACTTTACATTTTACACTCTAATCTCTTATGCTGAAGTTTGTCAAAAAAACCTTCTGAAAGACCAAATAAGCCACATCATCAACCAGCACCTCTGATCAACTCTACTAGGTATATCTTTGAAGAATTCCAGTAGATTTGTCAACATGATTTCCCTTTTAGAGTCATAGGGATGTACAGCATGAAAACAGACCCTTCGGTCCAACATGTCCATGCTGACCAGATATCCTAACCCAATCTAGTCCCACCTGCCAGCACCTGGACCATATCCCTCCAAACCCTTCCTATTCATATACCCATCCAAATGCCTCTTAAATGTTGCAATTGTATCAGCCTCCACCACATCCTCTGGCAGCTCATTCTATACACGTACCACCCTCTGCGTGAAAATGTTGCCCCTTAGGTCTCTTTTATATCTTTCCCCTCTCACCCTAAACCTATGCCCTCTAGTTCTGGACTCCCCAACCCCAGGGAAAAGACTTTGTCTATTTATCCTATCCATGCCTCTCATAATTTTGTAAACCTCTATAAGGTCACCCCTCAGCCTCTGACTCCAGGGAAAACAGCCCCAGCCTGTTCAGCCTCTCCCTGTAGCTCAGATCCTCCAACCCTGGCAACATCCTTGTAAATCTTTTCTGAACCCTTTCAAGTTTCACAACATCTTTCCGATAGGAAGGAGACCAGAATTGCACGCGATATTCCTACAGTGGCCTAACCAATGTCCTGTACAGCTGCAACATGACCTCCCAACTCCTGTACTCAATACTCTAACCAATAAAGGAAAGCACACCAAACGCCTTCTTCACTATCCTATCTAACTGCGACTCCACTTTCAAGGAGCTATAAACCTGCACTCCAAGGTCTCTTTGTTCAGCAACACTCCCTAGGGCCTTACCATTAAGTGTATAAGTCCTGCTAAGATTTGCTTTCCCAAAATGCAGCACCTCACATTTATCTGAATTAAACTCCATCTGCCACTTCTCAGCCCATTGGCCCATCTGGTCAAGATGCTGTTGTAATCTGAGGTACCCCTCTTCGCTGTCACCACACCTCCAATTTTGGTGTCATCTGCAAACTTACTAACTGTACCTCTTATGCTCGCATCCAAATCATTTATGTAAATGACAAAAAGTAAAGGGCCCAGCACCAATCCTTTTGGCAGTCCACTGGTCACAGGCCTCCAGTCTGAAAAACAACCCTCCACCACTACCCTCTATCTTCTACCTTTGAGCCTGTTCTGTATCCAAATGGCTAGTTCTTCCTGTATTCCATGAGACCTAAGCTTGCTAATCAGTCTCCCACGGGGAACCTTGTCGAATGCCTTACTGAAGTCTATATAGATGACATCTACTGCTCTGCTCTCATCAATCTTCTTTGTTTTTGTAAATCCATGCTGACTGTGTCTGATTCTACCACTGTTTTTGAAGTGCCATGCTAGAAAATCCTTGATAATGGACTCCAGCATTTTCTCCACCACGGATGTCAGACTCATTGGTCGATAATTCTCCATTTTCTCTCTGTTTATTTAAATAGTGGGGTTACATTAGCTGTCCTCCAATCTGTAGGAACTGTTCTAAAGAACCTTGGATGGTTAGCACCACCACATCCACTATTTCTAGGGCCATTTGCTTAAGTAGTCTGATAGATTATCAGGACCTGGGGATTTGTCAGCTTTACAGTCAGTTCTTTCATTCACTACAAGCTTACTCTCATACTCTATTTTCCCCTTCTCAATCAATTCCTTGGTTCTTCTTTGCTGATTTCTAAACTGTTCCCAATCCTTAGGCCTATCCTGCCAATTTATATGCCTTTCTTTTGGATCTAACACTTCCCTCCTAAGCCATGGCTTGGCCATTGCTCCCTATGCACTTGCTCACTGGACAGGAATAATCCATATAAGCTCACTCATTCACTGTTTGAATGCTGCCATTTACAACTACTGTCATTCCTTTCAGTAAACTTTAAATTATGTTATAAAAATAGAAAAATTAAGCCTTCATTCTCTAGATTTCAAAGATTAATGGATGATCTACTCAAGACCTTCAGGATATTAAGAGGGAAAGACAGGGTAGATAAAGACAAACTATTTCCACTGGTTGTGGAACCAAGAGATACAGACTAAGAATTAGGGCCAGGCCATACAGGAAAGATGTTAGGAAGCAGTTCTGCATGTAAAGAATACTGGAGGTTTAGAACAGTCTTCCTTAAATGACAGTTGATGCAAATTCAATTGTTAGATTTAAATCTGAGATAGACAAATTTTTATTAAGCAAGGACATCAAGGTATATGGGCCCAAGGCAGCCATATGGAACTAGACCACAGATCAGCAATGATCTTAATGAATGGCATTGCAGGCTTGAGAGGCTAAATGGCCTACTCCTGTTCCTATTTTCAAACACACTTCAGCCAACTCATTCCTCATACCATTGTTGTTTCCTGTATTAAGATTCATGTTCCTAGTTTCAGAATCAACGACCTCATTCTCCATCTTGATGAAGAATTCTATCATTTTATGGCCGCTCATCCACAAGGGGTCACTCACAACTATGTTACCAATTATTTCTTTCTCATTGCATATAATAACCAGAGATGGACTGTTTTTGATACATTGGTCCAGAAAAGCATCCTAAATGCACTCTAGGAATTCCTCCTCTACCGTATTACGATTAATCTGATTCACCCAAGCTATATGCAGATTAAAGTCTCACATAATTACAAACATTCTTTTACCTTATGCATCCAATTTCCCATTTAGTGCCATTCCCAACATCACCACTACAGTTTGGTTCTCTATATACTACCCCTACTAATTTTTTTTAAAACTCCTTAGCATATCTCAATTCTACATTGTCTGAGCGAATACCTCAATATTTATATTTTCTTTAGCCAATAATGCAACTCCACCCCCTTTTCCTTTTTGTTTGTCCTTCCTTAATGTTGAATGTTCAGTTTCCATCCCTGGTCACTCTGCATTTCCATAATCCCAACTCATACCTGTTTACATCTATTTAGAATAATTGAATCCCTACAATGCTGTAAGACACTATTCAGCCGATCAACTCTGCATCAACCCTGCAAAGAGCATCCCACCCAAACCCAGCCCCCTACCCTACCTCTGTATAACCTGTATTTCCCAAGGCTAGTCCGCCTAGCCTGCACATTCCTACAGACAATTTATCATGGCCAATCCACATAAGCTGCTCATGTTTGAACTGTGGGAAGACTCTTGACCACCCAGCAGAAACCTACATAGGCATGGGGAGAATGTGCAGAATCGACAAATGCACCCCAAGGCTGGAATTGAGCCAGAATCCTGACACGGTGAGCCTCCATGCATCCCCCTTGCGTGCTTGATTCATTCACTTTTTGTTGAACTCTTCATGTGTCAGCCACAAAGCCTAAAGGCTTACCTTTTTAATGTTCCCATCTCATGCGACCTTGTTCCCTAACTCCCTATATTGTGCTTTTCTAACCTCACTCCTGTTTTACCTATATCACTGGTACCAATGCATACCATGGCTGCTGGCTGTTCACCAACCTCCTTCAAAATGTCCTGTAATCACTGGACCCTAGCACTAGAGAGGCAACATACCATCCTGGAGCCTCATCTGTTGCCACAGCACTACCACCAATGTGTTCCCCTAAAATTGAATTCCCTAAGACTACTGCATTCCCATATTTGTTGCTCCTCTATTGAGCAGCAGAGCCAGCCAATTTGGTTGTTGCTATTTTCCCCAAGAGACCATTCCCCTCAACAGTTTCCAAAGTGATAGATTGGTTTTTCAGGGGAATGACCACAGGGAATTCTTGCAATGACTGTTTAATTCTCTTACTCTACCTGGTGGTCACCCATTCCCTTTCTGCCTGTGGAGTCTTTCCTTGAATTGTGACCACCGCTGTATACATACTATCCATAATTCTTACAGCTTTGTGGATGTTCCAGTGATCCAGTTGCTGCTCCAGCTCTGAAACCTGGGCTTCCAGGACCTGCAACTGGCGACACTGGAAATATTTCTGGCTTCCCACATGGACCAGAAAGAGCATACCATGACTTTCAGCTCTCCTGCCATGACTTACCCCTTTAAATTAACTATTTGAGAAGATGCTCAATATCAGTTTCTCAAGGGCCTTTCGATCCTGTTCTTCGTTACTACAGAATGTAACTCTTAGAAACTATAAACCCCAAAAAAGACCTTACAAACTAGAAGTGATAAAAGTTGCAAATATTTAGTTGACCTTATCTACTACTTACCGGTCAGCTCTCTCCCTTACAGCCTCTATTCCTGCAACACGGCAAGACCACTCTGGCTTTCCTTAAAAGGTTGGAAACAAGAGGAGGAGGAACATTGTACCAAGACTGCAGTCATTGTACGATGACATCGGTGACTGTCAATAAAGTTTGTGGATTTGGCAAGGAACAAAGGAAAAAGGTGGAGATGACACCTTAGGGTAAAGATGTTGATAGCAATATTCAAGAGTATGTGAGAAGCAAAAAGAGAATAGTTCACTCTTTACAGTGTAATCTATTATCAGCTCAAAGAATGGTTTGAATGGTTAGCAACTTAGTGATAGATTTAAGAGCAGGTGGTGTTTCTCAAGGAGGTGGGCCCAGACAGCAGAAGCAGATAGGGGGAAATGTGAAAAAGTAGGTTCACAGATGGGAGTGGATATTTTAACATGTCAGCAAGGGGAGGGGCTTAAAGAATGATCTCCATGTACATTGTTGTCATGATTGGAAGACACAGGGAAGAATTTTTCATTTTGTTAAGTTTATTTCAAGGGGCAAGCACAGCAGTTCAGGTAGCATCCGAGGAGCAGTAAAATCAACGCTTCAGGCAAAAGCCCTTAATCAGGAATACAGGCAGAGTGCCTGAAGAGTGGAGAGATAAATGAGAGGAGGGTGGGGATGGGGAGAAAGTAGCATAGAGTACAATAGGTGAACGGGGGAGGGGATGAAGGTGATAGGTCGGGGGGAGGGTGGAGTGGACAGGTGGAAAAGAAGATAGGCAGGTAGGACAGGTCATGGGGACAGTGCTGAGCTGGCGAGTCTATTTCAGGACATGGTTGAAGATGTTTATTTCAAGATCATTCTTAGATATTAAATTGCCTTCAGGTTTTTAAATAGCTTTTTTTTCTTTATTTCCTTCCCAGTAGTTGAAATAGCTCTCTTATTTAAATCAGGATTTTTATTAAGAAATCGGAAGAGGAGGACTTCATTCAGCCCATTTAGTCTGGTTGACCATTCGATAAGATTATGGCTGATCTGACTGTGGCCTAATCCCACTTTCCTATCCCTTTAGCTCTGGGCTTCCTTGCAGATCTACCCCAAATGATATCTAGCCACCTTCGTCTTTTAGGTGATTTTGAAGTTCTCTCATATATTATTGGCATCTCTAAATTTAACTATGATCTGTTTGTACACTGCTTTGGGAATTACCTGCTTCTGTTGCATGCAAACCTTTTAAGATTGGAGGAATTAGGAGAAAGTGAGGACTGCAGATGCTGGAGATCAGAGAGTCGGGTGTGGTGCTGGAAAAGCACATCAGGTCAGGCAGCATCCAAGGAGGAGAATTGACGTTTCAGGCATAAGCTGTTCAGAAATGATTATGAGCTTATGCTCGATTCTCATGCTCCTCGGATGCTGCCTGACATGCTGTGCTTTTCCAGCACCATACTCTCAACTCAGACCAAATTAGTATGGCCCAAATCAGCTTCCAGTAGTCTTCATTCATTGTTTATCACTTTCTGTCAAATCAGATTTCAGAAAAGTGGCTAATCAATTTATCAATACTGGTTTGCATCTAGTATATTAGAAATAATAAAATACAAATGACTTATCTAGATCATAGTTGAGGTTAGTAAGTTTAATTTTAATGTCGGTTCAGAAACCAACGAACTGGTGTTTTGCAGCTGCTTTGGTCTCATTCCTCTGAGAATACCAGGTTCAACAAAAATATAATGCTGTAAGAACAAAGCAGTCATTTCATGCTTCTGTTGTGCAATGCTCTCTCAACTGTTACCGTAGACATGATTAAAATTCACTTTCCAGTCTGGTCACAAGTAAAGCCGAGGGCATGAAGGAGAAACATGGGGAGCATCATATTAATATCTGATCATTCCTAAAGTATATTCAAAGCTGTATGGCAGTTGCTTTGTCCTGCTGGCTGACCTAGGAATGTTTGATACTAATAACTGGGTAGCTGAAATGGAAAATGATTCATCCCCCAGTGTATAAATACACACAAACACTCTAGCTATTTGTTTGAGAAATGAACCGGATTTGTTTCAAATGAGTATATTTTGCGGATTTAAAACCATATAAATTTCAAGTTAGCAACTTAGCTTTTCAAGAAGTTTAATTATAGAACTCCAGAACGTGCATTACCAAACAATAGTTAATAAATAATTTTCTTACAATGTGCTGTTAGAAAACAGGCATCAAGTTTTAATTTTCTTTTCTATAAACCATAACTCAAAAATCATACTCCAGCTTTAGAAATAGAATAAATCTCAATTCCACATTGTGTGCATTCAAAGAGATTTCTAGAGGTATTATAAACAAATTTACAATATATATTTATGCCTGATTTTGTAAGAGAAAGGGAAAACTTTAGAAACCATACATAGTCAACAAAAAAAACTGCACCATCAGTTTATCCAATTACAACAAATACACAGGATCTCTTAAATTTTGAATTGTTGGTACGAACTTCAAAACATAGGCATCCAAATATTACTTCTATACTTAAGCAGCCACTACAAGATGTTTAATATAACAAAGTAAAGGAGAACCTGCAGAGACACAACAGGCCAGATGGAGTCCTTGTGTAGTATAACAATTCTATTGTCAAAATATTTCTCCACCAGTTTTAGTCACAGGAATAGATAGTTAAAATCAGTTTTGGGAAAGAAATAATGACAAGCATGGAGAAGATCCTTCAATAGTACCATACTAATAATTCAGTTCTGATGGGGATTGGGATAATATCCATCCTCCAAATACCTTTAGGCAATGATGGAGGTACAGTAATTGGGAAAAGCAGCTGAAAATATACAATTACAAAGTTCAAAGAAATTCATTGGTTTTTCCTTTGTTTTTGAAATTTTCAAAATGCTAAATAATGGCTAAAGATACTAACCTACAGGCCATTTAATCACTGACAATTTGTAAACATAATATTGAAGACATTGTTACTCAGGAAGAGCAATTACTCCAGATGATGCTGTGCTCCATGTCTAAGAAGGTAGTTAGCTGATTAATTGATTGTCTATTGCCCAAGGCAAGATTTAAAACTATATTTGTGCACATGTTTACATACAGCATGCTTCAAATAATATTGAATCCACCACTCTAAAAAGCTTTGGTTGCTTATTAGAGATCTCTAATAAATGTTTACCCCTTTTTTCAGCCTACAGACACCTGAGGAACATGTATTTTGAGTGCCACTGGTCCCTGGGAATTATGACTGAAGAGGTCTCAAGACAATTCTGGATAAATACAGAAACATGTTCAGGCAGATACTTCCATAACCGCATTAATTTTTGCAAATTTAACTGAAGGTAGCTATATGTGAAAAGGATCGGAACAATTAACTTTGTGCTCTTCGCATTTGTGTAACTTCATAAAAGCTTCCAGAGCTCAATTTAACTTGAATAATTTGAATACGACCTTTATACTGCATATAATTTCATACTGCTGTTCATTTGATTGTTAAAGTGTTCTCACCATATCAAAACATACAATATTTCAAGAACAAGTGTAATTTACAGATTGAAGGGGATACATGCACCTTTTCAGCAATGTAATGAAGAATTCAAATAATGCAAGATAGTTTTGCTGAAAAACATAACATTTGTCAATGCTTTTCATCCTGCACTCATCAGAATATTCACAAGATCACCAATGTATGGGGGGGGGGGGGGAAGGGGATAACACATTATACTGAATTAGCAGAAACTACCAATTGGTTAGCAAATGAATGACTCTGATTGGTAGAGGTTGTGCCATGGAGATGCACGCATTAGATGATGATTGACAGTTAACTGTCAAACCTTGTTTAAATTTAAATCAGGCAGTTTGATTCTGGTCAATGCATTGATGTCCCAGGGCAATGACAAAAAGCTTCAAAAATGCCTTCTTTCAGCAAGACCTGATTTCTGTGCCAACAAATGTATGAAAGCATACTTATGTTTCAACTATCCTCATATTGCTTAATTTTCATTGCCTTTTATAAAAAGCAAAAGTAGTAAACCATTCCTTAAAGAAAATTCTCTCCCCCAAATATTTAACTATATAATCAGTGTGAGATGTTAGGAGCTGAGCAGAAGGCATTTGCTGTTACACTTGCAAATTACTGACAATTCTGCTCAATCGTAATGAAGAGTCTTCAATGTGCCTGATGTTCCAAATCGCTTTCTGTCTGCAAAACCAGGAATCTGAAAAAATACATTTTTTAAAAAACAAATTACAATTGCAGTACTCTCCTGGTTTCTGTCCACTTTAAATTCAGTTGCCAATTTCAATCATTAAAACTGAACTTCCTCTGACATGACCAAGAAGAAACAAACATTCAGTGATGCAGAGGCTTCTGTTTCATGCAATCTTATCTATTGGCAAAGAAAGATTTTCCTCTTTAAGTAACTTTGAGTTGAATAATTCAGCTCTGGTGAGGCACTGACACTGTTCGAGTGTGAACCACACCAGTGCAAGAATGAGCTGAACTTGTCTGATAAAGTCAAAACATTTTCATGAACACCAGCAGGATGGGAAGTGAAACACAAAGGCTGATTTTTGAGTATTGTCTGCTTTTCCACTGAGGGAAGGTGTAGGAAGCATGAGTGGGAAGAAATCAACTGCATTAAAACACTGCCTTTAATGATCTCAGGACATCTTGATGCACTTTACATGAAGTCACTGATGCAGAGAACGTAGCATCAATTTATATACGACAAGCTCCCATAATGCCCATCTTTGTTTAAATGATTATGATTGTGATGTAGACTAGGACATCAAACAGAACTCTCCTGCTTCTAAGGAAGATTATCACTACAGTACTATGGCAGCAAACAGGCAAATTTCCTAGGCACAAATGTCAAAAAGAAAAACACAGTAATTAGAGTAAATAAAATAGAGCCCTGCTTATATCCATAATTAATATTCAACACACTTTCCTTCATAGTTTAACCTTTGATCTGATAAAGTACTTCAATATTTTCTGCAGTCAGTACAGCATTCAGTAAGACAGAGCAACATGTCAAGGGTTTCCTGATAAATACTTGCATCTTGATACATTCAGCAAGCTATTGGACATGTGAAAGTATATGCTGGCTCACAGGAGTGATCAATCAAATTAAATTCAAGCCAAATTCCTCAAATCATGAAGCAGCTTTCAATTAAGTTCAATGAACCTTGCCAGTGGTTTCTATGCAGATTCCCTGAGCTCTGGCTTCCTTCACTGGGAAGGAAGCCAGAGCTCAGGGAATCTGCATAGAAACCACTGGCAAGGTTCATTGAACTTAATTGAAAGCTGCTTCTATCTGGACAGGCGAATAATGTGTTTTTTACATATTATATATATATATATATATATATATATACTGTCCTTGGGTGTATATATATAAAACACATTATTTGCCTAACCAGATAGAAGCAAAATCATTTGTAATAAAGTAAGTAACGTTTTGCTGAATTAAAAGGGCCAAGATGCAGAAAACGCCATAGAAATAGGACAAAAAAACCAAATCACCATTGTTGAAAGTTAATAATTGTTTTATTATGATCAAATCAATCACATACATAAGTAATATATTGATTTAGTTGCTGAGAAGGTTGGAGGGCTAATTTACTTAGGAAATTGTAGCTTTCCTGAGCTGTTGATTAAACATATGTGATTACCACTCTTATCAAGTTAATGATCAACAAAAGCATTGTTGAGCTGCTCATAGAGGAAAGTGAGGACTGCAGATGCTGGAGAGTCAGAGTCGAAAAGTGTGGTGCAGGAAAGACACAGCAGGTCAGGCAGCATCCAAGGAGCAGGAGAATTGACATTTCAGGCATAAGCCCTTCATTCTTGATCAAGGGCTTGTGCCCGAAACGTTGATTCTCCTGCTCCTCGGATGCTGTCTGACCTGTTGTGCTTTTCCAGCGCCACACTTTTCGGACACTGCTCATGATTACAGCAAAACTTAATTATATTAAGATAAGCTTATTATACAAAGTAGAAAAATCATAACGTGTTGCAAGAAAGAATATTCTGATACAGGAGTTTAGGAATATTGCTGGGGCACAGCTGGCATAGGACTGTCTGCTTTGCATCTAACCTGTGAGTGCCGCACTAGCAGTAATGTACTATAGTTCTATAATGTTGCAATTTAAGATTCAGGAATTTTCATCCAATAAACAATTTCATATTGGTTAGAAAGTAGGGAGAGAGATGGGGGAGGGGGATGAAGGTAAGAATGACAGGGAAAGAATGGTGCTCTATTGTTGACTTTAAAACAAAGAAAAACCTAAAATAAATTATTTTCGTTTAGATTCAAAATTTCTTTGCACAGTATTGCTTTCTGGCTCTTTGTTTTTCAGCCTTGCATTGATATCCAACCAGACGGACTGACAAATTGCAGGATTCCCCAAGTTACTGCTGGGCACAGGCAAAACTATTTACTGACTTTAATCAAGTAAATTACAGAAGAGCTGATAAAGTATCAGGAAATGTAGACAGAACCTGCATTTGTATAGCACCTTATCCTCATCAGGAGGTTCAAAAGTGCTTCACAAGTAAATTATTTGACAAGTACTATGGTGTATATAAAACCAGCTGCCAATCTGCATGTAAGATTCTGCAAATGGCAAATGAGAAGAGTGACCAATTACTTGAAAAAAATGGATGATAGCTAGTATACCTAAAACATAGATTTTATTTGAAAAGTGGCACAGTGTCTTTTCATGCACTTGAACAGGTAGACTTGGATTCATACCTTAACTGACAGAGGTTACTGTAAGAGTGCAACCTTCATTAAGCACTGAAATGTAAGTAAGTGTAGATTATATGCTCAAAACCTGAATCATGCACTTAATCAACAATATTCTAGCACGTAGTTAAATACATGACTGGGCATGCCAAAGCATAGAACGTGACCTAGCACTGGATGCTATTCAGAAACTGAGGTACACTGCTGAAGTTTGCTCTGAAAGACTATGCTGAGCAGATTGGTTTGATCCTGGGGTTGGTACTGATTGTTTTTCAAATTCCTGTATTTTATTTGCTAGAATTACTTATTTGGCTGAACCACTATACTGGGGAGAAAATAAAGCAGGTAGAGTCTGGCTTGGCAGAGAATACAGTATAAACCTTAAAAGGTGTACAAACCTGGTTACCGTCACGTGAAAAATATCTCCTTTCTATTACCTGAAAATATGAAACACAGCAATTAAAATTACACATGACTATGATAAATGGAAATATGAAATGGAGGCAATAATGTTGTTCAATCACTTGAGAAAAGAGATGCAGCATTATGTGACAGCTTCAGAAAATTGTTTGCAGTGTGTGATTAAATTATTCATTACTAATATAGACACTTATCCTCATGATATTGTTTCTCCCAGAAAGAAACACATTTTTCATTACAGTGCATTGAACACCACAAATGATTTGATGCAGAATTACAAATTGTAACAAATCCTACAAATTTGCATATTCATTTTAACATTACATCATTGCGGCAGTGAAATTCAGAAACAGGATTAACAACAGATCACTTATCATAATGATTAACATCCAGATTCTTAATACAAAATGGGGCATTTCCATAAATGTAATGAAAGGAATTTCATACAGCTATTAAAAAATCAAACTTTTACTTTTGAAAAATATTTTACTTCCATCTTAACCTAATCAAATCATTTGTTTCACGAGCTGAAAACCTAAAATTAAATGAAATTGCTGCATGGTTAATCCAATGACACATCGCCCATACTATGTATTTATTGAAACTGGCTGCAAGATAGATGTTCCCAGTCATACCACATGATCGCATGGCTACTGTAAGGCAGGAGGTACATTGGTATAGTATATGCATCTATCCCAAACACCACCTTTTTCATATAACAAACCATTTGGATGTATTATCATTTGCATTTATAGTTATCCAAGTTACCAGCAAAGCACAGTGTTCTCATACAACAAAAAAGCTTTCAGAATGTTGTTGCCATTGGATCTGTTGTTGCATTACCTGTTGATGGGGTTATATGGACCTCAAGGACAAATATATGTTCCTGAATGATCACCTGCATTCAAGGTACAGCTGCTCAAGTTTTGCATATGTATCTGCAATTTCTAGTATACCTGGTCATTCACTTCCATCAAGTACAACTGTGGTGGCAATACTCTACACTGGCTCAAACTGCCACTAGAGCTGACTCTTGTTGACAGCATTGAAGGTTTGAACACTGGCTCCCTAATGCTCAAATCTGATCATGATTTTGTCAAAATGAAATTTGGCTTTTTGCTGTTTCACCTTGATTTTGTCACTCACATTTGCTACTAATTCTGGTTCCAGTAGATTTAATGCTATTGAAAGAGCAATTGAGATGCTATGTGACAATAATCTTTATACTGGATTACCTTACATGCTTTCAGTAGTTATGTTTTTCGACTTGAGGATTGCCTTGTATACATTTGTGCTGGATTTGCTCAATTTCCTTGATTCATTTGGTGGTTTCATTACTGCCTTTCCATTGACTTGGGATGGTGTGGAGATGAAATATCCTGTTGAATTTCCCAACCCATTATGAAGTGGTTGAATTCTTCATTTGTGAACTGAGGTCTACTGTTGTTCATCACAATGTTAGGAATGTTGCAGCAGCTAAAGATGCTTTCAGGTATTCTACAATCTTACCAATGGTTGTTAAAGTCAGGTGGCCCACCTCCCAGTTGTCAGAATAGCTGTATGAGATCATAGATAATCAGTCTCTGTAAGAGTAAACAAATCGACTTCCAGCTTCATCTATCATTTGTCTGAGATGTCCTATGGCATCAGCTGCTCTATACTATGTTTAGCTTGGTACTTAGTGCATACAGTTCACTGGCTGATATGGTGCTGGATTTAATTGCTTATGTTTGGCTAGTAGTGTACATTTCTTGACTTAATTCCTTGGTGGCTTGCATGGATGCACTTTATAATGTCTTCTTTCAACTCCTTAGGATTCCTTTATACACCGTTTTGAGTTATCAGTCATCGGTTTATGCCCAATGATATTCCTATCACCACAGGAGTATGCTGATGGTCACCATTTCATCATTATATCTAGTCGTACTTGGCGAATGGACAGTTCACAGTGTGTGGCTGCATCCTTTGCTTTTTCCGTACGAAGTGCTGCTCTTGGCAACATATCTTATTAACACAGCAATGTACAACTGTTTCCTTTGCTTATATGTAACATCGAGATGATATTTCTGAAATAGGAGTAGTATTCTTTGCAGATACTTTGCAGGCAGTAGCAACATGAGAAAAATGATTTGAAATAGCTTATGGTTGGGCTTAACTGTCATTCTGTCTCCCAAACAGGTTTTCATGAAAATGTTCACAAACAAAAGACAATGACACTCTTAGCGTAGCACAGCGTAGTATTATTCCGTTTGTGTTAACATCCTCTAAGCAAATGCAACCAGTTGTTGCTGCTTTGGGACAATTCTACTCCTGTCTCACTGGCGCAACATTGCAGGATGACTTCTTCATTTAGATTATAGAATTTCAAGATTGGCACAGTCACCTTTAATTGTTTGAGATTAATGAAAACAACTTCTATGTCCTAATACTACTGGCAGTGAGTTTGCATGATGGTTCACACTCAGATGACAAATTAGGTAAGAGTATTGGTAAATAGCTGATTAAGACAAACTGTCGCAGTGCTATAACATCTGTTGGTTGCAGCATCATTACTAGAGCTCTCACTGTTTTGGAATTTGAGTGAAGATCTTTCACTGTCAGTATATGAGCTATGTACTAGACTTCATTTGCAAATTTTTCTCGTTCAACTTCAGACTCACCTGGCACCTATGGCTAGCAGTCATGCTCGACTTTGGTTGTGGTCAGTGGCTCCACATCCATAAATTAGAACCTTATCAATTATAGTTTGCACAATGTGGGAAGCTCCCATAAGGTTATTTCAATCTTACAACAAGTAACTCACCTCATAAATTTCTAAAGCCTGTTCATCATTTACAAAGCACAAGTCAGGAGTGTGATGGAATACTCTGCAGTTACCTGATGTGTGCAGCTTCAACAATACTCAAGAATTTGACACCATCCAGGTCAAAACAGCCTGATTGATAGGTACCACATTCACATTTACTGTCTCCATCATTGACACTTAGTACTAGTGGTATGTGCTAACTGCAAGATGTACTGCAGAAATTCACAAAGAGTCCTTTGACAGCACTTTCCAAACTTACAACCACTACCACCTAGAAGCACAAGAGCAGTAGATACATGGGAACACCATCACTGCAAGTACCCCTCCATGCCACTCACCATCTTGACTTGGAAATATATCTCTATTTGTCCATATCACTGAATCAGTCCTGGAAACCCCACCATCATAGCACCAAATGGTCTGCAGTAGTTCAAGGCAGTTTGTGACCATCTTCTCAAGAGCAACTAGGGATGGCTAAGAAATGTTTACTCTGACAGCAGCACGTACATCATGAAGGAAAAAAATGTGGTTCTTAGGGCTGAGACTTCCTAAAGAATATGAATGATTTCATTGGAATGTCCAGCAAATAACAACGGCTCAACAAGCATTGATGCGTTACATAGGAATTATAAAATTAGTTCCAGCAAAAACTGGGAAAGAAACCTACTTTATCAAAAAAGCGGCTCAGTTTCACAGCATTAGAAGAACCTGCAGCCAAATACCGTGGATTGGTACAATCCTAAAACAAATAGTAGGAAATACATGAATAAAACAGCAGTCCAACAGTAATAATTTAAGTAAAACCAAAGTACTTTGGATGCTAGAAATTTAAAGTAAAAACAAAACAAAGTAAAATATCACAGGCTTAGCAACATCTGTGGAGAGAGAAACCATAATGTTTCAAGTCAGCGACCTTTAATCAAGCTTCTCATGCAAGATTAACAGACCCTTAGCATTAACTCTGTCTCTTCGTCTCCACTGATTCTGCCAGCAATTAATTATCCAACTTTATACAAGTTAGTTTACATTATATTCTCACTTTAATAACACTATTTTTTTTTTCGGGAGCACTTAGAGAGTAGCTATAGTTCTTTACCACTTCTTTTTAAAAAAACTATTTTGATCATAGTATATTAATTCAACAGATGCAAAAACACATTTCTATATGAAATTGCTGACAACTACAATGTCCTGATGCAATCCAGCATGTGATACTGAGTTTTCTTGAATGACATAGGCCCACGGTTAGCTGATTTCAACTGGGACAACAGCAAGGTCTGTAAAGTTGGCCTCAGTCAGAGGAAGAGTAAACAAAATCAAGCAGGGTACCGAATACAAAACACAATGCTGGGAAATATATAGATGGCCAGGAGCAGGCAGGTGGGACTAGTTTAGTTTGGGATTATGTTTGGCATGAACCAGTTGGACCAAACTGTCTGTTTCTGTGCTGTATGAGCCTATGACACTTCCTTGAAATGCATTTTTATTTTATTAGTGTTATAAATTTTAGATTTGAAATTATTTACTGTAATGAAAGCCATTATTAAGAAATCAAATGCAACTCTAATCTTTACACCATATCAGAGCACTCTCATTCCAATTTCTTAACTGAAGACCTAACAAACTATTTACAGCTTTCTTGGACACAATGTCAGAGACCCAATTTAATCTAGCCCATCTGTTACTATATCATAATTACATGATTTTGTTAAACATAAAAATGTATTCCATGATTCTATCTTCACTCCTATAAGCATCTGAATCAAAAGCATAAAAAGGACACACCAGATTAATTTCTTCAGCATTGAAATCTTCTGCCAAGAATGCAGTCCTTGTCAAAACTTCATTCCTTTTAGTTTCATGAATTTGGTCCAACTTAGTACCAATGACCAATAATGGAATCTGATTATCTGCAAACTGTTCACGATCATAGTCCCTTTGAAAACAAAAGGTTGAATTTTGACTTCTATATGACTCATGTAAACTTGAAACTACAAAATTAAAAAACTAATTTGATGCTGAGTAAAAACTGTGAAAGGATTACATTCAGCTTTTCCCACATCCCACACTGGTTCAACTTTACTTTCATATATGACTGAGTGCACTTTATCTATCCAATGACTGCACTTCTTATTTTAATTCGCCAGCTGACGACAAGTCCCTTCTTCCAACACTCTGCACTGGCTGTAGTTTCCTCTGTAGTGTATGGCTGTAGTGTATGGTTGAGCTGAAAATGTGTTGCTGGAAAAGCGCAGCAGGTCAGGCAGCATCCAAGGAGCAGGAGAATCGATGTTTCGGGCATAAGCCCTTCTTCAGGAATGGTTACTCACTTTATGTCCCCTTCAACACAAATCACCTTCCAATCTTGTCTCTTCCATCCACTCATTAGTATTTGCAATAATAAATAGTTTCCATGCCTCAACCTCCATAGCTCCACTGATCAGAATTCACTTCTGTCATCTTTTGCTCAGTTGTCTGAATTTTCTTATCATTGGCAATCCTCATCCTTTTACAGGATTTCCTAGGCAAGGGATGTAAATTCCCTTATTAACCCCTGCACTGTCCTCTCTCCATTCCATGTTTCCTCTTCCTACTCATGCTTCCCTTTTTCCCTAATTCCATATCCTCAATTCCATTCTGCCTTCCCAACCTCTCCCCTCAAACAGATTCCAGATTCCCCCAAATCTAACTGACCTGAAAATAACTAATGTAATCGTGATTATCCATATGCAAAACAAGATCAACCTAGGATTTATTAGGTTACTCCGTATCAAGCTGTAGTTTAATTCAACAGTGCACTTAAACTCTTAAAGTCATCAAAAAGAATTATTTCAGTAGATCTACTGATTTTGCTTGAAGAACAGAGAGAGGTTATAACAGAAATAGCAACCTACCCATTCGTCACTATAACTCCAGTAGGAGAGGAATCCTTATTTAAAGCTTCTAATGACCATCTGTAGAGATTTTGGGATGACTTTTTGTTTGTACAGTCGTGCACTAATATTACACCTACAAAAACCAAAAAAGATAAAACATCAAAATCATAAGAAGGTGGACAAAACCTTGGACTGGTCCAATCTTCCAATTACAATAAATATACCGAGGGATGGGACTTTATTATATGAACCCATGTAGATCTCACCAATATTGCAACAGAAAAGTAAATACAAAAAAAAATTCCAAAAGCCTGTCTACCATCTATAAGGAAGAGATCAGGATTGTGATGGTGTACTCTTCACCAGCCTGGATATGTGTGGATCCAACAATACTCAAGCTCAACAGCACTAAGGACAAAGCAGCCTGCTTGTTCGACACCTTATCTACCTCCTTAAATAATAGTTGGAGGCTGCGTGTACCATATAAAGAACCAATTCAGCAAACTGCCAAGTTTTTTTAAGATAGCATTTACAAACTGACAACCTTTACTAGCAGATGCATGGGCATACCATGACAAGTAAGTGCTTCAAGCCAAACATCATCCTGACTTGGTTCCTTCAATGTCACTGGGCCAAAAACCTGGAATTTCTTTCCTAACAGCACTGAATTGAAGGTATGCCAGATAAAAAGCAACCTCATCACTACCTTTACAATGCCAAATGGGGTGAACATCAAATTCCAAATCATTTAAAGCTGTTGCCAGTCTGACCTGGTATTAAACATCTTTGCATTGCCATTGCTGACTAAATAGATTACTGAAGATTTAAGGATGGTGAGTGCCTAGGACATGCTGCCAGAGATGCTGGGAGAAGCAGACAATAGCAGCATTCAAGAAGCTCTTGGAAGAATACACAAATAGGAAGGGAATTGAGGGATATGGATCCTGTAAGTGAAGACAGTTTTACTATGGAAGGACACAATGGGTCAGCGCAGGCTTGGAGGGCTGAACAGCTGGTTCCTGCACTGTATTATTCTTTGATCTTAATATCTAATGCAAAAATTCTGTGGCTTTGAGAACAAGGTACTCAGTGATTGTCAGTCAAGGTTGTATTTCCTGATACTGGAGAGGGGCTCAAGCTCTCAGCCTGCTGCCTTAGAAATGAAAATGCCATTAATTGCACTAAGTTGTCAGTGTTTTTAAAGTTGTGTCAAAAACACCTAATTCAGTTGTTTGTTGGCAGTATAAAGTTTTTCAAAACCTTTTCCACATAATTTTATTACAAAACTTCATACAGCCCTTCATATGTAATAATCATATATACTCATGGTGAGTACAGTGCAACAATTAGTGCTCTATTAGGGAATACTTACACATTCCAAACAAATCATTTTTTTGTCAAAAAACATCAATTGAATAACAGGAATGCAGTGAAACTGAATTTCAAAAAAAATTCAAATGTAAATAGATTTGGAGAGAACATTAATAATTTGACTAGAATTCCTGTGGAATTGACACTGTTGGAAAATGTACTGTTTCAAGAGCATACAAGGTAATACATTGTGCATTGTACAACATGTGTAAGCTGTTCTGTTCTTTTGACATCACATTGTTTAATTGCTAAGCTGCCCCCAGGGAAAGTTGAGGTTAATTACAGTAACAGCAAATCAAAAGTTACACAGATGCAAAAACATTTTGAAAACCTAAGGAAAGCCTTAAATCAGTTGGCTTAATCAGAAAAAAACCTGTGGGAAATAGCTGTCATTCTTTCACTTTAAATCTCTAAAAAAAAAGGTAATCTTTGATATATAATTTTACAACATGGCAGTAAACCCTTCTGCTAATTAAACCAAACACACTGAAAAACACACCTCACCTTGTAATCTGTTAAAGTATGACTATTTAACAAAAAATATCAATTTATTCTTTAACTCTAAAAGTGAACATTAATTAACAAGTATTTACAACTCTAAGTGTCCTTTCTCTTAAAGGTTTATTATCCACCTCCCACTCTATAACAAGATCCTAATCCAATAAAACCCCTATTAAAATTTACAGCAACTTAGTTTTCAAAACCAGACAGCAGGTTTCAAAACCAGACAGTGGCTGTCGTCTCTGGTGTCAATCTTCCTCTGTTTATAGATCTCCCTGGGTTGTCTTCGGTCTTTTGCTGCAAAGATGTTTCATATGAGAAAGGTACCTTTGACAGAGTGTGGTGAATAGCAGTCTTTCAATGGCAATTGATGCTCTTTCTAGCTAACTGTCCAAAATGCCTGCTGTTGTTATACCCAAATATCAAATTATCTCATTCGCTCGACGTTGTCAAAACAGTAAAACTCAAATTCAACTGGGTTTTAGTATCTTGGGGCATAATTTAACTGATTGGTTAAATTCAAACTGCTGTGAAAACAACTGAGGTATCTAGGTTACAGCGAAATATTACATCTTTCAATTATCCAGCATACTCTGTGACTGCTAGTTAGTCGTATGACAGATGCTTGCCAGCTTTCACACTCTCACAGGTACAGTACATGCCTTCAACTTCATAACAATAAAAAAGGGCAAGGTTGGAGTTAGATGAAAATATTTCAAAACATTGCTATAACTGAATGGTTCATAACATATTTCAGGACAAAAGAAAGCATTCCTAATTTGAACCAACATCTAAAACAGATTTGACTCTAAAATATATAGTAAAGGTCCATTTATAGCCAATTTCAAAATAACAAAATTATTGCATCACTAAAGGATTTGTACAATAGGACTGAAATGTAACAAATTGGAGTTTCCATCTGGTATTGATGAAAACTTTTGGTCTAAAATACAATTGATCCAGCAGAATCCACATATTAATTTAAACATTTTCAGTTAAAGATAACATCAAGGATTTGATGGACAATATTGTTTCTTTGATGAATATTCTATAATTTTAAGACAAACAGTTTATGCAACATAATGCAGATTAATAGAGGATTGAGGTTACACATAATTACAGACAAAAGTACAAAAAGCAAAAGTTGCTTCCATACCATTCACAGAATTGTAAAACACAGCTCTAGTGCTTTTAATACTGCTGGCATTGCCCACAGATCCACCAACATCCCAAAGTTCAATGTAATAGGTTTTCTCAGCTGGAGTGCCTTCTTTATAATCATGAACCTGAGTTAAAGAAAGAGAATAAAATGTATACAAACTCCATAAAAGTCACCAATTTCTAGATCTGAAAAGAATTCACTAAAATCAGCTAATATAACGAGCTTCATAACCACAAAATACTTTTTAATGAATATTCCATGAAAACATGATACAGTCCAGGTACAGTAACATTTGATATTCCGTCACCATTCTGAGGAAACAATTCTTAAAAAATGACAGTAAAATAATTATACAAAAATCTTAGTAGATTTTGAAAAATTTGACAAACATCTGTCCTTAAATACAGAGCTGGCAAAGGATCGGAGGATTGCAAATGTTACATACACTTATTCAAAATAGGGGAGAAGAACAAACTTGGCTATTATGGGCCAGATTAACAATTGATGGTAGGGAAACTTTAAAAGTATTCAGGATTAAGTTAATTCCACCTGAACAAGCATGGATTAATGAAGGAGCTCCATCATAAAGGACAAGATATGTCTGACTGACTAAATTAGTATCCTTGTGAAGATAACAGAGAGGATAAATAAAGCAAGTGAAGTTAATATTGTACAAATGGGCTTTCAACAAATTTTTGTTGATAAATCAAAGAGTAGCATACAAAAAGTCTGTCTTCACTTCTAATTCTGCAACTGACTTTCAAAATATGGGTTTCCCTGGAGATCCCTCCCTTTAGCCAAAGCTAAGCAAACCTTACAACTTTGTTTAAGCAGTCATGAGCGTGGTCTTCTCAATTTGAACATGAGCACCTTCTGCATTTTGTGCGGTGAACAATAACAACATGCTGCCTCTCTTTTCTCTTTCTTGGATCTTTGCAGACTGACCTACTTTGAGGGGTTGAGTGATACTTAGGGAGAATCTGCCACCCAATCCTACAATGGCTTCCAAAGGACTCTTCCCCTCTCAGGAGGCAGCATGTGGCTCAGTGGTTAGCATTGCTACTTCACAGCGCCAGGCACCCCGGTTCGATTCAAGCCTCGGGAGACTATCTGTATGGAGTTTGCACATTCTCCCCGTGTCTGCGTGGGTTTCCTCTGGGTGCTCCAGTTTCCTCCCACAATCCAAAGGTGAATCAGCTATGCTAAATTGCCCACTGTGTTAGGTGCATTAATCAGGGGCAAATATAGGATGGGGGAATTGGGTCTGGGTGGGTTACTCTTCGGAGGGTCGGTGTGGACCTGTTGAGCCGAAGAGCCTGTTTCCATACTGTAGGGGATCTAATCTAATCCTCTGAAGTCCATCTTCATGGGAAAGTGAATCATATGGATCTTGTGTCGAAGTAGACATGCTAAGTAACTATCTTATGGACCTCAACTCTATTTGATCTTGGAATTAAATAGATAATTTAAAGTATAATCACCTATGACACCTGACATTCGAAACAATACCCCTGTTTCCATGTATCTTAAAGACCAAAAATCTATCTGCCTTCAGCAAAACAGTTGAGGAGCTCAGGTCAGGTCATTGTATCTTCTTCCTAGTAAAACAACCTAGTCCCTCATTTAATCTTTAACAAATAAGCCATCAGGCTTCTCGTTAGCGGAGTTCAGAACAAGTTACATGGCCTCTTTCATTCCTCCAATTTACCCTAAGTTAAAGACAGCCCCAAAACATTACAACAAAACATTAGAAAACTTTGAATTTGTAACAGCTCGCTTTCTTTGTTCTTTTAGTCCTTTTCTCCAAGTAATTCCTTGCTGAATGCTAGCTTTTGTATTGAGATGCTTCCAAGTTCAACAAACTGCTACTCAAACATTAACTAGTTTAAAAGGTATTTCTCTCTGTAGTATTCAGGTATGTATACATTCTGCATATGCCACATTTCATTGTTTCAATTATTTTTAGAAGAATGTGCTTCTTTATCTTTCTAAACTAGTTTTGTATCTCAAGTCTAGCTTTTCTTCTATTGTTTTCTAGATAATTATATGTAAGCTGTTTTATGTGAGTAAGATTTGTTAGACCTTGACAGCAAACAAAACCCTTCACTTACGCTTACTGCCCTCTAAACAATCTAATTTCTGAATGCAAACTGAGAATTAGTCATGTTAGGGAATATTTCCAACATTTATCCACACTTTTACTCCAAGTCGGCAAATGAAACCTGAGCCAAGAACATTCCCACTATAAATGTTTTCTTTCTCTCTTTATTCACAGGATGAGAGGATCTCTGGTCAGGCCAGCATTTATTGCCCAGGGGTCTGGCTCCTGACAGAAAAGTCGATTTTTCTGCTCCTCGGATGCTGCTTGACCTTATTTTTCCTGCACCACTCTAATCTGCAGCATCTTTTGCTCAGTTGTGAGTCAACCTAAGGATGGCAGTTTCCTTCCTTAAAAGGACATTAGTGAACCAGATAGGTTTTTCCGATAATGGATTCATGGTCATCATTACACTTAATTCCAGATGTTTTAAAACAAACTCAAATTCAAATTCTACCAACTGGCATGGCAGGATTTAAACATTATCTGAGTCTCTAGTTTAATAGTCCACTAGGCCACTGCCTCGTCTTATGCAATCAGTCAGTGAGAATGCACAGCTACATCCAGGACATGTGAATCAAGGCAGCTTTCTTTCTTAAAAAGAGTTAAGCCTGTGAACCAATAACTTACTTAAAAAAAAAATCAACTTTCAAATTTATGAGCAAACTCTGTCCTCTCTCACACGTACCCTCACATCAACTGAGCATCCAACTGTCCATGATGGATTTCCCAACACCTGGTTGTGGCACAATAAATGTACAAGAGATGACTTTCCAACTCCTGAAAAATTAACAGAGTTAAAACTGAAATCAGAAGTCAAATAGTTCAGTCTATGGCGGTCAGAGTTGTATTTAACAATAGTGCTAGGTAATACTCTACCCACACTTCAATCAATTGAAAACTTTTACTGACAAATGCAGTTAAAGGTGTAGAATAGACACTATCTCCAAATAAAACAATTACGAATACAGTTTTATTTCTTTAAAATAGGGGTAATTAACCAAGGATTCTTAGACAGCACATTCCAGGTTTATGACCACAACCATCTAGAAAGACTAGAACAGCAGATAGACAGGGAAAGATAAAGTCAACATTGTCCTAATGGATCATAGGGTGCTCTCTTCTTTACAGATGGATGACTCGTGGTGAGTTTAACCTGGTGACACCATGCTTCAGGGGAGGTTGAGAAGATGAGATTTTCATGGTGACCTCAGCCAGTATGGGAATTAAACCTGTGCTGTTGGTGTCGCAAACCAGATGTCGAGCCAACTAAACCAATGGGAACACCACCACCATCTCTATGCCACTCACCATCCTGACGTGGAAATATATCGCTGATCCTGGAATTTACTCCCCAGTGGCATTATGGAGGTACCTATACACAAGGACTGCAGTAGTTCAGAAGGCAATTCACTACCACTTTCTCAAGGGCAACAAGACACGGGCAATAATTGCTGGCCCAGCCAGTGACATCAAATTCCTTGAATAATGAAAAAATATCCTTTATCGTCTTTTAGAAAAAGCAATCAACGCTCCTTATTGTTTGCTTCACCTGCATGTTTACTTTCAATGTCTTGAGAATAAGAACACCCTGGTCCCTTCAGATATCAGCACTCTCCAATCTCTTGCCATTTAAAAATATTCTGCATTTCTACTTTTCCCACAAAAATGAATAACTTCACATTTTCCTGCACTATATTCAATTGGACATAGCTTGCCCACTCATTTAATGTTGAAATTAATTTTGCACCTCTTTGTATCCTGTCACATTCCATCTAGCTGTCTCATCACATTTGGAAATATTACATTCAAAATTATTGTACTGGATGGTGCACAGATCAGATCCAAGTGTTGATTAGATTAGATTAGATTACTTACAGTGTGGAAACAGGCCCTTCGGCCCAACAAGTCCACACCGACCCGCCGAAGCGCAACCCACCCATACCCCTACATTTACCCCTTTAACCTAACACTATGGGCAATTTAGCATGGCCAATTCACCTGACCCGCACATCTTTTGGACTGTGGGAGGAAACCGGAGCACCCGGAGGAAACCCACGCAGACACGGGGAGAATGTGCAAACTCCACACAGTCAGTCGCCTGAGTCGGGAATTGAACCCGGGTCTCTGGCGCTGTGAGGCAGCAGTGCTAACCACTGTGCCACCGTGCCGCCCACTGATCTTGCTACCCCACCAGTCATAGAACGGGTATGTTTCTGGAGTTCCCCCACCCAAAACCCCATCTCGTTAGGTGCTTAATTGTTTACTAACATTTAAAGCTTGATGTGGGAGGGCTGCAGAGCTTAGATCAGATCTATTGATTGTGAGTTTGCAAAGCTCTGTTATTGCACGTTGCTTATGCTGTTTGGCACATAAGTAGTTCTATAACTTCACCAGGGTTGAAGTCTCACTTTTAGGTATACTTGAAGCTGTTCCTTGCACGTTATCTTCCATTATTTATTGAAGCAGGATTGACCCCTCTTAGCTTGACAATAATGGTAGAGGGGGGGGATATTCTAGGCCACTTCGCCACAGATTGTGGAGTTGCATACAGCCCTAATGCTGATAACTCACATTCAACAACCAGATATACGAACAAATCAACGGAACACCCATGGGCTCACTGGTCTCGGGACTCATAGCAGAAGCAGTAATGCAAAGGTTAGAACAAACAGTCCTACCACAAATTCAACCCAAACTCTGGGTCAGATACGTTGATGACACCTTTGTAATCATTAAAAACATGGAAATAGAGAATACACACCGGATCAACAACTCCACACTCACAGGAATCAGATTCACGAGAGAGGAAGAAAAGGACAACCAACTCCCATTCCTAGACGTGAGGGTACAGAGAACACCGAACGGAGAATTCACCACTGAGGTACACAGGAAAGCCACACACACAGACCAAGTCCTGAACTATGAAAGCAACCACCCCAATACACACAAACGAAGTTGCATCAAGACACTGTTCAAAAGGGCCACAACACACTGCAGCACACCAGAACTGCAAAAAGAGGAAGAGGAACACCTATACAAGGTATTCGCAAAGAACGGATATCCTCGCAATTTCATCAACAGATGCCTAAGGGAGAGACAACAGAACGAGGACATGCCGCAACCCAAAGGACTAGCCACACTACCATACGTCAAGAACATCTCTGAAATGACAGCCAGACTACTGCGACCACTAGGACTTATAACAGCACATAAACCAACTGCCACTCTCAGACAACAACTCACCAAAACTAAGGACCCGATACCCAGCATGAGCAAAACTAACGTAGTGTACAAAATCCCATGCAAGGACTGCACAAAACAGGAAGACAGCTAACAATCCGCATCCATGAACATCAACTAGCCACGAAACGACACGACCAGCGATCCCTAGTAGCCACACACGCAGACGACAAGCAACATGAATTTGACTGGGACAACACTACCATTATAGGGCAAGCGAAACAAAGAACAGCCAGGGAATTCCTAGAAGCTTAGCACTCATCCACAAACTCCATCAACAAACACATAGACCTGGACCCAATATACCGGCCACTACAGCGGACAGCTGAAACTGACAACCGGAAGCGGCAGGGACAGGCCACTATAAATGCCGGAGGAAACACCACAGAAGCGCTTCACAGGAGGCTCCCAAGCACTGAGGATGTCACCAAGACAGGGGACGAAACGTTTGCAACAAAAACTTCCAGCTTGGCGAACAGAACCACAGCAACGAGCACCCGAGCTACATATCTTCTCACAAACTTTGAGCTGATAACTCAATTGGTTGCCCTGTTTTGTGTTGCGAAATCTGTTCAAAATCCATCCCACTTAACGTGCCAGTATTAAACAAAAGGTATTGTCAACGTAAAAGACTTCTGTCTTCTTTAGGACTGTGTATTAGTTGCTCGTACCAAGACTGCCATGGAAAATACATCTGTGACAGGTAATTTAGTGCAGATGAGGTCAAGTAAGCTTTTCCCTCACCACCAGCTGCAGACCTAGTTTTGCAGTTATATCCTCTAGGATTTAACCAGATCACTTTGTAATGGTGCTGCTGAATCACTCTTGTTGACAGGCACGCGAAGTGCAAATATTAAAACAAAAAAATGTAGATGATGGAAATCTGAAGCAAAAACAGAAATTGCTTGAGAAACTCAACACCATCAGGTAGCATCTGTGGAGAGAACGCAGTGTCAATGTTTCAGGTCCAGCAATCCTCCTTCAGAAGTCTATGCTTATGCCTACCACATGAAAGACTTAGATTGGCGGGGAAAGGTTTAATTGGCAGGAGGTTTCTTTCCCATGTTTGACCTGATGCCATAAGACTTCATAGGGGTCTGGTCTTGCTTTTGAGGATTCCCACAGCATCTCCCACCCATCACTGTGTTGCCACATGTAGGCCAGATCAGGGAAGGATGTCAGATTACATTAGCTCCAAAATCTCACTGTTCTAAAACTGGAATGTAGTTATTGTGCTCATGTTTCTCCTCAATTACATCAAAGCAAGGGCTCTCAAACATTATAATGGACAAATAACATTTTTGGTGGCGTTTAAGAGGACTGGTTATCTCAGTGGACCAGGTATAGCATGTTGTTCTGGACAGTGTCAACAGCACAATTTGATTTTCTTTTTGGCTGAAGTAGAGGTGGGAACTGTCTCAGGAGGCAGAGACAATCACTTACAAAAACTACCAAGAAATCAGCTCAAAATGAACCAATAGGAGACACTGAACCATACACCTGCCTACTGGCTGAGCACACATGAATGAATGATATTGATTGAGCAATAATTTTTGGCCACAGCACAAGGAGAAGCTCCTAATTCTTTTTTCAACAGTGGATTTTCCTATATTGATGTACAGCAGTAGAGAAGCGTGAAGGTTTCAATTGAAAGTCTAAAGTTCTATCAATACCACAATCTCGTCTAAGGTTTTCTACTCAAGTTTTTGAAGTTGGACTTGAATCTTTGATTTTCTATTCACGATGCGTGTGCCAGGATTTGGCCAAGACGGATATCAGGGTTTAGTTATTTTAGTTTGTTGAAAAGGTACTGAATTTGAATACCATAGAACACTACATTGGTGAGAGATACTGGATTTTACTGTTGTTTCAGAATACCTCAAGATTTATCAACTTCCATGGTGTTCAAGAATTCGTAAATCCTTACTATTAGATTATCCAGTTGTAAACAAATTAAACTCAGCTTCTCTTACATTATAGCACTGATCACAGTTCAGAATGCCACATGTTGTAAATGTTTTGGGATGTCAGGAGGTACATAAATGCAATTATTTTCTCTTTGGTTCCAGATTAAGTTAATCAAATAAAAATCCGCTTCCATTGCATAACCCATTTAAGCAATTTGAAACATTGTACAACAATTCTTAACTGACTGTGCAGTACAAGTATGTAATTTAAGCAAATTAGAGAATGCTCGAAAGATGAACATTCCTGATGAAGGGCTTTTGCCCAAAGTGTTGATTTTCCTGCTCCTCGGATGCTACCCGACCTGCTGTGCCTTCTTGACTTGACTTGACTCAATATACCGGCCACTACAGCGGACAGCTGAAACTGACAACCGGAAGCGGCAGGGACAGGCCACTATAAATGCCGGAGGAAACACCACAGAAGCGCTTCACAGGAGGCTCCCAAGCACTGAGGATGTCACCTAGACAGGGGACGAAACGTTTGCAACAAAAACTTCCAGCTCGGCGAACAGAACCACAGCAGTGAAAGATGTATGGCCTACTCCTAATGTGTATATTCATTAGATTTAAATATTTCCATATCGGACATAGAATTGCAGAAAATAGGTCAGGTTATAGAGCTAGTGTCATTAGAGTTGAACCTAATGTAGAAGATCTCAAACACAGAAAAGGATATGGTCAATCTTTGTGGATCATGAAGATCAGAAATTCATTTAAAAATGAAATTGCATTTATTGAAGAGTCAATTCTATTTCTAAAACAAAGTGAGAGAGCATGGCTCCTAAGATATATTTGAAAGACTTGTAAATGAGATATCATTCACAATATCAATATTCTAGCAATGGTACCAAGGGTTTAACAAGCAGTTCTGATATATCGATAACATAAGAGTCATTCTTGATAACTGGAAACACCACACTTTATTAAGAGTGCTTTTGACATTAGAGATTAGATAATAAAACAGAAAATATTGGAGAATCTTAGCTGGTCTGCCAGCATGTGTGAACAGAGGAAGAGTTAACATTTTGAGTCCAATGTATTGCTTCAGAATTGAAGGAAACTGGAAAAGAGTCAGGTGGTATGCTGCAGAAAAAAGGAGCAAGGAAGAGCCAGTGGAATAAATAGTAAAGGTGCCCCAGGGTAAAAGACAAAGGGACTGCTAATAGTAGAGAAAATTTATAGATGAACAGTACGTATTGATGGTGGAAGGTTAATAGCAGAAAACAGGTCAGATCTACTTAGAGTAAATCCATGCCAGAGCAGACTTGGGAGTGGTAAATCAAAACGGAAGGTAAAGTTCATGGTCTGAAACTGTTGAATTCAATGTTGAGTCCTGAAGGCTCCAAAGTGCTCAAGTGGAAAATATAGTGCTATTCCTTCAACTTGTGTTAAGTCTTACCGGAACACTGCAGCAAATCTAGGACAGAAATTTTAGCTTGAGGGGGCAGTACTGCATTGAAAAACAAGCAACCAGAATGGTAGGACCATTCTTGTTGAAAAGATGGAGGCGTTTTAAAAAGTTACCTGGTCCACTCTTGGTCTTACAATTGTAAAGGAGACAGCAATGTGAAAAGTCATTACAGTAAACAGGTTCAAAGCAAGTACAAATAAATCACTGTTCCAGTGGGAAAGTGTGTTTCAGGACTTCGATAGTGAGGAAGGAAGAGGTAAAGGAATTAATGTTACATCTGCAATTACATGCTAAAGGGGCCGTTAAGAGTGTTCAGAGTGAATGCTGCAGAATGCTGACAAAAGAGGGGAAACAAAGATGTTTTTGGTAGAAGCATCTCATCAGAGGTGACGGATATAGCAGAGGATAATGCTTTTCATGCAGAAGTGATGGGTGGTAGGAAGTGGAAATTTAGGACTAGGGAAATCTGTTTGTTTTGGGAGTGAGGGGGAGGGGTGGAAGCAAAACTGCGGGAGACAGATTGGACATGTATTCCTGATGAAGAGCTTTTGCCCGAAATGTCGATTTTACTGCTCCTCGGATGCTGCCTGAACTGCTGTGCTCTTCCAGCACCACTAATCCAGAAACAGCTCAGGGCCTGTCACCCAGGAGCGAGGAATCTTTGATTAAGGAATAAGGAAAGCATTTTGAGTCACACTGGAGACATTTCTCTCTCCACAGTTGCTGCCAGATCGGAGTTTCTCCAGCACTTTTTGTTTTCATTAAACATGTTTATTGCTTTGTTTGAGAATGTGCCACGTTGAGTCCAGATCCAGGCCACTGTTAGAGAGTTAATGGAGTGTAAACCTTTACCTGAATCCCCCAACACCAACACCTTCACCCGCTCCAAGGACGCCATCGCACAAACACGTTCAACCTAGACCAACCCTCAGGTTACCGTTAAAAACTTTAACTAAATACTCGCTTGGGTATCTCTGGAGCAGAAGGTAATCGGTCAGCTTTCGCCAGCCGCCACCTGAACCTGACGACGGAGCTCCACCCGGAGCCAATCACCGACTGACCTCGGCCCACAACGAGCCCTGCGTACCGACGTCACCACGCACAGTGCCCTACGCGGTGACGTAACATCCGGGACCGCGGTACGTGTTGACGCAGGCCCTTCCTGCAGCGCAGCGTGAGCCGGTTAGCGTGGTAATGTTAGTGCTCGAGAGTGTCTATTTGTAACCGGCAGTGAGTATTTATTTAAATATTAAAATTATTTTAATAGTTACTGTCATTAATATATTGTAATGTGATCGTCAGAATTGCTCGGCTTCGTTCACACCGCTGTGAACGGTCAACGGTTCTTTAGTTGACCTGCATTATTGGTCATTAAGGTTTGTTGAAAGATACTGGTTTTATTTATTTCATAAATTTATTTTTTTTACGTGAGGGCACCGTACTAGAGACGATTCTGTAATGTGAGATACTGTTAAGGCATTGATATTTATACAAGTTTCAATTTGGACTTGGATGAGATGGCTGTGGTATACAGTAATTACTGGGGAGTAAACTATTTTTAAAGATTGGAACACTCGGGGGGGCTGGAAGATCTCCTAAACAACCACAGCAAATACCCAGTGGATTATACAGCTTTTGAATGAACCTTGAGTGCAACTCACCTGGAACTTAAAGTAAATTTGAATGTCCCTATTTACTTTACTTTAAAGTAGACAAACACGGTAGGAATCACTTTGTAATCTTGTGTTTTACGATCTTATACTCCACAATCACCTGATGAAGGAGCAGCACTCCAAAAGCGAATGCTTCCAAATAAACCTGTTGGGTTATAACCTGGTGTTGTGTGATTTTTAAGTCCCATACTGGCGCCTCCAAATCATTTGTAATCTTCATATACGTGCAGAGATCTGTTCAGATTGTGCCTGATTTAAATCGTCGGAAGGGAGTAAATTCTACCTTTATATTAACAAAGTTTTCAAAGTGTAGTTCTATGTTGTTCTGGAGTAGTATTAATTCTGATGTGAGGTGATCTAAGCCAACTTTCCATAAATACTTTGCATCAATCTTCACAGTACTAATAGCATTCCAACATCATTAAATATTCAAGGGACAGAAGGAGGAGAGAGAATAAATACAATAACTACCACTAGAAGAAAAAGTGTTAGGAAAACTCATGGGACTAAAGAGTGATAAGCATCCTGAACCTGACAGGATAGATCCTCAGATATTAAAGGAAATAACTACAGAGATAATGGATATATTTGATAGTAAATGTCCAGCAATCCTTACATACTGGAGAAGTCCCAGAGGATTAGGAAATTGCCAATGTAGCATCTTTATCTAGAAAGGGAAGGAGTCAAAACCAGGTAACTGTAGGCCAGTTAGCTTGATGTCTGTTATTGTGAAAATGTTAGAATTTATTATGAAGGATGTGGTAACAGAGCATTTAAAAATGCACAAGATGATCAAGCGGAGTCAGCATGGCTTCATGGAGAAATAACTAGCTGCCTCTGTGGAGAAAAATAGATATTATTTCAAGTCAACATGGGTGGAAGATTCTGATTAAAGGCCACAAATGGTAACTCAGTTTCTCTTCCACAGTTGATGTTTAACCTATTGAGAATTTCTGTTCTTTTCTCTTTTATTGGGACTTTATTAAATTTTAAGTTTTTTTTAAAGCATTTACCTTATATTTATGCTTCTTGATCTAATGACTTGTAGATCAGTTCTGATCAATCATATTCTAACAATTCATTCTATCTCTCTGATTCTCACTTACACTTTTCCATTTCCACTGAAGTCTCAAATATAACCTCCACAATCCCTATTAACTTTTCATTGAACTGACGGTACATTTTTGGAACTGCTTTATTACTTTTCCTAAAGTAGGATGCTTGAAATTGCAACTGTCACAATTTTTGCGTAAAATGTCAAAATTTGTTTATACAATTTGAGAAAGAAATATTGAAATTGTCCAGTCATTTCAAGAGTAGGAGAAGACCATCTGCTTATTTAAGTTCAAAGCAATTTAAAGAGGCAATTAAGAGCATGAGAGCTGAGAATTTAATAAAAGCTGTAAAGTCCTTTTATAAAATCTTAAAAGTTAAAGTAGAATAAGAGTCCTATTGTAATTGAGCTTTCAAAGTTACCTCTGAAGGGAGACAGTTTTTGTGTGTTTCCAAAGTGAGATGAGAGGAAAAAGAAGACAACTTACAAAATATTCTTATTTCACACACAGGTCCTAAAATATTAAAGCGTTATTTGACCTATGCAAATTTAATGCAACCACTTGAGTTTCTGAAAATGAATCAATTATGTAATGTTAAGTAGAAAAATACACATTTACATCAATTGTTAATTTGCTAAGCACTTAAATTCCACAGAGTCTGCAAAACTACTGCCAAGATGCTTTTGGCCTTTTAAGCCCCATAAAAGTAAATTTAACTAGTTCCAGTGCAATACTTGCATTTGGTTTAGTTTACTTGACAAAAAGAGATGGTAACTTCTTATTAGTGTGGCAAACCTCACATTTTATTATCTTGTGTTGTAGTTTAACTAAACATAAATGCTAACTTCTTTATTACTATACAAAATAATAATGGGTTCTAAAGTCATAAAACTCTATTAAGGTGGTCTTACATGTATAGAAATTAACAATTCTTCAATTATGTATTTTGTGCCTCTGCTTTTGTACTTTTTTAAGTATTTCTAAAATTTTTGCTCTTCAGTATTGTCAAAGGAACAATATTATCTTAATTTCCTCAGGTGAATTAACATTGTGCTGGTCTGCTGGATCAATCCTTGATGCAACCTTTTGTCTGAAAATTGCACCAATCTGTGAAGCGGCACGACCCTAAAACAGGGGTGGGTTGAAGGATAATTTCTTCCTTTAGTTATTTGTTGCATTCATTATATTAAAGATTGTCCGTTTGCTACACATAGGAAATAGACTTTGGGTTGAAAGAAGTCCTCCTATGTCCACATGTTGATAATGGGATGGATGAACCTTCATCTGTTGCCAAAGCCTTGCATGAACCTTCTCTGGAATATACATGAACCTTCTCTGCATTATCCGCAGTTTATCTTGTTATGGATTTTGTTGGACTGCATTTGACTTTGTACCATTTACAATTTTTTATGTATGTCTATTTAGATAAATACATTGTTATGATGCATTGAAAGCTTGTTGATTATATTTAGGGGGAGGTGAAGACCTTGCAATATTATCACGAGACTATTAACCCAAAGACCCCAGGTAATGTTTGGGATCCGGGCTTGACAGAAAATGGCATTTGAATTCAGTAAAAGTCTGGATTCAAGTGTCTAATGATGACCATGAAACATTGTTGATTGTCAGAAAGGCCATCTGGTTCACTGATGTCCTTTAGGAAAGGAAACCACAATTTTAGACCATTAGACATAGGAGTGGAAGTAAGGCCATTGGGCCCATTGAGTCCACTATTCAGTCATGGCTGATGGCATTTTAATGCCACTTACCCGCACTCTCCCCATAGCCCTTAATTCCTTGTGAGGTCAAGAATTTATTAATCTCTGTCTTGAAGACATTTAACATCCCGACCTCTACTGCGCTCCGTGGTGATGAATTCCACAGGCCCACCACTCTCTAGTTAAAGAAGTGTCTTCTCATTTCCATTGTAAATTGACCCCCTCTAATTCTAAGGCTGTGCCCACAGTTCCTAGTATTCCCGCCTAATGGAAACAAATTCTCAGCGTCCATCCTTTCTAAGCCGTGCATTATCTTGTAAGTTTCTGTTAGATCTCTCCTCAACCTTCCAAACTCTAATGATTGTAATCCCAGGATTCTCAGCCATTTATCGTATGTTAGGCCTACCATTCCAGGGATCATCTGTGTGAATCTCCGCTGGACAGTAATTTTACCTGGTCTGGTGTACATGTGACTCAATAGCAATTTGGTTGAATCTTAACTGCCCTCAGGGATGGGCTATAAATGCTGGCCTAGCCAGTGACACCCACATTTTATGAAATGATTCCAAACTAATACGGTATACATATGTAGAGGAAACCCTGTTACTAATGCACCCATATGGTGTATAAACTCATTCAAAATTAATTATGCCACATTTTAATAATAATCAAAATTTAATTGTATTAATAAGAATTGTATTTTGTGGCTAAGTATTGATGAACTTTGTTTTTAAAATTTAGAATCTGTGGCATGCCTTGATTAGATCTGTGTAAAATTAGCTGTTATTCTGCATATTACTATCTGTATTGGCATTTGCTACATTGCTCCCCTGGAGATAATTTTATTGATGGCTGAGAAGTAAGGCATTTTTATCTTCTAATAATTATTTTTTGTGTTGAGTACTGAAGCAATGTCTGCCCAAGGATGTTCAATACTTATAGCTTTCAAACCAGTCTCTGTGATTTCTAGGGGTTTGTCTTCCCTGATGGCTTTGGCATTCTGATTTTAGTTTGTTTTTAGGTGGATTTTCTGCTCCTGATGGCATTGAGCTTGAAAATGAAAATTGCACTTAAGCACAGTGTTGGCATATCTCAAATCCTTTGACCAGAATTCAATTTTGGACAGGGGGTTCATGATCTAGCTCCTGCCTCACCATCAGTTGAGATGTTTAAGTGACCAAGTGATTTTGCTGGCTGGGCAAGCATTTGTTGCCCATCTCTGTCACCCCTGAGAACGTGTTGGTGAGCTGCTTCTTGAATCACTGCAGTTCATTTGGAATAAGTAGATCCACAATGCTGTTAGATAGGAAGTTCTGGGAGTTTGACCCAGCAACTCTGAAGGAAAGGCAATATATAATTCCAAATTAGGGTAGTGAGCAGTGTTCCCATGTATCTGCTGTCCTTGACCCTCTCGCTGGTGGTGGTTTGGGAGGTTACTGTCGAAGGACTTTTCATGAATTTCAACAGTACATCTTGAGGTTGATACACACTGCTGCTACTGTGTGTCGGTAGTGCATGAAATGAATGTTTGTGGATGTAATATCAACTGAATAGGTTGTCAAGAACGGTGTTGAGCTTCTTGAGAATTTTCAGAACAGTGCACATCCAAGCGAGTGGAGGTTATTATATCATATTCCTGACTTGAACCTTGGAGATGGTGGTCAGATTGTGGGCCATCAGAGAGGAAGTTAGGCACCTCAGTATCCTGTTGTGATGCTGCTGGACTGAGATGATTGGCCTCCGGTATCCACAGACTGATATGGCTCCAACCAATGCAATGTTTTCCCCAATTCCCATTGAATTTTGTTCTCCTAAGACTCATGATACTCTTGGTCAAAAGTTGCCTTGATTTCAAAGGTAATCGCAGTTGTCTAAATGAAGTATGTAATAAGTTCTGCAATCAGGTTGTCCAGGCAGAACTCAAAATGAACGTTGATGAGCAACTTGCTGCAGAAATGTGCTTGACAGCACTATCAATTTTAACATTTATTTCTTAACTGATAATTGAGAGTAATCTGATGTGTGATATTTGACTGGATTGGATTTGCGAAGCTTTTTATGGTCTGAGTGTGCATATGCAATTTACCACTTGTGTGGGTAGGTGCCATTGCTACAACTTGGCTAATAGTGAAAAAGGTTGTGGAGCTCAAGACTTCAGCTGTTGGTAGTGCAGATAACCTCATTATATTCATTCTTGGATGTGGGTGTTGCTGGCTCGGCTAGCATTTATTGCTCATCCTTAATTGCCCAGATGGTAGTTAAGAGTCAGATGTAGGCCACAACAGGTAAGGACAGCAGGTTCCTTCCCTAAAGGGCATTAATAAAACAAATACATTTTTCCAACAATCAGCAATAGGTTCTTAATCATTATTAGACTGTTAAATTCCAGATTTTCTTTTGTCAAATTCATATTCCATGATTTGCCAAATTGAGATTTGAACCTGAGTGTCCAGAGCATCACATGGATATGTGGATTAATAGACTAACAACAATAATACAACTGAGCAATCGTATGGTGTCAACATGTTGGAGGGTGTCCTCCATGTGAAGCTGGGACTATCCTCAAGGACTGGTAATTATATTCCTTTGTTGTGTTTTTTTAACACAGAATTATCAGTGTCATGCTGGATTGCTAAGTAGTGTAAGTTTAATATATTTGGAAATCTTGAATAGTTTTGCTGAACTGACAAATTTATTTTGTGCAGTTGCAGAGAACCTTATGTACACAATCCAAGCAATAACGTGGCTGCTGTCATGTGGTATAATTCTGATGCTTCATTCATTAGTATAGTAGCTGTTAAGTTTTAAAAATCATTCATAAGACATGGATGTCACAATATTTATTGCCTATCCCTAAATGCCCAGAGGGCAGTTGAGACTCATCCACATTGTTGTGCTTCTGGTTGCGTGGTCACCATTAGACTCTTAATTTGATCCTGGAAATATTGGATTATGTGCACTATAAGTGGGATTATGTCTATGTTGTTTTTGAAAACTACACAGAAACAAGAATTAAACAATTTGAGTTTCATTATTAAGAATCTGTATAAAGTTTACAGGCAGTCCTTGGGTTGAGAACAGGTTCCGTTCTTGATTCCATTTGCAAGTCAAATTTTAAGTCAATATAGTAGAGGACAATATAAAGGAGCTATTCATAAGTACAGGAAATGTTCATATGTCAGTCTTTAAAAATGCATCCCTGTGTGGGATTGTGCTCATAAGCATCAGGGTTTGTAAATTGGGTACCTCCTGTAATGACTTGATAATCCTTCAGGGTGGTATAACCTTCTTGGTATACCAAAACACTGATATTGCACTCATTGTGTCTACCGTGGATGCACTTGAAGCGATCTTTTATTTATTTATTTATTTGTTTATTTGTTTATTTATTTATTTATAGAATTTATTGTCATGTGTACTTTTACAAGAAAAATAAAATGAGAAGTGTTATAAATCACTCTACCGTGGTGCCTATATTAATGACAGAAGTCGTAAGTAAATTCATAAATAACAATAATAGTAAATTTAAGACGTAAGTTAATCAAAATCCATTTAACAATTCCTGGTCTCTGAGGAAGCTGATCAAAAGATTGTTGTCCAACAATTGGAAATTTTGAAACGTCGTTGGTGACTTTGAGAAATTCCTTGCACATCCTCTTTGTCTTCTTGATGTCATTGTTGATCCCTGGCCAATACATGGTATCCTGTAGAAGGCAGTCTGAATTGCTCCGTGCCAGTATGTACCTGATATAGCTCTGATTATACTTCCTAGCAAAGAGCTTGATGCATTTAATTATACCTTTTGAAATACCTAGTTCTGTATGGCCAAAAATGTGTGTGTGACTGGCATCTCTTATATCATGTCACACCATCCTTCGATGATAATTTTCCATTGTGCATACAGTCGTGGATCATTATCTGCTTCCTGAAGTTTGTTGACTTTAAGTACACCCTCCAATTTGATATCCATAATGTCTATTTGTAAATCTTGTGAAATTTCTGCATTCATATTTGGACTTAGTAGTCTGCTCACTGTATCAAAAATAAGGATCTTTGTACCAAGTTTGTAACAGCAATGAAGTCATGGCCCATATTTTTTTTTAAGAGTTTGTTGCAGTCTAGTGGTGCACTTGTCAGTGGTTTGCGTCAAATCATTTTCAGTTGTTTATGATAAGTTTCTGTTGTGAATTGCTTACCAGACTGGTATGGAAACGTATGATACTGATTGCCAGAACAAGTGTTTCATGCTTTATGTTGGAATAATTTGGTTTTACTTGTGATAGACTATTCAATCTAGATTTGCTATTTTGACAATGCATGCTGTAATTTCTTTGAGATACATAACTTCCAGGATTGTCATCTTTCAGAGGTCAGAGAAGTGTAAGATGCAAGTTCTGCTGACGATGTTTGTTTGAGTGATTTGAGCATGTGTTGATTGTCCTGCTGCCATACACATGGTGTGTTTTCCTTAAGAGTCGTCTTAATAACTAAACTTTTTGGTGGGCATGGCCTTGGAAGTTAAAAACAAGAGACATTTTTGGAGGTTTTTTTGAGTAGCTATGTGATGTCCTGCACATTTGCCTGGTTCAGGGCAGATACCATAACCTGAGAAGATCTGGCCTATATTCGCCTGATAACTTCAACAAACAAAATAAGTCCTTTATGGTGAGTGACTATCATTATTGAGTATAGATTTTGGTCTTCCCTTTTTTAGTTTTATCCATCACGGCAATATCATCACCAATACAGACATTTCTAGGAATTTTTTTTTATCATGCCATCCGTATGCTTCTGGAAGAAATGTTGACTGACAGTCTAAAGGTTCGTCTCTGGAATGAATATGGTGTTTTAATGATAATGATTTCTTGAGGTTTCTTTGCAAAATGAACCAACCAATATCTATGCACGACATCCAGCGTAGAAAATAACTTGGCTTTTGTGAATTTGGGATTCAGTTCTTCAAAGTTGGAATTTTGTTTGGGCATCACTTTCTCTAAAGATGAAGATGCCTTCTGTTGGCTAGATTGTGCCATTTTCTTTAGCACTCCTGTAATTTAACTGCACCAGTCTGTACTGATGTACACAATGGATATTATCTTAATGTTCCATATTGTCCAACTCACTCTTGAGTTTTCTTTATGTCAGCCCTGTGCTTTCTAGAAGGATTATTGGAATTGCACTTTTCTGAAGTGCACAATAGCATCGACTTTGACATTTCCTATGGCATGAGTGTATTGTTGCAAGATTTGACAAGCTCAATGCAATTATTTCTGCCCTGTTGTGCTGTATCTTCACAATGTTAAGTTCCATACACAATGATGGTCCTACTATTGGTGATTCATTTGCATCCATTAGATAGAATACTTATGGTTTCCATGTGTGGTAACTGCACTGTACCAATGCATTCTGTGCAGTGACGCATTATATGTAGTCATTTTGCTGTTGTAGATTGTATAGTTGACTTCCAATAATCCATCTACATATCCTTAAATGCTGACTGTCTGGTGGGATGTTTTCATTAGCTCTCAACTTTGAGAGCATACGTTTACCAATTTTCTTATACCAATATAGTGGCAAAAGCTTCAATCTGTTTGACTTTGTCCATTTTCTTTTATTAGAGGTAGTTGCAGTCTACCCACATACCCACAACCATGCAGTCTGATAGGCTGGGCCAGCATATCTTGCCTCTCCCTATCTGTCCTGAAGAAGGTGGTGGTGGGCTATCTACTTGATTTGTTGCTGTCCTTGGGCTATAGGGACAATCACAGATGTTACGATCAGTGTTCCAGGACTTTGACCCCGCAACAGTGAAAGGAATGGCGATTATAGTTTCAAAGTAGGCTGTTGTGTGACTTGAAGGGGAACTTGCATAGTGATGTGCTTCTGGGACGAAATTGTTATATTCAGTATGTGGAAAGCATGTTCACCTTTTGCTCTGAGTCTTTACCTGATCATTCTTGCTGCTAACCTTGTATATATGTGTTTGCCTTTATTGCAGGTCTCCAGTGCACTCCCTGTTGTTGCTGCCAGTATGCTGCACATGCTTTTATTTGCTTGTACCCTACTGTAACCTATGGTAGTACTTTTAGAATCAAAGTTTTTGGTTAGATGAGTCCAGTATCATTTTGAGCTATCTGACTTGAAAAGATCTTGGAATACAGAGCAGTGTTTCAGTGGGTGTAAAGCACGTAACCTGCTTTCGGCATCTTGGCTGCTAAGCCAGTACCAGTAACTGTACCTAATGCTTGTGGATGATGTTGTCTGGCTACACTGGCTTCCTTATTTTTGCCCTCTTTTAGCAGTCTGTCAATATCATCTTCTTTCTCCAGTTAATTCTTCGTGTAAGCATCAAAGTTATGACCAGCTCCATTAGCTGCTTGAATAGCGCAACCTTTAAGAAATAGTCGTCCTTGTCTCTGTAACAGCACCACTGACAGACTGATCAATTGATTCTTATAACTGTTGACTGCAAGACATCAGTTTTAGATGGTGAAATCTAATGTTCACTTGTACACAAAGCTGATCCTCCAGCATTTCTCCCAGAAGGGGGGTCTCAGGTAACCATCAGAGACTTGAAATGTTGACTCTAAAACCTGTTGTTTTCAGTGGAGATCTTTATTTTTATCCCTGTTGCTTATCGGGTTTTGCAACAGCTAAATCTAAAAAGCAACGGTCCTCCTTTTGCTTAAAAACACAAGTTCTGAAAGGATGTCTAATGTTCTAATTCATGCTAGAAATTTGGTTGTCCCCTTCTTGATAATCTCTGTGTTTTACAAAAGTTAGAGATATTTGGGGATTTATAGTAGCAAGACTAAAAGCTTAATTTGTGTGATGATTCAACAACTCCGCTGCTGTGCTTTTTTTTGTAGTATCTTTCCCTATACTGTTTTCACCTGTGGCTCAAGCATTTTTTGTTTTGTGCGCTTTCTGTTTTTGCACAGGAATAAAACCCCAAGGTTGTCTCAATGGCCCTGCAGCTTCTACAACTCAGCTTGGAACTGATTTGCTTCTACACAGACCACTGATGTGGCCAGTTCAAAATCAAGTATTCACTGTTTAGCCACCACTGTTTAAATAGTGATTTGCTTTCCTGGGATCCTGGTGTAAATGTAATTTCAAGCCTTGCCTGAGTCTTTTTCCTGTGGTCTTCAAGTTTTCATCGTTGCCTTCATTTTTTAAGAAAGATCGCCATTGATCATCATGTCAATTCTTGTGTTTCTTAACGCAGAATTGCTACTTTTATACTGAATTGGTAAGTAGCATAGGTTCAGTTCATGAAAATCTCAAAATTAACTTTACTTAAACTGACAACTTGCATTACAGGATAACCTTTGTATGCATCCTTAGTCTTGCTTTTTGGATTCAAAGGTTATTAGTCATCTGGTGCTTGGTTCAGAAAAGTACTTAGCTGTAAAGAATACGTTCTTGTGGTACAGTGATAATATCGCTATTCTTGGGCCAGAAGGTTCTAATCCCATCTGTCCAGATTACTCAGCTGTTAAAGCAGCAATACATAAACTCCTACCAGTACTGTCAAAGATAAATACTGTCAATTTGTGACAGATTGATAAAGATGCGTTCAAGTAGATTTTCCTTTGTACTGGATCTTTCACCTTCTGCCTCAGTATTTGGTAATATTTTATTTAAGACTTGACTAGTTCAATCAATTATGATTCTGCTGGACCACTCTTGGTGTTAGAGATTGAAACTCCCTCACCCATAGTACATTCTGTGGCCTTGCTACTGCTAGTGCCTCTTCCAAGTAGTGTTTACTGTGGATGAGTCCATATTCATTAGTTGAGGGAGTATGGTAGGTTTCAGCAGGAGGTTTCCTAATCCACTTTTGATCTAAGTCCTTGAAACTTAATGTAGTTAAGAATTGTGGCTGCGGATTCTCAGGGCCACTCCGCCCTGACTGTTGCTGCTTCTGTCAGTGGGACAGGGCACACTCCAAGGATGTTGATGTAGGAGTCTGGGGAGATTGAGGTATTACTGTCAGGCTGTTGCTTGTCTAGCCTGTTGGGTAACTCTCCCAATTTTTAGTGCATCCCCAAATTATGTTAAGAAGGACTTTGTAGGTTGACTGGGCAACGAGTACCTTATATCTGATGCAAAATTCAAAATGAATGGTCTGTCCTGTTTTATTCCAAAACTTGGATCTGAATTCTTGTTGTTTGTTATTAGTTTGACCCTCTGGATTACTAGGCTGGATTACCAATAATTTAGCCAAGGTGCTACCGTCCCTTAATAGCTATGACATAGTTGATAGCATTCTTGTCTCTGAGCCATGAGGTTCTGAGTTAAAGTTCCATTCCAGTGCTTGAGCACAAAAATCAAAGCAGTGTCATTCCTTGGTGGGATGTTAAACGGGGATGGAGTCTTCTTGCTTGCGTGGCATTATAAGAAATAAGCAGAAGAGACATAAATCTCCAGTACCCCTGGTCAGTGTATGTTTCTTAATCAATATCTCTCAAATAGATTATCTAGTCATTATCATCTGCTTTTAGTGGGAATATGCTATGTGCACATTGGTTGCCACATTTCCTACATTATACCAGTGATTTGTGTGTAGAGAGTACTTAATTATCTGTAAAGTACTTTGAGCTGTCCATTGGTCCTGAAAAAGGCTGTATAAATGCAATTCTTCTTTTAACACAGTCCATTTTTAATGTTGTCTTGCGTAGCATTGTTTCATTTGAACATCATTTATTCTTTGGAATCTGTTTTTCATTTTTGCAAAATGATTTTTGTTTTAGTGCTATTTGCATGCTGTGTTTGCATCCACAAATTAGAATCCAGTACTGTATCCTGTATCCCACACAGGCACGCACTTCTGTCATGGTCCCTTGCCAGGGTTGAAGGCTTTGAGCAATAGGGAGAGGCTGTTTTCCCTGGAGCTTCGGAGGCTGAGGGGTGACCTTATAGACATTTACAAAATTATAAGGGGCATGGATAGGGTAAATAGGCAAAGTCTTTTCCCAGGGGTCAGGGGGTCCAGAACTAGAGGGCATAGGTTTAGGGTGAGAGGGGAAAGATATAAAAGAGACCTAAGGGGCAACTTTTTCACACAGAGGATGGTACGTGTATGGAATGAGCTGCCAGAGGATGTGGCGGAGGCTGGTACAATTGCAATATTTAAGGGGCATTTGGATGGGTATATGAATTGGAAGGGTTTGGAGGGATATGGGCCGGGTGCTGGCAGGTGGGACTAGATTGGGTTGGGATATCTGGTCGGCATGGACGAGTTGGACCAAAGGGTCTGTTTCCATGCTGTACATCCCTATGACTCTGTAAGTGGTCTTGCCTCCTCCTTTGTCATGTTTCCTGGCTTGCTTGTGCTCTGGCTTTAGATCTCAGCTTTGTTCTGTCTATCGGGACCCATCATGCTTCATCTTCCTGGTATTGCTTTGCCCAGCCTTACCTCCCTGACCTTTGTTTTTACTTTAGGCTTCAGGTCTGGTCTTCGTTTTGCTGCTGGTTTCAAGCCTGGTGGTTGCCTCCTCCTTGAATTCAAAAATAAGACTCCATCTATTGGCATTGGTTAGTCACTGCAGGCAATCCCAGTGCCATCAGATGAAACCAACTTAGTCCTAACAGTACTCATAGTCATAGAGAAGTACAGCACAGAAACGGACCCTTTGGTCCAACTTGTCCATGCCGCCCAGATATCCTAACCTAATCTAGTCCCATTTGCCAGCACTTGGCCCATATCCATCTAAGTTGAAACTTTATTGCTGGAACAGCACAGCAGGTCAGGCAGCATCCAGGGAACAGGAGATTCGACGTTTCGGGCACAGGCCTGTGCCCGAAACGTCGAATCTCCTGTTCCCTGGATGCTGCCTGACCTGCTGTGCTGTTCCAGCAATAAAGTTTCAACTTTGATCTCCAGCATCTGCAGACCTCACTTTCTCCCCATATCCATCTAAACCCATCCTATTCATATACCCATCCAGATGCCTAATAAATGCTGCAATTGTACCCTGTAGAATATTAATTTCATTTTCTTTTTATATTTTTATATTTCAAGTTATTTCATTTACTGGTGTAGGGATTTGGCGGTTCAAAGTACAGATGGCATTGTAATTTCAACTTCAAGGGCAAGGGTATAATGTTTTAATTCTGCTTCACTGTTAAGCAAATTCCTAATAAACCCGTGGTTTTCAGGATTTCAGCCCTGATTTTAAGTAAGGGCATCCTGGAGACTGATTTTTAACCATCAATGGAAGTTTGAGAGTTAACACTCAATTGTGGAGCCAAGCACCCCAGACAGTTTATTCTGTTATTTATAAACTGTGCTCATAATACCCAAATGAGAAGAAAATGCTTCACATATGTTTTGCGATAGAAGAATCCTTCCTTTCTCCAAAATGAATGCTTGCTACCTGAGTTTGATAATATCACTCCTGAATCTATCATTTTTTACATCTGTAACGTCTCAGCTGGAAGGTTCATTTTCAGACGTTTCGTCACCATACTAGGTAACACCTTCAGTGAGCCTCTGGACGAAGCACTGCAGATGTTTCCTGCTTTGTATTTATATTTTTGAGTTTCCTTAGGTTGGTGATGTCATTTCCTGTCCTTTTCCTCAGGCAGTGGTAAATGGTGTCCAAGTCAATGTGTTTGTTGATAAGAGTTCCGATTGTAATGTCTGTCTTCTAGGAATTCTCGTGCGTGTCTGGCTTGTCCTAGAATGGATGTGTTGTTGCAGTCAAAGTGGTGTCCTTATCTGTATATAAGGATACTAGTGAGAGAGGGTCATGTCATTTTGTGGCTAGTTGATGTTCATGTATCCTGGTGGCTAAATGACATTAATTTTGCTTGACAAACAAAATTTACAAAATACCATGCAAGAACTGTAACAAACACTACATTGGACAAACAGGCAGAAAACTAGCCACCAGGATACATGAACATCAACTAGCCACAAAACGACATGACCCTCTCTCACTAGTATCCTTACATACAGATAAGGAAGGATAACAGATCCATCCTAGGTCTTGCCAAACAGGGACACGCACGAGAATTCCTAGAAGCATGGCATTCCAACCGGAGCTCTATCAACAAACACATTGACTGACTTGGACCCTATTTACCACCCACTGAGAAAAAGAACAGGAAATGACTTCACCACAAAAAATGACATCACCAACCCAAGGAAACCCAAACCTATAATACAAAGCAGGAAACATCAGCAGTGCTTCTTCCAGAGGTTCACTGAAGATATTACCTAGTATGGTAATGAAACATCTGAAAATGAACCTTTCAGCTCAGCAAGCAAACCTACATCCAGAACCTCAACCTGAGCTACAAATTTTCTCAAAACTTGCTAAAGTATCTTCCTTCTATACCCATTGCCCAACATGAACTCTACAACTCTGACTAGCACCAGCTTCTCAAGAAAAATCACTACATTTATCTAGTCCCTTTCTCAGCATTTAAAACTATCTGAGACATCCAATGTTTTCTGGAGAATAATGCATATCCTTGCGTATTTGATTTTCCTTTCTTTTATCCATTCACGGAATGAGGGCATCACTGGCGAGGTCAGCATTTGTTGCCCATCCCTTATTGCCCAAAGGACAGTTAAGAGTCAACCATGTTGCTGTAGGTCTGGAATCGCATGTAGGCCGGATCAGGTAAAAACAGCAGTTTCCTTCCCTAAAGGACATGAGTGAAGCAAATGGGTTTTTCCAACAATCGACAATGGTCATCATTAGTTCCATCTTGATTCGAGTTTTGTTTTTCATTGAATTCAAATTCCACTACCTGCTGTGGTGGTATTCCAATCCAGGTCCCCAGAATATTATCTGGGTTTCTGGATAATACCAGTAGTAATATCATTCAGCCATGCCTCCCCCAAAGGTTTCTATCCTTCACCATGAGGTCGCTGTCAATGTTGTGGCTTTCAATTAATTTACTGCTTACAAAGTTGAGTATAATTTTAAAAATTTGAATCATCACAGGTTATAGTCCAACAGGTTTAATTGGAAGCACTAGCTTTCAGAGTGCAGCTCCTTCATCAGGTGGTGACAACCTAGACTATAACCTGGTGTTGTGTGATTTTTAACTTAATCATCATTGCAGGTGACTAGTTCTGACAACAGTAATGCAAACCTTGCAATTTGATTTTCTTAATAATATAGTTAACAATCTGATGGTATAGTTTGGTCAGACTTATTGTCTGTATACCAGGCTACCTCACAGTAATAGAATTTGTGTTTGTATGTGTACTTAAAATGTGTGAGTTCCTAATTTTGAATGAATTTTCTTTTTGTAAACCCAAAGGTCAAAGATGACTGATCCAGATGTTGTGACTGAGGTCCCTGCAGCTTTGAAACGTCTTGCCAAATATGTTGTGAGAGGATTTTATGGGCTGGAACATGCACTGGCCTTGGATATTCTCATTAGAAACCCCTGTGTCAAAGAGGAGGACATGCTGGAGCTGCTGAAATTCGACCGCAAACAACTGCGAGCAGTCTTGAACACACTGAAAAATGACAAATTTATTAAAAGTAGAATGCGAGTTGAAACTGCTCCAGATGGTAAAACTACAAGGCATAATTATTACTTCATAAACTACCGCCTTCTGGTCAATGTGGTGAAGTACAAACTTGACCACATGAGGCGTAGGATTGAAACTGATGAACGCGATTCCACCAACAGAGCCTCTTTTAAATGTCCCACCTGTTTCAACACATTCACAGATCTCGAGGCAAATCAACTATTTGACCCAATGACAGGTACAGAAACAGTTTTGTATTTAATTGTTCAACATTCTATCATGTTTTTTTAACCAAGTAGTTTAGGGTATCTAGACTTCTCTGGCTAATGAGTAGCTGACCGTCACAAATAAGGAAGTTCTGATATTAATTCCCATTGTATGTTGAGTTCACTGAACATCAGAGCAATGCTGAGGATTAGTATGAATATTTTAGGTTCTGGAGGGAAAACCAGCTCAGATTCTTGAAGTCTGGTTGAAATACTTGTCTTTGAACAAGATTAAGTTGGCCTCTGAAGCACTTCAGAACAAAAGAGAAAATAATCACATTTCATGCTTCAATGATGATCAGTTAGAGAAGAGAGGGAAAGCAATGCTGGGTAATGGAGGAAGGAAAGTGATCAGTTCTAATAGGGTGTATTGTGTACTGATTTTGATGATTTTAAATGTTGCACATTTAGTTGTTAGACTCAAGTATGTTTTGGATTTCAGATAAACATTTCTGATTTTTTTGGTGAACTGTCAGTCTTGATTCTACTTAATTTAATAAACAATTTAAGGAACAAGGGAAGGCTTTTGAGCTCATCAAACCTGACTACCCTTTCAGTTAGGTCAGAGTTATCCAGCCTTTTCATGTGAGTAGCCTCATTTCAATTTTTTTCCTCATTGAAGGGTGGTGAGCAAGCTTTGGAAAAATAAGACATTATAAATTTATGTCACTATTATTAAAACACAGTAAATTTTTATTTGCCATTTTCAATAAGACTAATTTCTGTAACTGTAATATTGGCTTTGTTGTTTGTGGAGCCTTGTGTGTGAGCACTCACCATAGTGTTCCCTTATCTGCCCCATATTGCACTCATTCATATGGGGTTGCCCTCACCTGTTCCTGCTCCCTCCCTCTCATCTTCAATTTCCCTCCTCACTCACATGTTCACTTATTCATAGTTGGGCAAGAATTGCTCAGGAAATGCTCAGTGTCCACTTGAAGCCTCATGTCAGGTCAAACAAGGGCAAAGAAACCTCCCAACTGATTACACCTACTGCTCCCTTAACTGATGACTCAGCATTTTTCTCCATGTTAAACAATACTAAGAGTAGAAAATGCAAGATGCCCTGTGGGTGGGAGATTTCAGTGTTCATCACCAAGAGTGTCTTGGTAACATCACTACTAACCAGGAAGGTTGGATCTGAAGAACATTGCAGCTGTGCTGGAATCCTGATGAAGGGTCTTTACTGGAAACATCAATTTTCCTGCTCCTTGGATGCTGCCTGACCTGCTGTGCTTTTCCAGCACCACTCTAATCTTGATTCTAATCTCCAGCATCTGCAGTACCCACTTTTGCTGTATTTAATGGTATTGACTTTGATTGATAATACCCTCTATGTTGTATGGTGCTATCACAGTGCTGAATAGCATAGATTTTAAACACATCTAGCAACTCAAACCTGAGCATCTATATGTTACTGTGTATTGTCTACAGCAGCAGTATTGTATTTTGCAGAATCTGTAACCTCATTGCCAAGTGTATTCCCTACTCTACCATTACTATAAAATTGTAGAAGGGCATGTCCAGCACCAGAGATACCTAAAAATAAGTTGTCAACCTGGTGAGGTTGCATGGGAATACTTGCATGCCAAGCAGCAAACAGAAATGGCAGAACTAAGCGGTCCCACAACCAAAACCTGTAGTCCTGCCTATTCAGCTGTGGATGGATTTGAACAATTAGCCAAATAACAGGAAGAGATGACTCCACATCTCTCCCCCATGGTCAATGATGGGGATCCCAGCACGTCAGTGCATCAAAGCCAGAGATACCCAGTGAATGATCAATCTTGGCCACCTCATGAGGACCCCGACATCACAGATGTTAGTTTAACTCACTCTGACATCTTCATTTGCTTTATCAATGACCTTCCTTCCATTCTTAATGCCAGCAGATGGAGCTGCTCATTAATGATGTGCAATGTTCAGGAGCATTTGTGTTTGCTCACTTGCTGACGTAGTCTACATGCAGCATTACATGGTCATCATCGAGGATTGAGCTAGTACGTGACAAGTAACGTTTGGATAATGCAAGTTCCATGTAATGACTATCTTGAACAAAACAGAATCTAATCTCACCTTGATATTCAGTGACATTACCATTGCTAAATTCTCTACCAACAACATCCTGGAGGTTACCACTGACACTCAACATCATTGTAGAAATGCAGAATGTTGATGTGCATACACAGCACTATAATCATTGTTAGGCAAGTTCCTGAAGTGTACTTTAAAATAACAATTGCATAATGTGAAGATACAATGCTAACTCAGACTGGAGTTAAAAGCTGATTTGTTTTATTATTTTAGAGTTCTTTGACACCAATCACATGGAAGTGAGTGTTTTTGGGATACTGCACATGTTACTTTATTAAATGGTTGAAACCAAGTTCTGAATAGATGCCGTGGGCGGCACGGTGGCACAGTGGTTAGCACCGAGACCCGGGTTCAATTCCCGCCTCAGGCGACTGACTGTGTGGAGTTTGCACATTCTCCCCGTGTCTGCGTGGGTTTCCTCCGGGTGCTCCGGTTTCCTCCCACAGTCCAAAGATGTGCAGGGTCAGGTGAATTGGCCATACTAAATTGCCCGTAGTGTTAGATAAGGGGTAAATGTAGGGGTATGGGTGGGTTTCGCTTCGGCGGGTCGGTGTGGACTTGTTGGGCCGAAGGGCTTGTTTCCACACTGTAATCTAATCTAATCTAAAAAAAAAGGCACACTTGTCCAATGGCCTGGCCTAAGCACTTGCTTTTAGACCTACTGTGGACAAGAGGGAGTCGTGAATTGAATTATTTTCCTGTTGATCTTTTCAGTCCATGTTAGGACAGAATTTTTCCATTATTTTGTGTTTCCATTTTAAAGTGTGATGGTGATGTTGACTGAAACTTTTATTGTGAAGTCCAATTTAAAAACTAACCCACAGGGTTTCTTCAGAGTTAATTTTTTTTGTGCTAAAACCAAGGATTCATCACTGATCAGACCGTAGGGTAATGGTTTGCAACATAATTTTTCTTTCTCCCTCTCTCTCCCACTCTTCCTCTCTCCCACTTTCACATCGTCTGCCTGTCTGTGTCTCTGTCTCTATCTCTCTCTCTCTTTTTCTCTCTCACACAGTGTCAGTGTCTCTCTCTCTCTCTCTCTCTCTCTCACACACACTCTCACATGCTCTCTCTCTCTCACACACACACACACACTCCCTCTCACTCACTCACACACACTCTCACACACACACACTCCCCACACCTGCTGTCTCACTGACGCATACATGCACACGCATCCATTGTTGCAGAGGGCAAGGAAGATGTTTCAAGGATGTCCTCAAAGTTTCCATGAAAAGGAAATATCCTTAACAATATTAATCTGGTTCCAAGTGGCCACCCAGTCTGGAGAAAAAATATCAGTCATCTCTAATACGCTGGAGACGCCACACACAAGCAATGTAAAATATATGAGGAAACCTGGTTAGAGTCTGTGAGGATCCAGCATGAGACTATTTAGTCACCTTGCTAGATGGAAGAAAGTCATATGCGATCTTGAGGGGAACTGCCTTTGAAGATGATGTACATAGAAAAATAATGTTAATTGTTTGAATTGGTTGACTCGACATTTTATCCATCACGTATGTTTAGTCTGGTTATGAAATAACATTGCTTATGATTTGTGGGCGGCACGGTGGCCCAGTGGTTAGCACTGCTGCCTCACAGCGCCTGTAGACCCGGGTTCAATTCCCGACTCAGGCGACTGACTGTGTGGAGTTTGCACGTTCTCCCCGTGTCTGCGTGGGTTTCCTCCGGGTGCTCCGGTTTCCTCCCACAGTCCAAAGCCAAAGATGTGCGGGTCAGGTGAATTGGCCATGCTAAATTGCCCGTAGTGTTAGGTTTAAGGGGTAAATGTAGGGGTATGGGTGGGTTGCGCTTCGGCGGGTCGGTGTGGACTTGTTGGGCCGAAGGGCCTGTTTCCACACTGTAAGTAATCTAATCTAATCTAATCTAATCTTGAATTCAGTGCCTGTAAATGATTGAAAATTACTATGAGATGTATCTCAAATATAGTTCATTCGAATTATTCGACTCTTAATTATACATGACATTCTGCAATTGTAGCAATGTGCCTACTTTTTAAATATTGACCATTCTTTAACTGCAATGTGTTCTTTGGAGCAAAGTAATATTTTTGAGGTATTTGATACAGTATATTAAAATTAAGTGTGAGGGAATGCTAGCTTCCTTAGTGAGGTTATATAGAAAATAAATTATGTTCAGATCCAGATATTGTATACTGAAAAAACCTAGAAGATTGGATGGCGTTTTCCTTGTTCAGGACTTGTTCATGAGAAATATACAGAGATGAAAATCAGTGTTCATAATTCAGTTACCACTGCTTTGGGTAGCTCAGAAATAGAGTTGACCCAGAAGAATTGTGCTTAGTCCAGTGTCTGCAGTAGTCCTATCAAAGTCTCATTTTTGCACTAGCCATTTATTGACTTCTCAAGATACAATTAAATATTTTTTTCTGCAAACTACAGTTGAAATGATACATTTTGTTTTGAATAGTGGATACCGATGCACAATATTTTGAATTCTTGATGTGGTAATCAATAGAATAATAGAATCCCTACAATGTGGAAGCAAGCCATTCGGCCCATTGAGTCCATACTGCCGCTCCAAAGAGCATCCGACCCAGACCCACCCTATTTCTGTAACTCTGCATTTCCCATGGCTAATCCACCTAACCTGCGCATCCATGGACACTGGGCAGTTTAGTCTGGCAATCAGCCTAACCTGCACATCTTTGGACTATAGGTGGAAATCCGAGGACACAGAAGAAACCCATGCAGACATGGAGGACATGCAAACTCCACAAAGACTGTCACTTGAGGCTTGAATCAAACCAGGTCTGTTGCGCTGAGAGGCAGTCATGCTAACAACTGAGCCACCGTGCCACCCTTAAATAATTTAAGCTCATTTCACCTGCCTCAAAGACATAGCAAATCACAACAAAAATAACCTTAATTTAGGAAGGAAACCAATTGGAAAAAGAGAAAAAAATGCTGTTAAAATAAAACATGTTCACTGAAACAGCAACATAAATGAACCTCAATGAAAATAAGAAAGAAAAATGAAGTGGAAAATACAGAACGACACATTAGATGTGGAAAATTCAGGCAGTACACCTCTATTGTAGATGCATTTTTATTTTAAAGCTTAATTTTTGAGTTTCCGTTCCTTGTGCATGGCTTCCTTGGGCAATGTTTCAGTAAGCAAAGAGATGATTAAATGGAATATTACAATGATGGCTTTCAGTTTGTTCTTTTGTTGATTTAAAAAGGAGATTTCTTAGTGCTGTAATTCAGAAGTGGAACTCAGTTTGGACTCATCTCACTTTTCATTCTCTTATTCTTTCTAGAACATTTTGGTTTCTACAGCAGTCTGCTTTGGAAATTGGTGTTACTTTGAATAGCCAATAGAGGGCAATATATCACAGCTGGTTAGAAAGTATTCTGGAATTTCTTGTCAGAACCTACATTAGCAAAATAACTTATGCAGTTACTCAACTAAGTAGAAAATATTTAACTCATTGAATCACTTATCTGCATTCTTGACATTTAACTCATTTATACTTTGAAGAGAGAAATTTTCAGGATTATTAGTGAAGAGGAGGGAATGGGACTAATTCAACAGCTCTTTCATAGACTCCTACAGTCACGATTGAATGATTTTCTTCTGTACTGCATAATTCTATGCACTAACAGATCTTTTGTGGGGGTGTTCAGTGAGTCAGAGGTTTTGTAACAACAGAGATGTTGTGCCTAGTAGTGTTATCAGGGTTCCTCATTTGTCACCATGGGGGTGGCAGTATTGGCATAAAGAATTTTGGTCCCAGCCAATCACAATATATGTCGGTGATTTGGATTTGGGGGCTAACTGTAATGTTTCCAAGCTTGCAATGTTCAAAACCTGATGAGAATGAGAGTTGAGTATGCAAAAGAGGTTTTTGACAGGCGGAGTGAATGGGCATGAGTGTAGCAGGTGAAATTATAATGTGGATAAATGTGAAGGGACATATCTTACTCTCTGTTCTTGTTAATAATCTTCTCTTTCTCCAGTTCACTCTGGCATCTATTACCTCACTCCCAATTCACTTCCCCCAAATACATAGTGATACTCTTGTTAAACGAGAACCAATTGTCCTGGGGAGTGGGCCATTACTTCATTTACAAAGGACAGGCATAGCAGCAGTTTTTATTACATCTTCAAATCAGGGTTATATAAGCATTATGTGGATTAATATGTACAATCTACATGTGACTACATAAAAGATGCAGCACAGAAGTAGACCATTTGCTTCAAATAGCCTTCTTTTATGTTCCACAAGAGACTCCTCCTACCACTCTTCAGATAATTGTTTATTTTTTCTGAGCACACACACACACACACACAAACAACCATGGAAAAGCTATAAAAAGAGGCCATTCAACACATTGTGTCTAAACTGGCTGAGGGGACAAAAGCCTCCCACTTTCCAGCAGCTGATCTTGTACCTTGGAGGTTACAGTTCTTCAGGTACAGATCCAGGTCATTTAAATTCGATGAGCATTTCTACCTCTGCTGATTTGGGCAGCAAATTCCAGATGGCAAAGATCGTCTGAGTGACAGGTTTTCCTTCATGTTCCCTCTAATTCTCCTAATGCTCCCTTCTGTATCTTGCCCTCTGAAGGCAAGCATTCTACATGCTTTTTTTTTTAACCATCTCAACTACCTGTCCTGCCTCCTTCAAGGACCTGTGGACATGCACTTCAAGGGTCTCACCTCCTTCACCCTTTTTGTTATCCTCGTCTTAATTGTGTATTCCCTGACTTTGTTTGCCCTAACCAAATGCTAACTTCACACTTCTCTGTTCAATCAAATTAAAAATTGCACAACAACAGGTTATAGTCCAACATGTTTATTTGGAAGTACAAGCTTTCTGAGTGCTGCTCATTCAGCAGGTAGCTTGTACTTTCAAATAAATCTGTTGGACTAAAACCTGGTGTTATGTGATTTTTAACTTTGGCACCCCCCCACCAGTCCAGCACTGGCACCACCACATCATGTTCAATCAAGCCATTGATATAATTCTGGAGTTGACAGCCATCCTTTTCGCTGTTATCAGTTTTTTTGACATCTGTAAATTTTCCAATCATGCCTCCCACAGTTACATTTAAGTCCAAATCGTGAACTTGTACAACAAACAGCAAGTAACCCAACACTGAGCCAGTAGAACGCCACTGGACTCTACTCTCCATTCACAAAAACATCCATCAACTGTTACATCAAAGAATTGCAGAAACTGGAGATCTGAAACAAAAACAAAACAAATTGTTGGAGAACCTCATTGGGTCAGGTAGTGGAATCAAAGTTAATGTTTCAAGTCCAGTCATCCTTTTTCAGAACTGGAAGCAGCTAGCAGAAGATGGTACTATAGCCAATGAGGGCGTGGAGAAAAAAAACAAGTGGATAAGTGGACATAGAGCCTACAGGGAGGGAGAAAAGGGTAGGCCAACAAAGGGATTGTGTGTTGTAAGCTAGGGAAGAAGAGAACCTATAGGTGATGATGGGCACTATGAGTAGTTGAAAATGGGTTGGTGTGCTGGAAGCAACCTGTTTCGTGACAGGACCTGGGGTTATAGACGTAGGTAATCGACATGGAAAAAGGTGTTCATGCTCCAATGTTGTTAAATTTGACATTGAGCCCTCAAGGCTGTAAACAAAAGATGAGGTATTGTTCCTCCAGCTTACGCTGAGTTTTGCTGGAGCACTGCAGTCGGCCTGGGACAGAAATGTGGGAACACCGGACTGTGTTAAAGTGGCAGGTAACTGGAAGCTTGGGGTCAATTTTATGGACAGAACACAGTGATAGCTGTATAAAACATGTATTTGTGGTTTGTCTCTCCAGTGTTGAGAAAATGAAATTGTCCAATAGCTCAGTGGTTAGCACTGCTGCCTCATAGCACCAAGAATCCAGGTTCTGTCCCAGCGTTTCGGTGACTGGATGAGGTTTACACGTTTTCCCCATGTCTAAGTGAGTTTCTGTTGGATGCTCTGATACCCTCACAGAGCTGTGCAGATTAAATGGATTGGTCATGCTAAATTGTCCATTGTGTCCAGGGCTATGGAGGCTAGGTGGGTTAACCATGGTAAATGTAGGGTTACAGGAAAGGTAGTGGTCTGGGTGAGATGCTGTTTGGAGGCTGGGTGCAAACTCAATGGGCTAAATGGCCTCTGTCAACACTAGGGATTCTATTCTAAGCAGAAAATGTGAGTTCTGATTGATTGAAGTGCAGGTAAATTGCTGCTTCACCTGGAAGGTATGTCTAGTGTTCTGGTTGGTGAGGAGGGAGGAGATAAATGAGCAAGTGTTGCACATTCTGTGATTTCATGGGAAAGTGCAGAACCCCACAGCACCTGATAACCCAGCCTGATAACTTAGGCAGATGTCTGCTAGAACAAAAAGTTTCATGTTGTGGAAACCAACAGCATGCAGGGAAATCTGTACTTCTGACTTTCCAAACAAAACCCTTCCACTCATGGAATCTGCTGTAGTCAACGTTTAGGTCATTGCATTATATCTTTAGACAGTAACAGTTAGGTTAGGTTAGATTAGATTAGATTATTTACAATGTGGAAACCGGCCCTTCGGCCCACATCGACCCTCTGAAGAACGACCCACCCAGACCCATTCCCCTACATTTACCCCTTCACCTAACACTACGGGCAGTTTAGCATGGCCAATTCACCTAACCTGCACATCTTTGAACTGTGGGAGGAAACTGGAGAACCTGGAGGAAACCCACGCAGACACTGGGAGAATGTGCAAACTCCACACATAAATACTTAGTTAAAAACTCTTGATTCAGTAATGAAATTATGGAAGATTGTCTCTTAACTGTGTCGACGACAGGACTGTAAAATATATATAGAGCCAGAGAGATGTACAGCATGGAAACAGACTCTTCGGTCCAACTCGTCCTTGCTGACCAGACATTCCAATCCAATCTAGTCAAACCTGCCAACACACGGCCCATATCCCTCCAAACCCCCCTATTCATATACCCATCCAGATGCCTTTTAAATGTTGCAATTGTACCAGCCTCCACCATTTCCTCTGGCAGCTCATTCCATACATGCACCATCCTCTGCATGAAAAGGTTGCCCCTTAGGTCTCTTTTATTTCTTTCCCCTCTCACCCTAAACCTATACCTTGTAGTTCTGGACTCCCAACACAGGGAAAAGACTTTGTCAATTTATCCTATATATGCCCCTCATGATTTTATAAACCTCTATAAGGTCACCCCTCAGCCTCCAATGGCTTGTCAAAAACTATAAGAAAAAGTAAACCACATGCTAATATGAAGTAACTAAAATGAGCACAGAATGTCATGTATTTCTCAATGGTGTTTGAAAATACATGTTCACTAATTTTTATGACAGTAAAATATGACAAATTTTGACAATGACTGTGTTATGGCCTGGTTTTAATGTGAAAATGTTTATCATTTCTGAAATTTATGGGTAATCTTTTTCTTTGCTGTAGCTTAGCCCCACTGCTATAGTTTATTTTTGAAATTTAAGATATGTTTCAGAACTGGACATTTGCACAGGATTATAATTGTCAACATGCAGAGCTCCTAAAAATCACCAAGCTCTGCAAATAAGTGCCGTAATAGTTTTCCCTCCTCTTATTTGGCTGATGATCATCTGTACCTTTCTTTGAACAAATTTTCAAAAGGATAAAGTGGATGAAAACACAGTAGGTAATCTTAACATTTTGATATCATTAGCTACTAATTAGCGCACTTTAACTAACCATGATTTAGTTTAAAACACTGCAAGTTTACCCTCCTGTATGATAAATTTAAATGTCAAATCCATCCGGTACCAGCTGCCACATGAATCGGGAGAAGCTATCTAGGTGGCACAAGGAGACAATTGGTAGGATCATCTCTGGTTATTTCCATTGAAGCATATCTTATGGAGAACGTGGCTGCTGATTTAATTAGATTTCAAGAGATAAGCAATAACTGCAATTTAATTGTCCTTTCTTTCGGAACCTTTTTGTTTGTAAACTGTTCATCCCTATTGTTACCCTTCCTGTCTTCTGCCATCCCCCAGACAAAAGCAACGATATCTTTAATTCCTAGTGGCTGCGTAAAGGATCATGTCAGTTATAGAGTCATAGAGATGTACAGCACGGAAACAGACCCTTCGGTCCAACCCGTTCATGCCGACCAGATAGCCCAACCCAGTCTAGTCCCACCTGCCAGCACCTGGCCCATATCCCTCCAAACCCTTCCTATTCATATACCCATCCAGATGCCTTTTGAATGTTGCAATCGTACTAGCCTCCATCACTTCCTCTGGCAGTTCATTCCATACAGGTGCCACCCTCTGCGGGAAAAGGTTGCCCCTTAAGTCTATTTTATATCTTTCCCCTCTCACCCTAAACCTATACCCTCTAGTTCTGGACTTCCCCACGCAGGGAAAATACCTTGTGTACTTGTCCTATCCATGTCCTTCTTGATTTTTTGCATTTTAAGAATTTTAGGTTAACCCCAAGGCTTTCCAATAGGATCAGGGTTAACTCTAAGGCTTTCCATAGGTATGTCAGGAATAAAAGAAAGATGAGAGTTAAATTAGGGCCAATCAAGGATAATAGTGGGAAGTTGTGTGTGGAGTCAGAGGAGATAGGGAAAGCACTAAATAAATATTTTTCGACTGTGTTCACTATAGAAAATGAAAATGTTGGCGAGGAAGATACAGAGATACTTGCATTTAGACTAGAAGAGATTGAGGTTCACAAGGAAGAGGTATTAGAAATACTGCAGAGTGTGAAAATAGACAAGTCCCCTGGGCCGGATGGGATCTATCCTAGAATCCTCTGGGAAGCAAGGGAAGGGATTGCCGAGCCTTTGGCATTGATCTTCAAATCATCATTGTCTACAGGAATAGTGCCTCCACAGGAGTGGAGGATAGCAAATGTGGTTCCCTTGTTCAAAAAGGGTAGTAGAGACAACCCTGGTAATTACAGACCAGTGAGTCTCATTTCAGTTGTTGGTAAGGTGTTGGAAAAGGTTATAAGAGATAGGATTTATAACCATCTAGAAAAGAATAATCTGATCAGGGACAGTCAGTACGGTTTTGTGAAGGGTAGGTCATGCCTAACGAATCTTATTGAGTTTTTTGACAAAGTGACCAAACAGGTAGATGAGAGTAAACCGGTTGATGTGGTCTATATGGATTTCAGCAAGGCGTTCGATAAGATTCCCCACAGTAGGCTATTATACAAAATGCGGAGGAATGGGATTGTGGGAGACATATCAGTTTGGATCAGTAATTGGCTTGCTGAAAAAAAAACAGAGGGTTGTAGTTGATGGAACACGTTCATCTTCGTGTCCAGTTCCTAGTGGCGTACCGCAAGGGTAGGTGTTGGATCCACTGCTGTTCGTCATTTTTATAAATGACCAGGATGAGGGCTTAGAAGGGTGGGTTAGTAAATTTGCGGACGACACTAAGGTCGGTAGAGTTGTGAATAGTGACGAAGGATGTAGTAGGGTTGCAGAGAGACATAGATAGGATGCAGAGCTGGGCTGAGAGGTGGCAAATGGAGTTTAATGTGGACAAGTGTGAGGTGATACACTTTGGACGGAGTAATTGGAATACAAAGTACTGGGCTAATGGTAAGATTCTTGGGAGTGCAGATGAGCAGAGAGATCTCGGTGTCCATGTACACAGATCCCTGAAAGTTACCACCCAGACTGACAGGGTTGTTAAGAAGGCGTACAGTGTTTTGGCCTTTATTAATAGAGAGATTGAGTTCCGGAACCAGGAGGTTATGCTGCAGCTGTACAAAGCTCTGGTGCGGCCGCACTTGGAATATTGGGTGCAGTTCTGGTCACCGCATTATAAGAAGGATGTGGAAGCTTTGGAAAGGGTGCAGAGGAGATTTACTAGGATGTTGTATGGTATGGTAGGACTGTCTTATGAGGAAAGGCTGAGGGCCTTGAGGCTGTTCGCATTAGAGAGAAGAAGGTTGAGAGGTGACTTTATAGGGACAAATAAGATAATCAGAGGGTTAGATAGGGTGGACAGGGAGAGCCTTTTTCCAAGTATGGGGACGGCAAACACGAGGGTACACAACTTTAAAATGAGGGGAGAGGTATAAGACAGATGTCAGAGGTAGTTTCTTTACTCAGAGTAGTAAGGGTATGGAATGCGTTGCCTGCAACGGTAGTAGATTCGTCAAGTTTAAGTGCATTTAAGTCATCATTGGACAGGCATATGTACGTACATGGAATAGTATGGGTAGGATGGGCTTCAGATTAGTATGACAGGGCGGCGCAACATCGAGGGCCGAAGGGCATGGACTGCGCTGTTATGTTCTATGTTCTAAACAAACTAAAGTTAACATCAATTAAATATTATTTAAGTTTTCATACAATAAACTACAGAAAAGTAGTTGATTGATGACTATATGCATCCAAAAACCCCATGTGATGGCTATAGATTACGCTGTACTCTCATTAGGAATGTACGCTCATATATGAAATATTCCATGCTTCTTGAAGCTGTTCTCCCTCTTCCACCAGACTGAATCTTCCAGTGTCCTTTCTGGAGGGAGGCGGGGGTGTGTGGCAAAGCCTCTTCAATCTTCTGAACACTGTCAAACTTGAAATGGTTCAAAAAAGATTTACAAAGATGTTGCCAGGGTTGGAGGATCTGAGCTACAGGGAGAGGCTGAACAGGCTGGGCCTGTTTTCCCTGGAGCGTCGGAGGCTGAGGGGTGACCTTATAGAGGTTTACAAAATTATGAAGGGCATGGATAGGGTAAATAGGCAAAGTCTTTTCCCTGGGGTGGGGGAGTCCAGAACTAGAGGGCATAGGTTTAGGGTGAGAGGGGAAAGATATAAAAGAGACCTAAGGGGCAACCTTTTCACGCAGAGGGTGATAGGTGTATGGAATGAGCTGCCAGAGAAAGTGGTGAAGGCTGGTACAATTGCAACGTTTAAGAGGCATTTGGATGGGTATATGAATAGGGGGATTTGGAGGGATATGGGCCGGGTGCTGGCAGGTGGGACTAGATTGGAATATCTGGTCGGTATGGACGGGTTGGACCGAAAGATCTGTTTCCATGCTGTACATCCCTATGACTCTATGAAATAGATTTCAGTAGCAAGTAATTTTCTGGCAACTCCTTGTTCTTGAAATTCTCGTAAGACTCATCTTTTCAAACGGGGAATCTAGCCACACCAGAATTTCGTTTAATAGTTAAGTATAATTCATAAGGGTTAAAGGGATTAAAGAGTGTGGGGAGAAAGCTGGAATAGTGTACTGGTAGATAATTAGCCACAACCATATTGAATGAAGGTGCGGGCTCTAAGGACCTCTCCTATTTTCTAGATTTGGGGGTGTTGAACTGGGGTGTACAATGTTTAAAAATAACACAACACCAGGTTATAGTCCAACAGGTTTATTTAGAAGCACTGGCTTTTGGAGCGCTGTTCCTTCATCAGGTGGTTGTGTCCTACTTTCTATGTTTCTATGTACAGCATTATGTAATTGAGCAGACACACTTGGAGTCTGAACAACCTTCTTGCTTATTGATCAAGAATGTAGACCTTCAGAGCCCCTTAGGAATATCTGAAATGATTTCCACAGTTGGGCTTCACCTAAGCCTGAAAGTATTTTTCCCCTCTCTTGCAGTAATTCCATAAACAGACCAGAAACTAGTTTTGTAAGTCTGAAGAGTAGGAGGGAAGCTCTAATTAACCTTTTCATTATATTGACCTGTCCCACACAGTCCTATTAATGTTTAAATTGAATCGTTCATCTTTCATAATGCTTTTGCATATTATTTACCCCGGCACATTAGACTGTCTGTTTGTAAAGGGATAAGCAATTGTTACACGTATTCCATTACTACAAATATTCCTTTTTTCAAAATTTTGCCCATATCTTTGCCCACTTCATGCAGACTTTCAAATCTAGTTTGTGTGCAAGAGTCTTGCAGTCTTACTGAACTGTTTGTCCTATTGATGGAATAGTAGCTCTACTTGGATTATTTGGTTCCGTTTGCTATTTTCCTGGCAATCCTGACATTTCAGTATCCATGTGGCGCATACTGGTTCTGAGATGCCATGACATGCTGGTGTAATCATACTGTCCAATTGGATATTGAATAACAAACTGTCGCAATACAAAAAAAATCCCTTTAATGCTTCATCTTGATACATGTAAATTATCACCTTAGTGAAAGGGTGTTAAAACAAAGCCTTGGCTGACTATGAATAAAGTATCCAGGCAAATATGTCCAAGTTATAGAACCTTGCATTTCTGAAGGAACCAGCATTTTAGCAGAATAGCTAAATACCTCATGTTCAAACAGTTCCATTCCTCTTAATTTAGCTGGTTCCTTTTAAATGTTACAATTGAATTTACTAGCATTACCTTATCAGAGAATGTATTCCAAATTGGAGTACCTAATGTAATAGCATTTATTCTCCCACCTCTAGTTCTTGATAATTGCTTTAATTTTGTATCATCTACTTGCTGACCTCAGAATTGAATCCTTGCATCTAATTGGTAGGCAAGTGCTGACTGTGAATGTCAGCAAGCTGCCAAAAAAATCACATATTTTGAAGCTACACTGAAAAATTAAGGTTTCTGTTTCTGTTCGGGAACATGTGATAGGCAATATTCGGTAATTTGTTACTTGCTCTGTGTGTGTACTCTGTAGAGTAAATAAATTTAGAAGGTGATAAAACATACCCCTGTTGCTGATGCGACAGCCATTCTGCATTTAGAAATTGCTTATTTGTCTGCACTTGCTCTGCAGTAACAACAGACCAGTAAAATCTAATTTTCTATCTGAGCTGATGTCATTGATTCCTTACCATTCACAAGTATTTGAAAATGCAGCAGAGCTCAGCTGAAATGCTTGAGATTGAACACCCAGGTATTAGACTTGAGCTCTAGAACTTATTGAAATAATTGTTACCTTGTTTTGTTTATGGCATGTTGAATAAATTTGTTTAATAATAATAATAACTAAAATGTTCTAATTATGTGGCATTAAAATGTTATGGAGCAGTTCTTCATTTGCTGAAACTGAACATCCCTATTTATCATTTAAACATAGCAGCCTTTCTAAAATCAAATAGCACATCTTTTTGGTTTTCTCCATTCCTTTGCCAAATGAGAGTACATAGTTCTACACAAAGTTATATTTTTTATTTACAGTTGTACTGGAGCCCGATTCAGGTTACATCAAACTTGTCTACATTCAATTTCTGCAATTTTGCATTGTATTTTGTGATTGAATTGGAATCTGTCACCATATCCACGTGAGCAGAGAGTCTTGTGGTTTCATGGTAATATTCCTACCTCTGAACCAGAAGGTCTGAGTTCAGTCTCACCTGCTAGAGATGTCATAACCTATCCAAACTCGTTGATTAAGCAAAATATGGTGCCCACACAACACAACTCCCAGCAAGAAGCATGAATTTGGAAGCTGAATTTCTTGACCAACATCATCTTAGCTCTTCATACAAAGATCCTTTACGTTAATGATACTAAATCACTACAGAGAGGCAGGACAAAATAAAGGATGACTGTTCTAGGTTCATCCATCAATCCCTGGCAATGATGAGTATTTTATGTATTTTCTAATCAATCTGTTTCATCTATTTTCTAATCAAGCAGCAGGTGGGACTTAAACTTAGGGATAAGGACACTACCACAGTGCTACAAGATCTGTCAATAGGATGAGTTTATTAGAGGCTATATTACTGATTTATATCAGTGCATAACATGATATGTATAGTATATATTTTCTGATCAATGTGTTCAGAGATATTTAGACACTCTTCTGGAATAGATGAGACCCACACCTTCTGACCCAGAGATAGTGATACTACTACTGCTATACAAGAACCCTAGGACAAGTTTTTAAATATTTTTAATCTACCTGTTCAATCAAATTATGACACACCTTTGGACTGGGTTCAAGTTCTCAGGCCTTTCAGCTTAGAGATAGGGACACTATCACTGTGCCTCAAGACCCACACATAGAATGAGTGTTTTAGAAATTTTCTAATGTTGATATACATCTCTGGACTATGTGGAATTGAATCTGGACCTCTGGCTCAGAGGTAGGGATATTATCAATATTCCACGAGTTCATACTGTATCTATTTATATTCAAAAATGCTCTTACACACAACTAAAGGGCTTCTTACCCATCACTAAACTACATGTAGTACTTTTTATCTATTATCCACCAGCCCAAATCACTGGTGTTTCCAATTGATCAATTTACATGCAAAGCCTGATAAGGGCTTAGAACAACATTCTATTTACAAACGTTGTCTGCATAATTGTAGCTCTACACAGGTTCAGAGTGGTACTTCTCAACTCTTTTAAAAAATTAAACTATCCAGTCATGTCATTACCTCTGAAGTTGGTGGGACTTAAACTTGGGTGTCTTGGCTCAGCAGTAATGACTCTATCTCTGTGCCACAAGAGCCCACGATGAGAGTTTTATAATCTCTAACCAGCCTGTTCAGAGATGTTATTAGACACTTTTGGAGCAGATAGGACTTGAACCCAGACCTCCTGGGTATTTTCCAATCAGCTTCTCCAAAGTTGTTATGTCTTAAAAATTATTTTCTAATCAACCTGTTCAGAGATGTTATTACACCCCTCTGGAACAGGTGAACCTTGAACCCAGGTCTTCTGGCTACCACTGTATCACAAGAGTCCCCAAGCTGAGTGTTTTAGATTGAATTTGTTTAATGGAAGCAGCTGAGATCCTTTTTCTTGACATAGGCAAAGCTGCCTTGAAGTATCCAAGGTTTTGAGGTGTACTCTTTCCATTTTCCCAGAAGTTGGGATTGCTAGAAATTTCATTTTAAGGACACCAGTTGGCATTTTTAAGGGATTCTACCTCCATTAGTTAATATTGAACATTTCAATGTTCTCTGAAAATTTGATTATTATATTTGAGAGACTGAAATAGGCTACTGCTGATTTGTCCAAAATGTATGTCACTGATGTGCAGCAACAAGACCATACTAGAGAGGAGAAAACTCTCACCTCACCACTTTCCTAATATCAAACAGCCAGACTGACACTCACATGCACAGCATGACCTGTCATAAGCTTGAGTAGCAATAATATTGTTTTAATAAGCAAGATACATGGAACGGTTGATCAGATTTTCAATACTGATGGGGCTGGAAACAAAGAAAACTGGCTGAACATGGAATCCAAAATGAGACTAAAACTCTTTAGCTTGGAACTAGAAACCACCCCATTGTTTCTCTTAGGAAGAATATTCTTCTCACTAATTGCAGCGAGACAATTTTGTGGTGACAAGTGGATGTAGTAGGACTTGTAGGTGGTCCAGAGGATTTTCTGCCCTATGTTGTCTGCAGACAAAAGCTTTAAGACTCATTAATGTTGAGCACTAAAGTACTGACCCTCTGTTGCTAAAAACATCAAACACCCCTATCCACTGGTATTCTTTCAAATTGTCCTGGTGAATGTATGTTGAAAATGATGAAAAGCTTTGATAAAACATTTTTTTCAGCAATACTTGAAAGTACTGTTACTGGATCTTGTGAAATTCAAGTTTCGTTTGCACTTAAATTTGCTAGCTGAGTGTGTTGTATTGAATCCATTATCTAAATGGAATGTATATGCATATCACATTGTGCTTGTGTATAAGCATGTTCAATGCAAGCTGATAGGTATTTCAGATTCTTATTATTTTAGAGATACTGTTAGAGTTGTAGCTTAATGCAGTTTATTCTTTATGCTGAGACTCTCCAGATGGGAAAGAAGCAGGATTCTCGGCAGTCTGGGTTGCATGTCTTGGGGTTTGTACCATCTGTTTTCCGTCCCTCTCACTTTGTTATGCACATGAGAAGGACTGATGCTTTCATTCCTGCGGAGAGCAGCATCAAGGGGAGCTCTAGTACGTGCAGTGTCTTTATTTGACAAATTCTGGCTCTGTCCTAAAATAAATGAAAGACAGATGGCAAAGTGTATAACTCACATCCTGACAGACTAATGTGACCTGTTATCTGCTGGTCTTAAGTATAATGTTATACATTTTAAGAGCTTTAAAAGGCTAATTGAGAAAAATATTCTATTTTTCCTCTTAACTGAAAGTCATTTTCAGCTTTCACCATGAATGTATTATTTCCATCCTGCTTTGTAGTTTCACTGCACTTCATGTCAATGTGCAAAAAGCTGCTGTTTTGTATTGTTTTGTTTTCCACATTTAAGTTCTCCAGAAATTTGCTAATAAATTTGGTAGTGCTGAAATTGTTTACTTCAATGATGATCAAGTCAACAAAAATTTCTGTTCACTGCCAACAGCCAATTAATATTATAATTACACAATTTGGATATATTTCAGTAGATGCAGTATTTCTCAATAACTGTATCTGCTCTGATTCATGTGACAAGAGGAATGTAAATGTTTCATCAATAGACCACAATATTATTCTAGTATATGGGAAAATAAGATGAACAAAGTTTCCTATTTTTCTGTGTCCTCTCGCAGTCCTTCTTGAGACTGCAGTTGAGGATTCAATAAACCCACAAACATAGAGGAGAATAACTGTGTTTACGTTGCCTGTCTAGCAATGGCTTAATTTTAAAATTCTGATCTCTCTTTATAAATCTGTCCACAATGTTGCCCCTCCCTAGTTCAGTAAATGTCCAACTCCACATTTCTCTGAGATATCTGCACTCTTCTAGTTCTTGCTATGGAATATCTTGCTTTCTCCAATATTAGCAGCTCGGTCTTTGCTCCATAGGTATTAAGGTCTGGAATCGCATCTCTTAAACCTCTCCATTTTGCTTCCTTCCTTTTAGATATTTCTTAGGACCTACCTTTTTTTACCCCTGTAGGTGAAGATTGAACTTGTGGCCTCCATATTCCATACACATCTAAACTGTTCAGACACATGCAGATCTATAATAGTTGTACTTGAACCCAAGTGTCCTGGCCCAGAGGTAGGAATGCAACAACTATGTCACAAGAGCTCTCAAGAACTTACCTGTTTGACTAAGCTTTTGACCATGCCTTTATGTTACCTTTTGAGGCTATTTTGCATTGCTTTATAATGTTGAACTGAAGTGTATTGTGATTTATGCTTATTTATCAAGTTTAAACATAGATTTTTTTGACTTGCTCTCGTGTTACACTCCAGTAAGAGGTGGGGAGAGGGATGTTTTGTACATTCAAGATTGTGAGTAGCAACATCTGACTGTAGAGCCACATCCTAAATTTTAGGTACACCTTGAGCAGTAACCAAGGTTTTTAAACCTTTGAAACTTTGATCGTCACCTCCACACCCCCTTTCTCCCTCAACTGATGTTTCAATCAGTGGCTGGTAACTCTAATAGGCCTGAAATGGACTGTTGTGTGACAAAGCCCACCGGTACCAGCTGCTAGAAGACTTTACACGAGTATATCCTATAGTGGCATATACAACAATTAAAACGACTGTGTTTTAAAAATTCAAGAGTATACAAATAGTCACTTACTAGTATGGAATTTGAGCATTGCTGAAAAAAGTCATGTTCTGTTGAAGCTTTCGTCATGCACGTGTCAGGACGGGTTGAGGTGTTGCCATAGAAAATGCACCAGTTAATGATAGCTGACAGTTAATTGCTAAATTTAAAAAAAGTAAACAGGGCAGGTTGACTCTGGTTAAGATATTTCCTTGAAATGAATGAGAATACATATCACCTATTTTGTTGACTTGAAACAGATGAAATGGATATACAGTGCATCATCTTTCTCACTGCAGAGAACAGGATATCTAGTACTAATATGTCTCTTAGAGTCATAGAGATTCACAGTACGGAAACAGACCTTTTGGTCCAACTTGTCCATGCATACCGACCATCCTAACCTTATCTAATCCCATTTGCTAGCCCCTGGCCAATATCCCTATGAAACCTTCCTATTCATATATTCATCCAGATGCCTTTTAAATGCTGTAATTGTACCAGTCTCCACCACTTCCTCTGGCAGCTCATTCCATAAAAGTGCCATTGTTTTGACCTTTTTTCTTCGAAGTTCCAAAACAATGCAACAACATATAAAATAGTAATTGCTGCTCATAGAATTCGAGGAAATCGTCTCCAACTCTGAAAATACCTCAAAAAGGAGAAGCTCTTACAGCCTCAATTTTTTTCCTGTTCTCCATCTTGGAATACCCAGAATCCAATTTCTTGCTTTATTAAGCATCTTTATTGAGCGTCCAATTTATGCAAGTGTGACAATGTGAGCCCACTGACAATTCTGTATTGGTTGTCAGCATAATTCTTCTCTCATTCCAGATTATGTCACAAATGTTCTCTAATAACATTCTAAGCAAAGTCTCCTCTCTTAAAGTCCTAAGAATTGGAACCCCATCTCTTGCACTGTGCTGTAGCCATCTTCCTGTTCCTACTCTTGCTAGTGCATGTCACTGGCAGTAAGCTAGTGATTACTAACATTGGGGTCCTAATTTTTAAGTTCCAGTGTAGATTCTGAAAGTTTGACTGTCGATCCTCAATTGCTGTCCTCTGTACTGACATGTTCTACAACTTCTAGCTCACTCCTTTCCTCCTGCAGCATATTCTATATCCTCTTCATGATATCATTTATTCTAGCACCAGGAAAGCAACACACATACTGGAGTCAGCCTGACTATGACAGCTACATTTCTAATCTTTGTAGTTGTTTTCTGTTGAATTCTTTGACCTTTGGTTGCATGGTTTAAACTGCAATCCTTCAACATGTCATCATTCCTTCGCAGCAGTCTCCAGTATTCAGAAACTATTGAATGTGGCATACACATCAAATACTTCTGTATTGCTTGTTTCTTCCTGAGCTTGCAGATTATCTTTTTGGAAATAATGGAATTATTATGGAAGAAAATCAGCTAAAACCTTAGGTGCAGTTGTAAAGAAGTCAAACATTAAGTAAAAGCAAGGAAAGCAGTATGAAAAAGAGGAAACTGCAGGATTTAGTTTTTGAGTAATTAGCCATCTATATTTTTATGGCTTTCAAAAGAAGAACCACTCATGTAGCACACCTCAACTCTTGATGCCTTCAAGACTGCTGACTTGATATCATTATGTGTGTCCTGACTCTCACATCATGTTCTCTTGATCTGTGAACAATGTCACTGGATCCACTGTTTCCCATTGAACTTCAGTATAATTATCAGAAGCAGAAAAACAAGTGGTACAGAAATTTTTAGAGTTAAATTTTTAATAATTCGCTGACATCATGGCATTCATAATGTGGTGAATGTTAATAGCAAATTCTTTTCTGTCCTTGTAGGAACATTCCGATGCACCTTCTGTCACACTGAGGTGGAAGAGGATGAATCTGCATTACCAAAGAAGGATGCCAGAACACTGTTGGCAAGATTTAATGAACAGATTGAACCAATCTATGCTCTACTGCGAGAAACTGAAGATATTAATTTGGCCTATGAAATCCTGGAGCCAGAACCAACAGAAATTCCATCACTTCGGGCAAGGTTAGCTTGGGATTTAAATTTTCTTTATAGTTTTATTTTATCAAAATAAAAGTGATTTATAAATCTTGTAAAGGTTGAACTTTAAGCAGCTTTTACTTATGAAGGCTGTACTTTTGACTCATCTCCCCACATAATCAGACTCTCTGTACTATAAATCTATTATATTCATAGCACAGTATATGAATATCATTAGGTTAAAAATGAGGAAAGTAATTCAGCTGAAAGTGCGTATATAAGACTGACTTTAGTGGCTATCATCATCATCCTGGTTTAGTATTTATTTTTAAATTATATATTAATTTTTATTTGAATGTTTCAGTATGTTCAAAGCGCTAGGTGAAAAATTTTTTAAATAGAATCTTGTGTTTAGTCACTTTAATTTGGTTAGTTCTGGGTTGAAATTCCATTCCAGGGTTTAACACACACCAGTGCTAAAATTCCAGTGCAGTTTTGAGATAGTGCTGCATTACTAGAGGTGCCATCTTTCAGGTAAAGTGTTAACCTGAGGCCTCATCAGTCTGTTCTGGTATAAAAGATCCCATGGAGGTATTTCGAGTAAGAGCATGGGAGTTGTCCCTGGTGTTCTGACCCATATTCAAAAGCATATTAGCTGTTCATTAATACATATCTGTTTGTATGGATTTGCTGTGTGCAAAGGACTGAAGAAATGCTTACAAAAGTGATCACTGTTTAAAATACTTCATTGACTGTAAGTTATTTGAGACCTCCAGTGGTCATGAAAAGTGCTATACAAATGCAATTGTTTCTTTCTTTGATTATATAGGCTGATAAGTTTTATCTAATCATTTCATGACACCTAGTTATGTAAATAATGTGTCTTTGAGTTCTTGTCTGCCAGCTATCAAAAAATGAAAAAAAAAAGACCATTTGGCCCATCAAATCTAGTGTGAACTTTATGCTTTGCACACAATTTGCTTCAGTTCATAGTGAAGACAAGTCTGTCAGAGTACAGTGTAGATATGAGACATCTGTAGAAACTTAAAACTATTATAGTAATGCTATGTACTCCCTTCCTGACAGCGCTGAGTCTACCACTTGCAGCACTTCAAGAAGGTGGCTTACTATGACCTTTTCATGGGAAATTCTGGCCTTGCCAGTGAGGCAGACATTCCCATAAAAGAATTGAATTGAAAATTGGGATTTTTTTTAACAGTTCAATATGAAGTAGTTATGAGTTATATTTTGCTTGATGTTGCTTTTGTAAATCATCATATTTTATTTGTTCTGTTTCAACTTGAAGAACATCTACTTACCACTTTCCTTCATTTTCTTAAAAATCATTTTTCTGTTGATTTTGATTTTGTCAATCACTGCATTAGTTGCCTTTATAGATTTTCAAGTTAAGGTTTGGAAAGCAACCTAATTTGCTTTCTTCAATCTACCCAACATTTTCATCCCTCTGTAAGAGATTATCATCTTCTCAAAATTGTCCAACCAAAGATTTGTGGAAGTTCTGTAAAATCTTTTATCTTGTTGATCTGCTCATTGCAAAAATTTGAATGTTTTATAAACCTAAGGCAGATATGTTCCAGGTATATAATATTTTGTATTTCAATATGTCTTCAGTATCTTATGTTTCTGAAGTTTTAGCAGGTCTTTTGCATTTCACAATTTCACATTACCTATTATCATATCTAATTCTATATATTCCCTTCACCTTAACTTTCTCTCTTGTATTCCACTGTGTAAGCTTTTAGCACTTCTGTTAATCAATCTATTTATTCATATTTCCCCCTTTCCCTAAATGTCCATTGTTCTTCTTTGTGCCATTTATTTATTGGCTTGGCTTAATGAATAGCATACTTAACCCTGAATCAAGAAGCCACAGTTCACATTTCACTCGAGAGTTCAAGAGTTGAACGTGTAATATGAATTATTCTTCTAACCTTTCATTAAAATATTATGGGGACTTTTCTTCCAATTTGATCAGGAAAGTATAAGAATCCACAAGAGTTTTTAACCAAAAGAGGAAAAATATTCAGGTTTTATCTGATTTTTGGTAATTTAGTTGAAAACCTGTATGTATTATCAATATTAATTCTAATGAATCATGTGCAACTGAAGCACATGCATTTCCCTTAACTTAATCACTGTTAAGGCCGTCAGAACAGCAGTATAATTCAAATCCAGATAAAAATAAATGCAATTTAAATTTTTTTTTTAATCAGTTCATGATTGAACGCATAAAGTGAAAATGAGCAGAAGTCAGAAAATAGCCTGATTGTTAAAGGCATGCATTTTTCAGCAAGAACTGTTTAAAATTTCTATATATGGAGTCTTTTTTTCTAGGCTCAATTTCTTCAACATGACACTAATAAATGTGGACACAGGTGCAGCAGCATAACATGTTTTTCCATTTGTTTTTCATTCTTTGTTTATACATTTCCTTGGACTGTTTGTTGTATATTTATAATTGGTAATATTTACTGACTTTCTTTTCAGTCAACGAGCACTTGGTGCTGGCAGTGGAGCTACACACCTTCAAAAAGAATCATGGGCAAACAAAGGACCTACATATGAGGATCTCTACACTCAAAATGTCATCATTAATATGGAAGAACATGATGCTCAGCATAAAATTGTATCTGATAGCAAGCCAGCTAAAGAGAGACCAATCTGGATGAGGGAGAGCACTGTCCGAGGAAGCTTTAAAGATTTAGAAGAAGTGGAAGGTGAGATATCTGTTTGACTTTGTCTTTTCTTCTGATTTGTTTGAAAATTTATCAGTGAGTACTGACTGTACTGAAGCATGGAATTTGGCTTGTTTTAGCTGTTCAGTGTAAAGATTACGCTTTGTTAGCCAATTCTTTTAAACTTCTGTATTAATTTTTAAAGATATTTTTCAAAAAGTATATAAGTTATTCGAAGCTAATTCAGTATTGTGTTACAAAAGTTAATGACAAATAGGAATCCAGCAGCTTTGTTTATAATTATAGTCATTCATTGGATAAAACATAAAAGAGAAAATGCTGGAAAATCTCAGCAAGTCTGGCAGTATCTGTAAGGAGAGAAAGAGCTGACGTTTCAAGTCTAACTGACCCTTTGTCAAAGCTTTGACAAAGGGTCAGTTAGACTCAAAACGTCAGCTCTTTTCTCTCCCTACAGATGCTGCCAGACTTGCTGAGATTTTCCAGCATTTTCTCTTTTTTGGTTTCAGATTCCAGCATCCGCAGTAATTTGCTTTTATCCATTGGATAAAACATAATGGCCTGGAAAATGGTGTTCCATAGATTGTGCTGTTTTATGTAGTGAAGTCAAGCATGGCTCAGTGCTGGCACTCCTGTCTCTTTATCAGAGGTTGAGAGTTCAAGGCTCATGCTCTAGTGCAGTACTGAGACAGCGCTACACCATCAGAGTATTGCTTTTGAAATCCCTGACGTGTCAGAGGCTGAGGGGTGACCTTACAGGTTTATAAATCATGAGGGACATGGATAGGGTAAATAGACAAGATTTTTTCCCTGAGGTGGGGGGAGGACATAGGTTTAGGATGAGGGGGAAAGATTTAAAAGGGACCAAAGAGGCGACTATCTACGCAAAGGATGGTGCATATATGAAATGAGCCACTAGTGGAAATGGTGAAAGCTGGTACAATTGCAATTTTTAAAAGGCACCTGGATGTGTATATGAATAGGACGGGTTTAGAGGGATATGGGCTACTTGCTGGCAAATGGGACAAGATTCATGTAGGATATCTGGTTGGCATGGACGAGTTAGACCAAAGGGTCGGTTTCCTTGCTGTATGTCTCCGTGGCTCAATGTGGCAAAATTTTCAACACAAGGAAAATACTTTGTGCAATTAACTGCTGCATTTCCTACATTATAACAGTTATCACAGAGATTGATGGAGTGCTCTGTATCTCACTCTAATCCCGCTACTCTAAAGGCCTCAATGTATGTTTAATTGTTTTGCTCGATTCCTGTTATGGTGAATCATCTGCTTTCTTTAAACTTAGAATGAAAAAGTCCATCAACCATTTAAAAAATTAATTTATCGTAAAACAAAACTTATTTCACTCAGATGCAAAACTGGTTTTATCACACTTAATTTCTAATGGGAAAATATAAGCCATTTCACTTATACAGAGCACTTTTGTCCAATAAATCTTAGTTCTTGGATACAAGAAGTATACAGTTTGAGATGTTTAGATGGCTGTCAGTCTGATCTTGCACAAAGACCGATGTCGCTAAAACATGCAGTTTTCAAAATGGACCTTTGCAAACTTTATTCAAGAAATAGGGTTGAACACTTTCAGAGGCTCCTAATGCAAGAGCAGCAGAACCAGGCTTCCAATTATCACACTAGACCCATAATGAAGGTATTTTATAGAAACAGGAGAGCTGAACTGGGAAGCTTTCTTTCACTTTTGGCTTTTCACCAGCTACCCCATTAAATCACCAAGCAGAAACTGGGACCTAATAGTCATAGTCTGAGTCTGTGGTTTCTATTTGAAAAAAAAGCAGCTATCAGAAGATCAAAAGAGTTCCAATTTGCTGTGTTGACCTCATTTTAAAAAAAACAAATCAAAGTATTCCCAGTCCTCCAAACTTAAGCACATTGAAGTAATACGTAAGGGGCAGCATAACCTTTCAATGTCTGAAAGCATTTTATAACCTGTGAAATGCAGTCACTATAATCTGTAGGAGGC